>NC_053495.1:89601938-90216313 GCF_905171775.1 Rana temporaria
ATGTCTCAAGTTTCATGTTTGTGTGTAGTGGGAACAATAATTGGTCGTATGAGTCATCGTTCATTCGCTCACTCACTATTAATAAAATACCATCTTTTTGTCTGTATTTTATTATTAGTGAGCGAATGAACGACGACTCATACGACCAATTATTATGCCCACAAACATGAACCTTGAGACATCTATTCTTAAACTGTATATACACAACCTGAAAGAAAAAGCACATGCCGCACAATAATAAAAAAAACTAATCAGAGTACACATGAAAATTACTTACTTCTTCTAATGACTTTTTTAATCTTCTCCATTTGCTCCGGCTCTCTTAATTTAAGGTCAGACCACCTTTTGCAGGGCTGTTCCCTTGACCTGCGCACCCCGAATTTATGGTGGAGACTCTTTAGCACATTGTCCATGATCTGGGCCTTCACTTTGTTTGGATTCTTGTAAGGGCCATGTTTTCCCCGTCATAATCCCTCCTTAGGATTGCCACCATTTCCACCATCTCCTCAAACGCCATATTTGTGGCCTTGTACCTCCTGAGTGAGTGAGTGAGTGAAGAACTTATATATAGCGCAACACATGCGAACTAAATCGCCTCTGGGCGCTCGTTGTTCCTGTCTCTTTTGATATCAAAAGAGATGAGTTTTGATCTTTCTTCTAAAGGTCAAGTGATTCTCCTCCAAGCGAATGCTGGTTGGTAAAACATTCCATAGTCTGGGACCTTGGAGCGCAAATCTTCGCTCTCCTTTGGACTTGTATTTGGCTTTGGGTATCTGGAGCAGATTTTGGTTGGTGGATCGCAGAACGCGATTGGGGTTGTGAGCCAAGTCTGGCGGCCAAGTTTTGAACGACTTGCAGCTGAGTGATTTGGTACTTTGGGAGTCCGAGGTAAAGGGTATTTGCATAGTCCAGTCTGGAGTTCACAATTGTTCCCACCACAACGGCTATGTCTTCTTTGGGAATGAATGGAATAAGTCTGCGTAGTAGGCACAGCAGATGGTGAGATCCACTGACTACTGACCCTATTTGTGCATCCATTGTCATGTGGGTGTCAAAAATGACCCCGAGACTTTTGACTTTGGTGCTAGGGGTGATGATTTGGCCCAGAATGGGCGGGGGTGTCCAGGGTATTGCTGGTTGATTCTTACGACTGGCGTGAAACAGAAGAAGTTCTGTTTTCGCCCCGTTGAGTTTAAGATAACTCTTTGTCATCCAGTTTTCTATCAAAGAGAGGCATTTCTCTAGATCGAGATGATGTTGCAGATGCGAAAATACAGTTGTGTGTCATCTGCATAGGAGTGATAAAGTAGTTTTTGGGTGCTGATGATTTCAAAGAGAGGGCGAAGATAGATGTTGAACAGTACCGGCGACAGGGGGGATCCTTGAGGGACCCCGCATGACACCGTGCGTTTTTCTGAAGTGAAAGGACCAAGTTTCACTGTTTGTGATCGGTTTTCCAAAAAGGAGGAGAACCAAGATAAATCACCTTCTGCGACTCTGGCTACTTCAACTAGCCGAGTCAGTAAGAGCTTGTGGTCTACTGCTGCGCTTAGGTACAACAGAATCAGAAGACACGATTCTCCTTCATCTGCAGCCTCGAGAGCATCGTCCCATATTTTGAGCAGTGCTGTCTCCGTCCCGTGCCCGGGACGGAAACCCGATTGAAAAGGATCGAGCAAATTATGGGTATCCAGATGCTGTTGCAGCTGTTGTACCACTGCTTTCTCCATTACCTTGGAGAGGACATTCAGGCCTGTTATCGGACGACGATGTTCAGGGGCTTTGGGGTCGAGGGTGGGTTTCTTCAAGATAGGCTTGATTGTGCCCTGTTTCAACAGGGTGGGTACCAAGCCTTCCTTAAATGAGTGATTTATAAGCTGCTTGATAGGTGGTGCCAGAATATCGGTGCATTCCTTCAGCAGTTTGGTGGGGATGATGTCATAAGGCGCCGTGCTATTACGCAAGGAGTCAATGATGTTTTTGGTAGTTTCAATGGAGATGGGTTTTAGGACAAACCTCGTTGACTGCGGCCAACTTGTGTAAGAGTTGGGTGTGGGACTAGGGGGAAGATTGAAGGGGGTACTGTTTTGCTGAATGCTTTCCCGGATCCCTTCAATTTTGTTAATGAAGTAATCCGATAATTCATTGCAAAATTCTTGTGTGTCAGAGTTGGGGGCTTCCAAACAGACCGGATTCATGGTCTGGGTGACAAGCTTGAACAACTCGCGGGGGCGGTTTAGGGCATTAGAGATGATGTAGGAAAAATGATTTTTTTTGGCCTTAAAAATTTCTTTGTGGTATTTTTTTGTTACTACCTTACAGGTGGTATGGTTTTCATCTGAGGCGCTTCTTTTCTTTTTTTTTGTTTTTTTGTTTTTTCCTTCACTTCAGACTCTACCTCATAGAGTGCGGATATATGCTCATGTTCTACGTACCAGCCCATTGCATCTCTATTTTGGTTTTGCATCATTAGTGTCGCTTTTCTTTATAAGGGTTTCTCTTTTTTTTTTTTTTTAATTAATATATTATTTATTTATTTATTTATTTCCTTTTTGTTATGATTTTTTTATTTATTTTTTATACATATGCTATTGTAACATGCGCATATACAATAAACCCATATAAACCCATATATACCTCCACTTGCAAAAGAGCAAATAAAAATACCAAAAGGTTGACCATTTCAAATTTTTACCCCCCCTTACCTCTACCCCCCCCCCCTCCCCTGTCTCACCTTAGACATTTTCTTCAGTCCTGTAGATCTTTCTAATATTCTTCTAAGAGAGCGTTTAAAATTCTTCCCTTAGCTTTTCTGCGTAGCTCCAAGTTTTCTTGAAGATCCTCCAGTTTTCCCATTTTGTGCTTAATAAAATATTATTGCCCTCTAAACCCTCTTTCAGTTCTTCCAATTTGTATGTTTCTTCGACTGCGTCGATCCATTCCCAAATCAGAGGGGGGTCTGGGTCTTGCCACCTTCTAGGGATTAATCTCTTGGCGGCGTTCAGGAGGTGCGGTATCAGTGAATCCCTGTACCTTTTTATACCTTCTTCTCCTCCATGAAATAAAACAACCCATGGGTCCATCTTTATCTTTTTCTTTGTGATCTCCTCCATGCATCCCAATATTTTTTCCCAGTACTCTTTTATCTTAGGGCATCCCCACCAAAGGTGTGCCATATTTCCTAGTGTACTACACCCCCTCCAGCAGTTCCCTGTCTGCCCCTCTTTAAATTGTTTTAATTTATCCGGTGTCATATACCAACCGGCAATGCATTTAAAGCACATTTCCGCCGTGCGGCTATCCACCGCGGAGGAGTGGGTCAGAGTCAACATTCTCTCTATTGTAGTCCTATCCTGCTTTGTGCCCAATTTCCTTTCCCATTTTTCAATGAATGGGGGTATACCCGGCTCCCCCATCTTCAGTAGGATCCTATAAAGTTTTGAAACAATACCTTTGGATCTTTCCGTGGTACAGATTTTTTCCAAGTCTGACAGCTGGTCTCTTGACCTCAAAGGGTGGGGGAGACCTTGGATAAAATGGTTAAGCTGCTGATACCTCCATTCATTGATTTCCATTAAATTTTTATTAAGTTTTAACTCCTGCAGTGTTCTAATGTGACCCTCACTCATTATGTCTCTTAATTGTGCCGTGTCTTTTTTAATCCAATGCCCCCCCACTTGTGTCTTACCCGGTGCAAAAAAATCGTTGTTTTTCAGTGCTATGAGAGGTGAGTTATATTCTTTCTCAATTTTTTTATATACTATATCCCATGTTTTCAGTGCCTTTTTTGTTATCTCGTGTAAGTTTATGTCCAGTGTCCTAAATTTGGGGGGGTTCCAAATTATCTTATCTAACCTTGCCTGTGATAATTCATTTTCTAAACTTACCCATCTTTTTTCTTTATTGAGTCTGGCCCACTCCACCACCCTTGTCAATATAACCGCATCGTAGTATCTCTTAACATCCGGGACGGCGAGTCCTCCCTTTTTTTTTGGTTGCATTAATGTTTGAGAAGATATCCTATGTTTCTTGTTCTTCCATATAAAGTTCATAATTAATTTATTAAGGGCTAAGAGTAGGGTTCTCGGGAGGGCTATGGGGATCATCTGGAATTTATATAGGACCTTTGGCATAATGACCATTTTGCAATAATTGATTCGTCCTATCCATGATATTGCTCTATTTTCCACCCTTTTTGTCTCTTTCTTAATTTCGTTTAGCAATAGGATAAAATTTATCTCGTACGTTTTTTTAATTGATTTGGCTAACATGATCCCAAGGTATTTAAGTTCACTGACCCAGTCGAAACGATGGTTTTTTTTCAGGGATTTTTCTTCTATCTTACTAACATTTATGCTCATGATCTTCGTTTTGGTGATATTTAATTTAAAATTAGAAATTTCTCCATATTCATAGCAAAGGCTTAATAGGTTTGGAATTGATGTTTTGGGTTCAGTTAAATAGAAGAGGACGTCGTCTGCAAAAGCTGCAAATTTATGTTCCTCCTCTCCTATTTTGATCCCTTTTATTTTTTGGCTATTACGAATCTTGGCTAGCAGGGGTTCCATTGACAACACAAACAGCAGTGGTGACAATGGACACCCCTGCCGTGTTCCATTTTTCATTTGGAATGTTTGCGAGAGGCTGCCGTTTATTTTAATTTTGGCCATAGGGGACTGATAAAGGGCAGCCACCCAGTTCATCATCCCCTGGCCAAACCCCATTTCCTTTAAAGTAGAGAGCATGAGTCCCCAGTCTACCCTGTCGAACGCTTTTTCTGCGTCTATTGACAGGAGTAGACCTGGGGACCCCATTGTCCTCATTTTCCGGATAATCAAAAGTGTTCTGACGCCATTGTCTCTCCCCTCTCGCCCCTGGATGAACCCCGTCTGGTCTGGGTGCACCAATTTATTCATTTCCTGCTTAACTCTCCCGGCCAATATCCTTGCGAACAGTTTTATATCCGTGTTTAGCAAGGATATTGGCCGGTACCCCGAGCTAGGCATGTGCATTTTGTTTCGTTCCGAATCGAAATTCGGACAAATTTTTCATTATTCGGACATTCGGATGCATACGAATTCCTGAATTGCAATATTAATGAATTTACCGAATCCGAACGAACGTTTTCGATTCCGAATCGAAAACCCGAGGACGAAATTCGATCGGAATTCGAATTTTTTTTTTTTTTATTATTTTTTTTTATTCGAATTCCGATCGAATTTCGTCCGCGGGTTTTCGATTTGGAATTCGAAATTTTTTTTTTATTTTTTTTGGAATTCTGATCGAATTTCGTCCGCGGGTTTTCGATTTGGAATTCGAAAAAAATATATTTTTATTTTTTTTATTTGTTTGGAATTCCGATCGAATTTCGTCCGCGGGTTTTCGATTTGGAATTCGAAAAAAAAAATTATTTTTTTTTTTTTGGAATTACGATCGAATTTCGTCCGAGGGTTTTCGATTTGGAATTCGAATTTTTTTATTTTTTTTTTCGAATTCCGATCGAATTTCGAAATTATATTTGAAGAGAGAATTTTCGAATTCGACCGGATTTTTCGAAATTCGGTCGAAAACGAATTTAACACATGTAACGAACCTAACTTAACGAAATTAATTAAATAACGAATTAAAACGAAACGAAACGAAACAAAATTTTCCCTTTTGCACATGCCTACCCCGAGCATCCTTTCAGGTCTTTGCCTTCCTTCGGGATGACAGTGATAATTGCTTCTGAGGCCTCCTTACTTAATTTGTACCCCTTCCCAAGGCCGTTGAAGTACTTACATAGCCTTGGTAGTAGTATCTCTTTACATTTTTTGTAGTACATTACTGTAAAGCCATCTGGGCCTGGGCTTTTACCTGAGGCTGAGTTTGTTAATGCTAACTTAATTTCATTCTCCGTGATTGGCCTGTCCATCCCCTCTGCGTCGAATTGACTAATTTTTGGGAGTCTTGCTTCTTTTAAAAAGGTTGTGATCTTATTTTCTTTCTCTCCTATCTGCCAAATCTTTTGTTCAACTGAGTATAATTTTTCATAGTATAATCTAAATGTTTCGGCGATTTCTTTTGTTGTATGGGCAACCTCTCCTTTATCATTTTTGATTTTGTCAATGTAATTCCTTGATTTTTTTTTTTCCACCAACCGAGCCAGATGTTTGCTTGTTTTATTTCCCCACCTATATCTTTCCCCTGCTATTAAGTTGAATTCTTTTCTTGTATCCTGATCCATGAGATCTTTAAGTTTATTTCGTTTGTTGACAAGGGTTAGGTATACATCTCGTTGCTTACTTTCTTTTTTGTGTATTTGTTCTAGGCTGAAAATCTCGTCTATTAATTTAACTTTTTTGCTGATCGCTTCCTTTTTTCTCCTTGCTCCTTCGGAGATCAGGACCCCTCTTATTACTGCCTTATGGGCATCCCATAGGGTAGCCGCCGAGATTTCCTCCGTTTCATTGATCTTAAAATATTCTTCTAGTTCTTTTTTGACCCTTGTTACGCTTCTCTCCTCAATCAGTAGTTCCTCATTTAATCTCCAGCTTTGATAGGGCCTTTGATTGCCCGAGATTTTTATAGAAATACTAATGGGCGTGTGGTCAGAGATCGTCATGGGCTCTATTCTCGTCTCAACCACACCCTCCAGCATTCTATGATCAACGAAGATGTGGTCGATCCGAGAATAGCTACCATGCACCTGGGAGTAAAAAGTATAATCTCGTTGACTAGGATTAAAAATCCTCCATGTATCCACTAACTGACTTCTGTATAAGCTAGCTTTGGCCTTTCTTAATTGTGTGTCCTGAGTTTCTAATGTCCGGTGTGATTTATCCACTTTTGGATCCATACAGAAGTTTAGGTCTCCTCCTAGTATTATCTTTCCCCTACTGAAGTCTTTTAATTTCCCTAAAATTCCCACAATGTATTTCATTGGGGAAATGTTAGGTGCATATACGTTTACAAGGGTATAGTCTTCCTCCTCCAGTTTTCCTCTCAAAAAGAGGAATCTCCCTTCTGGGTCAATTAGTCTATCTGTAAGCACAAACCTTGTACCCTTGGCTACCCCAATTGCGACCCCTCTAGCCCTCTTGGAGATGGTATCTCCATAATACCAAGTGGGAAAGTCTGGCGAGTGCATCCTAACGTTTGATCCTATTGTCAGATGGGTCTCTTGTAGGAATGCGATATCTGCCCTATAATATTTCAGTTCCTTCAACACCTTATGTCTCTTGTATGGGCTATTTAGTCCCTTAACATTGTATGATAGGCATTTAATTACTGGCATCCTCGTTTTTTTTGTTTTTTAATCCTCGATCTAGATCTACAATTTTCCTTTCTATGGTTCACGCTCACATCTAATTGTCCAGGTGAGACAGGGCATCTCCCCCCCCCCCTCAATCCCTCCCCCCCCTTCCCCCCTCCCCCCTCATTCCCCCTCCCCCTCCCTTTCCCCCCCCTCCCGTTTGGTCTATTAAAGACCACTAGACCAACTACCATGTCTTGGTCCAGATCGCTCTGGGTGAGGTTTAGAGTTTTCCTCCCCCTCCTTTATCATTTAGATAGGGGGGAGGGGAACGATCTCCGATCATCTTCCCCGTAACCGCCTGGGGGCCCTCTCGGGTCCCGAAAGCGGACCAGGGTGATAGAGAGAAAAAAGGAAAAAAAAAAAAGACATAATAGAAAGCACAACACCCCAAGGGGGTCCTCAAAAAGAAGGGTCCTAACGTGGCACAATGTGCCAATGGTCAGGGCTGGGAAGGGAAGATTGGAGAGGACAGGGGGGCCTCGGAATAGATACCCCTCCCGACCCCCCCCCGACCCCACCCCGAAAAGATTTGGTGCCCGATGTCCAGTTCCCCGCAGCGCCCGCTAAGTCCTCAGGAATTCTTAACACAGTAGATCTCCCCTCTCAAGACCCAGTTCAACAAGCAGGAGAACCCCGGGTGATTTTGATCCTTTTGAAAAAAAAAAAAAAAAAAAAAAACCTTGCTTCGATCGTCCTCTCCTGTGTCCAACATGTGTCCCCCCGTCCCCCAGGATAGATGGAAGGAAAGTAAGGAGAGAAGGGCACCATCGAAGGGGGTCCTAAGGGGGCAGATTTTGGCCTAGGTAGGAGCCGGAGGGGTAAGAGAAGGGACGGGATGGGGGGTCTCATAGAAGAGACCCCCTTCTCCCTCGTCCCTCCCTCCCTACCCCCAACCCGGCAAGTCGGGGATCTGAATATCCAGTTTCCTGCAAAATTCACTTAAGTCCTCGGGGAATCTCAAGGTCGCAGATCTACCCTCTCTTGTCCCTATCAAACATGCTTGAAAACCCCAGTTATATTTGATATTTAAATCGATCATCTGTTTTAGGAGTGGTTTTAACAACCATCTCCTCGCCAAGGTTTCTGGGGCCACATCGGTAAATATCCGGAGATCAGCCCCCTCAAAAACTATCGGGGGTTTCCCCCTCATCTTCTTCCATATTTCTTCTTTCTCTTCAAAGAATCTGAATCTTATTATAACATCTCTAGTTCGCTCTGGGGGCCCTCTTTTCGGGTTTCCTACTCGATGTACCCGTTCAATCTTAATTGGGTTGTCCACTGTTCTTTCTAGTACAGGGTTAAATATCGTTTGCATGATTGCCCTGAGATCCTCGCCCCTCTTCTCTGGTATTGATTTGATCCTCAAGTTTTGTCTCCGATTTCTATTTTCCTGATCTTCTAATTTGTAGAGAATATGCCTCTGTTGTAATTTGATCTGCTCGATCTGAATTTTTAGTGAGTTTGATTCCTGTTCTTGTTTCTCAATTTGTTCCTCTGCTGATTCTATTCTGGAAAGCATATGACCAAAATCTGCCCGTAAGTTCTGTATCTCCCCCTTTATCACATTTTCCAACTTAAGCAGCATCTCTGCCATTTCTCCCTTTGAGGGGGACTGTGTATCTGCACTTCGTTCTTCCATCCTACTACTTTCCAGTCCACTTCCCATGGGCCCTTCCTCTCCTAATTCTATGGATGTTTCTCTGGAGGTGTCACTCTGGGGTATCTTATTATCGGTCCTTTTGATTTTATTTGCTTGTTGTTGTTGCTTCGTTGTTCCCTGGCCCCCAGGGGCACGCGGGCTTTCCCCCCTGGTCACAAATGGTCTAATTGAGCTTGTCGCTGTTGTATTGCTTGGGGTAATTGGGGGCCCCCCTTTAGTTGATCTACTCGTCATTCTACTCATATTCTTATTTTCTCTCCTTCTAATTCTCTTCCCCAGCTTGACCTCTTTTATCGAATTTTTGAGAGAATTGGCGATTGGGGAGAGGTTCCTTTGGACTGGGGTAATTCATGTAAAATGCAGGGATAGGTGGAGCAGTAGATTTTTTCTTTCTTTCTTTCCCTTCTTTTATATGTTTTTTTTCTTTTTTCTTTTTTTATCTATCTTTTTTTAAGGTGAATTTTAAAGGCCTCTTCCCCTATTTGTTTAATCGTCTCCTATTACAGGACGTTGCCTAGTCTTAACCGGGGAGTAATATTCCGTCCGCAAAGAGTTACGATCAGGCGGAGACCCCCTATTTTCCTTTAAATATAGAAGTTTTGTAATAGAGGAAGGGTAGGTTGGCTATGAACTTCCTTCTCAGACCTTTTCCCGGTATTGCATATCCCGTCCAGCCTCCAAAAGATTAAGCAAGACCAGTATATGAGCCTGGCCTATATATAGCACCTGGGGTTTTTTTTTTTTTTTTCAGGTCCTATGTATGTAATTCAGATAGAGAGGGAGCTATACCCGACAGTTCACTATGTTTTTTCTCCCCCCCTGTCTTCCCATAAAATCCGTAAGTATGGTCCGTTTTTCACCAACAGCCTCTTAGCTCCAAATTTCAAACATCTTCCGCCATCATTATCATGTGGTGATTTACACTGTGTCTCTTCATGTATTACAGGTCACATTTGACTGGCACGCTTAACATCAATATACCTGACATTTAATATTCACAGCGTAGCATATACTTAATGTATGGTGGATCTCATCCACAATGAGTCAAATGAATTCAGTCAGTTCAATCATGCTATAATTAACAGACTTTCTGGATCTTTTACATCTATTGCAACAGAGATTTTTCACAGCTTGCAGAGTACCTCTCTATCTGGAGCATCAAAGAAGGGAAGTGCAGGGATGGATCCTCTAGGCTCAGCAGACCCACTGGTTCCACATACTCACATCAGTGTAGGTGAATAATCTGATCGTGGATGACAGGTGCCTCCTCCAGCTGCTTGCCCCGCTTACCATACCTTCCCAGCTGATGGTCGTGGCTCCCATGCGTCTCGTATCTGTCTTCCAGCATCAGCTGTCCTGCGCTGCGTGTCCTGTCCGACCGACCCGCCGACCCTACCACACTGGACCAGTTTCCGCGGACATGTCCGACCATGTGTACGGCCTAGTGGACAGGTTTCCAGAGGACAAAAGTTTCTTAGCAAGCTAAGAAACTTGTCCGCTGGAAACATGTCCGTTGGACATGTCCGATGGTTAGTACACCTAATCGGACATGTTCGCTGGTTATGACGTGTAACCAGCGTCCCGAAATCCCACGCATGCGTCAAATTGATTCAACGCATGCGTGGAAGCATTGCACTTCCGTGTTTGAGAACGTCGGTGTCTTCTACGTCACCGCGTTCTCTGTCCGCGGGGATTTTGGTCTGATGGTGTGTACACACATCAGACCAAAAGCTCCCAGGAGACATGTCCGATGAAAACGGTCCGCGGACCATTTTCATCGGACATGTCTCCTCGTGTGTACGGGGCCTTAGTGTAGCTAGTGCCGCTAGGTAGCTAGTTATTTTTTGAGGTTCGCCCGCCAGGTTTTTCTTGTTCAAATTTTTTATTGAAGAGCAAAGTACACAGAGTAACATTGTCAACATTTCAGATTGAGTCAGTAAGGGAATACAATGGTACATCTCAATTACAGTGGGTACAAACGTGACATCAGGAACTTCTGAACACAGATAATTTGAGAACAATGCAGACATACTAGAATGTTTGTACAACGGGAACTATTGTGAACATTGGATGTAGGTACAACTAGATCCAAGAAGGCAATGAGAACGACTCCATTCCAAAAATAGTGCAAAACAACAGTATGTACTCTGTGAGTTCAAAACTAAAGAAATATAAACTGAATAAGGGCGGTAGAACACAGCACCGCCCACAGATATAAAGTAACACTTTTTAGTAGTATAGGGGCCAGAGAGCCCCAAGAAGTAAGGACAGAGAGGAAGAGAGAAGAGGAGGAAAATTAGAAATGAAGTCAGGGAGGAGGAAGAGAAAGTAGTGAGGGGGATTGTCGGCGTGGGCGCGTGAACCCGCAAGGGGTCGTAACGTAACAGCGAGGTAATGACCTTCTATTCATGGCGAAGATAAGGTGACTTCAAACTCAGGGGGGAGGAAATTCTCCACCCAGGGAGACCATATTTTGTCGTGCCGAGAAACCCGATCCAGGATAATCGCTTCGGTCTTACTATGGATCATTGCTTGGGTCACTCTGTGCTTTACTTCGGTTATGTGGAGTTTAGGGGACTTCCAGGCCTTGGCTATAGTCTGTTTAGCGGCCGTGGTCAGTTGAAGGAGGAGGCGGACCTGGGCCTTAGTGTAATCACCTTCAATATGATTTAGCAAAGCTAAAGATGGGTCAGGGGGAAGGTTAGCGCGTAATAGGGTAGAGGCCATACAAAATATAGTTTTCCAGAACTGTTGCACAACAGGACACGTCCACCAAATATGTACGTGAGTACCTCTTTCTCCACAACCTCGGAAACAGACGGCCGGGTAAGAAGGGGAAAACTTTGCTATCCTAGCTGGGACTAGGTACCATCGCATGAGCACCTTATAGTTGGCCTCTAAAGCTATCACATTTTGAGTAGAAGTTTTAGTGTTGGCCCAAATATCCATCCAGTCCTCCGGTTCTAACGTTACTTGTAGGTCTTTGGACCACTGTACAGCATACAGAGGGAGTGCAGATGGTGGGGCAGTAAGGTGACTGTAGATACGTGATATAATACCTGGAGCATGTGGATCTGATGCACAAATGTTTTCATAAAAGGACATACTATCAAGAGATGATTGGACACCTATCGTCGTCCGAATGAAGTGGGCTATTTGTATATAGCGGAAGTGTTCAACAGAGGGTAGCTTAACTTGGGCCTGGAGTTCCGGGAAAGTCTTGAGGGCCGTCTTTCCCACCATATCACAGATTCTATATATCCCTGCCTGAGACCATAGCCGAAAAGATTCCGGTTCAGCAAAGGCCGGATAGAAATATGGATGGCCAAGAAATGAGAGTAAGGGGGTATGGGAGGAGACCAGTCGGAAAGGGATACGTAAGGCGTCCCAAATTTTAAGTGAATGGCATGTAACCGGATTCGTAATAGAGGTGCGGGCCACTGGGGGTAACCATAATAGGTTATAGACCAATAAGGGTGAAATATCAATGGCCTCCAAACTGACCCATATAGGGATTTCAGCAGAGGCATGGAGCAAAGTGATCTGGGCCAGCTGGGAGGCCTGATAGTAGCGGAGGAAATTGGGAATCCCAAGACCTCCATTGAGTCTATTACGGAGAAGAATAGACCTAGATACCCTAGGTATAGTAGGCCCCCACACATATTTAAACACTCGGGACTGGATAACCCGGTGAAAGTAGGATGGGACTGCTATTGGTAGGACTCTGTACAGGTACAGTAACTTAGGTAGTAGAGACATCTTAACAGCAGCCACTCGTCCAAGCCAGGAGACACATAAAGGTTTCCAAGAATCTAACAGGGACGATAGGTGCGACAGCATAGGGAGATAATTAGATCGGAAAAGAGAAGCCGGGTCACCTGTGAGTTTGATGCCTAGGTATGGTAGGGAGGCGGTAGACCAGGCGAAGGGGAAATATTCCTGGAGATGAGTTACTTCTTCCACAGGAAGAGACACATTGAGAGCCCGTGACTTGGATTGATTAACTTCCAGACCTGAAATATTAGCGAATTTATCGAGAATTTGCATTAATTTTGGAAGGGTGAAACGGGGGGAGGTCACAAATAAGAGTGCATCGTCTGCAAATAGGCATATCTTGTGGGTTGTGGAGGCAATTTCCAACCCCCTGACCTCAGGGCTGTTCCTAATCAGTGCAGCTAGGGGTTCTATCACCAAAGCAAAAAGTAGGGGGGACAGGGGACAACCCTGCCTGGTACCCCTACCAATCTGGAAACAGTCAGAACGGAACCCCGAGTACTTAACATATGCCTGCGGGGAACTGTAAAGAGAACTTATCCATTGTAAAAAGTGTGGACCAAAACCCCAGCGAGTAAGTATAAAATTTAGGTAAGGCCATGAGACAGTATCAAATGCTTTCCTGATCTCGAGGGACAGCAGGTGCATGGGGATTTTTCGACTTCTAGCAATATGTTGGAGGAGGACAACTCGGCGAATATTATCACTAGCTTGACGGCGGGGTATGAAACCCACCTGGTCTTTGTGTATCATCCCTCCAATAATGGGATTGAGACGCAAAGCCATGACCTTGGCCAGAATTTTAATATCTAAATTAAGTAAAGAGATAGGCCTGAAGTTAGACCACAAAGTACTGTCCGAATTGGGTTTGGGTATCATGTCAATGTGTCCCGTCCAAAGGAGTGTTGCTTCAATAGAGCGTTGAAGGATTTGGAGAGAAGCGGGGCCAGGGTAACAGCAAACTTCTTGTAGTAAGTGCTCGAAAGCCCATCAGGGCCAGGTCTCTTATGGGGTTTAAGGGTTTTTATGGCCGCAATGACCTCTTCAACTGTGATAGCTTTCTCCAAAAATTCACGGTTGGAGTCAGATAGAGCGGGTAAAGGGATATCGCGGAATAAAGATTCGGCCTCATCGGGGGAAAAAGAGGACTGAGCTTTATATAGCTCTTCCAATTTCTGCCGGAATATAGCCAAAACCTTAACAGGGTTACTAGTAAAGGAATGTTTGTCAACTCGAAGCCGGATGGGAGCATAGGCCCGATCCGGTCGACGAAGATGCAGGGCTAGGAAGGTGTCAGGTTTGTTAGCTTTAGTATAGATTGTGTGTGCGGATCTACGGATGGCTTTGTCCGCTGACTTAGCCAACAGCAGGTCCAAATCCACCTTGGCCCTTTCCATAGTTATTCTATGGGGTTCAGATGGCGAGGACTGGAATTGGAGAAAGGATTGATGATAGTCATGTTCTCGTTTGGCCAATTGGAGTTTTCTATCACGATTCAGGTGGGTGGACACTGAGATGCATTTACCTCTAATTACCGGTTTATGCGCCTCCCAAAGAAGCACAGGAGAGATCTCGGGCGTGGAGTTGTGTTGAAGGTAATCCGCAAGAGCAATTTGGATATCGAAACAATAGGACTGGTTAGAGAGATGAGCTTCATTCATACACCAAGTGCGATCTTTAGAGCGTGGAATCAGGGAAGAAACCGAGGTAAGCACTGCACAGTGGTCCGACCAAGTAATAGGTTGGATAGTGGAGCTGAGCAGTATAGGGGAAGATGCAACCGAGATAAAAATATGGTCAATCCTAGAGAACGATTTGTGGGGGTAGGAATAAAACGTGTAGTTCTTTTTTGTTGGATTACATTCCTGCCACGAATCTAGCAAGGAGGCCTGTTGGAGGAGTTTCCGAAATCGTAGAGAAGGGGAGTATTGATCAGGAGCATAGGGGGATTTATCTAGGTGGGGTTGTAATATTAAATTTGAATCACCGCATAAAAACAAAGTGCCCTTGCAATGGGAGCGTAAGACCTGAAATAGATGTGAGAAGAAGGGGATTGGATTAGTGTTCGGGGCGTAATAGGAGACTAAAGTAGTTTCAGTTTCCTGAAGCAGGCCAACCAATATGATATAGCGGCCCTCAGGATCCTTTATCTCTGAAGTGACTGAAAAAGGAATAGAATGGTGTAGAGCTATTAAAACACCGCAGTGTTTTGTATTAGCTGAAGCAGTGAATACCTGTGGATATTGAGGGCTGAAATATTTTGGGGTGGCACACCCGGAAAAGTGGGTTTCCTGGAGGGCCACTATGTCCGCTTTCAAAGAGGCAAACGTTTGGAACGCCTTCACTCTTTTGTTAGGAGAGTTCAGGCCCTTAACATTCAGAGAGAGTATATTTAAGGGGGCCATCTAGGGGTGAGGGAAGACATATATTGGGACAGTCTCAGGGTCCCGCGACCACGCCGACAAAGAAAAAGGTGGAGAAAAAGAGTAATAGAGCCCATCAAGGACGGCGAAAAGAAAGAAGAGAAAAGTTTGTAGGGCAAACAAAAAAACATGAGGAAGGGTGAGAGATAAACTCTGTCGCCCGACCAAATAGTGCACCAACCACCGCCCAGCCAGCTAGCACGGGTGTGGGTGCACCGTAGAAAGGGGGAGCAATGACAGCTCTCCGCCACGAACGGGTGATACTAAAATAACTTATCACATGGTGGTGTAAAAAAATCAACAAGCAGCAATCACAATTCAATATAGATTTAAAATTGAGAATTGAGGACTATAACCAGGGTAAGTTAACCAGACTAAGGGTATATAAAGTAACCAGTAGCAATATGTATTACTTTAACATACTTGAGGGAAGGTACCCAGAATCTAACATCTGGTACTCATATTAGCTACTGGCTTAAGGAAATAAAATAAAAGGATATGCCAGGACCATGAAAGGGGTAAGGGGGGGAGAGGGGAGGGGAAGATAAAAAGAATCAAGGGAACCGAAAGGAGAACCGGGGAAGGGAGGGGTTACAGGAGAGGTGGGAGAGGAAAAAGGGGGGAAGAGGGGGGAGGGGAGGAACAGCATTCCTGATGACTATGAGCCTTAAATAGGTACTCTCCAGGGTACATGCTAAAAGTAGGTTGGAACCCATAGGTAATCTAAAAGACCATAGACATTCATAGAAATAACATCACATCTATGAGGAGAAAATACTCACTCAAATGGTAAAAAAATAAAAATAATAAAAAAATAATAAAAAAAGAATCAAACAAATGATAAAGGGACACATAGAATGAACCTGGTTGGCAATTACAAAAAATATATTTTTGTTGCCTCAAGCCATTTAAGGCAATAGCCCAAGGCAAGCTTACCGCAAGCTAAAATAGAAACATTTAGGGGGAAAAAAAAGGGGAACCAAACATAAGTGCCAAAAAATGACTTAAAGAGAAATAAATGTAGAAAATGAGAACAGTAAGGTGTAGGCAACTGGACCTAAGCAACCCCCATGGATCCCATAGGGACATACGTGTTTTCCCCAGAGAGGGGTGGGGATCGACGGGGGCAGTCTCTCCGTGTCTTGACCGTCGGATCTGGTAAAGATGAGACGAAGTGTAACGGGAACATCAAACCAGAAGTTCAGTCCGGCACTGGGGGAAAAGACAAAAAGAGAGAGACCTGCAAAAAAATAAAGTTAGTCAAGCACCCTCAGCGAGGTGAATACAATTGGCGGTCCGGGGCTCCATCCCTGTGAGAACGAGAAGGGGTCCCCTTGCGGACCGAGGAAGGACCCATCTGGGCTCTCCTTGGGGTGAAAGTGTAGGGATGAGCATTCTCTCGGGCCGGGGTGCGAGGCAGGTTAGTCTCTGACGTTTGAGCAGGGGTGACAAGGTGGAGGGTTTCCAGAAGACGTTGCAGGGACTCAGGTGAAGTGCAAGAGTGTTGTTGTCCCTGGTATGAGAATTGCAGGGCGAAAGGGAATCGCCAGGTATATTTCAGGTGGTGTTGGATGAGGATCTGTAATTGGGGCTTCATCGCTCTTCTCTTAGCGATCGTGAGAGGGGCTAAATCTGAGAACAGCTGGTAAGTATGTCCTTGAAACAGGAGAGCATCTTTATTTCGCGCCGCAGCAAGCAGTTGTTCCTTCGTGCGGAAGAAATGTAACTTGATGATGATGTCCCGCGGGGGGCCATCCTGCTGGCGGCGTGTGAGAGCCCTGTGGATCCTGTCGAATTCCAGGCGTTCGATTGGGATAGATGGTGTAAGCTCCTGGAACAAGGCCGTGGAAAAAGATTGCAGATCATCAACGGTTTCAGGTATACCGCGAATGCGCAAATTCGATCTGCAGGAGCGATTCTCGGCGTCTTCAAGACGTGACAGGAGTGTGGCATTTTCCTCACGGAGAGCCGCCTGTTCCTGGGCCTGCTACTGGAGGGTCAGCTCGATGTCGTCCACGCGTGTTTCTAAGTCGGACGTACGCTGACCGAGTTCCCTTATCTCACGGGATAGTCTATTAGTAATCTGGTCCAAGGTGGTTTTAAGGGCCTTGTGGAGCATAGCCTCCATATACTTGAAAAAGTCACTTTGAGACATACCTGAGGGCGGCAAAGTGGGGGAGCCATCCACATGAGTATCGGCCTCGTCCTCCTCATCACTGTCAGCACGGATGGATTTGACCGGGGAAGCTGCGAGTTGTTTAGCTAAGGCCTTCGCCGCCATCTTAGAAGAGGCGCGGGCCAAAGCTTCCTTGATAGGTTTAGGCTTAGCTTTGCCTCGATGACCGTTCAGAACCATCCCGGGAGGTACTGCAAGTGTTCCGGGGGTGATTGCCAGAAAGAGCGGGGTCGCCAGACAGTCCAGATGACTAGTTAGATCCCGTTATCGTGGCGGGGAGTGCGGAGCTCTAGAAGGACACGTCTTCCATCGCAAGCCTCGCGCATGCGCCCCCGCCCGCCAGGTTTTTATAGCGTTAGGTACCCCCATACATTTTCTAATAAAGGTTTTAACCCCTGATTGCCCCTAGAGTTAACCCTTTCACCCCCTATTCCCAGCATCACTAAACAATCGTTTTTCTGATCGCTGTATTAGTGTCGCTGGTGCCGCCAGGTAGCTAGTTAGTGGCAGTAACGCTTACACCCACGCGCAAAGCATACTCCCCCCCATATGTGGAATTTCACCCCAAAATACATTCTGCTGCTTCTCCTGAGTACGGGGATACCACATGTGTGAGACTTTTTGGGAGCCTAGCCGCGTACTGGACCCCAAAAACCAATCACCGCCTTCAGGCTTTCTAAGGGTGTACATTTTTGATTTCACTCCTCACTACCTATCATAGTTTTGAAGGCTATAAAATGCCAAGATGGCACAAAACCCCCCCAAATGACCCCATTTTGGAAAGAAGACACCCCAAGCTATTTGCTGAGAGGCATGTTGAGTCCATGGAATATTTTTTTTTTTTTGCATTTGGGGGGGTTGTGTGCCATTTTATGGCCTTCAAAACTGTGATAGTGAGGAGTGAAATCAAAAATTTGCGCCCTTAGAAATGCTGAAGACGGTGCTTGGTTTACGGGGTCCCGTACGTGGCTAGGCTCCCAAAAAGTCCCAAACATGTGGTATCCCCGTACTCAGAAGAAGCAGCAGAATGTATTTATGGGTGCAATTGCACATATAACCATGGCATGTGTGAGCAACATATCATTTAGTGACAACTTTTTGTAATTTTTTTTTTTTGTCATTATTCAATCACTTGAGACAAAAAAAAAATATTCAATGGACTCAACATGCCTCTCAGCAGTTTCCTTGGGGTGTCTACTTTTCAAAATGGGGTCATTTGGGGGGGTTTTGTACTGCCCTGCCATTTTAGCACCTCAAGAAATGAGATAGGCAGTCATAAAATAAAAGCTGTGTAAATTCCAGAAAATGTACCCTAGTTTGTAGACGCTATAATTTTTGCGAAAACCAATAAATATACGCTTATTGCGATTTTTTTTTACTAAAGACATGTGGCTAAATACATTTTGGTCTAAATGTTTGACTAAAATTTAGTTTATTCGATATTTTTTACTTTTTGTTATAAGAAAAAATTATTTTTTCAAAATTTACGGTCTTTTTCCGTTTATATCGCAAAAAATAAAAATCGCAGAGGCAATCAAATACCATTAAAAGAAAGCTCTATTTGTGGGAAGAAAAGGACGCAAGTTTCGTTTCGGTACAACATTGCATGACCGCGCAATTACCAGCGCGGTGCCAAATTGTAAAAACACCTTGGGTCTTTTAGCAGCATATTGGTCCGGTCCTTAAGTGGTTAAGCATCATTAAAATCGCTGCTTCAGAAAAAACGATCGTTTTTTTAAACTTTTTTTTCATTGATACATGTTCCCTGGGGCAAGACCCCGGTCCCCAAACCTGTTTTCTGACAATAACTTGTATATTGGGCTTTAAAATTAGCACTTTTGAATTCGAACGTTCGAGTCCCATAGACATCAATGGGGTTCGAAATGTTCGCGTGAACGTTCGGTCCGTTCGAAGGTTCTGCGAACCTAACAGGGGGGGGGGGGGTCATCCCTAGTGGCGGGTGATTTGTCAGGCAAATGGCTGGTGTTAGCACTTAAATCATCCCAACACTATGCTTGATATGGTGTCAGGATGATCAAATCACATTATTTCTATTTAAAGTAAGATAAGTGCAGCGCTATGAATTAGTACAGATAATTATAAAAGTGAAAAAAGTCCAATTAGTGAAACTGAGCCATCAGTTCGTGAACAGATGTGAAAAGTGATGAAAGTTGAAGATAGTGAATATTTGCAGCAGATTGTCTGTCGGATAACTGTTGGGTCACCCGGAGTTCACCTTCCGTGGTGAATGTGGAGTGTCAGAACACTCACCAGACATCAGCCAAACAATTGCATCATAAACATAGGGTATTACACTGAAAATGTACACACGACTGTTTTTCATGATGTGAAAAATGCAATTTTTTAAAATGGTCATTAAAAACGATTGTGTGTAGGCTCCAAAGCATTTTTCTCGATGTGAAAAATGGGCATTAAAAATTTAGAACAGGGGCGTGACCGGAAGTTGCCCTGGACGGAAGCCTGAGCTCCTAGCTCTCCCTTAGCCCGCAGCTAATCTGCTGTTTTAGGGGGCTTACACCGCTTGTTTATGGGTGGAACTTGGAGAACCCGCTTCTCCAAAGTCAGGGGATCATCGCAGCCTCCTCCCGGCTCCTCAGCGAGGAGTCATGTCCCACAATGGAGCGGACAAGATGGCGCCGGCCACCTCCACCTCCTCCACGCGGCCTACAGATCCACCGGGAGCCCGGTCCCCGGACCATCCACTCAGCCCATCGGATCCTGTACACGGACCGGCCGGACAGAATCCCTTCATGCCTGGAGCGGTGAGTCTCCCCCCACCACAGCCGACTCAGACGGCGCCGTTACCCACCCACCAGCACGCTCCACTAGGCCTAACTGCAGACCCCAGCACACAGTGCTCTGAGGCCTTTCCGAGGCTGTTACGCACGGCCTCAGATCCGGGACTCTCGGTGGAGGGGCCTACCTCTCTGACCCCCTCAGTGGACTTCCCCCCCTTCCTGACCCCATGCACACATGGACCCTGGGGCCTTCTCAAGCAGAGCAGCATGGGGGGCTTCCATTCCCACAGCCATACCATCTTACCTCTGCTCCCCTCCCTGATAGAGGGGCTGACCCAATGCTCTCTTATGCTCAGGCAGCCAGCTCTCTGGCCCCAGCCCCAGGAGAGGGGTGGGTGGCTGGGCCTCTCTCCCTGCCACGATCCCCAGAGTGGATTGATCCACGGGCCCCCCAGATGCAACCCTGGGCGCTAGTCCAGCACATGGCCCCCCAAACCTGCAGCAGGGGCCCTCTCCTTTACACCCCCCGCAGCTTCAACTGGGGTCTGACCCCCGGCACCAACAGGTCCCCCCTTGGCAGGCCTACTTTCAAGCCATACCGACTAAAGAGGACTTTAAGCTACTTATTGAGGAGGTTAAGTCTGCCTGCCGTGCCGAGATTCAAGTGCTTCACGCTAATTTTAAGCACCTTTCAGATCGAGTGGAAATGGCGGAGGAGGAAATACAAGAGACTAAACTGGTGGTGCACCGCACTCAAATGCAAGGGGCTGTTGCTCAGAGACATACTGCGCCACGTGGAGGACTTGGACAACCGCAGTCGCAATATTCGCGACCGAGGCCTGCCCGAAACAGAGGGTCCCCGAGGATCTGCACGACACCCTGCAAACCCTCTTCAATGATCTCCTGGGAGAACCCCCGAATAAACCCATAGAGATAAATTGGGCGCACCGAGCCCTGCGCCCCAAGGGCCCAACCTCCAGACCCCGTTATGTCATCTGTAGAGTCCATTCCTTCCCCCTGAAAGAGGACATTATGCGTAAAGCCCTCACTGCCAGGAAGGTGGTCTTTGGCAATGCCCAACTGCAGCTGTTCCCGGACCTTTCCTGGATTACTTTGCAAAAACGCAGACTCCTCCAACCCCTCCTCCTCTTGCTACAGGAAAAGGACATTATCTACAGGTGGGGATTCCCCTTTAGCCTTACAGCTCACCGGGAAGGTCAGTTGGCAGTACTACGCTATCCTGAGGACCTGGACTCTTTTGTGATACCTTGGAAATCCCCATCCCCCACCTTCAAGAATGGGACCTGGTGGCCACGCCGCCACCCCCACCCACTGTTTGGTAGAGGGTTCCCCCGGCCAAATACTCCCGGGGCCAGGAAACCCCCCGCAGACCGGCTAAACCCAAACATGGCTGACGGACGTTGGTCTTCATCCTCAAGACAGCCATGGCTATGGCGTGCACACCCATTTCTCTGACTCCCCTCTTCTGCCCATCAGCCTCATATGCACCCCCCAGGTCCCCTGCTCGTTCCCTGTCTAGCTTATTGGGCGCTTCCAACCGAAGACTGGAGAGTGGCGACTCTTCCGATCACTAGTCCCCCACAGGACTACCCTACTAGAGTTCCTTTATTTTCCTTGTTGCTTAGTGTGTTTACTGATCATCATAGTTCTCTATGTCCCCCCGGCCTGGTTCCCGCTTTCGGGAACGCGGTGCACTCGGGGTCCCATTGCGTGATTTATTTCTGAATGCCATATATTCACTGTTATTAAAAACATTTTTATACTCAGCAAGCAAGGCTGGCATAAACATAACAGTGTAAAAATACAGATTATAGGTCACCTAAATAAAATCGTAACCCCATATAAAATCCTTTAGGCCTCGTACAGACGAGGGGTTATCCGCTGGAAACGGTCCGCCGGACCGTTTCCAGCAGACATTCCTCCTCCGGATTTTGACCATCGGATCAAAATCCGCGCGGAAAACATCCGCGGTCACGTGTCGCGCCGTCGCCGCGACGATGACGCGGCGACATGCGCGATGCTGGAAGGTAAATACTTCCACGCATGCGTCGAATCATTACGATGCATGCGAGGGAGGGGAGCGGACTGACTGATCCGGTGAGTCTGTACAGATGACCGGATCAGTCCGCTGGACTGGATTCCAGCGGATAGATTGTGTAGCATGCTACAACATTTTTATCTGCTGGGAATCCGTCGGCTGGATTTTTATCTGCCGGGAAATGTCCGGTCGGACGTACAGACGACCGGATCTATCTTCTGGAACTGATCCGCGGATCAATCCCAGCGGATAGATCCGGTCGTCTGTACGAGGCCTTAAAGAAAAAAATTTCTTAAGGAAAATGATAAATTAACTGTTCTAAAAATGTTATCACGCTATGGTCCGGTTTTTTCAATTTAATTTATGACCCACGGATGGATTGCATGATACGGATTAGAGCTTCCATGACCTGATGACATCTTATTGCGGCTTTGGAATACCCTGCGTTCACTAGATGCTGGATTACTATACATTGCTGTTTATATCTGTCATTTGGTAAGCTGCTCTCCATGTGGTGGAGGTCTTCACGGATATCAAGTGCACCTGGGTGTTGTTTGTCTTGATCCTAACCATTTAAGGCGTTTATTCAACATTTACTTTGGACTTCATTTATAATTTTCCTTTTTTAAGAATTTTTTTTCTTTAAAGGATTTTATATGGGGTTACGTTTTTATTAAGGTGACCTATAATTTGTATTTTGTTATGTTTATGCCAGCCTTGCTTGCTGAGTATAAAACATTTTTTGTTGGCGCAGTTTTTCTTTTCCCCATTTAATATTTGTGTTTGTATCACATAATTGCAGCCTTCAGGTTTATCACATCCTATTCATTTTTTGGTTAGCACAGTTTTTTTCTTGCATTATAAATATCTGCTGTTAATGTTTTTTCTTTTTTTTCCCCTTCTCTTTCCTTCTGCTTCCCTCTTCCTCCCCTGGCTCGACCTCAGTTCCTGATGGACGTCCGGACCTTTCCTTCAACCGGGCATCTTCCACTCCTGGGCGTTGGAGCTCCTCTGCTGCTGGATCAGATGAGTATTCCACTTAATGTCCACGGCTTAAATTCAAATAAGAAGAGACATCTTGCGTTGAGGGAGTTCAGGCATTCTGGGGCAGACGTTATCCTGATTCAGGAAACGCATTTTAATAAGAGTGACTCCTTCGCTTTCGCATCCAGACAATACCCTCAGATATATCAAGTGTTTAACCCTCGTAAGCGGGCAGTTGTAGCCATCCTCTTCAAGGGGGGTTCCCCCTTTACGTGTTCTGAGTCATTCCTTGATCCGCGGGGACACTACATTATTCTACGAGGTCACTGGCAAGCGCAGACCATCACTCTGTTTACCTCTATGCCCCCAAAACACACCAGATCCACTTCCTTACTAGGGTTTTTGCGCGTCTGTTCCGGACGCCTAGTGAGTGCTTGATTGTTGGCGGGGACTTCAACTTGTCCCAGTCGGTGGTGCTAGACTGCCATGTGCTGAACCCTGTGGATCCACAAACCCGGGCCACTAGGGACTCACAACTTTTTCACCATGTCACCAGACCAGGGGAGGGCTGGGGGGCAAGTCCAGTCAAGTGGCCCTTTGAATCACCGAATAAGCTCACCATCCCCAGTGCCCATTAGCGCAGCCTCACCAGTGCCCAACAGCGCAGCCTCACCAGTGCATGGGGATTAGAGAGGAGAGCAGCCGGATTACACAGAGCGGAGATCTCCCACTTACCCAGCGTGGCTGCTCCCGTGATGGACATCATCAGTGTGCTTTCTATCATAGGAGCCAGTCCAAGAGGCGGGACTTCGTATGACAGTGGCCGCCAGGTAAGTGGGAGATCCCCGCTCTGTGAAATCTGGTGGCGCTCCCCCTCCGAGGCAGCCCAATGCACACAGACACTGGGCACCCTCCCACTGCCCCATCTCTCGGTGCACCTGCTCCCAATTGGCCCTGCAAAGCAGGGACAAAACGGGGACAGACTTGGTCCAGGGACAGTGTCCTCAGTCCGGGGACATCTGGTCACCCTAGGCTAGTGGGCAGCAGGACCCACAGGTCAGTGGCCAGCTCCCAGCATGACCCACACAAGTGGATCCTGCTGGGAGCTGCATGTGCACCTGGGGGTCCTGCTGGCTACGGACCTGTGTGTCCTGCTGGCCGCTGACCATGGCCTGTGGGTCCTCCTGGCCATGGCCATCTCCCAGCAGGACCCACAGTGTTTAGGGTTACTGGGTGAGCACTGGCCTGGGGCAGGGTAAATAGGGTGTATGGGGGGTAGATGGGATGTGGGGTTCAGCTGCGGGTGTCAGGGTCTGTCAGCTCAGTGATGGCAGCTGCCCTTGCCAGTGCCAGCTCAGCAGGTCCTTGCATGGCCTCCTCCGATCCTGGGGGTGTGAAGTGATGCTCCTGTCCTGGGGTCAAGGAAACTTGCAGCCCAAGCCAGTCATGTGGGTCCCAACTCCCTGGCGCACCTTGCTTCTCAGGGGTGGACTGACAACACCCAGGGCCTCCAGACCAAATAAAGCAAGGGCCCACTGTCAGGCCCTGCCCATGACCCATTCCTGGCCCTATCATGACCCACCCCTGGCCCCGCCACTTCAATTTGTACAAAGTACTACCTTTAAAAAAAAAACACTGTTTAACAACAGAGTCTAATGGGACCTGGAGGGGGTCTTTTTCTAACAGTGTCCCATGGACAGTCTGTTAGAAAGTGTCCCCTCCATGCCCCATTAGAGACTACAACAGAGTCTAATGGGAACCCCTCTTTGTGCCATGACTCTCACCCCTGCCCCAACCTCTCACAAAGTGGAAATAAAATTGTAGTGCTACTCTTACCTTTGCTATGGGTGCTGTAGCTGTGGCTGGCTTCTGCATCCTCTGTGGCTGGCTGGCTCCCACGTCCTCTGTGGCTGGTTTCTGTGGGTGGCTAGCTGGCACCTGTTTGGTGGCTGGCCCGCACCCTGCTTTGGCTGGCTGGCTCCCTGTTGTGGGGGGGTCACTGTGGCTGGCTCCTGTGGGTGGTTGGCTGGCACCCTGTTGTGGCTGGCTGGTTTCCTGGTGTGGGTGGGTCACCGTGGGTGGCTGGCTGGCACCCTGGCTCTGCTGTGGATGAGTCACCATGGGTGGCTGGCACCCTGGCCCTGCTGTGGGTGGGTCACCGTGGGTGGCTGGCTTCTGTGGCTGGCTGCCTGGCACCCTGCTGTTGGTGGCTGGCCTGGCTCTCTGCCGTGGGTCAGTGGGTGGGTCGGTGGCTGGCTGACATGGTGCAGCCTGCTGTGGGTGACTGGCCTGGCTCCCTGCTGTGGTTCAGTGGGTGGGTTAGTGGCTGGCTCGCACTGTGCACCCTGCTGTGGGTGACTGGCCTGGCTCCCTGCTGTGGGTCAGTGGGTGGCTGGCTGGCACAGTGCACCCTGCTGTTGGTGGCTGGCCTGGCTCCCTGCTGTGGGTGGGTGGCTGGCTTGCACGGTGCACCCTGCTGTGGGTTGGTGGCTGGCCTGGCTCCCTGCTGTGGGTCAGTGGCTGGCTTGCACGGTGCACCCTACTGTGGGTGGGTGGCTGGTCTGGCTCCCTGCTGTGGGTCAGTGAGTGAGTGGCTGGCTGGCACAATGCACCCTGGCTGGCCTGGCTCCCTGCTGTGGCTGACAGAAAGGTTGTAGGCTGACAGAGGTGGATGGTCTGACAAAGGGAGAATGGGCTGACAAATGGGGGTGGGCTGACAGAGAAGAGGTGGGCTGACAGAGAGGGGGTGGGCTGACAGAGGAGGAGTGGGCTGAGAGGGGGTGTGGGCTGACAGAGGAGGAGTGGGCTGAGTAGGGGTGGGCTGACGGAGGGGGAGTGGGCTGAGAAGGGGGTGGGCTGACAGAGGAGGAGTGGGCTGAGAGGGGGTGTGGGCTGACAGAGGAGTGGGCTGAGAGGGAGTGGGCAGACAGAGGGGGGCTGACAGAGAGGGGGTGGGCTGACAGAGGAGGAGTGGGCTGAGAGGGGGTGTGGGCTGATAGAGGAGGAGTGGGCTGAGTAGGGGGTGGGCTGACGGAGGAGGAGTGGGCTGAGAAAGGGGTGGGCTGACAGAGGAGGATTGGGCTGAGAGGGGGTGTGGGCTGACAGAGGAGGAGTGGGCTGAGAGGGAGTGGGCTGACAGAGGGGGGCTGACAGAGAGGGGTTGACAGAGAGGGGGTGAGCTGATAGAGAGGGGGTGGGCTGACAGAGGAGGAGTGGGCTGAGAAGGGGGTGAGCTGACAGAGGAGGAGTGGGTTGAGAGGGGATGTGGGCTGACAGAGGAGGAGTGGGCTGAGTAGGGGGTGGGCTGACGGAGGAGTAGTGGGCTGAGAAGGGGGTGGGCTGACAGAGGAGGAGTGGGCTGAGAGGGGGTGTGGGCTGACAGAGGAGGAGTGGGCTGAGAGGGAGTGGGCTGACAGAGGGGGGCTGACAGAGAGGGGGTGGGCTGACAGAGGAGAGGTGGGCTGAGAGGGAAGGTGGGCTGACAGAGGGGGGCTGACAGAGGGGGGGTTGGGATGACAGAGAGGCGGTGGGCTGACAGAGAAGTGGGTGGGGGCTGACAGAGGGCAACTGACAGGGGGGGTGGGCTAACAGAGGGGAGCTGATAGAGGAGGGGTGCCCTTAGAGGGAGTGGGGGCTGAAAGAGGGGAGCTGACAGAGGGGGGGGTGATCTGACAGAGGGCAGCTGACAGAGGAGGGGTGGGCTGACAGAGGGGGGGTGGACTGTGGGCTGACAAAGGAGGGCTGACAAAGGGGGGGTGGGCTGACAAAGGAGGGCTGACAAAGGGGGGGTGGGCTGACAGAGGGGGGGTAGGCTGACAGAGGTGGGCTGACAGAGAGAAGGTGGGTTGACAAAGGGGGGGTGGGCTGACAATGAGGAGGTTGGTTGACAGAGTAGGATGGCTGGGGGAGGGGCGCTGACAGAGAGGGGGGTAGATGAGACTGAGAAACACACAGCGCGCCAGGCAGAGGCGGGACTCCAGCAAGTGGTCACGACCAGCCTCGCTTGGCCGCATCCACACGTGACCAGCTCCGCCTCCGTCGATCTATTTGCAGGGCGCTCGCAAGTTAGGTGAGGTGTGCTGACAGCTAATTAATGGGCTAATTAATGTGTACATTAACACGTGCATTTATGTATGCACTGCGAGGTTATGAAGTCACTGCTGCCTTGAAACTAATGATTTACTAAAGTAATTAAGAGTTTTCACTCTCTATAATTCTTTCTACATTATTGGGTATTCAAAGTGGACATAGCTTTACCCTATTCACTTTGGTGAACATTCTTTACTCCTAGAGTAAATCAACTTAATATATGTGAACTCTACCAGCCAGAAGATTAAGTTATTCTGTTAAACCAGTCTCATAATACAGACATTACTGCCAAACAGCACAGCGAGGTCCTGCACATCCTGAGATCTCTCTGCAGACTACACTATAGGTAAACTTTCAAGGCTGGTCTAGTACCCATTTCAGCCTGTGATATGACAGTGAAGGAGCAGCAGCACACTCTGCTCTCTCCTGCTCCTGCAAAGCAGCGGGGTGTTATTGGTGCATGCTCCATCCTCTTCCAGTGCTGTTATTCAGGGAATTACAGCAACACAAATGCCCTGTGATTGGCCGAACAGGGTCATGTGCGGCCGCTCGCTGTGCAATTCTGGGACTTGCAGTCATGATGCGAGTCTCACATCATGACTACAATTCCCAGAATTCCACAGCGTGCGGCCGTTTGTGTGGCCTGCCGCCTACTGTTCAAGTCCTGGAAAGTGCATCTGGCCGACTTCATAAAAAAAAAACGGCAGCGACGGCCGTTTTGCATATAAGTCGGGACGGCCTGGGGGGAAATGTCCACCTTGCATCACGGCCCAGTCCGCCCCTGCACCAGACGATATGCGCTGTTTGACGCCTGGCGGGCCCTTCATCCCGGGGATAGACAGTATACGTTCTACTCCGCCCCTCACCGTATGCACTCCCACATAGACTACTTTTTCGTCAATAATGCCACTCTCCGCGCCACTGGGGATGCCCGGATCCTTCCGATTTTGTGGTCCGACCACGCCCCTATAGTCATGACCATTGATATAGGCACCCCCAATCGTAAACCCTACCACTGGCAACTGAATAATTTCCTTCTCCATTACGGCCCCTCCAAGGTGGAACTAGAAACCACGTTGCAACATTACTTTCTCGAAAATGATACCTCAGATGTATTCCCCTCCACTCTCTGTAAGGCCCACAAAGAGGTCCTTAGGGGGCGCTGTATGGCGATCTCTTCGACCATGAAGAAGGCTGCGAAAGCATCTAGATTGCAAGCTGAGAGGGATCTTAGGGCACTAGATTTTTGGCTGCAAGCTTCGCCATCATTGTCCCTTTTGAAGCGGATCGTTTGCTTGCGGACGACGCTATGAGACTTTGCACTGGGCCAGGTGGAGAAGGCGCTCCTTAGGTTGAAACAAATTTATTACGACAAGGGAAACAAAGCATGCCCTGTCTCTCTGCTAGCACGTAAGTTGTCAGATTGTTCCCACACGACCACCCCCCATCAAGTTAAGGACAGGGCATGCTGTCTTCTCTCTCACCCCCAGGATATAGCCAGGACGTTGGAGGAGTTCTACACGGCTCTCTATAGTGACCCGGAGATCCCGCATGATCCTCCCTCCCTTTACCTGACCAGCCGCTTGCACCAGTATCTGGAACGCAGTGGAATTCCTAAACTTCAGGCATCGGACCTCCTCTGCCTCAATGCCCCCATTACGGTGGAGGAACTGACGGCCACCATTAAGACCCTGCCTGCACATAAATCCCCGGGCCCTGATGGCCTCCCCTATGGGTACTACAAGGCATTTCTCCCCATCCTCCTGCCACATCTCTGTAAATTGTTCAATGCCTTTCTCCAGGTGACCCCTATCCCCTCAGACATGCAGAGATTGTTTCTCACACTGATCCCCAAACCTGATAAGGAGCTCCCTTTGCGCTAGCTATAGGCCGATAGCGCTTTTAAATTCGGACCTGAAAATATTTACTAAGCTCCTATTGATGCGATTAAACTTGATACTACCCTCCCTGATACATAAGGATCAGGTGGGCTTTGTCCCCCTCCACCAAGCGGGGGACAATACTAGGCAGGTCATTGATCTGATTGATGTAGTGAACAGGGACGGACTAGAATCTATGGTTCTCAGCCTTGATGCAGAAAAAGCCTTTGATCGCCTTAGCTGGCCTTTCCTGTTCGCCACGTTGAAACACATGGGGTTCCAGGGGCCCTTTCTACGGTCCATTCATCACCTATACACCAACCCTACGTGCCAAGTTAAGATGCCACTTGCTCAGTCCCCCTCCTTCCCGATATGCAACGGGACGCGCCAGGGGTGCCCGCTCTCACCGCTACTGTTTGCGTTGTGTGTTGAGCACCTGGCAGCGTCCATCCGCAGAAACCCTGACATCCGTGGGGTCCTGGTGCGTGGAAGGGAGTTTAAACTGGCACTTTTTGCGGATGACGTCATACTCACCCTGACCAGGGCCAGATTAAGAATATCATGGACCTGGTGCTGAGGATTTTGGTGGGGCCTTTTATAAATAATAAATAAATGCGTGGGAATGACATGAATGCAGCCCGGCCAAGGCAAGTGACCAAAGGCACAGAACCCAGAAGGAAGACCGGGTGAAGATGGAAGCCCCCGGGCCCCGCCTGATTCATCACAGCGCAGCACTGGAGGGCTCAGTCTGAAAATGTAAGTGTACCCTAATGTGCTAATATGCTGTGCATACTTGTACATTGTGGCATAACCTAACCCAGGGCCTCTAAAAAGTAGTAATGTCAGGAAAGTTTACTACCACTTTAATATCACAGGATCCCAGGAGCCTCTCATGGGGCCCCTACTGACCCAGTGGCCCTTGGGCAGTGCCTAAGGGCACAGTTGCCAACATTTAAAAAATATTTTCAGGGACACTTTTTTATACAAGTGCTATATTTAGAGTAGCTGAGATCCCCTATGTTCCTCTATACATCATAGTAGTAATCACAAAATTAAATGAGTACTAATAATGGGGCAGAACAAATATGAGAACTGAGATTTCCTTTAGTTGAACTAACAAAAGTGTGCCCATTCTAGAGCTGGTAACATTGAGGATATTCAGTGTAATTTTAAAGAACTGTTTTTGTGGGTAAGCGACATAGGGGAGGAGTATGGACGATATATAAGTGGGAAGTATGTGCAGGTGAGGGAGAGGAATGTGGAGGGTCTAACAGTGGGCACTATGTACAGGAGAGGAGTGCAAAGGGTACAGCAAAAGGCACTATGTACAGGAGAGGAGTGCAAAGGGTACAGCAAAAGGCACTATGTACAGGAGAAGAGTGTGGAGGGTATGACAGTGGGCACTATGTATAGGAGAGGAGTGTGGAGGGTATGACAGTGAGCAGTATGTACAGGAGAGGAATGTGGACGTTATGATAGTGGGCGCTCTGTATAGGAGAGGAGTGTGTAGGGTAGGACAGTGGCACTATGTACAGGAGTGGAAGGATATTTAGGGACTGCGTAGTGGTTAAGTGGGTCATACATGGATTGAAATTACGCCAATTATGCAGAGACCAGCCATAGTCGATCTATGTATGGGCTAGCTGGTTTTACACAAGTCAATCTATTAATCGACTTGAGTACAACCAGCCTGTTTTCCCCAAAACAATCAGTGCTGCCAGCTATAGTTAGCAACACTGATCATTGTACTCACTGGCAGAACACAATAACACTGCAGGAGTGATTCCCCCATCCACAGGTCAGCAGGTGAGAGGGTGTGTGGGAACAGGCTGGAGAGAGATACTAGACAGTGGCTGGGTAGGCACTGGTAGTATCAGAGCCAGATACACACAGGTTACATATGCCGCGATCGTTAGAGCGAGAACAATAATTCTAGTACTAGACCTCCTTTGTAACTCTAAACATGTAACCTAAAAAAAATTAAAGCATCGCTTAGGATACCAAAAAAAATTGTGCAAACTTAACTAACTAGTGTTTTTTTTAATGAATGAAACAGTTTTTTTCCAAAAAAAACATGTTTGAAAAATTGCTGCGCAAATACCGTGCTAGAGCTGCACAATTAATCGTTAAAAAATGTGTGATCTCGATTCAACCCCCCTGACGATCTCCAATGCAGAGTTTGCAGATTCTTTCATATAACAAGTGGAAAGACTTTCAGCTATCAAAAGAAAATATCTGGGCAGTCTGCCAAGTTTTTAACAGGAAACATTGTAACTAACGCTTCCTTCTTAGATCAAAGGGATACACTTCTGTGTGTAAAGAAAAAATCTGGGCAGTCTGCCAAGTTTGTAACAACATGAAACATTGGGCCAGATCCACAAAAACCTGACGTAACTTAAAAAATCCAATTTAAGTTACACTGCCTTAAAGTTTCTACCTAAGTGCCTGATCCACAAAGCACTTATCTAGAAATTTCAGGCTGTGTAACTAAAATTCCGCCGGCGCAAGGCGTTCCTATTCAAATGGGGCGAGTCCCATTTAAATGAGGCGCGCTCCCGCGCCGGCCGTACTGCGCATGCGCGAAGTTACGTTACGCCGAGTTTTGAGGATCGCGACGGCTTAAAAAAGTTGCGTCGGGGAAAAAAAAAAATGACAGCGGCATGCATTCCTGAGGGAGAACTCCATGCCAATTTTCAAAGAAAAAACCGGCAAAGGGGACTCCCTTTATTAAAGGGGACTCCCTTTATTAAAGGGGACTCCCAGATTCCGATAAGCCTCTGCCCGCAGACCCCGACAACCAACGGCAAGGGTTGTCGGGAAGGGGCCCTGTCCTCATCAACATGGGGACAGGGTGCTCTGGGGTGGGGGGGCCCGCAGTGCGCCCCCCTGCCCCAGAGCACCCAACCCCCCCATGTTGAGGGCACGCGGCCTGGCACGGCTCAGGAGGGGGGGGGACGCTCGCTCGTCCCCACTCCTTTCCTGGCCGGCCGTGTAGCGTGCTTTGGATACGGGTCTGGTATGGATTGTAGGGGGACCCCTACGTCGATTTTTCGGCGTGGGGGGGGTCTCCTTACAACCCATACCAGACCTAAGGGCCTGGTATGCTCCTGGGGGGGAACCCATGCCGGTTTTGTTTTTACAAATTGCCGTGGAGTTCTCCCTCGGGAAAGCATACCAAATGCCGTCGCTGGAATGGGCTTTTACAAGGTGTGACTAGTTTACACTTTGTAGAACCAGCCCTAATTTTACACTTGCAAAATAACACTTACGGCGCAAAAATGAAGCTAGAAAGCTTTGTGGATCGCCTTAAGTGCTAATTTGCATACTAGCAACGGCATTTCGACTCGAAATGCCCCCAGCGGCGGATGCGGTACTGCATCCTAAGATTCGGCAGTGTAATTCAATTACACATGCCGGATCTTCTGTCTAACTTTGGAAAAAGCCTTTTGAGGATCGTTTCCAAAGTTACACACAGACTGAACAGCAGTTAAGTCGGAGTATCTCTTTTGAGGATCTGGCCCTGTGTAACTAACTTCCTTCTTAGATCAAACTTATGTGTGTAAATGCAGGAAATGTAACCACTTAAAGTCCAACACTTGTTTCTTAAGTTAAAAAGCAATATTATTTGTTAGAAAATTACTTGGAACCGCCAAACATTATATATATTTTAGCAGAGACTCTAGGGAATACAATGGCAATTGTTGCATTATTTTATGTCACACTGCATTTGCCCACTTCAATGAATAATAAAAACCATAAAAACAAAACAGTGAAGTTAGCCCATTTTTTTTTTTGTTTGTTTTAATGTGAAAGATGATGTTACGCCGCAAGAATCGTGAGAGAATCGTGATCTATCTTCTAAGCAAAAAAATTGCAATTCTCTTTTTAGCCAGAATTGTGCAGCTCTATACCGTGCAACATAAAAAGTGCAAAGACCACCATAGAGTAATTTTCTAGCAAAAAACAAATGATGATTTTTACATGTAGTAGAGAAGTGTCAGAATTGGCAAGGGGTTTATTTACCATGAGTAAGATACAAATAATTATTATAAGCCCTGTGATCCTATCAGTCGTCTGCAGTGTGTCAGCTTGTATTTATATTGGCCGCTCTGAATGTAGCTTCTGACAGGCTGTGCAAGCAGGCCCGTATCTCCGGAACCATAATTGATAGCCGTCCCATATTTTGACCAGTTGTGGGGTAGGTCTTCCCCTGCCTACCCTCCAAATGTGGGGTTTCTGTGACCTCTGGTCATCGAGCTACAACCCCCGAAGTCGATCTTTTGTTTTCAGATTTTTTTTACATTTTTTTGGGGCAAATGGGCCTATCTTGAGAAAGGGGCATGGAGCTGCAGCTCCATCAGCCCCCTTGTTAATCCGGCCCTGACCCTGACTCAGCCCAGAACCTCGCTGCCCAACCTACACACAGAGCTTGACATTTACAAAACCCTCTCTGGCTATAAAATAAATGCGACCAAGTCGGAAGCTCTCCCTATTAACATCCCACCGGCTGAAGTACAGTACCTGCGTCAGTGCTTTCCGTATCACTGGAAGACGACAGCCCTAAAGTATTTGGGGGTCCAGATCACCCCATCATACACAACCCTCTACCAGGCTAACTTTCCTCCCCTGTTCTGATCCATCAGAGACCTTTTACAGAAATGGAAGGTCCATCATATCTCCCTCATGGGGAGGGTGGCCTCTGTGAAGATGACTATTCTCCCCAAACTCCTTTATCCCTTCCAGACACTGCCCATCCCAATTCCGTATGCAGTCTTGCGGAGGCTCCAGGCGGACCTGGTGTGCTTTGTCTGGAATTATGGGAGGCATAGGATATCTCGCATGGTCCTGACGGCGTCCCGCGCCGACGGGGGATTGGCGTTCCCTGACCTAATTAAATACTACCAGGCAGCGCAGCTGCACGCCGTGACCTCCTGGTTTCCCCAACAGTCGTACAATAAGTGGACAGAAATCGAAAAATATGGCTTGCACCCACACATCCGAACAGTTTACTCTGGAATGCGAATGCGGAGGTGGATTCGAGCCGGCTGTTGGGCCCCATGCTCCACCCTCAGATGATCTGGCGCAGATTGTCTCAGGCACATGGCCTGGGCTCTGAGCGTTCTCTTCTGACTTCCTTCCTGTATAACTCCAGAATGCCTGCCGGCCTCACCCACCAGATGTTCTTGCCTTGGGCGATACGGGACTTGTTCCATTTTGGCCACTTGTTGGACCCAATATCACGCAAGATGCTCTCATTCTCTGCACTCCAACAAGAATTTGATCTGCCTCGCCAGGTGTTTTATGGGTACCTGCAAATACGACATTATGCACAGTCTTTTGCCCCGAGCCTCCAATTCTCAGTACCAACCCCCTTTAAAAAACTAGTACTGGAGGGATCCGCACGCCGAGGTCTGATTTCGGACATATATCGGCTGCTCAACTCCTAATCCATCTCTACTCAGGGTAAGCATACTTATATGCTTTGCTGGGAAAAGGCACTGGGAGAGGAGATCCCAGAGACAACTTGGCAGACGATCTGGTCCCAGACAGCCAAAAGCTCTTTTTGCACGCTCTACAAGGAGAACACTTATAAAATTCTCTAATTTTGGTACCTGACACCAGATGTCCTCCATGCTATCTATCCCTCCAGCTCGGACAGGTGCTGGCGCTGTCAGGGAGACAAGGGGACTCTGTACCACATCTACTGGACCTGCCCCAAGATTGTGCCTTTCTGGACAGAGATGCAGCTTTTGTTGATCCGGCTGTTAGGGGTACAGGTTCCCAGGACCCCAAAATCATTTATTTTCAGGGTCTCACCTTTGCAAATTCCCAAATGCTCTAAAACACTGCTTAGGCATGTCCTGACAGCTGCAAGGTGTCTGATTGCCCTGCACTGGAAGCGCCGGTCCCCACCCTCCCAAGCAGACTTGTATGCTAGAATAAAGGACATTGAGCTGATGGAAAAAATGACAGCCCGATTACAAGACAGATTGGATAAGCATGATAAGGTCTGGGAGGAGTGGCACTGGCGGGAGGATCCGCCCTGAGCCGACGGTCGAACTTCCCTACCCTACCCCCCTCCTTTTTCTCTTTTCCCGTCTGCACTCTCTCTTACCTTCCCACACTTATTTTTCCTTTCAGTTTTTTTTTTCTTCTTTCTTTTCTCTCTCTTTTTCCTGGATGTTTCTATAGTTGCTGGGAGACCCTGCTTCACAGCTTGCAGTCTTGTGTGTAAGGCTTTAACAACGTGAAAAAAATTTGCATGCTCAGAAGCAAGTTATGAGATGGGAGCGCTTGTTCTGGTAAAACTAGCATTTGTAATATAGATAGCACATTCGTCACGCTGTAACAGACTGAAAAGCACGAAGACTGAAAAGCTCAAATCGTCTCTCACCAAACTTTAACTAACACAAAATCAGCAAAAGCAGCCCAAAGGGTGGCACCATCTGAATGGAACTTCCCCTTTTTAGTGCCACTGTACGTGTTGTACGTCAACGCAATTTGATCGAGCATTTTTTTTCACGAGGCAGGCTTGACAAGAATCACGTCGAAAAAAACATATTTTTTTCTAGGACATTAAAAATGGTCATGTGTACGCGGCTTTAGACTTTTTTCACTTTGTATAATTATCTGTACTAATTCATAGCACTGCACTATATTGTTCTTTGAGGGTTATATATTCACCTTGCCACTAGATGCAGTGCTACTTGCCACCCATAGCCTGCCACTAGATGCAATGTGCCACTTGCCATTCATAGTCTGCCACCAGATGCAGTGTTCCACTTGCTACCCGCAACCATGTCACTTGCAACCCATAGGCTGCCACCAGATGCAGTGTCACTTGCCACCCATAACCTGCCACCAGTTGCAGTGAACAACTTGCCACCCGTAGCCTGCGTTTAGATGCAGTGTCACTTGCCACCAATAGCCTGCCAGCAGATGCAGTGACACTTGCCACCCATAGCCTGCCACCAGAAGCAGTGTGCCACTTGCCATCCATAATCTGCCACTAGATGCAGTGTGCCACTTGCCACCCATAGCCTGCCACCAGATGCAGTGCCACTTGCCACCCATAGCCTGTCAGCAGATGCAGTGCCACTTGCCACCCATAGCTTACCACTAGATGCAGTGTGCCACTTGCCACCCATAGCCTGCCACCAGATGCAGTGTCGTAGCCTGTCACCAGGCCCCTCCCACCCCTGGCTGCCGATGTAACTCCTTCCACGCGGGGGTTGTCACATCTTCAGCTCTGAGGTGTTCATGCTGGGACCCAGCATGAACCCCGATATCTAAGTATGTGACTCCCCCCAAAATTGAAGGACTACAAGTCCCAGCATGAACCCCTGTGATCTAAGGGTGTGACACCATATATTTCATGGGTTAATGCTGGGACCTGTAGCTCTTCTCTAGTTGGGAGGGCGAGGGTGTCACATCTTCAGCTCTGGAGGGTTCATGCTGGGACCTGTAGTCCTTCACTTTTGAGGGGGTCACATCCCCCAAAAGTGAAGGACTACAAGTTCTGGCAGGAACCCTACCCTGATATCTAAGAATGTGTTCTCCTCCCATTCCTCAGAGGGTGTCGTCTCATCTGTCCCCTCCTCTTCTGCCAGCATACTTATGCACTGCAGTCAGTTCCTCACAATCTTTCATTTGCATGCCGCCAGAGAAGCTAAAGGGAAGGGGTGGGTCGGGCTAAGCACTAGGCGCTCCTCTTCCGCTCTGAATGCTTGGGACTCAACCTCGCTCTCCTCCTTGTCGTGACACCACTGGTTACTAGATCCCAGGGAGGTTGCGGCTAGCAACCAGTTCAGGCAGTGAGCCAGGTGAACAACTTAAAGTAGGTCTTGGCTGGCCAGGAGTTCGCCAGGACAGTGAGTGACAGCAGTCACAGAGACGGAGTCCGCAAAAGGAAGAAAACCCAGATGAAGATGGATGCTGCATCGCTGGAATGCTTTGTTTTGAGGTAAGTTTCACATAACATGCTAATATGCGATGCAAACTAGCACATAATGCCTTTGCCTTACAGGTAAGTAAAAAAAAAAAAGCAGTGGTTTACAACCGCTTTAATAAAGTCTCCTCCTGCTCACTGGTGTCTGAAACCAGCGCTGGCAGCAATTTAAGACCCAGTAATGGTGATCTCTCAGGCCCCGTACACTCGACCGAACATGTCTGCTGAAACTGGTCCGCGGACCAGTTTCAGCAGACATGTTCGGTCGTGTGTACGGCCGACCGGACAGGTTTCCAGCGGACATTTGTCCAGCCGACCGTTTTCCAGCAGACAAATGTTTCTTAGCATGCTAAGAAACATGTCCGCTGGAAGCCTGTCCGTCGGACATGTTCGGTCGTCTGTACAGACTCACCGTACATGTCGGATCGGCCGCCATCCCTCGCATGCGTCGAAGCGATTCGACGCATGCGTGGAAGCATTGAACTTCCAGGGCCGCACACGTCACCGCGTCATCGTCGCGGTGACGGCGCGGTCACGTCACCGCCTATCGTGTACACGCGGATTTCTGTCTGATGGTGTGTACAACCATCAGACAGAAATCTCCGGGCGGACATTTCTGCTGAAAACGGTCCGGCGGACCGTTTTCAGCGGACAGTCCGTCCGTGTGTACGAGTGTACGTGTGTACGAGGCCTCACAGAACCAGTGACGTCTTATTCATCCAGCTTGCTGGGTCTCTCTGACAGTTGTGCCCTTCGCACAGTTATGGCAGCCCAGTTTCTCTCCGACACCACGGTGAACACTCCCTTGTATAGTGCCTTGAAAAAGTATTCATATCCCTTGACATCTTCCACATTTTTTTCATGTTACAACCAAAGATGTAAATGTATTTTATTGGGACTTTATGTGAATTGTAAAGTGGAAGGAAAATGATAAATGGTTTTCCACATTTTTTACAAATAAATATGTGAAAAGTGTGGCGTGCATTTGTATTCAGCACCCTTTACTCTAATACCCCTAACTAAAATCTAGTGGAACCAATTGCCTAATTCACCAGTCACCTAATTAGTAAATAGAGTCCACCTGTGTGTAATTTAATCTCAGTATAAATACAGCTGTTCTGTGAAGCCCTCAGAGGTTTGTTAGAGAACCTTACTGAACAAACAGCATTTTGAAGGCCAAGGAACACACCAGACAGGCCAGGGATAAAGTTGTGAAGAAGTTTAAAGCAGGGTTAGGTTATAAAAAAAATATTCCAAGCTTTGAACATCTCACGGAGCATTCTGAAAATGGAAAGAATATGGCACAACTGCAAACCTGCCAAGACATGGCAGTCCACCTAAACTGACAGGCAAGGGGCAAGAAGAGCATTAATCAGAAAAGCAGCCAAGAGGCCCATGGTAACTCTAGAGAAGCTGCAAAGATCCACAGTTCAGGTGGGAGAATCTGTTCACAGGACAACTATTAATTGTGCACTCCACAAATCTGGCCTTTATGGAAGAGTGGCAAGAAAAAAGCCATGGTTGAAACGAAGGCCATAAGAAGTCCCATTTGCAGTTTACGAGAAGTGATGTGAGGGACACAGAAAACATTTGGAAGAAGATGCTCTGGTCAGATGAGACCAAAATTAAAAGTTTTGGCCTAAAGGCAAACGAACACTGCACATCACCCTGAGCACACCATCCCCACCAGTGGCGTTGCAATGGGGGGGGGGGCAGGGGGGTGCAGGCCGCACTCGGGTGACACCTGCCACAGGAATGACATCAAGGCCAGGACACTCTCCAGGGATTGGCTAAAACCTGATAAATATTGAGGCTGGTTGTTTTGAATCCAGAATCCAGGTTGAATCCAGGTTGTTTTGAATTCCAGAAGCAAAGGGAAGCAATCAAACTCCCAGCCTGTGAAACCCTGAACAGACCAGGAAAAACAATAACTGCACCCTTAATTTACCTAGCATCCTATGTTAGGAGGGTGCTACAGCTATAAATAAGCATTATGGTAAATTGGAAGTTTATAGTATTTATATGCATTTTATTTTATGTCATGCATTTCAAATATGGTTCTTGCTACTTCTCTGTACTGCAGATGAACATCTCTTCTTTTTTTTTTTTTACCAAAGTGATAATTGTCTTGTCACTGTAACACTTTGTACATCCTCCTATATACAGTAACGTTCACATAATATATTAGTCTGCCTGCTGTAATATATACCTCATGTCCTCAAACAGTTGTATGTGTAGCCATGAGGGCATTGTTGTAACTAACGGCGTTTAAATAAACGCTGTTAGGTAACGATGGGCCTCCTGAGGGTAACGAGTAATCTATCAGATTACTTTTGCCCTCTCGGCAACGCCGTTCCCATTACTGGGTGGCGTTACCGAAATTACTTAGAGAGCATGGGGGGGCAGTCCGGGCAGACTCTGCTTCCTCCCGTGCATGGGGTAAATAAATGGCAATGCCTCCAGGACACCAGCCCGTGTCCTGGAGTTCCCCCCTCCCCCCCCCCTTCCCTCCTCACCTCCTCTCCACCGGAGACAGAAGATCCCCATTTGGTTCTCCTCTTCTACCTCTCGCAACCTGGACCCAACATAATAGATTCTACCCTCTCCCTTCTAATCCTCCAGTAATCTCTTCCCTTCTTCCGATTTCATAAACTGGTTCCACCTGGACCATGTTGCTACATATTGTTCCCTTTTATTCCTCGCTGAGAGGATTAAATCCTCTATAGCTCCAATCTCTCTCACTTTATTGAGCCATCTCGCGATAGAGGGTGGTCTACTATCTCTCCACTGTAACGTTATTCCGATCTTGGCCGTGTTTAACAAATGGCATACCACCGACTTTTTATACTCTTGCACTGGGATTTGTGAGCTATGGAGCAGAAAAAAGGCCGGATCAACCGGAATCTGACGTTCCGTAAATTTTTGAACAATTCTCTGGACTTCCTTCCAGTAATCTCTTACTTTTACACATGACCAGAATATGTGCACCATAGTTCCCTGCTCCAAGCCACATCTCCAACAGTTCTCTGAGTTTTCCTCACTAAATTTATGCAACTTTACTGGTGTATAATGCCATTGGGACAATAGTTTATAATTGGATTCCTGTATACGCGTAGATGTTGAAGAGTATAATGCTAGATGAATTATGTGTTTACGTTGAGTCTGTGAGAAATTTCTCCCCAGATCCCTTTCCCATTTCCCCAGTCCCGGCAACTCAAAGTCTTCTTGAGGCGCGATCAGTATTCTATGCATCTTTGAGCTTACTCTTTGTATTGGTTCCTCATCGTCGCAATATTGTTCAAATTTAGTTAATTGTCGCCTGAAATTAGATGGTTGGCCTAGGGATCTTAGAAAATAACTTAATTGAAGTGCTTGCCACAGGCTTAACTCATAATTCCCCCCTCTCCTCGTCAAGTCCTCAGTTGATGGCCACACATTTGTTTGCAGAAAATGTGATACCTGCACCTTGCCCTTTTCTTTTAATTTATTAAAAACCGCTCCTCCTGTGCCCGGTATAAATCCTGGGTTCCCTAATATAGGGAACAGGGGAGAACGTTTTGTTGAAAATTTTGGAATTTTGCATATTTTAGCTGCAATTGACAGCGTAGGTCCTATTATAGGATGTTTTTTCATCTTGCTTGGTAGTACATTGTAGCACCAAGGAGCCCTACTTAATGCTATTGGACAGATCTGCTGTTCCACCTCAACCCACCTTTTATAGTGCCCATTCCTGCACCAGTCTACCAATCTTGTCAAGTGTGCCGCTTGATAGTATTTAGCAATGTCTGGGACTGCCATCCCCCCAAAGCTCTTGGGCACCTTCATCACCTCTTTTTTTATCCTTGCTTTTTTCCCCGCCCATATGAACTTCATCAAAAATGAGTCCATTTGTCGGAGAAAGACCTGTGGTATGGTTATTGGCAGGGTTTGAAATAAATATGTGATTTTTGGCAAAATACTCATCTTGATTATATTGTTTCTGCCAAACCATGAATGAAATCCATGTTGCCATTTATCAAGTAGTGTTTTTATTGAATTAAGAAGTGGTGGAAAGTTTATTTTAAAGACTTCTTTTATGTTTGCTGGAATCAGGGTGCCCAAGAACTTTAGTGCAGTCTTCCATTTGAAACCAAAGTTTTGTTGTACAATCGACTGTTTATGGGATGTCATCGACACACTCATTGCTTCAGACTTTGCCTGATTTATTTTTAAGTTGGAAAGTTCTCCAAATATGGCTATTTCTTTGACAAGGTTGGGAAGGGAAACATGTGGGTTTGATACAGCGAACAGCAGATCATCTGCAAAAGCAGTTACTTTATGTGTTCCCTCCCCTATCTGAATACCCTGTATATCCGGGTTTTTGCGTATTTTATTTAATAAGGGCTCCAGAGATAATACGAATAACAGCGGTGACAGGGGACATCCCTGGCGCGTTCCGTTTGTGATCTGAAAGGTTTTGGAGAATATCCCGTTCACTCTCACTGCCGCTCGTGGACCAGTATATACACTCCCAATCCATCTTAACATATTCTCCCCCATCCCTACATGTCTCAACACCGAAAACATGAAGTTCCAGTTCACTCTATCAAAAGCCTTTTCGGCATCGGTATTTAGGAACACGCAAGGGATGTCCCTGTCACCAGCCTCCTGCACCAAGTTGAGGACCCTTATTGTACCATCTCTTGCCTCCCGTGTAGGGACAAAACCAACTTGGTCCCTATCCACTAGGTCGGGTAGCCAAACCTGAATTTGTCTCGCCAAAATCTTCGTAAAAAGTTTTAAATCCGAATTAAGCAACGAAATCGGCCTATAACTGCTACACTCCGCCGGGTCCTTTCCCTCTTTGGGGATAACTACAATATGTGCCAATAAGGAATCTGGTGGAAACTCAGCTGTCCAGCCCACTGCATTGAGAACTTTTATTAGCTGCCCTCCCAATATTGTTCCAAATTCCTTATAGTACCTTATTGTGTAGCCGTCTGGACCCGGGGCTTTTCCGTCCGCCATAGTTTTTAATGCTGCCTCTAGTTCTTCTGTCGAGATCGCGGTTTCTAAGCTGGCCCTGGCAATTGGTGACAACTTGGCTAAGTCCATTGTTGAGAGATATTCTTCTATTTTTGAAGGCGCTATTGGTATCTGAGTCAAATTGTATAGAGAGGAGTAGTATCTACCAAACTCCTCCACTATATCTTTCGGTTTCTGTTTTAATTGTCCCTCCTTCCCCTTAATTTGTGAAACAAATGTTTGTTGGCTCTTCTCTTTCAGTTTTCCAGCTAATAATTTACTACACTTGTCGCCAAATTCGTAATTTATTTTCCTTCCTCTTTGTATGCTTGCTTTGGCTTTGTACAGTAGGTGTTTGTGATATTGTGTTTTTAGCACGACAGCATCGCGCTGATTCTCGGCGACATGGTGCCGAGATCTCGCACTCACTGGAATAGTGACAGCACATCCCAGCAAGTGCGTCATAGAAGCGACGGGAGATCCGACTTGGATTCCCGCCAATTCTACACGTGTGCGGCGTTTGTTATGAATCCTGAGGGGGAAGTCCCCGCCGGATTTTAAATAAAAATCCGGCATGGGTTCCCCCTCGGGAGCATACCGGGCCCTTAGGTCTGTTATGGGTTGTAAGGAGAGCCCCCCTACGCCGAAAAAAACGGCGTAGGAGGTCCCCCTACAATCCATACCAGACCCGTATCCAAAGCACGCTACCCGGCCGGCCAGGAAGGGAGTGGGGATGAGCGAGCGCCCCCCCCCCTCCTGAGCTGTACCAGGCTGCATGCCCTCAACATGGGGGGGTTGGGTGCTCTGGGGCAGGGGGGCGCACTGCGGGCCCCCCCACCCCAGAGCACCCTGTCCCCATGTTGATGAGGACAGGGCCCCTTCCCGACAACCCTGGCCATTGGTTGTCGGGGTATGCGGGCGGGAGGCTTATCGGAATCTGGGAGCCCCCTTTAATAAGGGGGCCCCCAGATACCGGCCCCCCACCCTAAGTGAATGGATATGGGATACATCGTACCCCTAACCATTCACCTGTAGGAAAAATGTCAAAGTTAATAAACACACCACACAAGGGTTTTTAAAATAATTTATTTTTCTGCTCCGGAGGCTCCCCCTGTCTTCTTTATTAGCTCTTTTTACCAGGGGGGGCTTCTTCTTTGATGTCTTCGGGTGGGTGGGGGCCGCCGTCTGGTTCTCTTCCACCGCCGGGGGGGTCGCTTTTAAAAAAGCCCCCACCCCCCGGCGGGTTTCCTCCGGCGTCTTCGGTGGGGGGGCTTCTTCTTCCGCTATCCCGACGGGTCTTCTCCGCTATCCGGGGGGTCTTCTCAACTCTCCGGGGGTCTCCTTCTATGTTCGCCACTCTCCGCTGTTGACTCGGCGCACACCGGTTCTTCCTCTCGCTGTCCGGTGCCTTCTTCTTCCGTGCTGTACGTCTTCTTCTCCTTCCATGCTGTGAGTTCTTCTTCCGTGCTGTGACGTCATGTTCTTCACTTCTCTTCTTCTCCCGATATTTCATCAATTCCTTGAGGGTTTTCCTCATAAAGGTGTCTTGATGTACATTCGGAAAATACACCGTAGCTAAAGTTACTTTACTTCCTCCTATCATCCCTTTCAAGAAAAGATATCTCCCTTTTGGGTCCTGATGCCTATCTTCCAGTGTCCAGGGAATTCTGTTGGATATCAAAATAGAAACCCCTTTGGATTTAGCTTCCTGGTTTCCTGCATGATATGCTGATGGAAAGAACCTATTTTGCAGCAGAGGCAGCCCCCCCGTCCTAAAATGAGTCTCCTGTATATAGGCTATGTCTGTCTCTGCATACCGCAGGTCGTTCATCAACATCCTGCGTTTTTCAGGGACATTGAGTCCCTCAGCATTCAGGGAGGTTATTTTTATTCCCTCCATCTCCGGCGTTGAGGAGGAGAGGAGCGGGGAGAGAAAAACTAGGAGAGAGAGGAGTAAGAAAAAAAAAAAAAAAAGGAAAAAAAAAAACCCCTTCCACACTCTAACGACTCTTATCCCCCCAACCCGCCCCTACCATCCGTTACTAAAGCCCTCTTAGGGACAATACCCACTTTTAACCCCTTCCCCCAATGGTTCAGTGGGCAATAGCCTAATCCCAGGGCCGATCCAATCAGGTGGTGCAGTATACACAATCAAAAAAAAAAGAAAAAAAAAGAAAACAAGCAAGACATTCCAGTAACTTGTAACTGTAACTAATTACTTTTTTAAAGGAAGATGAGCAACACTGCATGAGGGTCATTCTGATGTGAACAGGGGTTAGTTATGCTTAATAAAATAAACTCAACATACAGTAGCATCATATCATAACTCTAAGGAACTTTGTGTGCAGCACTTTACTAACAGTGACACACTCTACAATACGTACACTCAGTGCACCAGTTTTATTTTTGTATGTGCAATTTTCATGCATGTGCAAGTACTCCAAATGCTGGCAGGCATTATAAAACCCTAGGGCAGGGGTCTCAAAGTACCGGCCCACGGGCCATTTGCGGCCCGCGGACCGGTTTTAAATGGCCCGCAGGCAGGGCGGGTGCCGCGGAAGTGTAGATCGAGGTGCATGAAGAGCAGCGCAGGAAGCATTTGTCATAAGTTCACTTGTCTCTCATGTCACACTGCTACTCCCCGGCGGCCCCTCCTCTCTTATTGTCCATCCCCATTTGCTTGTGACATCATCTGAGATGGACGAGAAGAGAGGGGGGGGCTGCCGGGGGAGTAGCAGCGTGACATGAGAGACAAGTGAACTTATGACAGACGCTTCCTGCGCTACTCTGCCTTTGAAGAAAACAACAAGTAAATGCTGACATGTGCCCTGGTGTGCTCTCATGTGCCCTGATGTGCTCTCATGTGCCCTGATTGTGCCCTAATGTGCTCTCATGTGCCCTGATGTGCTTTCATGTGCCCTGATGTGCTCTCATGTGCCCTGATGTGCCCTCATGTGCTCTCATGTGCTCTGATGTGCTCTCATGTGCCCTGATTGTGCCCTGATATGCTCTCATGTGCCCACGTTCCCTGGTGTGCCCCATGTTCCCTGATTGTGCCCTGATATGCTCTCATGTGCCCCATGTGCCCTGGTGTGCTCGTATGTGCCCCATGTGCCCTGATATGCCCCATGTGCCCTGATGTGCTCTGATTGTGCCCCATGTACCCTGATGTGGCCCATGTACCCTGATGTGCCATGTGCCCCATGTACCTTGATGTGCCCCATGTACCCTGATGTGCTGGGCTTTGTACCCTGATGTGCTGTTTCATGTGCCCTGTACCCTGATGTGCCATGTGCCCTGTCCTGATGTGCTGTGCCCTGATGTGCCATGTCCTGCACTGTGCCATGTGCCCTGTCCTGATATGCCCTGCCCTAATGTGCCGTGCACCCTAATGTGGCCTGTTGTGCTGTACCCCTATGTGCTGTGCTCTGATGTGCCCTGTACCCTGATGTGCTGGGCTTTGTACCCTGATGTGCGCTGTGCACTCATGTGTGCTGTGCCCTGTGCCCTGATGTGCTGTACCCTGATGGTGAGTGGTCAGTGTGTAGTGTAGTGGTCAGTGTGCAGTGTAGTGGTCAGGGTTAATAATGCGTTCGCTGACACCAGTACTGTTTTTAATGTTTGAAAGTTTGCATGCGGCCCCCCATGGGATATGGAAACTTGTCTTGTGGCCCTCAGGTAATTTGAGTTTGAGACCCCTGCCCTAGGGTATTACAATAGGCTAAAATACTAGGACATTATAAAACCCTAGCATAGCCTGTTTAGCTACACCAGTGGTGGTGCATCCATAGTGGGCACAATCGTCAATCAATAATAGATAGATTCATGTATTGCATGAATCTATCTATTGTCGCCGCTGCCGCCCACTATTCAGGTGTCCGGCCTCTTGTCGAGTGCCGGCCATTTGAATTACAGCGGTGGGGGTGTTTTGGAAGTGCCTAATTAGAGCCATAGGCTCGAATAGGCTTCCTGATTAGAGCCTGTGGCTTCTAATAGGCTTCCAAATGGTTTAGCAGCGGGTGCACTCTTGTGCGTTCGCTGCTTACATAGTGCTGTGTTAGGGAATCGCTTCCCTAACACTGAGCGGCCTCTCAGCCAATCAGGTGCACCGGGTCTGGTTACCAGTCACCTGATTGGCCGAAGCGACAGGCGCCTATCAGGCATCCAATCATAGCAGAGATGACATGAAGAGGACGGGAGAAGACATCGAGGCCTCGGAGGGAGCGTGGAGGACCGCACTGACCCGAGAAAGGTAAGTACGGGGGGGCAAACTGCCTGCATTTGATGGGGCAAACTGGCATCATTTGATGGGGCAAACTGGCTGCATTTGATGGGGCAAACTGGCATCATTTGATGGGGCAAACTGGTGGCATTTGATGGGGAAAACTGGCATCATTTGATGGGGCAAACTGGCGGTATTTGATGGGGCAAACTGGTGACATTTGATGGGCCAAACTGTCATCATTTGATAGGGCAAACTGGCATCGTTTGATGGGGCAAACTGGCATTGCTTGATGGGGAAAACTGGCGGCATTTAATGGGGCAAACTGACATAATTTGATGGGGCAAACTGGCATCGTTTGATGGGTTGATTGGACACCTATCAGGCATCCAATCATAGCAGAGATTACATGAAGAGGACGGGAGAAGACATCGAGGCCTCGGAGGGAGCGTGGAGGACCGCACTGACCCGAGAAAGGTAAATACGGGGGGGGGCAAACTGCCTGCATTTGATGGGGCAAACTGGCATCATTTGATGGGGCAAACTGGCGGCATCTGATGGGGCAAACTAGCATCATTTGATGGGGCAAACTGGCTGCATTTGATGGGGCAAACTGGCATCATTTGATGGGGCAAACTATTGGCATTTAATGGGGAAAACTGGCATCATTTGATGGGGCAAACTGGCGGTATTTGATGGGGCAAACTGGCGGTATTTGATGGGGCAAACTGGTGACATTTGATGGGCCAAACTGTCATCATTTGATAGGGCAAACTGGCATAGTTGGCTGGGGCAAACTGGCATTGCTTGATGGGGAAAACTGGCAGCATTTAATGGGGCAAACTGACATAATTTGATGGGGCAAACTGGCAGAATTTGATGGGGCAAACTGGCGGCATTTGATGGGGCAAACTGACGGCATTTGATGGGGCAAACTGGCGGCATTTGATGGGGCAAACTGGCGGCTATTGATGGGGCAAACTGGCGGCAATTGATGGGCACAGTGGCTGCGTTTGATGGCACAGTGGTGGCAATTGATGGGCACAGTGGCTGCGTTTCATGGACATTGGGCACAGTGGCGGCAATTGATGGCCACAGTAGCTGCGTTTGATGGGCACAGTGGCTGAAATTTATGTTTTTTTTTTTTCAGTTTGTTTGCACCCCCCCCAAAAATTTTGAACACCAGCCGCCACTACACCATAGAAACCGGAATAAGAGAAAGTGGAGACCATACTGCATTTCAAGATATTTATGTTTATTCTTTTATTTATTCTATTTAATTCTTTAAATCCAATCATTTTAAATTCAAGATTCTGAAGCTTTGACTAATTTGTTAAAGGTTAGTCTTAATTCCATCCCAATATAAGGCTTTCAAAAATAAGCTTTCAAAAATATTTCTGGAGTCCTACTTCTTCTGAATGTCCACAGTTTTTTGTAGAAGATCCTGGACTATGCATCTCTTTGATGGTTCAAATGCAAGGTTTTTATTCAGCAACTAGAAGAAATCAAATTTTAAAAAGATGTAGCAGAATATTATTTTTTTTTTATTTTTATTTTTTTTTAAGACATCTGTATGCATAATATAGGAAAATAGAGACAGCAAAGCTTCTACCTGCTGCAAAAAAAGCTGTAAATCCAATACAGTGTAAGATGGAAGTTCCAACAATTTTAGTTTGGCAGCTTCATCAATAATTTCCTTTATTTCACCCAATGTCAGAATGTTGATGCTTTCATATTTCACCAACTAAAGCAATATATAACAACAGAAAAAATGAAATATTTTTGTTAGTTTTATATACATGAAGAGAGGATAGCTAATGGGTAAAGTTATAAATAATACAATATTGTTAATATTTCACTTCTTGCAGTGCATTTCTGTACCATAGTATAGATCTAAAACCCTTGTATTTTTGGCAATCTAAAGTTAAACGGGTTGTAAAGCTTTGTGTTTGTTCACCTTAATGCATCCTACGCAAATTACCTTACAGTCCGCCGGATTGGGCTAAAGGCTCTTTGGCTGTAAGGCAGGAAGTTTGGGACTTTAAATCTTGTGGCAGAGCATTCCTGACTATCCATTCTGTGTTCTCAGACGGTCTGTGACAGAGACTGTTTCTATACTGTCCGTGCATCATTCCGGCTGCTAGGCCATGTGAGAGGGGTCTATCCGGGTGAGCAATACGCACTCAGGAGTGAGTGGTGAATACTGGAACTTTGAATTATTTTTGTGCATTCTGTAACGCGTACCTGAACCTTCCCCTTCTCTCTATAATCTCGATTTCCTTCACAAGTTTATGCAGCAAAAATAAAGCCTACAGTTGAAGGTTTTACATCTTGTGTGGACATTGCAAATTATACAGAGGTAACATGCAAAACCCCAAAATCTAAACCAGCAGCTCCTATGGGGGTAGTGCCACACATGGGGGCTCGTCCGGGATTATTTGCCATTGCCTCTGACAACCGGATTAATGTGTTTCAGTTTATTGAAAGTCTGCCATCAAGGAAGTGTTGGACTGTGCTTTTAAAAGAGAGAGAAAGGGGTTAAGGGTACAGAGTGCTTTGCCATCCGAGTGGGCCGTGGGTGAAGCCAGAAAAGAGAAAAGCCCGCAAGCTACGTGCCAAAAGAGCAAAAAGGGGAGGAGTTCCCGCCAACTGCGTGAAACACGTGTGTGTGTGTGTGTGTGTGTGTTTGGCGCCAAGACCAGAAGTTGCCAGATCGAGAGAGGAGATCGCGCAGCATGATGTCTTTTTCGTGGGCACCAGCCATGTCCGGGCCCAGGATGCCATCCATGCCAAATACTGTGGGTGCCACATCATCTGGAGCCCCGCTTACAGATACGGAGATCCGTTAAAAGCCCCGGGGATGCTTCACACTTTATACAAGCCGGGATGTGGAGGCCCTGGGCATGCTGTTGTGCCCTTTCGGACGATGCATGTCCTGTTGGGAGTACCAATTCCAGGTGGAACAGCCTACCTTGCCACCCCGTGCCTATTGGATAGACTGGATGTCAGGCACCGTAACTCCAGTGGAGGCCGTTTTCGACCCTGAGGTTCAGCCTGCGCGTACTGCATCTGCCGCACCAAGTGAGTCCGGAGTAAGTGTCGCTGCCACTACGGAGCTACCAGTGGACATCGCAGTGGACACTGCCGTTGCAACTTGTGCCCTAGTCCCACCCGTGAAACAGAAGGTGGGATACGTTAAGGCCTTCCGCAGCCGCAGTAGAGGCCTACCCCAGCACCTGCTGGAACCGGACCTCGTGAACGTGATGTATCTGGGAAGTCCATGCCAGGAACCGGTAAGCAGACTGGGGATGATATGACTGAGACTGTTCTCGCCTACCTGCCGGGCGGGGAAAATAAACTAATTTTATATGCTCCTGGAGCCATAGGAGAAGCCATGGTTCGGGGGTTGTTGCAGAGCAAAAGTAAGGTTGTTGCTCCCACATGCAGTCTTGCGGAGTGGCCAGTTGCCAACTCCAAAGAGTTGCCTAAAATTGCCCGTTTGCAGAGGATGGCTATTAATGAATTGTCGGGTCCTGGCAATACAGATAAAGGTCATTGAAAAAAATGGCAGGGGTTCCCCTTAATATTCATACCAGACCCAAAGGGCCTGGTAATGGACTGGGGGTAGGACCCCTGTCATTTTTTAAATTACTTGTCTTTGTATTGCTGGGACTGACAATTCATGCTAGTAGATTTAAATTACTTTTTTTTTCTTCAGAAATAACACAGGAAACATGCGCTACTTTACATGCATACTTTAGACACTCCCCAGGTACGAAATTTTATGGAATATTTCACTTTTATTGTTTCACTTTAAGCATTCACTGCTGCTGAAAAAACATCAGTTTTTAAAACATCTTTTTTGCATTGATACATGTCCCCTGGGGCAGGACCCAGGTCCCCAAACACTTTTTAGGAGAATAACTAGCATATTAATCTTTAAAATTAGCACTTTTGATTTTTCATGTTCGTGTCCCATAGACTTTAACGGTGTTCACGTGTTCGAACAAATTTTTTGCCTGTTCGCATGTTCTTGTTGCGAAACAAACTGAGGGGTGTTCGGCTCATCCCTAGTGTTTACACTCACAGATGCCGGTTCTATTAACTATTCTATTCTATTATATAAATATTCCTCTTATTCACAAATTAGAAAATATCCATTAGGCCCCCGTACACACGGACGGACAGTCCGCTGAAAACGGTCCGCCGGACAAATATCAGCGGACATGTCCGCCCGGAGATTTCTGTCTGATGGTTGTACACACCATCAGACAGAAATCCGCGCGTAAACAATACGCGGGGACGTGGCTGCGCCGGCTCCGCGACGATGACGCGGCGACATGGGCGGCCTTCAAGTTCAAAGCTTCCACGCATGCGTCGAAACAGTATGACGCATGCGAAGGATGGCGGTCGGTCGGACATTTCCGGTGAGTCTGTACAGATGACCGAACACGTCCGACGGACAGGTTTCCAGCGAACAGATTTCTTAGCATGCTAGGAAATTTTAGTCCGCTGGAAAAAGTCCGCTCGGCCGGGAATCCGGTCCGGTCGGCTGTACACACGACCGGATCTGTCCGCTGAAACTGTCTGTCGGACAAATATCAGCGGACAGATCCGGTCGTGTGTACGGGGCCTTAGGGATTTGGAAAATAAAAAAAGTATAGTCATAAGGCCAGCGGGCAAAGATGGGGGGAATTGTAGTTTTAAATAAAGATGATTACTATATGGAACCGGAAAGATTAATAAATGCACCCAAGGTTCCTATAATTTACCAATTACCAAAAATACACAAGAACAAAGAAAGACCTCCGGGGAGACTCATAGTTAGTGGGATATATTAAATATTTCCCCAGATTGGGGAGTATATAGATTACTTTTTACAGCCATTAACTCAAAAATATCCTTAATATTTAAAAGACAGTAAATATTTGATGAATACATTGAAAGATGTACTTAGAAAGGACAACACTATTTTAGTAACTATTGAAACTTTACACCAGTATTAGACAACTAGATGGATTGGCTGCTGTTAAAATGGCCCTGGACAGTAAATCAGATCATTTTTTTTGCACAAAATACATTTTTGGTGAAAGCTTTAGAGTTGGCAATGACAAGTAATTACTTTTGACATAAGGGTTCCTTCTTTAATCAAGTGGAAGGAGTAGCTATGGGGGAAAAGTATGCCCCCAGTGTAGCTAACATTATGTTGGGCCAATGGAGGAGAGAGATTTTTGGGAGAAACAGACCCAAACCAACCCTCTACAAGAGGTTTATAGATGACATAGCCATCTTATGGCAATTTTTGGAACATATTAACCAGTTCCCGACCTCCTCATGTACATTTACGTCAGCAGAATGGCACGGACAGGCACATGTACGTACCTGTACGTCCTCTGCTAGACGTGGGTGGGGGGTCCGATCGGGACCCCCCCCGGTACATGCGGAGGTCGGGTCCGCTCGGGGAGCGATCCGGGACGACGGCACGGCTATTTGTTTTTAGCCGCTCCGTCGCGATCGCTCCCCGGAGCTGAAGAACGGGGAGAGCCGTGTGTAAACACGGCTTCCCCGTGCTTCACTGTGGTGGCGCATCGATCGAGTGATCCCTTATATAGGGAAGACTCGATCGATGGTGTCAGTCCTACAGCCACACCCCCCTACACTAGTAAACACACACTAGGTGATCCCTAAATGTTACAGCGCCCCCTGTGTTTAACTCTCAAACTGCAACTGTCATTTTTACAATAAAGAATGCAATTTAAATGCATTTTTTGCTGTGAAAATGACAATGGTCCCAAAAATGTGTCAAAATTGTCCGAAGTGTCCGCCATAATGACGCAGTCACGAAAAAAAACGCTGATCGCCGCCATTACTAGTAAAAATAAATAAAAATGCAAAAAAACTATCCCCTATTTTGTAAACGCTATAAATTTTGCGCAAACCAACCGATAAACGATTATTGTGATTTTTTTTTACCAAAAATAGGTAGAAGAATACGTATCGGCCTAAACTGAGGAAAAAAAATGTTTTTATATATGTTTTTGGGGGATATTTATTACAGCAAAAAGTAAAAAATATTGCATTTTTTTAAAAATTGTCGCTCTATTTTTGTTTATAGCGCAAAAAATAAAAACCGCAGAGGTGATCAAATACCACCAAAAGAAAGCTCTATTTGTGGGGAAAAAAGGACGCCAATTTTGTTTGGGAGCCACGTCTCACGACCGCGCAATTGTCTGTTAAAGCGACGCAGTCCCGAACTGTAAAAACCCCTTGGGTCTTTAGCCAGCATATTGGTCCGGGGCTTAAGTGGTTAATAGAAACCAGCATGGATTGGCGTTCTCAGGAGTATGGAATCAAAAAACTATGATTTTTTTAGATTTAGTTCTGACTAAAGAGGGAGACAAAATAGGGACAAATACTTAATTTAAGGATACAGACCGCAACAGCTATACCCCCATTGGGAGCTGTCACCACCCTAAGTGGTTGGGAGGAATCCCAAAAGATCAACTTATGTGCATTAGGTGCAATTGTAGTAATATTGTTGACTTTCATCAGCAATCAGAAGTGTTATTAAATTGGTTTAGGGAGAAAGGCTATAAGAATAACATGTTGCGATCTGTTAAGGACACGGTCCAGAGGATGAATAGAGAGACCTTACTAGGAGAGTAATAGAGATAAAAATAGAAAGTTTGATATAGCCGTTTTTACTGATTTTAATAGAGATTATGGGGCAGATCCTCGTAGAATTGCATGGGCGCAGCGTATGTGAGATACGCTACGCCGCTGTAACTTACTTTTTCAAGCTTTGAATCCACAAAGAATTTGCGCCGTAAGTTACGGCGGCGCAGTGTATCTCTTGCGGCGTAACGGCGCGTAATTTAAATCGGCGAGTAGGGGGCGTGTTTCATTTAAATGAAGCGCGTCCCTGCGCCGAACGAATTTTCCCGCCGTGCATTGCGCTAAATGACGTCGCAAGGACGTCATTGTTTTGACGTGGACGTAAATTACGTCCAGCCCCATTCACGGACAAAGTACGCAAACAAAATAAAATATTTTCAAATTTGACGTGGGAACGACGGCCATACTTAACATTGTGTACGCCACGAAATAGCAGCTTTAACTATACGCCGAAAAAAGCCAAACGGAAACTACGTAAAAAAATGCGCCGGCCGTTCATACGTTCGTGGATCGTCGGAAATAGCTAATTTGCATACTCGACGCGGAATACGACAGGAACGCCACCCAGCGGACGCCGATGAATTGCATCTAAGATCCGAAGGCGTACGAAGACGTACGCCTGTCGGATCTAACCCAGATGCCATCGTATCTTGTTTTGAGGATTCAAAACAAAGATACGACGCGGGAAATTTGAAAGTACGCCGGCGTATCACTAGATATGCCGGCGTACTCTCTTTGTGGATCTGCCCCTATAAATCTATTGAAGGCATAATAAAAAAAAACGTTGGCCTATTCTCCTTAGAGCTAAAAACCCTGGCTGGTCTCCATCCTAGAAAACCTAAATTCATTTTTTTGAATGCTCCCAATCTAAGGAACAGATTAGCTTGTAACATACCCGATCCTCTAAAAAGATTCTGTACTTTTCTGGATCAAAGTGTTTTTTTCTCTTGTGAAAGGTGTAATGCATGTAAAACTGTTAAAAATAGGGTAAGGAAAACTACTTAATTTAAATCTAATAGAACAGGGAAGGGATATAAAATAAAGAAGTTCATTACGTGCTAGAATGACCATGTTACATACTTTTTGAGCTGTCCACACCAGAAGGAAATTGGGAATTAGAATAAATGAGCACATTAATAATATAAGAAAGGACTTCCCAAAACACAGTGGGCCAAATCCTCAAAAGGGATACGCAGGCGGAACTGCTGTTCAGCCTGCGTATCCCTGTGCCTATCTTTGGAACTGATCCGCCGGACCGTTTCCATCTGACATTTTTCCTCTGGATTTTGATCTGATGGCTTGTACACACCATCAGATCAAAATCCGGGCGGAAAACATCCGCGGTCACGTGTCGCTACGTGTCCGCGCCAATGACGCGGCGACGTGCGCGACGCTGGAAGGTAAATTCTTCCACGCATGCGTCGAATCATTCCGACGCATGCGAGGGATGGGGATCGGACGGACTTATCCGGTGAGTCTGTACAGACGACCGGATAAGTCCGAGGGACAGGATTCCAGCGGATAGATTTCTTAGCATGCTAAGAAATTTTTATCCGCTGGGAATCCGTCGGCTGGACAAATGTCCGCCGAAAATTGTCCGCTCGGGCCTACACACGACCGGATCTATCCGCTGGAACTGATCCGTGGATAAATCCCAGCGGATAGATCCGGTCGTGTGTACGGGGCCTTAAAGTGGGGTTCCAACCACAATTAGCATTTTTTAAATGTATGTCCTTTCATCATGCGTTTTTATAATATAAATCCGGTCACTTACTATTTTACAATCCGCCGCCACTCCGCATAGTTATTCAAAAAAGATAGTTTATAAAACTATGTCCACACCGTTGTCATTTTGCTTGTGGGCATTGAGATCTATGTGGTTTGGGTTTTACATATTTTCCTTACGGTGACCACTGGAGGTTTCTGTGCATATGTATAAGTTTTATATTTTATCTAATTACAGTATATTTTAAGTTTTATTTATTTGAGGTATAAAAATATATAATTTTTCATAAATGATACTAGGTATAATTACATAGTTACATAGTTACATAGGGCCAGATCCACATAGCGAGTACGCCGGCGTATCTACTGATACGCCAGCTTACTTTCAAATTACCTGCGTCGTATCTTTAGTTTGAATCCTCAAACCAAGATACGACGGCTTCTGGGTTCGATCCGACAGGCGTACGGCTTCGTACGCCTTCGGATCGTAGGTGCAATACTTTGGCGCCCGCTGGGTGGAGTTCGCGTCGTTTTCCGCGTCGGGTATGCAAATGAGCTTTTTCCGACGATCCACGAACGTACGCGCGGCCGTCGCATTCTCTTACGTCGTCTCTAGTCAGCTTTTTCCGGCGTATAGTTAAAGCTGCTATTTTGCGGCGTATAGATAGACTTGCCATGTTAAAGTATGGCCGTCGTTTCCGCGTCAAAATTTGAATTTTATTTTTTTTGCGTAAGTCGTCCGTGAATAGGGATGGACGTAAGTCACGTCTAAGTTCAAAAAATGACGTTGATGCGACGTCATTTTGCGCAAAGCACGTCGGGAAATTTAGAAACGGAGCATGCGCAGTTCAATCGGCGCGGGGACGCGCTTCATTTAAATGAATCACGCCCCCGACCCGCCGATTTGAATTCCGCCGCCAGAAATACACTATGCCGCCGTAACTTACAGCGCGAAATCTTCCTGGATTTGACTTAAAGCCAGGTAAGGTAAGGCGGCGTAGCGTATCTCTGATACGCGGCGCAGGTCTAAATGTATGTGGATCTGGCCCATAGATACATACTAGTTAGTCAGGTTGAAAAAAGACACAAGTCCATCCAGTTCAACCACAAAAAAATAAAATAAATAAACAAACAAAATAAAAAACACAATACAATCCCATACACGCAACTCCATACCCACAGTTGATCCAGAGGAAGGCAAAAAAAAAAACAGCAGAGCATGATCTAAATTTGCTACAGCAGGGGAAAAAAATTCCTTCCGGATCCCCCGAGAGGCAATCGGATTTACCCTGGATCAACTTTACCTATAAATGTTAGTACTCAGTTATATTCTGTACATTTAGGAAAGAATCCAGGCCTTTCTTAAAGCAATCTACTGAGCTGGCCAGAACCACGTCTGGAGGGAGTCTGTTCCACATTTTCCCAGCTCTTACCGTGAAGAAACCTTTCCGTATTTGGAGATGAAATCTCTTTTCCTCTAGACGTAAAGAGTGCCCCCTTGTCCTCAGTGTTGACCGTAAAGTGAATAACTCAACACCATGTTCACTATATGGACCCCTTATATATTTGTACATGTTGATCATATCCCCCCTTATTCTCCTCTTCTCAAGAGTGAATACATTCAGTTCCTCTAATCTTTCCTCATAGCTGAGCTCCTCCATTCTTCTTATCAGTTTGGGTGCCCTTCTCTGCACTTTCTCCAGTTCTCCGATATCCTTTTTGAGAACTGGGGCCCAAAACTGAACTGCATATTCCAGATGAGGTCTTACTAATTATTTGTACAGGGGCAAAATGATATCTCTCTCTCTGGAGTCCATACCTCTCTTAATACAAGAAAGGACTTTGCTCGCTTTGGAAACCGCAGCTTGGCATTGCATGCCATTATTGAGCTTATGATCTACCAAAACCCCAAGATCCTTCTCCACTACAGATCCCCCAGTTGTACTCCCCCTAGTATGTATGATGCATGCATATTCTTAGCCCCCCAAGTGCATAACTTTACATTTATCAACATTAAACCTCATCTGCCACATAGTCGCCCAATCAGACAGAGCATTGAGGTCGGCTTGTAAATTGGAGACATCCTGTAAGGATGTTATTCCACTGCATAGCTTGGTGTCATCTGCAAAGACAGAAATGTTACTTTTGATCTCAGACCCAATATCATTTATAAAGATATTAAAAAGTAAGGGTCCCAGCACTGAACCTTGGGGTACACCACTGATAACCTTTGACCATTCAGAGTAAGAATCATTTACCACGACTCTCTGAATTCTGTCTTCTATCCATTTACAAACTGATATATCCAATCCTGTAGACCTTAGCTTACACATGAGCCATGTTTGCGGAACTGTATCGAACGCTTTTGCAAAATCCAAGTATATCACGTCCACAGCCATTCCTCTGTCCAGTGTTTTACTTACCTCTTCATCAAAGGAAATCAGGTTTGTCTGACAACTTCTGTCTTTCATGAATCCATGCTGTCTGTTGCTTAAATAGTTTTTTTTCCAGCAAGAACTCACCCATGTGGTCTTTTATTAAACGTTCCAGTATCTTCCCAACTATAGAAGTTAAACTAACAGGTCTATAGTTACTTGGCAAAGACTTTGTTTCCTTTTTAAATATGGGCACCACATTGGCTCTACGCCAATCCAGTGGTACTATTCCTGTCATTAATGAGTCCCTAAATATTAGATACAGTGGCTTTGAAATTACAGAGCTCAATTCTTTTAGAATCCGTGGGTGGATGCCATCTGGTCCAGGTGCTTTATCCACCTTTATTCTGTCTAAATATTTCTGGACCATATCACTTTTGAGCCATTGTGGATTTGGGGCTGTGTCACTCCCACCCCCATTTTGGACATGAGCCCCTCCCCAATGCTCCTTTGTATACACAGAGCTGAAGAAAGCATTTAATACATTTGCCTTCTCTTTGTCCCCAGTCACCCACTCTAGATTATTTTGTAAGGGGCCTACATCGTCACACTTCACCTTTTTACTATTAATATATTTAAAGAATTTTTTGGGGTTTGTCCTACTATCTTTTGCAATCTGTCGTTTGTTTTGAATTTTTGCATTCTTTTTTTTTTTTTTTTTTTTTTTTTTTCACGTCAGACATAACCACAGCAAGAGACCTGCTCATGATTTTATTCATAATTCCGTCTCTATTTCAGGTATAGCATCATTTGTGGTGGTTTATTTTATTTTATTTTATTTTTTTGCTTGATTCTATATTTGTTATTCTGCTATTTGCATATTGCTTAATAGTTTTTTTTTTTTTTTTATTTATTTATTATAAACATAGCTTCTTTCAGCCCTTTAACAATTTAAACGGGCTAAGGCGTTCCTCATATATACTCGGTCCAACATGCTATCATTACGTGATAACGTGGCGCAGCACCCCATCCTAGTCCCTTCCCTCCCCTCCCCCCCCCCCCACTACCCTTCCCACCCCTCCCGGACCATCTCCCGACTCCACCTAGTATTTTGATTTCCTGTAATGCTGCATTCTTATTCCTCTCTCATATTTTCTGCGTATTTCCGAGACTTTTTGAAATCAATCCATGTTTCCCAAATATCCTTATTTCCTGCCTGTTTCTTTTCGACACCGTATTTTACTTTCTCCCTCCTATAAGTACCCTCTACAGAGTCAAACCACTCCCATATTTGCGGGCTTACCGGGTTTCTCCATTTTAGGGGTATCAATCGTTTCGCGGAGTTCAACAAATGCGGAATTAGTGATCCCCTATATTCGTTCACTGGCGTTTCTCCCCCGTGAAAGAGGACTATCCAAGGGTTATTTTCCAATTCTTTTTTAGTTATCTCCTTTATCAAGGCCAAAACTTTTCCCCAGAACGTTTTGATTTTTACGCAGTCCCACCACAGGTGGGCCATCGTTCCTCTTGCCTCACATCCTCTCCAACATTCCTCTGACTCCCCTACTCCGAATTTGGCCATTTTATCTGGGGTAGTGTACCATCCTGTCAGACACTTGAAGTTCATCTCGGCGGTTTTTACATCAACCGCCGAAGTATGAGTCAAATTAAGGATTCTCCCTATTGTCGTCTTCCCCCTTGGAACTCCTAGGTCTCCCTCCCATTTCTGTATGTAGTTTAGCGTATCCGACTCGTCTATTTTCTGCAAATATTTATATATTTTGGAGATATTTCCTTTTGAGCTTTCGGTACTGCACATCTGTTCCAGTATAGTGTACTCCTCTCGTGACCTTAATGGGTGTGGGAGGCACTTAACGAATGACACCAACTGAAGGTATCTCCACTCGCTGAGTGCCTCCATTTCAATCCTGATTTCGTGTAGGGCCATAATTTAGTGTTATGTCTTTTAACTGTGTTCTATTTTTAATCCACTTACCACCTACCTCTTTAGTCCCAGGTGCAAAATATTCGTTTTCTTTCAAATCTATAAGGGGTGAGTTGAATTTAGTTTTTAATTGTTTGTGTAATCGATCCCATATCCTTAAAGCGTTATGTGTAATTGCGTGTGTTGACGTGTGTAGGGTTCTACAATGTGGGGGGTTCCAGATTAATCTCCCTAACTGTGCCCTCGCTAAAGTGCATTCAATACTTATCCACCTTTTATCCTGTGACTCTTTAGCCCATTCTATGACCCGTGTGAGGACCGAAGCGTTATAGTATAATCTAATGTCAGGTACAGCCAGGCCGCCTTTTTTCTTAGTTCGTTTTAGAGTTTGGGCAGAGACTCTGTGTTTTTTATTGTTCCATATGTATTTCATTAGAAGGGAGTTAATTATTTTGATATATGACGGGGGCAAATAAATTGGGACCATTTGGAATTTATACAAAATTTTGGGGATAAGTACCATTTTTACCACATTTATCCTCCCAAACCACGATATTGGTCTATTGTATATAGTTTTAATTTCTCTTTTAATCTCGTCGAGAAGGGGGATGAAGTTTATTCTATATATTTTTTTCAAAGTATTTGCCATTTTTATACCCAAATACTTTATCTCTCTTTGCCAGGAGAAATTGTATTTCTTCCGCAAATATAGTTCTTCATCTTTGTGGATATTAATATTCAAAATCTCAGTTTTTGTTGTATTCATTTTAAAGTTTGAGACCTCGCCATATTGTTTTAAGGTATCTATTAACTTCGGGAGAGTGACTCTTGGGCTGCTTATGTAAAATAATAGATCATCTGCAAAGGCCGACAGTTTATGCTCGTCTTCACCTACTTCTACCCCATAGATTTCTGGGTTTTGTCGGACCATTGCCAGGAGGGGTTCCAATGATAGGACAAAGAGGAGGGGGGATAGGGGGCATCCTTGCCTAGTCCCATTTTTCATCTCAAAAGGAGCGGATAAGGATCCGTTAATTTTGATCCTTGCACACGGGTGGAAATATAGGGTTTTGATTCTCCTTATCATCCCTGGACCTATTCCTATGGATTCTAGGGTTTGTATCAGGAATCCCCAGTCTACCCTGTCGAAAGCTTTCTCAGCATCGACCGACAGGAATAGACCGGGGGTCCCACTTTCTTTGATCTGCTCAAGGAGAAGGAGCGCCCTCACACCATTGTCTTTTCCCTCCCTCCCAGGTATAAAACCTACCTGGTCTGGGTGGACGATGGCTGTCATCGCTCCCTTCATTCTTTCCGCTAAAATTTTTGCATACAGTTTCATATCTGCGTTCAGAAGTGAGATCGGTCGATAACCCGAGCAAGTCGTATTATCCTTTCCCTCTTTTTTGATCACTGTAATCGTTGCTGTTAAAGCCTCTCTACTCATTTCATAGTCAGTTCCAAGACCATTAAAGTATTGGCAGAGTCTGGGGATTAAGATGGTGCTGAACTTTTGTAGGTAGGCAGATGTAAAGCCATCTGGCCCGGGACTTTTCCCCTTAGGAGTGTTTTTTAAGGCCTCCCTTATTTCCTGTTCCGTTATTGGACCTTCCATCTCTTCTACCTCCTCTTCTTCTAATTTTGGGAGATTGGCTAGCTGTAGTATTTCCCTACTCTTATCCATTTTTTCGCGTGGGCACCTGATCTTTTGTTGGATATCGTAAAGTTCTTCATAGTAGCCCCGGAATACTTCTGCTATTTTATTTGTCGCATGTACTAAGTCACCATTCCTGTCTCTGATTTTTTCTATAAAATTCCTAGTTTTCTTTTTTCTTACCATTCTGGCCAAATTTTTACTAGGTTTGTTTCCCCAGACATATCTTTCTCTCTCTGTCCGGTCTATATATTTCTTAGTTTCTTGTTCCACCAGAGCTCTATATTCATCCCTTCTTATACTCAGCTTATGAAATATTTCCCTCTTTTGCCCCTGTGATTTATGCTCCTGTTCTAGCCGATATATCTCCTCCCTTAATGTTTTTAATTTACTCGTTCTTATTTTGTTTTTCCTTGCCCCTTCTACAATAAAGATTCCCCTTATATACGCTTTATGGGCCTCCCAAAGGGATGCTCTTGAGATACCCTCCTTGTCGTTCTCCTGAAAATAACATTCCAACTCTTTCTGTATCCTCTCCACTACCCCCTCGTCCCCCAACAGACTCTCATCCAATCTCCATTCTGGTGGTGTGTCTTTTTGTATAGAAGTTTTTATTTTTAAGGTTATAGGGGCGTGGTCTGATAACGTCATGATCTCACACCTTGCTCTCACACCTTGCTTCTATCACACTGTCCAGAAGTCTGTGGTCGACGAGGACATAGTCGATCCTCGAGTACGTCCCATGCACAGGTGAGAAAAACGTGTAGTCGCGGGCCCTCGGATTGAGGATCCGCCATACATCCACCATTTGATTTTGTGTCATTTGTTTTATCAGTATTTTTAGTTGCTCACGATTTGTCCCCTGTGCACAGGACGTACTATCGAGGCTTGGACTCATACAGAAATTGAAATCTCCCATCATAACTACATGGCCCTCTTCAAATTCTTTTAGTTTTCTCATGATTTTACTAATATATTTAACCGAGTTTACATTGGGGGCGTATACATTAGCTAGGGTATAGAGCTCTCCTCCAAGTTTTATTTTCAGGAACAGAAATCTCCCCTCCGGGTCTGTTTGTCTATCCACCAATGTGAATCGGATTCTACGAGCGAATCCAATAGCAACCCCCCGGGATCGCGATGAAATTGTATCCCCATAATACCATATCGGATATTCTGTTGAGTAGAGCTTTATATTGGATTCCAAGGTAATATGGGTCTCTTGAAGATAGGCAATATCTGTTTTATGCTGTGTTAATTCACAAAGAATTTTGTGCCTTTTAATATGGGAATTTAGTCCCTTTACATTATATGAGAGAAACTTGACATCTGTCATATATGTTTTTTTTTTTTTTTTTTTTTAAGTGTTTGGAATATTTTCTTGTGAAGTCGGTCAGATGGTCTCCCTGCCCCCTCCCTTTTACCCCCCTCCCCCCCCCAGCGCCCCAACCCCCCCTCCCACCCTCCCCACCCCCGGCCCACACTTGGCCTGGGAGCCTCTGATGGGGGATTTTTCGCCCTCATCCTTGACTCCTCATTCGTGGTGGTGCTCGGGGCACTCCCCCGACTCCCCCCCCCCCCCCCCCCCCCACCCCGAACCCCAACCTCGGGTCGTACAGAGCCCAACTAATCTACCCATTCTGGGAGCTCTGGTGTCGTTAAGTCCATTTTGGAGCAAAATTCATTCAATTCCTCCGGGTGTCTGAGTCGTGCTGTTTTACCTCCTTTGATGCCAATGAGGCACGCCGGAAACCCCCACTGATACCTTACATTTTGTGCCCTCATGAGCTCCAATAGGGGTTTCAAATGCCTTCTCCTGGCCAACGTTTCTTTAGACAGATCAGAGAAAACTTGTAGCTCAATGTCTCTATATCTCAAGGGAGGTTTTCCCCTGAGGCTTCTCCAGATTTCCTCTTTATCCACATAGTTCTTAAAACGTACAATCACATCCCTTGGGCCATATTTTCCTATCTGTTGGGGGTTTCCCACCCGATGTACTCTCTCAATCTTAAGGGGCTTGGATTCTACTGATCTTACTAACAAGGGGTTCAATAGAGTGTTCGTAATGTCCCTGAGGTCTTCATCTTTTTCTTCTACAACCCCTCTAATTCTGAGATTCTGTCGTCTATTACGATTCTCCTGATCCTCCATCCTATATGCCGCTAATCTCTGATTTTCAGTCAGGGCTTTTACTTGCTTTTTCAAGGAGTTTATTTCCTGGTCCTGCTCCTCTATTCTCCTTTCCGTCTCGACCACTCTGTCGCGGAGCCCACCTAGGTCTGCTCTTACCTTGTTAATTTCTGTCTTGATGATGTTTTCCATGGCATTTTCCATCCTCATCAGCATGGCATTCATCTCTGCCTTCGTGGGGGGGTGTGTATCTTGATCTGACTCCCCTACATTATATTGCTCTTGCTCACTTTCAAGTGTCGTTTCACCTCTAGAGCTCTCAACGCTACCTGTTCCTGTACCCTTTTTTGTATCAATCTTTTTTTTTTCAGATTTTTTTGCAAGACCTGGGCTTTTACTATTCCCTTCTTGAGTCATGTATTGTTGTATGGAGCTATTCCCTGAAGTGTTCTTAATTGGTTTTGTAGTACCCCCTCTCGTTGATCTATTCATTTTATTTGTGGGTCTGATTCTCTTCCCCAGTTTGAAACGAAAAAAAAGAATAAAAGGGGCCACGGGGAAAAGTAAAAAGATAGGGCAGCAATCTAAAGGGCCCCCCTTTACGCCCGATCAGTCCGTTGTTCCAGGTGACCCTGTCTCCTTTCCCTTTTTTTTTTTTCCTTTTCTTCCTTTCTCTCACCCCTCGGGTTAAAAAGCCTGTTTACTTCTTTTAGATTGAGTTCTCCTAGTACGGCCTGATTGTCATTTTACTGGGGAATACCTTCTGTGTTTTACCGAGGATGTTTCCTGTATTACGTCAGCCCTGTTTATCGTGTATGTTCCTGAAGTAATGCAGACGTAAGGATTTTGAAGGATTTTGTAGCTGCGATATCCAAAATTATAGTGCCTCTATGGCCACTATTCAGCAGTAGGGGTCTTTCCTCCAAAAGTCATTACAACAATATCCAGGACACTAAGATACCGTTAAATCCGCTTAATCAGTTCTCGGTAGGGGGTGTTCTCAAATGGGGGGGGGGGAATTATAGTTGAGATCCAGCTCCAATCTATCCCCCTGTTTATCTCTACAGGCCCGTCAGAACCGGCAGAGATGCTCCATAAAATTCTGTTCAGTTAGAACATTGGGCCAGAGTCTTACTATATCTAAGGCGGACAGCAATGCATGGGAGTCACTACCAATGGAATAATGAGTTAATCATAAGTTATTCCAAGTATATAGCTCTCAGATATTCCACTTTTACTTCTCCCTGCACCGAGCTGATGGTATATATTAATTTCAATTTATAGTCGTTCTCCTCCTGTTCACTTCAATTGAACTCTCCCCACTGTTGAACCCCGTAAAAAACTCTGCAGCTAGATATAGTCCATATGTACACATAGATCTCCTTATATGCTATAGTTGAGGATGTTTATGGGGCATGTTCTATGCCTGAGTTTTACTCTCCACAATAAGGGGTCTCCTACTACACATACAGGTTTGCCTCCTGCACTCAGTTCGGCCCGCTATGTTCTAGTGATTACAGTCCCGCCTTGTTATTTGTCTCCATATGTAGAGCTATAAATTTCATTTGGGCTGGTCGACTCATTTATGCTCGCATTTAGCAATCAGAATATTATGCCACTTATATGCTGTGGGGGGGGGGGTTGCAAAGACACCCCTGTTTATGTGGATAACTCTGCTCCCCCTTTTTTTTATAGCTTCCAGATACTTCCAGATACTCCAGTCAGAAAAACAAAAGGAAGGCTTCTTGCACTGATCCTTTTTGTATCAGCTGGGCTAAGCATTTGACTCCCAGGTTGGGCATACAAGATAGGAGGGGGGGGGATGAAACCAGGGGGGGGGGTGCAGCGGGACAGCGCCCGACCCAGCTCGGCTCACTGAGCGTCTCACCCGACCCGGTATATTCAAATCCGCCTGCTGCCGCCGCGCAGTTCTCCTTCCCTGCAGCGCTGCTTCCTCCTTATCGCGGTTGCTCTCGGCATGTCCTCGGTCAGCATCCAGCTCCGGGTTGGGGTTGGGAGATCCCGCAGCTCCGCGGCGTCCGTCCTTTTGGCCGTTGAGTCTCCGTCAGCCGTCGGGGGGGAGTCAGCCTCTCACGCTGACATCTCTCCGATTCCGAGGCTGGGATGATCAAATCTTCGGGTCCCGCCGCCACACGCTACAGCGAGCCAGGGAGCGCTCCGGCACCTCCCACCCTCACACACGTCACGTCCGCATCCACATGCCGTGAATACTGCACTTGCCCCGAATTTTTGCATTCTTGATTTCCTTTTTACATATCCTGTTATATTCTTTGTAACATTTAAATGACACTAGTGTTCCTTCATTTTTATATTTTTTAAAAGCTATTTTCTTATTGTTTATAGCTTTTTTAACTTTGACCGTGAGCCACATAGGTTTTATTTTTAGCCTTTTAAACTTATTGCCCATGGGAATATACTTTGCAGTGAGGTCCCAACCAGTCTTTTTGAAGAATTCCCATTTCTGTTCTGTGTTCATCGGTGCCAATATTCCCTCCCAGTCTAAGTCCTGGAGAGCAGCCCTCATCCTTGGAAAATTTGCTCTCTTGAAATTGAGTGTTTTTATCTTTCCTGTATGTATTTCTTGCTTATAGTTAACATTAAATGAAATCATGTTATGATCACTGCTACCCAGGTGTTCCTTTATCTGAACATTAGTAATAAGCTCTACATGGTTTGATATTACCAGGTCCAACAGAGCATCATTCCTAGTTGGGGCCTCAATAAACTGGACCATAAAATTGTCCTGCAATAGGTTTTTAAATTTTTGTCCTTTAACTGTCCCAGCAATGCCATTATTCCAGTCAATTTCTGGGTAGTTAAAATCCCCAATTATTATCACCGTCCCAGCCCTTGCAGCCCTTTCCATCTGTGCAAGGAGCTGAGTTTCCACCTCCTCATTAACATTGGGTGGTCTATAACAAACTCCAATGATTAACTTTGAACTACGCATATCTGTATGCAGTTCCACCCATAATGATTCAGCCTCATCTCCATCAACCAGGTTCTCTTTCACGCTTGCTTTGAGGTCACTTCTCACATAGAGACAGACCCCGCCACCTTTCCTTTTTACCCTGTCTTTCCGAAAGAGAGCATAGCCAGGAATATTAATAGCCCAGTCATGTGAGGATTGAAGCCAAGTTTCAGCAATACCGATTACATCATAGCTCTCCTCATGCACCAGAGCTTCCAACTCACCTGTTTTGCTTGGCAGACTTCTGGCATTGGTGAACAAACACTGAAGAACAGGGAGAGCCGTATGTAAACACGGCTTCCCCGTGCTTCACTATGGCAGCGCATCGATCGAGTGATCCCTTTTATTAGGGAGACTCGATCGATGATGTCAGTCCTACAGCCACACCCCCCTACAGTTGTAAACACACACAAAGTGAACCCTAAATGTTACAGCGCCCCCTGTGTTTAACTCCCAAACTGCAACTGTCATTTTCACAATAAAGAATGCAATTTAAATGCATTTTTTGCTGTGAAAATGACAATGGTCCCAAAAATGTGTCAAAATTGTCCGAAGTGTCTGCCATAATGTCGCAGTCACGAAAAAAATCGCTGATCGCCGCCATTAGTAGTAAAAAAAAATAAAAAAAATAAAAATGCAATAAAACTATCCCCTATTTTGTAAACGCTATAAATTTTGCGCAAACCAACCGATAAACGATTATTGCGATTTTTTTTACCTGAAATAGGTAGAAGAATACGTATCGGCCTAAACTGAGGGAAAAAAAATTATATATGTTTTTGGGGGATATTTATTATAGCAAAAAGTAAAAAATATTGCATTTTTTTCAAAATTGTCGCTCTATTTTTGTTTATAGCGCAAAAAATAAAAACCGCAGAGGTGATCAAATACCACCAAAAGAAAGCTCTATTTGTGGGGAAAAAAGGACGCCAATTTTGTTTGGGAGCCACGTCGCACGATCGTGCAATTGTCTGTTAAAGCGACGCAGTCCAGAACTGTAAAAACCCCTTGGGTCTTTAGGCAGCATATTGGTCCGGTCCTTAAGTGGTTAAATGTATTGTTACATTTTTCTCTGGTATTTTTCATATAATTTATAGAAGTACAAATGGCACTATAATTTCCAATGGCTGTTTGCAACATGGGAACTTTCTTGTCACCTGCCGTAAACCCTCCTCCCATCTATCCCCATTCCACTCTCCATTAATGTCTGACCCCTAACTGACCTGTGTACCCAATGTAATTCTAGTTCACCCTCCCCCTGAAGTCTAGTTTAAATAATTAACATAGTTAATGATAATACATGTAGAAGTCATTAAATGTTTTTTAATGTAATGATGACTCTGATGATTTTTTTTGGATTGACAAGATGGGCAGTAATAGCTGTATACATAGTGAATAAGACGTGTCCGGCCATGTGACCCCCCTGATGACGTCAGATGTTGCTGGCTAAATTCTTTGGGTGGGACTTTCCAAGACACATCACTTCCGGTTGGTGAAACGCAGGTGAGATGAAAAATGCTGTTTTTGATTTGATTACATGCCTGTTATACTTTTTAACCCCTTCACGCCGACGAATACAAATATGTGGCCTTCGGCTTGAAGGGGTTTATACAGAGGTGATACAGGCAGCTGCAGGCATCACTCCAGTATCGTTTTTTAGAGCTGACGGTTGGCTTTCTGGTGATAACAATCGGACGTCCCCCCTCCCGCCACCTTCCACGGCCTGCCCGGCTTTTCTGTCCCACTGGTAGGCCCGAATGACCAGCCGGCCAGTCCGCCGGCTGCCAGGAGACCCGAACAATGCTGCAATCGGCTTTGATTGGGTCTCGGATATAGTAATCCAGAAGCAATGTCATGACATCATTTCCGGTTAACTGAAGAATTAAAGGCGCCAGTTTTAAAAAGCGACAGCATTCAAAACAGCCAAGCTTGGTGTTTTGAATGCTTTTAAGTGCAAAGGAGGGATTTGAGGTCTTATAGACAACATATCTCTCCATAAAGAGTACCTGTCACTGAATATTACTGTCACAAGGGATGCTTACATTCCTTGTCACAGCAATTAAAGTGATCTAATTTTTTTTTTAAAGGGACAGTGTAAAAAAAATGCATATATTGAATAATAAAAAAAAAAAAATTAAAGCGCCCCAACACTCTGTGCTTGCGTGCAGAAGCTAGCACATACATAAGTTGTGCCTGCAAATGTAAACACTGTTCAAACTACACATGTGAAGTATCCCTGCGATCGTTAGAGCGAGAGCAATAATTCTAGTGCTAGACCTTCTCTGTAACTCTAAACTGGTAACTGTTAACAAAAATCAATACAAAGTCACGCCTCAAAATACTGAGAATAGTGTACACAGGATCTAATATGAGTGCAATCCATAAACAACAGTCCATAAATAACAGTCCATGGGAACAGTAAAATTCTTCATTAGATGTAATTCATGCAACTTGGAAATCCTGGAAGTTAACACCACCAAAGTGACATGTATCAACACAAATAAGTGATCCCTTCACCAGAGATATGAGGCGGCTTACCAGAGGGCAAGCTTTTATGTGCAGTCGGCTATAACCCAGCCGCGGCCTTTGAAAACTCACAGGGTTGTGGGGGGAGACAGGTCCCAGGAAGAAACCGCCAGGTACACTCTCAGGTTCACCCAATGATGGAAATAGAAAGAAAGCAGCACCATAGCATAATTCCGTATATATTAGGGCATTTATTAAAACATGAATGTACTTACAAACAAACGATTAAAAACAGCGTTAAGAAAATGTGTGCCGGCCGGCAGATACGAGGAGCCCTTCCTCCCTAGCGTGGTGACGTCACTTAGCGTTGGTGACGTCCAAGTGTTTTCCTTGGTAACCCTTAACATTTTTTAAATCGTCACATATGGAGATTTTTTAAGTACCGTAGTTTGTTGCCATTCCATGAGCGTGCGCAATTTTAAAGCATTACAAGTTAGGTATCTATTTACCCAGCATAACATCATCTTCAGGATTATTGGGGTTAAAAGATTTTAAAAAGGCCTGTATAGTGTATATTTTTCATATATATGCTATGAGCAAAAGCCATCTTGTTAACCACTTAAGACCCGGACCATTATGCAGGTTAAGGACCTTGCCCCTTTTTGCGATTCGGCACTGTGTCGTTTTAACTGACAATTGCGAGGTCGTGCGACGTGGCTTCAAAACAAAATTGGCGTCCTTTTTTTCCCACAAATATAGCTTTCTTTTGGTGGTATTTGATCACCTCTGTGATTTTTATTTTTTGCACTATAAACAAAAATAGAGCGACAATTTTGAAAAAAATTCAATATTTTTTACTTTTTGCTATAATAAATATCCCCCAAAAATATATATATATAAAAAATCTTATTTTTTTCTCAGTTTAGGCCAATACATATTCTTCTACCTATTTTTGGTAAAAAAAAATCGCAATAAGCGTTTATCGATTGGTTTGCACAAAATTTATATTGTTTACAAAATAGGGGATAGTTTTATTGCATTTTTATTAATATTTTTTTTTTACTACTAATGGCGGTGATCAGCGATTTTTTTCATGACTGCGACATTATGGCGGACACATCGGACAATTTTGACACATTTTTGGGACCATTGTCATTTTCACAGCAAAAAGTGCTATAAAAATGCACTGTTTACTGTGAAAATGACAATTGCAGTTTAGGAGTTAACCACTAGGGGGCACTGTAGGGGTTAAATGTGACCTCATATGTGTTTCTAACTGTAGGGGGCGGGGCTGGACATGTGACATCAGTAATCGTCTTTCCCTATATCAGGGAACAGACGATCACTGACACTGCCACAATGAAGAATCGCGGGACACCAGCAGCGATCGGGTCCCGCGGGCGTGGTCACGGAGCTTGCGACCCCACGGCTGGGCTTAAAAAGACGTATATCGTCGTGAATTGGTCCTTAAGTGGTTAAAGAGAAGAAAAAAATCTTTCAAAAGTTGAATCTGAGTGCCTCACAAGGAGACTGTTAGCTTTATCTGTATTTTTTTTCCAGACCATAAATTAGAGGTTTGGACACTAAAATAATCAAGATAAGGAGTTGACCAAGATGGGGTAGGTCTCAGATATCACTGAACTGAAATATATATATTTTTTCTTCTTAAACTGAAGTAAGGAAAGAGATGTATTTTAAAAGTGATTAAAAAGTGTCTTGTATAAGTAATTATATTAACCAAAGTTATGTGGTACTATTATATTGTACTTATATACATAATTAAAGGGGCTGTAAAGGTAAAAGTCTTTTTACCTTAATGCATCCTATGCATTAAGGTAAAAAAACATCTGATAGCACCGCCCCCCCCCCCCCCCCCCCTGAGCCCCCGTTTTACTTACCTCTCCACTCAGGGCCGGCCCTACCATGGGACCTGATGGTACCATTGTACCAGGCAGCACTTTCAGGGGGGCAGCAAATTTCCTGCCCGCACACCATCCCATTCTGCCAGCTCCACTCTCCACTCCACTGTGGGGCTAATTTCCGCCCGACCGCTCCTCCCGTTCTGCTCTCTGCTCCACTGTGGGGTTAATTGCATGAATAGAGCCATAACAGGTTCTTTTTATACTCCTATATACATGTATAGAGCCATGATAGGTCCACTTTAGTTATCATGATATAAAATAATGGATGTGGGGTCATTTTGGTGGGCGTAATTTTTTTTGGGGGGGCAGCATTTCATTCTTGGTACCAGGCAGCACAATGTCTTGGGCCGGCACTGTACTCCACTCGAAAGTCCCGTGCGCGTTCTCGTCTTGCTATTCGGTTCCCAGGCTAGCCATTGATTGGCTAGGCTGGGCGGATTGATAGCAGGGCAGCCATTGGCTGGCGCTGCTGTCAATCACAGCGGATGCCGCGGCGCGCCAGGGGGCGGGGCCGAGTGATACTGTGGTGGAGATGATTCTAAAATCCCTATTTTCAAATTAGGCTAATTCTTTTTATTATTAGAATCACTTAAATGTTGCTTTTCTTATATTGTTATATATTGTTTTTATATTCCTTATACTGTTTATTTGTTTCATACGCATTATGCATATGTATGTATGGGAATGATCAATACTGCTTATTTTCCTTGATAAGATTTGTCAGATATCAGATATTGTTTTAAAAGTAATGAACTCAGCATTAAAAATAAGAAGGACAAAAAGGCTGAAGATTGGGAACAGATGCCAATTCTATCTCTCATGTTTCAAACGTGTTCAACCCTTCCCCCCCTCTTCCTGTCTCCATCTGACCAGAAGATTTCTTCCAAATAAGGACTTCCATTTCTTTCCCTTTGCTCCTGGACTTTGGAATGTGTGTGTCATATGCCACAGACGTTAACAAGGGGGTGGGTGATACTGAGGATGGAGTGGGTGTATCTGTTTAATGTGAACCAATCAATGCATGTTTTGTGAGTCTATGCTTTTAATAAAAGCTGTGGGGGCCATAGTTCGCTCTCTCTGCTGGTTGAAGGTTGTAAGGTGAGCATGTGAATCTTTTTGTCTGTAGATTGCACATATTTCACCTTATTAATTTGAATCAAATGGCAGGATGGGTTTCCCTCCTGAGAAATTGTGTCAGGGAAATTAATTCATCCACATCAATACAGTCGGCGGCTATGGCCGCCGCTGTATCACGGGAGCGTGCTCGCAAAAGCTTTCCACCATGCGAGGGAGCTCGCATGAACGTGGAAAGCTTTTGCGAGGAGGAGCAGAGACAGCCGCCGAGGGACCCCAGAAGACACGGATCGGGGCCACTCTGTGCAAACAAACTGCACAGCGGAGGTAAGTATGTTTGTTATTTTTAAACAAAAACAATTTCGCCTTTAGTTCTATATTTCTATAATGTGTTGTGTGGATATTCATAAAACCCATTAATACATATATATTATTATAATAAGGGTTACAAATATGAGATCTTATGAAAAGTTTGAAAGTATTAGGCCTTGTACACACGGTCGGACCAAACCGATGAGACTGGCCCGTCGGTCCGTTTTCATCGGTTCACCTCTGAAGTGGCCATACGGCCTGATATGCGTACACACCATCATTCCAAAATCCGATCGGGTCAGACGGCGGACACGTGACCCACGTACGACGTCATTATAAAGGGGTAGTCCAAAGCCTTCGTTGCCGCCCTTGAGTCCGTTTTTGCTAATTCCGTGTAACCGCGTGTTAGTGAAAGTTTGGTGAGAGCCGATTCACGCTTTTCAGTCTCCGTGCTTTTTCAGATCGTATTCTCGGCTTCAGTGTGTGCTTGTGGGATCGTATTTGTCATTCAGTGCTGGCTTTCGAGTCGTTTCTGCTTTGCAGTGCCGTCTCGTCCACTCGTATCTGGGTGCAGTGCGATCTTTACAGGTATTGCTGGATTTGGGGGTGCTATCTGTGTGAAGTGCGTTCTGACTAGCCGGCCGGTTTGAAGCCATGATGGAGCAGCATGATTTTGCAAAAATTCGTGTTGCCTATGGGCTTGCTTCTGCAGTTCCTAGTTACTCAAGGACTTTGGCCAGGACCAGAGGGAGGAGGAGTTCCTGGGCCAAGAATTGGTTGCGCCAGCGTGACCAATTTTCTCATATGCCTCTGCTTAGGGAAATCCAGGAGAATAATCCTGATGACTTCAGGAACTTTCTCCGTATGACGGACCCCGTTTTCCACCGTCTATTGGATCTTCTGTCCCCCTATATCACGAGGCAGGACACTGTGATGTGCCTTGCCATCACGGCCGAGCAGAGGCTTATTGCCACGTTGCGGTACCTGGCAACTGGGAGGAGCCTGCAGGACCTCAAGTTCTCGACAGGCATCTCTCCCCAGGCGCTTGGGATCATCATACCGGACACGTGTTCTGCTATCATTCAAGTCATGTAGGAGGAGTATATTAAGGTAAGCTTCCTCCTTTAAACTTCACAATCGTGTTTTTTTCCATGTATGCTAATTTTTTTTTTTTTTGCAGATTTACCTACTTCCCATGATTGTATTATGTTGTGAATATTCCCTTTTGTCCCCATGCCTGTTTGAAGCTTTACAAGCTTTTTTATTGTCCTACATGCATCTTTCCCTTCACTAAACCTGTCCAGCGTGATATCCTAGGGCCAAACACACCTAGCCTAGTCTTTTTTCAACCTTTTTTAGGGTTTTCTGCTCCCTCCCCTTATATTTTGTTTTGTGTTTTTGGGATTTATTAACTATTTTTAGGCATAGTGCTAACTGTTTTGGATTTTTAGGGCCTACACTCAGCTAGCACCCCCCCCCCCCCTAAAATTGGTTATTGCCCCATCAGAGGGGTGAGGAGTCTGAAGTGGGCCTATATTTTTGGCCATGTAATACTCACTCCAATGCTACTAATAAATGTTATAATAATGATGTGACACAAGAAGGTTTTTGGAATTGTGATTGCAATGTTTTTTATTAAATTTCTAATTATAATTTTTTGTTTGTCCCCACAGTTGCCCTCCACGCCACAGGAATGGCAGACTGTGGCTTCCCAATTTGCCCAGCGGTGTGATTTTCCGAACTGCGGAGGGGCTTTCGATGGGAAACACGTCCGCATAGTGCCGCCACCTCGTTCGGGGTCGTTCTATTTTAACTACAAAGGTTTCCATAGTATCGTGTTGATGGCGGTGGTGTCGGCACATTACGAGTTTCTGTATGTGGACGTGGGGAAGAACGACTGGCTGTCAGATGGGGGAGTGTTCGCGCAGACGGAGTTTGCCAAGCGTCTACAAACTGGTGGTCTGGAACTGCCACAGGATGAAGACAATTTGGAGGGACTTCCGTTTGTTTTTCTCGCGGATGAAGGGCTTGAACCCCCCAAAGCAAAGCCAATCGATATACTGTGATGGCAGATAGCACATGTTGACACACTGTGTGCATCTAAAAATGTTGGCGTGTGGAATCTTGAATTTTTTTTTGTGTGCAAAACATCAAATTTAAACAGTTTTTTTTTTTTTTGGGGGGGGGGGATAGGGTTAATCTTGGATACGGCCCATCATGTCGATGATGTTGTTGAAGTTTTGCTCCATCACAATCATTCTATTTCTCATAATGTCCATTTCCGTACTGCATTCCATTATCTGTTGTATGACAATTTGGGCACTAGCCCTGGAAAAAGGAGAACTACCACTTGCAGGGATACCACCATCTTCATCCCCTAAAAAAATAAAAAATAAAGATTCTGAGTAATATGCAGGCCTACCTACATCACTTTTTCCCTTGAAGGCTGGGGGGATACTGACCTGTTGTGCTGATAATCTCTACCTCTCTATCTTAAACAACTCCTTCTTCCACCACTCCTTCCTCCTCGATTTCATCCAGCACTCCTTCTTCCACCACTCCTTCCTCCTCGATTTCATCCAGGACTCCTTCTTCCACCACTCCTTCTTCCATCACTCCTTCTTCCATCACTCCTTCTTCCTCCACTCAATCCTCCTCCTCCACAAGCTGTGGTTGATGTGGTTTGTTGGGTTTGGCCCTCCTTGCCTCCTCCGAAGCCTGTCCTCTTCTTTCCCCTAATAACAAGAAAAAAAAGGTAGACTCAGCACACCGAGTTTTGAGGGCAGAAAGAGCAAACATTGTTTAGAAGTGAGCTCTAATTTTGTGTTTCGTAGCATTCCTACAAACATAAACTTTGTTTGTCTGACTTCTCCCAAGCTGGGATCCTGCCCCTTTTTGGCAAAGTGACACACATGGATGCACCCCAAATATAATATTTGTGGATGACACTATTAAAAAAGTTAGTTAGGGGGGGGGGACACACAGGTGCTCTTGAGTACAGATCTGAAAACAGCTGTTTAGTATCACTGTATGAATGAATGGTTCACGTTTGCCCTTCACATTCTAGCAAAGTTGAACAAACACATCATCTTGTCAACATTGTTTATAAATGATGTTTTAAGCAAAAAAGACATGTCCACAGGTGTGCTTTTCCTGGAATAATGGAAAAGATCGGATTTGTGAAGAACGATGTTTACTACGAAGGGTCAAACACTACACTTCGCAAAAACAAAAAAATAACTTAGCCAGGTTCAAAAGTACTACCAGGCCAAAGAAGCACATGGAGCAAAACATGTTCACAAATTAGAAAGTCAATTGCAAAATAAACATTAAAATTACCTACTTTTATCTAGAATCCACTTGATCCTCCTAAACTGCTCTGGCTCACGCAGTTTCAAGTCGGACCATCGCTTTCTCAGCTGCTCCTTGGACCTTGTGACCCCAAATCTGGCATACAGTCTCCTTGCCACTTTCTCCATAATTTTGGCCTTCCGATGATTTAGGGGTGTTGTATGGGCCATAATCCCCATCATAGTCCTTCCTCAGCAGAACCTCCACCATCTCCACCATTTCGTCTCGTGACATGTTTGTCGCTTTGAAGCGCCTGGGGTGGGATCGGGACGGCCCCGCCTCCTGCCTTTCCTCATCAGCAAAGGGTAACCCACGCTCCTGTGACCCCGCCATACTTTTGTTTTTTAATGTTTAAAAGGGCGTGGAAAAGAGGGAAGGGTCCATCATGGGCGGGCGAAGAGGGCGGCGCTTCACGCATGCGTGGGTATATAACAAGAACAACGTGATTACGGGAGTTAACGTGGAGTCTGCTCGATCGGAATTTTGTGACGGGAGAAACAAAGGTAATTTTGAAACTAGAACCAGCAGAGGCCTAGAGACTTGAGTATAATGGGATGTGGGGTTTATATGTTGATTGCACCCTTGCACGATTATGTAGCTTGGGGCTCACCATGCTTTTTTGCCCTCCTTTTGCTTGGAGACTGCTTCAAATATAGATGTGAGATTTAAAAACATCATACTTTTAGTGTGTATCACATCATGCAACGTTTGTGATGGTGGACAGAGGTAATTAGCCACTGTATCATCTCATCAATGCTGAGAGGGGCATGATATCTACACTGAATAGTGCTTTGATGAATGCTATCATTACTTTGTAATGTGATTATGCCACTTATTTAGTGAAATTAAAACACAGGGATTGCAGGTAAAGTCAGCATTTACACCAACAATGGGGCAGAGCTGGGCATCATTTTAGCAGCAGGAGACAATGTCTTTGAGGCTCAAAAGATTGGGCGCAGAATCTGACAATGTCAAAGCTCAGCCAAGTGGTTCTAATTTTTTGTTTTTGGTAATCTCATTTCAGATGGAGCTCCTAAATCTAAAGGAAAATATGAAAAGAATGATACAGCAGTATCAAGAACTCCCATGCCTATGGGATGCGAGGCTCCCATCCTACCATCGAGCCGATCTGAGAACACAAGCACTCAACCAAATTGCAACATACATGCAGACATGGATACCGGAGTGCAAGGATCAGGGATCAGGGACAAAATAAAGAACATCAGGGGCACATACAGAAAAGCCTATCGGCTAAAACACATACCACAGAGGTCAGGAGCATCAGCATGAGCTGCAAAGGAACCCAAGCTGTGGTACTACACAGAGCTCAGTTTTTTGGAGGATCAAATGGAGGGCCGGCCTTCAATTTCAAGTCTTCCTTCCACCCTTCCTTCCAGACGGCCTTCCACCAGAACTTCCACGGTTCCCCCCAACCCTGCAGAGTGTGAGCAGGAGCTGGCTGACATGGAGGACGCAGATCTGCCAGGCCTCAGTTAGGTATAGTAGTTTCCAACATATTTCTTGGCTGCAAAATCTTGTGAGTTTATAGAGATGAATTTGTTAGCAACAAGAAAAGCTTGTAAACACAACCAAAAGTTGGGGGCACAAACAATTGTGTCAGGGATGCCAAATGCAGGGTTCCACAATGAGAGTCTGTTCAATTTCTATTCGTACAAATAAAAATGTCAAGAGCATGAAAATGTGTGTGATTGATTGTGCAAAATATTAAAACATGTCCCTTTTTACTACACAGGAGGAGAGCAGCCAGGAGGCGGCAGATAGCCAACATGTCAGCCAGGCGGAAGGGGTGAGTGGCAGCCAGGAGGAGGCCAGGCCCAGTGGATGTCAGCCAGTCCCCAGGCTCAGCACCATCTCCCAAGTGCCTCCCCTCCAGATGCGCCGACCAGGCCAAAGGAGGCGCTTGAGGCAGATGGAGGAGGAGAGCATGCAGGTCATGCGGGAGGCTGCTGAGCTCATGAGGGCCCCCCTGAACCCCCGCGGAGAGCTTCAGCACTTCCCTGGCTCATGACCTGCAGGACTTGGGAGAGGTGCAACGTGGCCTGGCTAAGGACATGATGAGCCAGGTCATGTGGTGGGCCAGAAGGGACTGGCTGACCAGGGACACTGAATTGAGTGACCCAGCCCGGCCTGCTAGTCATCTTGTGACTCCTGCTGCCCCACCTTCACCACCTGCAAGGGGCTGTGGACGGGGCCGTGGAAGTTCTTCTGCAAGGCAGCCTGGAGGGAAGGCTGGAAAGAAGACCAGAAAGTGAATCCCTGCCTTCCTGATGATTTTCCAAAAAACTGAGCTTTGTGTAGTACCACAGCTTGGGGTCTGTTATGGCATTTGCTGCTGCTTTTGAGTTCTGTGGTATCTGTTGCACATTGTGACCCCTGATGTTGTTGATTTTTTCCCTGATCATGGTGGACTGTGCCTTTGGTATCCATAAAGTCTGCATGTATGTTGTAAATTGGTTGAGTGCTTCAATTCTTTTTATTATTTCCTTTTTCATGAATAAATGGAAATTTATTTTACGTTACAACCTTGTCTATTGTGTTTTTCTGGTGAATAGCCATCAAACATTCACAAAAATACAATGTGTAATTAACAAAGGACACAAACTCCTTGAAGGGGGGGACATTGGTGTGATAACTTGGCATCAAAAACAAAAAAACAGGCTAAACTCCAAATAAAATAGAAAAAAAAATTATAAAGTATATAGAACATTGGTGTGATAACTTGGCACAAAACAGCCAAAAAATATTGTGTAGTACAAATAAATATTTTTGAGATCTGGCTAGGGAAAAATGATTCCAAAAAAGGAGATCAGAAGCAAAAAACAAAATAATTCTGTATGGGAGAACACTGGCTAAATAGCATCAGCTAAACAACGTGTTCATTCTAGCAATAGAGCGAAGAAACAAATGCTCAGAAAGAAACGGAACACTACTTTGAAAAATTTAGAATGTGCCATCTCAAAAACGAATGCGAGGTTTACAAGAACGAGCGCTCCCGTCCCCTCATTTAGTCTGAGCATGCACGGGTTTTGAACCGACGCGTCGGCTTTTGAACCGATGCTTTTCTGTACTAACCATCGGTTTGGTCCGATCGGGCAGCGGTCCATCGGTTCGGTTTTGAAGCATGTTTAGAAATTTTGGACCGAAGGATACCAGACCGATAGCCTATACACACAGTCGGTTTGGTCCGATGAAACTGAACTTCGGTTCATTCTCATCGGACCAAACCGACCGTGTGTACGGGGCCTTAGAAGTTGTATTTGTGAAATAATACACAAGGTTCAATTCCACAGATCTGAGTTTCAATGAATTTAACGATACAAGCTAATTGTATGGGTATATTGTTCTTAAAATTATAAATATTTTATGGGCTCCACAATGTCTGGAGGGAATTGGCACCTGATTGTCAACCTTAGACAATTAATAGGTTCTGTTAAGTTTAATGCCTCGTACACACGGGCAAACATGTACGATGTACAAAAACAGGGGAATGCAGCGCTAATCTGTGATAAATATGTAATTCATGTGATTAATTGTGAAAAAAAATTACTTTTTCATGAAAAATAATAAACAAAAAGTTCATTCTGGGGTGCAAGTTGAGTCCAGAAAATATAAACAAAAATCCAAGAACCGTGAAAGAAAAAGAAGACAGTAAATGATCCAGCTTAATTTTCTCAAAAAGGCTGTTTGGGAAATTGATGTAATAACTCCAAGTAGATGATAGTAGAATAAATCTCTGCAATACACTTGTGCGGAAAAATTGCCTGCTTACCAGAATGGAAGACTGTTTTTCATCAGTCTCATGGAGCGTGTGGGAAGTATGGTCTTACCGCAACCAATCCGCCTGGATGATCAGAGTGGGTCTCAGCAGAAGATCCAGGATATACTGGAGCTAGTGGAGCTTGCACATGTGAATGAGATGGAAGTAGCAGACATGCCCGCCCGGAGATTTCTGTATGATGGCTGTACACACCATCATACAGAAATGAGAGACAATCCGCGCGGACAGACAGCGCAGTGACGTGTTCGCGCGGTCGCCGCGACGATGACGCGGCGACGATGACGCGGCGACGTGCGCGATGCTGAAAGGTCAATGCTTCCACGCATGCGTCAAAGTCATTCGACGCATGCGAGGGATGGCGGCTGCTCGGACATGTACGGTAAGTCTGTACTGACGACTGAACATGTCCGACGGACAGGATTCCAGCGGGCATGTTTCTAAGCAAGTTTAGAAACATTTGTCCGCTCGAAAAAGGTCTGGCGGGCAAATGTACACTGGAATCCTGTCCGATCGGCCGTACACACGACCGAACATGTCTGCTGAAACTGGTCCGCGGACCAATTTCAGCAGACATGTTCGGTCGTGTGTACGGGGCCTAATTCACGGGTCTTTCATTAATTGACTTAGACGTAAACGAAAATAATCTTCAACATAATTCTAATCCTACACTGCCCCACGGTGGTGAAAATATTAAGGAGTCCAAGATGGCTGCCAGATGTGGTTGTCATGGTAACATGGGTACAGCCCATCATTTTACATCATCAATTACGTAGTAATGTCACACACACACACTTTTTGGGTGGGATAAAAGTGGTTACACTCAGCAGAGAGGGGATGCTAAGGTCTAAAGAAAAGCTGCAGAGAGTCTTGTAAGACAAAAGGAGGAGGAGATAATGCAGACATGTAAGCATATTAGAAGACGTCCGTAGGGACACCTCAACTTATACTTCTCAAAACCAAAGTTTCTTAGACCACTGGAAAAGTATCCATTTTTTTTTTTTTTTGATAATTGAATTGTTTTGACATATACAAAACAGAACCATTTATTTTTGTGGTGTAGAAATTTGGAATTGTGCTATTTGTTTTTTTAATTTAATTCTCTTTATTAAGTTTTTTTCCTCATGTATAAAAACAGGTTACATTCACAATGATCCTTTTACAAAACATTTCTCATTCCCCGCATGTCATAACCTTGTGTGTTTCCCCCATTGATTTGTTTAACCTACCACCCCCCACCCTCCTCCCACCCTTATTCTCCAGATTAATAAACATCATTTTACACAGGGTATTCTATTCTAATGTCATGATCTGTGTCATGACTTTGGTCACCTGCTGGTGGCACTGTTCCCTCCAGTAACAGGGGTGCAGTTCTAGTGGCCACCAGCAGGTGTCTCCCAATTTGTATTTGCACAGGTATTTAAGCCCGCCCTAAACTGGAGTTCAGGGCTTCAGTATTTTCCTTGTCAGCCTGTTCCCTGCCTGATCTGATAGCTGTAGCCAACCTGTTCCTGATTCGCTCCCTGCCCTGCCCTGGACTCTGTTTCCCCCTTGTCGCTTATTGACCCTGGCTTGTACCTTCGGACTTTGCTGCTCTCTCCTATCCTTGACCCCCGGCTTGAACCTTGGACTTGCTCGTGTCTCATCCCTGCATTACCTGTTAGATACACTCTGATTTATTGTATATATTCGCTCACTAGTTCTGGTGGTTTGTGGTTTGCTGTGTCATTCTTGCTCGTCTTGGGGGTTTTCTATGATTGTTTTACACGTGTGCTTAACCTTTAATAAACATCTATTTTTTCACTATCTTGGTGCCTATTTCCGTTAGTGCAGCCCATTGACCTGTTACCCAGTACTCAGATGCCTGCGTAGGCATCCCCTGACATCTAAGCAGCCACGGTTTCCAGATTTTATCAAATTCCTTGATATTTCTTCTTTTTACATAAACTGCTTTCTCTTTCCATACTGTTGCTGTCACTTCATTAGTCAATTCACTTATTTTTGGGGGGTTTACTGCTTGTCATCTTTGAGCGATTCGTTTTCTTGCCTGAAAGAGGCACCTTAACACTGCTTTTATGGTACTCGCCACCCCACCCCTTTCCTCCCATAATCCCAATATGCACGTTCTAGGGTTCATCTCCAACTTAGTCCCATATGTCATGTTGATAAAATTGATGATCCCTAGCCAATACCTGAATAATTTTGGGCACCTCCATATCATGTGTATTAAATCCCCGGTATCCTGACATCTGGGGCATCCCGCATCTGCTCTCCACCCAAATCTGAATAGTCTTTTTGGGGTATAATACGTCCTGTGTATCATCTTTAGGAATGATAACTTCTGGGCGGGCGAGACTGTGACCATATGTCCTCTCTCCAACACCTTCCTCCATTGGTCGTCCGTTATAGTTCCCAGGTCTTCCTCCCATTTCTTTATACTTTTAAGCTGCTCTGGTCCCTCAATATTCCCCTCGCATATATATGGGTAAATTTCATAGATAAACCCTTTCTTCTCCATCCCCCCGCCTAGTTTTTGAGAAACTCGAGTCCTAATCCAATTTGGTCCCACTCTATCGAACTGAGCATTTAGCGCGTGCCTAATTTGGAGATACCTGTAGAATGTGCAATTAGTGATTTCATATTCCTCTCTTAAGGTAGCAAGCGTTTTTAAGGTACTTCCCTCATATAACTGAGCCAGTCTTACTATTCCTTTTACTGCCCATTCTTTAATTTCTCCCACTGTCTCCAACTCCCGGAGGTTCCTGTTCCACAATGGTGTATTCTCTGTCACTACCACCTGTCCTCCAACTGTCATTACGGCTTTCCATACTTTAATTGCCATCTTGACAGTAGGGGTTAAATTAATAAATGAATTAGCCTCCAGCATCTCTATAATTGTTTTATGGGGGGCCCCTTGAATCATTAAGCTTCCATTTATATCTCTTCCTGATTCTGTCTTTACTCCGAGATGCTGCAATTGTGCTGCCAAAAAATAGCAGCGTGGGTGTGGTACTGCCATTCCCCCCTCCCTCATTGGCAGCTGCAGAGTCTGCAACCCTATTCTGGCTTGTCCTCCTTTCCAGATTAGTTCTCTAAACAGAGTGTCTATATTCCTAAACCATTTTTTATGTATCCATATTGGCGCATTATGTAATACATACAATAATTGTGGCATCCACATCATTTTAATCAGGTTAAACCTCCCTTGCGACCGACAGTGGTAGGTGCCGCCAGATACCAATTTTATTTTTAAATTTAAGCAACAGTGGAGCCAGATTATTCTCTATGTATTTATTGAGATCCTGTGCAATGACTATTCCGAGGTACTTAATTTTCCCCACTATCTCCAACTGTGGAATCTCATCCAGGATCTGGTTCCTCATTGGGAAATCCTCGGCTTGTATAGACCACTGGGTTAATGCACAGAAGCTATTGCATAGATGGTACCTAACCCCTGTCAGGTTACATAAAATGAACAGCTCTATCACACCACTATGCTGGAGAAATTGCCAGTCAGCAGGTTCTGGAAAAGGGTTCAAGCAATTATTGTAGGTGTCACGTCGGTAAAATACACGCTTAACCCTGCATTTACGTTGTTGAGCTTGGGTATTGAGAATTTTCCACCGCTCATGATAAAGTTGAGTTGTTGTGCACATACTATTTGCAGCTCGCATCTCGATAGCAAAGGAATGGCGCTCACAACAAGCACCAAACACTGCGCAAGTAATCTCTAGGGTGAACTCACAATACACAATGGAAAAAATGCTAGCCTACACGGAAAGGAGATCCCACACCTTTCATAAACACTGGGAAATATGGAAAACATCTAAATATGCACCCTCACACATATGAAACTTCTGAAATATATACAGTGTAAACGCTCTGCCTTCTAGTGGTAAAAACCGGCATATAGGTATACTTTGGTATGTTCGTTTTGAATTTATGTCCATCATTGTTCAACTGTTTCTTAGTTAGTCCCTAATTGGGTTTCAAAGCGTTTTGGAAACACTTACTTGATGGTCAGGCGCCAGGGACCCTCGTTAAGGCCCTGGATAGGCTACGTAGTTTCGGTAATGCAGCTAGCCTGTTCACAATTGTACCCGAATGGGGTGTCAGGCACAACCTCCTCTGGAGGTCAACCTTTAAAGAGAATATGTAGTCTTCATATGTACAATATATATATCATCCTGTAAGATGTATTCCTTTGTATTGCTGTTTATACCTTTGAAATGATCTATTGTACCAGCTTTGTATAGTATGATAATACTCTAATAAAAAATCTATTGTTCAAAAAAGCTGATTTCTCCCAATTTATCACCAGCCCGGATATGCTGCCGAATTCATCAAAAAAACCAAGAAAGAGGAGGACATCGTCCGCATACAGAGCAATTCTCTCCTCCCCAGTTGGTCTCACGAATCCCTTCATTATCCTGTCCCTTCTTATAGCAGTAGCTAGTGGTTCCATTCCCAGGGCAAAGAGCAGGGGAGACAATGGACACCCCTGCCTCGTGCCTCTCTCCATCTTAATCCTTGCTGAATATTCGTTGTTAACTCTAATTTTTGCACTAGGGCCGTTATACAATATTTTAATCCATCCAATAAATGTAGGGCCGAACCCAAATGTTTCCAGTACATGCCATATGTACCCCCATTCCAAACTATCGAAGGCTTTAACCACATCCAAGTACATTACTGCCCTGTTGCCACTGTTCTCTGTGGGTATTTGCAGGTTAAGGAATACCCTCCTAATATTCATGCTTGTTGATCTAGCCGGAATAAACCCTGTTTGATCCTGAGTCTTGTGAGAGAAATAGGCCTATACGATGTGGCTTCCAATGGATTCTTTCCCTCCTTGTGCAGTACTATTATCGTGGCCTCAGTCATTGAGATGGGCAGCTTCCTCTCTACCATGGCCTCATTAAGTACTTTTATAAGTTCTTGGAGGAGCACTTTGCCGTAGTACTTATAGGTCTCTGCCGGAAGCCCATCCGGGCCCAGGGACTTCTGATTAGCCATCTCTTTGACTGCTAGCTGAACCTCTTCTAGAGTTATCGGGGCCTCCATTTGCTCTTTCTCTATTCCTGTGAGAGTTGGTAAATCTAGGTTCCTGAAGAAGCGTTCCAATTCCTCTCCACCCGCTGTTCTTTGAGACCTATATAATTTATCATAATATTCTCTAAGGGCCAGATTCAGAAAGAATTACGTTGCTCCACGGCAGCGTAACGTATCTGATTTACGTTACACCGCCGCAGGTTTACAGCGTAAGTGCCTGATTCACAAAGCTCTTACCTGTAAACTTGCGGCGGTGTAACGTAAATCCGCTTGGCGCAAGCCCGCCTAATTCAAATGGGGCGGGCACCATTTAAATTAGGCGCGTTCCCGCACTGAACGTACTGCGCATGCTCCGTCGGGAAAATTACCCGACGTGCATTGCGCTAAATGACATCGCACGGACGTCATTTGTTTAGACGTTAACGTAAATGGCGTCCAGCGCCATTCACGGACGACTTATGCAAACGACGTGATTTTTTAAATTTCGACGCGGTAACGACGGCCATACTTAACATGGCTTAGAACACCTAGGGCTCAGCCCTTATTTTTACGACGCGTATCTCGACGGAAACGACGTAAAGTTAGAGCGACGGGTAACGCGGACGTTCGTGGATCGCCGTAACTAGTCATTTGCATATTCTATGCCGACCGCGAGGCGCCACCTAGCGGCCGGCATAGAATTGCATCCTAAGATCCGACAGTGTAAGTCAATTACACCTGTCGGATCTTAGGGCTAGCTATGCGGAACTGATTCTATGAATCAGCCGCATAGTTAGGACGGGCGGATCACAGAGATACGACGGCATATCAGGAGATACGCCGTCGTATCTCTTTTGTGAATCTGGCCCTAAATGTGTCCGTCATCTCTGACACATTTGTGGATATATCTCCATTACTTCTTTTAATGGCCGGAACAGCGGATGGGGTAGAATTTGTTCTTACTAAATGGGCCAGCATTCTTCCTACCCCCTCCCCCTCCCCATATGCCACTTGTTTTTGAAACATTCTCTTATTTTCTGATTTTCTCAGCAACTCGATTTTATATTCCTGTTGCTTCTCCAGCCATATTCTTTGCCTCTCCTCTGTTGGATTTTCAATATATTCCTTTTCGGTATTCTCTAATTCCTTTCTAATCCTATTTTCCCATTCTTTTGAAACCTTTTTTACTTTTGCCACTTGTTGGATACATAAACCTCTGAGGAATGCTTTTAGGGTGTCCCACATCACCCCCCTCGTTGCAGTTCCCTCGTTAAACTCTTTAAACTCTTTCATTTTTACCATTGTCTCCTCCGGGTCCCCCATTAATTCAAACCATAGAGGACTTATTTTCCATACCATAGCAGACCTATTCCCCTCCAGGTTTACCGTTATTGTCACTAAGGAGTGGTCTGATACCCCTCGGGGCTGGTATGCTATTTCCCCTAGTATTTGGCCAGCTTCCGCATTGCCCAGGACTAAGTCTATCCTGGACAGTGTGGAATAGGTACTGGAACAACAGGAAAACTGCGCCTCTTCTGGGTTTCTCATCCTCCATACATCAAACAGACCCTCCTCTTGTAGAAACTGATACAGCCGGCTCTCTGAGGTACTCTGTACCTTTTCCCTTGGGAACCTGTCCATTTTCTTGTTTACTACCTCGTTAAAATCCCCCATTGCTATGACAGGAATCCCGGGTCTATCCAGCATAAAATCCATTAATTTATACATAACCTCATGTTTAAATGGTGGAGGAATGTATATATTGGCAAGAATATATTCCCTATTCTCTATTACACAGTGAAGGAAAACATAGCGCCCCTCTTCATCAATACAGGCCCGCTTGCAAGTAAACGTCACTCCCCTTTTTACCAGGATCGTCACCCCCCTTGAATAAGATGTATGGACTGAATGATATTGATATTGAAATTTCCTATACTGAATATGTTTTCTAATATCATTTGTATAGTGAGTCTCCTGTAAGCAGATTAATCCAACTTTATGCACATCTAATATATCATATACTGCTGCTCTTTCAGCTGGGGTACCCATCCCTCGAACTTTCCAAGATCCTATTTTTAATATTCTATCCTGCATTAAGTCCTACGTTTATACATTCTATAATCGAGGGTCCATATACAATCCAATACCTTCCGAGAAGGAGTGGACACGAAAAACTACAGCAGAAAAAGAAGATAGAGAAAAAAAATCATAACCAATTCCCAATTCACCCCACCTAGTGACCTCGTACCTCCTTATTCTCTTTTTTTTTATTTTATATAGGGCACGGCTATTTTCTCTGATTTGAATTTAGTGAGCATGTGATACATGTGTTTTATCCTTTTCATTCTGTGCCTTATAATACCTGTGTCTTATCCTTTACACTCTGTGACAACTTACTTATTCCCTTGTGATATATTGTCTGTGTTTTCCTATTTTTTACCAAGGTTTGTGCTTGTTGTGAATATATGTTGCTTTTCCTCCCTGTATTAAATTCTTCCCCTTTCCCCTGAAATATCACCATGGAGTGGGTCCCCCTCTCCCCCCATCCCCTTCCTACACCTTCCTAGGTATCCCCTATGGACTAGTTTTGTGACCTGTTCCTCTACCATACTTACTGTAACAGTATTGGTATGATATCCCCGTCAAAGATTCCCTTCTTCCATAAGAACGTCACCCAATATTCCACTAGGAGGAATATTCCTGAGATCGCCCATTAAGCCACACATTAGTCCAGGCTTACTGCTAGAACAAGACAGACTTTAATGTTATAACACACAGCTTATATGTCATTTCCAAAACTGTTACAATGACAAATCTCCGCCCCCCTCTTACACAGTGGGGGGTCTTCAATACAGCTCCTTTGAAATTAAGATATTTCTTTGAACTAATCAGTATCTAGCCAGTTCGGCTCCGCATATAGAGAGATAATTACCACAATGAAGCAATCAGCATAATTAACATGAGCCACTTATCTAATCACAGTAACCAGTAAACACAGGGCTAGAACAATTAACATTTGAAACAGGACTAGCTGCAGAAGGGTAAATACCATTAACAGCCTTAGACAAGCAGGGAGGATTAACCTGAAGCATATAGGTAAAAAGTCCTTCACAATGGCCCCCCTTTCTCCCTGCTCCGGCAAACCCGGTTGGACCTTTCCTGGTCCAGTAGGGTTGACGGGTTCAGAGCTTTTAGTCCGAGGTTAACTCCGTTTGGCATGACTGACCTCCCTTGGCAACTGCTTCAGACTCAGGTATGCCACCGGGTCGTCAGATCACACGCCGGTCAGTCCCCAAGTCTTTGTGCGATCTGCAAAGTCACCAGAAGTCAGTGTGAAGACGGCGAATGGGTCTGTGCGCCGCCATCTAGGTGTCCCGCTATGGGAGGGGCAGGTTATGGCTCTGAAGTGACAATCACAGGAGATTCATAAAAAGAAAAAGTTATATTTGTTGAAATGCTGTAGCACTGGTGCTCAGAGTCCGGGGGGGGGGAGGGGACTCAGAGCCCCATAAGGTCAGCCACCCCCTGCTCCCTCCGCAGCCGCCGGTTCTCCTCTTTGAGCTTCTCCAGCTCCATCTCCAGTTCATGGAGCCTGGGGGGGTCAGCCCGCTGTGACCTCAGGTGGTTGTTCTCCTCCTCCATGCGGCTTATGCACTCCTCCAGCTCTATGTACTCACGGATCAGATCCTGCTTGCTCATGTCCTGCAGGCTTTCCACGTGGTCCTTCATCATCAGGAACTGGGGGGTGGTGTAAGGGGCCACCGGTGGGCCCTTGGCGAACATCTCGGCCCGCATCTGGGGCGCCCGCTGCGATTCCATCTCCTCCAGTCGCTTCTTCTCCTCCCAGGTCCGCTGGTTATATGACTTCCAGGACCTCTTCTTCTTGGAGGGTAGCTGGCGGTGCCTCTTTCTGCCCAGCTCCCTCCAAGGCCCCTCCGGCTCATGGCTGTCGCCCATGACCAGCTGACAATGGTGTTCCCTGTTGTCCGTAATAACAGATTGTACCATGAGGGCTTCGTAAGGGGTGCCCAATGGTTCTTCCTGACCCAGCTCCTGGGGATCCCAAGCCGAGTCTACACAATGGGCTGCTGCTGGTGGGCGGTACCCAGGTTGAGACCAATTTGACCTGGTGTTGTCATTCATGGGGCAATTCTGCTTGAAGTGACCCAACTGTTTGCACCGGAAGCAGCGTTGTTCGTTGTCCTCCTGGCGTGGATAGCGAGGGCTCGATGTCATCGGTCTGTTAGGCGGTTGGTATCTAGCGGCTGGTGGGTGTGAGGGCGCCGTTGGTCGTGGAGGTTGTTCCCGTGGTGTGACCTGGTTTGTCTTGCGAGTATCCGCATATTCATCCGCCAACTTCGCGGCCTCTGGTAGAGTCATGGGCCTGCGATCTCTCACCCAGTATTTGACATCCGTCTGGATGTGATTGTAAAATTGCTCCAGGAGCATTAGTTGCAAAATGTCCTCTGCGGTGGTGGCCTGGCTGCTGTTAACCCAGTTAGAGGCCGACAGGGACAACTGGCATGCCCATTCCGCGTAAGAGTCTTTCGTGGTTTTGCGTGAGTCCCTGAACTTCTGTCGGTGGGACTCTGGGGTTACTGCATAACGAGCCAGGAGCACTTCTTTAACCCTGGCGTAGCTTTGGATATCCTGATCTGGCACGGTCCGGAAAGCATCAGAAGCTTTGCCTGACAGTTTGCCTGACAATATTGCAACCCACTCTCTTCTAGCTATTCGGTGCAGGTTACATTGTCGCTCAAAATCCGCCAGGTAGTTATCAATCTCACAGTCCTTTTCATCAAAAGCTTTAAAAGCGCTAAACGGAATCTTCCTTGCGTCTGCTGTGCTGTACTCACTGTTCGGAGAAGGTGCGGCTGCTTGTTGGACTGCTGCCAGTTTTAACTGTAGTTCTGCGTCCCTTATTTCTTTAGCCTCCTGTAGCTCCATCACTCTCAGCACCACATCTGCCGTTGGGTTCGGGCCGAACCATGCTAGCTTCTCTCTCATTAGCTTGTTGGCTGGCGATTCCTCCTCCTGAATCACTGGTGTCTCCATCTATTGTACCGCTGGCGTTGCTGCAATCCCGTTCTCCTGGTCTATCTCCATTGATTCTGCTATGATGACCCGTTCGGTTTTGTTGCTAGCAATCCTTCCACGAACTTCCAGTAGTTCTTCCAGTGTCTGCTTGGAATCCCGGGTGTAAAGGAGAGTAGAAGGGAAAATCCCGCTGCTGCCAACCAATTTGTAACATTATTGGTATGATATCCCCGTCAAAGATTCCCTTCTTCCATAAGAACGTCACCCAATATTCCACTAGGAGGAATATTCCTGAGATCGCCCATTAAGCCACACATTAGTCCAGGCTTACTGCTAGAACAAGACAGACTTTAATGTTATAACACACAGCTTATATGTCATTTCCAAAACTGTTACAATAACAAATCTCCGCCCCCCTCTTACACAGTGGGGGGTCTTCAATACAGCTCCTTTGAAATAAAGATATTTCTTTGAACTAATCAGTATCTAGCCAGTTCGGCTCCGCATATAGAGAGATAATTACCACAATGAAGCAATCAGCATAATTAACATGAGCCACTTATCTAATCACAGTAACCAGTAAACACAGGGCTAGAACAATTAACATTTGAAACAGGACTAGCTGCAGAAGGGTAAATACCATTAACAGCCTTAGACAAGCAGGGAGGATTAACCTGAAGCATATAGGTAAAAAGTCCTTCACACTTACATTCACTCCCCCAACCCCCCTCCCCTCCCCTCGCTCCTCCCTCCTATCACCAATCACACCATCACTCTCAGTGTTCCACTCTTGTCCTATTCCTCCCATTCATTGGGTACAAGCCCCCCTCCCACCCCCCCCACTCCCCATTACTTCTATAAATTGATCCCCTTAATCCCCCTCTTCTTTACTTTTAATTATAGACTAAGGGCCAGATTCACAGAAAAAGTACGCCGGAGTATCTGCTGATACTCCGGCGTACTTTGAAATTTGCCGTGTCCTATCTTTAGTTTGAATTCTCAAACCAAGATACGACGGCTTCTGGCTTCGATCCGACAGGCTTACGGCTTCATACGCCTTCGGATCGTAGGTGTAATACTTCGGCGCCCGCTGGGTGGAGTTTGCGTAGTTTTCCGCGTTGGGTATGCTAATTAGCTGTTTACGGCGATCCACGAAGGTGCGTGCGGTCGTCGCATTCTCTTACGTCGTCGCTAGTCGGCTTTTCCCGGCGTAAAGTTACAGCTGCTATTTCATGGCTTATATTTAGACCAGCCATGTTAAAGTATGGCCGTCGGTGCGACGTCATTTCGCGCAAAGCACGGCGGGAAATTTCAAAACGGAGCATGCGCAGTACGTTCGGCGCGGGAACGTGCCTAATTTAAATGATACATGCCCCATTTGAATTAGGCGGGCTTGCGCCGGACGGATTTACACTACGCCGCCGCAAGTTTACAGGTAAGTGCTTTGTAAATCAAGCACTTGCCCGTAAAACTTGCGGCGGTGTAACGTAAATGCGATACGTTACGCCGCCGCAATTGTATGTAAATCTGGCCCCAGCTGATAATTGATCTCTCTTTTCCTCCATCCATAAGGCTGCACCCTTAGGGGTGTAAAAAAAAATGTCCTGCCCAGCGCGGTTACCCGTAGCCGCGCTGGGTATATTAAAGCGTATGAGAGATTAACCTTCTGCATTTTCCGTTTAACCTCAATGAAACTCGCCCTCCGCTTCTGTAAATGAGGGGAGAAATCAGGATAGAATGAGACTTTAGAACCCTCAAAGAGAACATTCCCCATCTCCCTACTCTTTCTCAATAAAGCCTCTTTGTCACGATAATTTAAAAATTTCAATAACATCGATCTTGGGCGCCCCCCAGAGGCCAGTTTTCTAAAAATTCTATAGGCTTAGACCCCTCACATCTTTCCGGAAGTCCCACCAACCTAACATTATCCCTCCGAAGTCTATTTTCTAGTTCGTCCATTTTTTCTTCAAATTTATCCACCTGGGTTTTTATGTTCTTAACGTCTTGTTTGACAGGGTGAAGTTCGTCCTCTATTTGGGATATCCTCCCTTCCACCTCTGATATCCTTTCGTTAGCTTCCTGTATCTCCTGTCCTCACCAAGACCAGCTCCTCTTTTATACCCTTCACTTGATCACATAATTCCCCCAATGTCTTTTTACACTCATTCACCACCAAAAATACATCTTTTATTGTGGGGGCATCTTCTGGCGGGGGGGTCACAATTGGGTCTGTGTCTGCCGCGGCTGTACTTTTACTGACAGATGTTTTGTTTACTGCTGCACCTACTTGACCCTGGCTTCTTCTATCTGCATTTGCTTTAGCAAGGGCCTGGGGTGCCTGAGATGATGAGCCGCTTTTACTTGGAGTTTGCTCCGTTGCATGAGCATATTTTTCCAGTTTGGCTACTGCAACGGCAGATACTCCCCCTTTTCCTTTGCCGACCTTAGTGTTTGCGGGCCCGACATTATTATTGAGAAGAAGAAGAGGAGAAGAGAGGAGAGGGAAAAAAAAGGAGGGGTCTTCTCTTTCCTTAGTTTCTTAAGGGTGGGTTCCTGATGGAGAGTAGTCCTTAAATATTCCTTGTAAGAGACTTAGGGGCAGATCCACAAAGGAAGTACGCTCAAATTTCCTGCATAGTATCTTTGTTTTGAATCCTCAAAACAAGATACGACGGCATCTGGGTTAGATCCGACAAGCGTACGTCTTTGTACGCCTTCGTACGCCTTTGGATCTAAGATGCAATACTTCGGCGTCCGCTGGGTGGCGTTCACGTCGTAATCCGCGTTGAGTATGCAAATTAGCTATTACCGACGATCCACGAACGTACGCGCGGCCGTCGCATTCTCTTATGTCGTCTCTAGTCGACTTTTTCTGGCGTATAGTTAAAGCTGGTATTTCGTCGCGTATAGTTAGACTTGCCATGTTAAGTATGGCCGTCGTTCCCGCGTTTATTTTGAATTTTTTTTTTCCGCTTAAGTCGTCCGTGAATCGGGATGGACGTAATTCACGTCTATGTTAAAAAAAATGAAGTCCTTTCTACGTCATTTAGCGCAATGCATGGCGGGAAATTTAGGGACGGCGCATGCGCAATTCATTCGGCGCGGGGACGCGCTTCATTTAAATGAAACACGCCCCCTAGTCGCCAATTTGAATTACGTGCCGTTACGCCGCCAGAGATAGACTATGCCGCCGTGACTTACAGCGCAAATTCTTTCAGGATTCGACCTGAGGACAAGTAAGTCACGGCGGCGTAGTGTATCTCAGATACGCTGCGCCGGGGCAGATCTTTGTGGATCTGCCCCCTAATGTATATGACAACCATATAATAACTGTACGTTAGTATATTAAAATTGTACCCGGCTGTCCGAGGGAAAAAAAAGGGGGAATAGGTGAAGAAAAAAAAGAGCAACCAGATGTAAAAAAAAAAATTTGCTGGTCCCGACCGTTTGTTTCTAACTTTGGCTTTGGCCAGTCCGGTCTTTGTTACTTTGTTGCTTTGTTACTACCACATAAACCAGGGAGTTCTTTCCCTCTCACCTCCTTATACAGCAGACGGGGGGAAAAAATAAATAAAGTGCTTGGTGCAGCTTTTAATCTATTGAATCATTCAGTTAGTCACTTAATCGGTTAATCAGCCAACAGATCAATACACAGTTCCATGTATAGTGCACCCACGCACCAATATTATACTGAGTTACTCACTCCGTCCTTTCCGTGCTGTACTGTACTGTTTTCCATCTCTGTTGCAGAAATCCGGCTAAAAAAGGCCGACTGCTGTGGGAACCTTCCTCCTTTCTTTGCTTTACTTTGCTTTTCTCCTTTACTTTACTTTACTCGGCTCCACAGCTCACAATACTGCCTTATCTCGGGCTCCCCTCTTTGCATCTCCTGCTCCTGTGCCCTCCCTCCTCATACCGAGGTGTAGGATGCGGCGGGGGATGATAAGGGAACCTCCGGGAAACCCCCAGCTACCTCCAGTGCCTTTTTCTCCGGTCTCCATCTGATACGCGCCGGGATTTGCTGGGCAAGTCACGTGGTCCAGTCAGCTGACCACCGCCCTCCAATCACGGACTCGGATCTGCAGCCGGACCTTCACCACTGGGCTTCCACGGATCTCCGGGGGACCTCCGGGGGAACACCAAGGGAACCCCCGGTCAGCTGTACAGCGGCACAGATCTCGGGGACACCCATGCTCACCTCGGCACCCGCTGGTATGTCCACCCAATTTTTTTTCCCGTCAGTGTCAGCGATGGCACTAATGCAGGCAGGCAGGCAGGCAGGCAGGCAGAGAGTTCTGCGGTTTCACATAGGCTTCACATAGGCTGCATACGAGGGGTATTAAACAGCGTGTTGGGGGGAGCGGGACCGTGGGAGAAGCAGCTTGTCTCTCACCGCATCTCACATGCCTGCCTCACTCCACACACCTGCATCCGGTCACGCCCCCAGCCACCCACTGGAATTGTGTTATTTGTACCTGCAGCATGATATAATTATATTCCAAATATTGAGAGACATACACATTTTTGTCTGTCTTTACAAAGCTAAGACCAAAGTCTGTACAATGGTTTTGTCGTGATATGTGTTTAAAAATAGATTCACTCTAAATTTAAAAATAAGTCTTGATCAAATTATCAAGCCCTGTGCACAGTATAACGTTTTGTCTGTGCATTTTTAACATTTAAGCTAGAAGGTCTGTTTGTTTTGAGGAGTCACCAGAGCTAAAATCAACACTAGGGTTGAGCGAACCCGAACAGTAAAGTTTTTTTTTTGCTCCCGAAACCCGAACCCGAATAATTGGAAAAAGTTTGGGTTCGGGTTCGGAGTTCGGGTATGGGCACGGCAGCCAATCGCCATTTGTTTTACTACTGTGACTGGGAACTGATCACAGCCATGCCTACTTATGGTATGGCTTTGATTGGCCAGTGCAGCATGTGACCCAGCATGTGACCAGCCTCTATATTAGATCGAGGCACACAGCACAGATCGTCACTCTGCTTTAGTTATGATAGGGAGAGGCTGCTGCTGCTGCTTAGGGACAGTGTCAGAGAGGTGTATCCTGCTTCAGAAATCTCAACAAGCACACTTTATTTCTTTGATATCTGCATCATCTTATGGTTTCTGGCTCGTCACTGTGCTTTAGTTATCATAGGGAGAGGCTGCTTCTGCTGCTTAGGGACAGTGTCATTTAGGTGTATCCTGCTTCAGAAATCTCAACAAGCACACTTTATTTCTTTGATATCTGCATCATCTTATGGTTTCTGGCTCGTCACTGTGCTTTAGTTATCATAGGGAGAGGCTGCTGCTTAGGGACAGTGTCATTTAGGTGTATCCTGCTTCAGAAATCTAAACAAGCACACTTTATTTCTTTGATATTTGCATCATCTTATGGTTTCTGGCTCGTCACTGTGCTTTAGTTATGATAGGGAGAGGCTGCTGCTTAGGGACAGTGTCATTTAGGTGTATCCTGCTTCAGAAATCTCAACAAGCACACTTTATTTCTTTGATATCTGCATCATCTTATGGTTTATGGCTCGTCACTGTGTTGTAGCTATGGTAGGGACAGGCTGCTGTTGATTGAGGGACAGTGTCAGAGAGGTGTATCCTGCTTCAGAAATCTAAACAAGCACTCTTTATTCCTGTGACATCTGCTGTGCTTCATATAGTTTAGGGATTTTGTTCAGCTATAGGGACAGCAATCTATAGGTGACTCTGTATATTTCAACAGCACTGCACCTGCCACCACCTGTGCGCCTGTGATATACTGTGTGTGTGTCCAGTACATAGTTCAGGGACAGGTTCCAGAAATTTTCCTATAGGGACAGCAATCTATAGGTGACTCTGTATATTTCAACAGCACTGCACCTGCCACCACCTGTGCACCTGTGATATACTGTGTGTGTGTGTCCAGTACATAGTTCAGGGACAGGTTCCAGATATTTCCTATAGGGACAGCAATCTATAGGTGACTCTGTATATTTCAACAGCACTGCACCTGCCACCACCTGTGCACCTGTGATATACTGTGTGTGTCCAGTACATAGTTCAGGGACAGGTTCCAGATATTTCCTATAGGGACAGCAATCTATAGGTGACTCTGTATATTTCAACAGCACTGCACCTGCCACCACCTGTGCACCTGTGATATACTGTGTGTGTCCAGTACATAGTTCAGGGACAGGTTCTAGATATTTCCTATAGGGACAGCAATCTATAGGTGGCTCTGTATATTTCAACAGCACTGCACCTGCCACCACCTGTGATATACTGTGTGTGTGTCCAGTACATAGTTCAGGGACAGGTTCCAGATATTTCCTATAGGGACAGCAATCTATAGGTGACTCTGTATATTTCAACAGCACTGCACCTGCCACCACCTGTGCACCTGTGATATACTGTACGTGTCCAGTACATAGTTCAGGGACAGGTTCCAGATATTTCCTATAGGGACAGCAATCTATAGGTGACTCTGTATATTTCAACAGCACTGCACCTGCCACCACCGGTGCACCTGTGATATACTGTGTGTGTGTCCAGTACATAGTTCAGGGACAGGTTCCAGATATTTCCTATAGGGACAGAAATCTATAGGTGACTCTGTATATTTCAACAGCACTGCACCTGCCACCACCTGTGCACCTGTGATATACTGTGTGTGTCCAGTACATAGTTCAGGGACAGGTTCTAGATATTTCCTATAGGGACAGCAATCTATAGGTGGCTCTGTATATTTCAACAGCACTGCACCTGCCACCACCTGTGATATACTGTGTGTGTGTCCAGTACATAGTTCAGGGACAGGTTCCAGATATTTCCTATAGGGACAGCAATCTATAGGTGACTCTGTATATTTCAACAGCACTGCACCTGCCACCACCTGTGCACCTGTGATATACTGTACGTGTCCAGTACATAGTTCAGGGACAGGTTCCAGATATTTCCTATAGGGACAGCAATCTATAGGTGACTCTGTATATTTCAACAGCACTGCACCTGCCACCACCGGTGCACCTGTGATATACTGTGTGTGTGTCCAGTACATAGTTCAGGGACAGGTTCCAGATATTTCCTATAGGGACAGAAATCTATAGGTGACTCTGTATATTTCAACAGCACTGCACCTGCCACCACCTGTGCACCTGTGATATACAGTGTGTGTCCAGTACATAGTTCAGGGACAGGTTCCAGATATTTCCTATAGGGACAGCAATCTATAGGTGACTCTGTATATTTCAACTGCACCTGCCACCACCTGTGCACCTGTGATATACTGTGTGTGTCCAGTACATAGTTCAGGAACAGGTTCCAGATATTTCCTATAGGGACAGAAATCTATAGGTGACTCTGTATATTTCAACAGCACTGCACCTGCCACCACCTGTGCACCTGTGATATACTGTGTGTCCAGTACATAGTTCAGGGACAGGTTCCAGATATTTCCTATAGGGACAGCAATCTATAGGTGACTCTGTATATTTCAACAGCACTGCACCTGCCACCACCTGTGCACATGTGATATACTGTGTGTGTGTCCAGTACATAGTTCAGGGACAGGTTCCAGATATTTCCTATAGGGACAGAAATCTATAGATGACTCTGTATATTTCAACAGCACTGCACCTGCCACCACCTGTGCACCTGTGATATACTGTGTGTGTCCAGTACATAGTTTAGGGACAGGTTCCAGATATTTCCTATAGGGACAGCAATCTATAGGTGGCTCTGTATATTTTAACATCACTGCACCTGCCACCACCTGTGATGTACTGTGTGTGTGTCCAGTACATAGTTCAGGGACAGGTTCCAGATATTTCCTATAGGGACAGCAATCTATAGGTGACTCTGTATATTTCAACAGGACTGCACCTGCCACCACCTGTGCACCTGTGATATACTGTATGTGTCCAGTACATGGTTCAGGGACAGGTTCCAGATATTTCCTATAGGGACAGCAATCTATAGGTGACTCTGTATATTTCAACAGCACTGCACCTGCCACCACCTGTGCACCTGTGATATACTGTGTGTGTGTCCAGTACATAGTTCAGGGACAGGTTCCAGATATTTACTATAGGGACAGCAATCTATAGGTGGCTCTGTATATTTCAACAGCACTGCACCTGCCACCACCTGTGATATACTGTGTGTGTGTGTCCAGTACATAGTTCAGGGACAGGTTCCAGATATTTCCTATAGGGACAGCAATCTATAGGTGACTCTGTATATTTCAACAGCACTGCACCTGCCACCACCTGTGCACCTGTGATATACTGTGTGTGTCCAGTACATAGTTTAGGGACAGGTTCCAGATATTTCCTATAGGGACAGCAATCTATAGGTGGCTCTGTATATTTTAACATCACTGCACCTGCCACCACCTGTGATGTACTGTGTGTGTGTCCAGTACATAGTTCAGGGACAGGTTCCAGATATTTCCTATAGGGACAGCAATCTATAGGTGACTCTGTATATTTCAACAGGACTGCACCTGCCACCACCTGTGCACCTGTGATATACTGTATGTGTCCAGTACATGGTTCAGGGACAGGTTCCAGATATTTCCTATAGGGACAGCAATCTAAAGGTGACTCTGTATATTTCAACAGCACTGCACCTGCCACCACCTGTGCACCTGTGATATACTGTATGTGTCCAGTACATAATTCAGGGACAGGTTCCAGAAATTTTCCTATAGGGGCAGCAATCTATAGGTGACGCTGTATATTTCAACAGCACTGCACCTGTCCCCTGTGATATACTGTCTGTGCAGTACATTGTTTAGAGGTAGGTTCCTGCTTCTTGCTATAGGTAGAGAAATATATAGGTGAACCTCTGCCCAGTTCACCAGCACTATACCTGTCCCCTCTGATATACTGTCTGTGCAGTACATTGTTTGGGGCTGGGTTCCTGCTTCTTGCTATAGGTAGAGAAATATATAGGTGAATCTCTGCCTATTTCCCCAGCACTCTACCTGTCCCCTGTGATATACTGTCTGTGCAGTACATTGTTTAGGGCTGGGTTCCTGCTTCTTGCTAAAGGTAGAGAAATATATAGGTGAATCTCTGCCTATTTCACCAGCACTCTACCTGTCCCCTGTGATATACTGTCTGTGCAGTACATTGTTTAGGGATGGGTTCCTGCTTCTTGCTATAGGTAGAGAAATATATAAGTGAATCTCTGCCTATTTCACCAGCACTCTACCTGTCTTCTGTGATATACTGTCTGTGCAGTACATTGTTTAGGGCTGGGTTCGTGCTTCTTGCTATAGGTAGAGAAATATATAGGTGAATCTCTGCCTATTTCACCAGCACTCCACCTATCCCCTGTGATATACTGTCTGTGCAGTACATTTTTTAGGGGTAGGTTCCTGCTTCTTGCTATAGGTAGAGAAATATATAGGTGAATCTCTGCCTATTTCACCAGCACTCCACCTATCCCCTGTGATATACTGTCTGTGCAGTACATTTTTTAGGGGTAGGTTCCTGCTTCTTGCTATAGGTAGAGAAATATATAGGTGAATCTCTGCCTATTTCACCATATTACACTATTTTTGTATTTAAAATTTCTCAAAATTAGGGCAAGACCCTAAATTTGAGAAATATGAGGAAAACGTCAAATAAGGGACGTGGCCGCGGTCGTGGTGCTGCTGGTGGAGCTCCTGTTACAGGGAGAGGACGTGGTCGATCTGTGCCAGCTACACGCACAAGTGAAACACCTTTCTCAGGTGCGAGTAGCCGACAGAGCCTGCAGTGGTATTTGGTGGGGCCTAATCCAGCTCTACGAATGTTGAGGCCAGGAGCAGAACAGGCGGTAGTAGATTGGGTTGCTGACATTGCCTCCAGTTCCTTCACATTGTTTTCCAACCAGTCTTGTGCTGAAAGTTCAGAGTTGGCGCCTGCAGCCGATGTCCACCATCAGTCTTTCACCTCACCCCCTTGCAAATCAGCCAAGCAGTCTGAGCCCCAAAGCATGCAGCAGTCTCTTCTTCTTTTTGATGAGTCTGTTAGCATGTGTTCCCAGGGCCATCCACCTAGCCCAGCCCCAGAAGGGGAAGAGATTGAGTGCACCGATGCCCAACCACTTATATTTCAAGATGAGTACATGGGGGGACCATCACAGCACGTCTTGGATGATGATGAAACACAGTTGCCAAGGCTGGTGCTTTTGCAATTGTGCAGACCGACAAGGAGGGCAGTGGTGAAGACTAGGTGGAAGATGATGTGGAGGACGATGAGGTCCTCGACCCAACATTGAATCAACCTCATGCAGGTGACCCGTGTAGTTCTGAGGAAGAGGCGGTGGTCACACAGAGCCACCAGCACAGCAGAAGAGGGAGCAGGGTGCCAAAGCAGAGCGTCCGTCCCCTAGACAGTACGCCTGCTACTGCCCAACGCAGCAAAGGACCGAGCACACCAAAGCCAGGTCCAAGGAGTTCCCTAGCGTGGCAGTTCTTCACACAGTGTGCTGATGACAAGACACACATGGTTTGCACATTGTGCAATCAGAGCCTGAAGCAAGGCATAAACGTTCTCAACCTGAGCACAACCTGCATGACCAGGCATCTAAGTGCAAAGCACGAGCTGCAGTGAAGTAGACACCTCAAAAACCAAGAAAGATCTCTGGCTCCTCCTGCTTCCTCTTCTGCATCAGTCTCGGGCCTCTCTGCCTCTTCATCCACCTCTGTAGTGACAGTGCCACCTGCCACCCCTCAATTAGAGGACCGGCAAGCAACACTACCACCTGGGTCATCAAACATCTCCACAATCTCCCATGGAAGCATTCAGCTCTCCATCTCCCAAACACTGGAGCGTAAGAGGAAGTACCCCTCTACCCACCTGCGATCCCTGGCCCTGAATGCCAGCATTTCAAAATTACTGGCCTTTGAAATGCTGTCATTCCGTCTGGTGGAGACGCAGAGTTTTAAAAGCCTGATGGCATTGGCTGTCCCACAGTACGTCATGCCCAGCCGCCACTACTTTTTTCCAGGCGAGCCATCCCTTCCCTGCACAACCAAGTGGGGGACAAAATCAGGTGTGCACTGCGCAACGCCATCTGTGCCAAGGTCCACCTAACTACGAATACGTGGACCAGTAAGCATGGTCAGGGACGTTATATCTCCCTAACAGTGCACTGGGTAAATGTATTGGCGGCTGGGCCTGAGGCGGATAGCAGTTTGGCGCATGTCCTTCCACCACCGAGGATTGCAGGGCGCTTCAGTTTGCCTCCTGTTCCTAACTCCTTCTACTCCGCTTCCTCATCCTCTACCACCTCCTCATCCAGTCAGTGTAACAAATTCACCACCAACTTCAGCACAGCCATGGGTAAACTCCAGCAGGCAGTTTTAAAACATTCCTGTTTGGGGGAAAACCACACACCACGCAGGAGTTGTGGAGGGACATGGAACAACAGACCGATGAGTGGTTGGCGTCAGTGAACCTCAAGCCGGGCCTGGTGGTGTGCGATAACGGGCGAAATCTCGTAGCAGCTCTGGGCCTAGCCGGTTTGACGCACATCCCTTGCCTGGCACATGTGCTGAATTTGGTGGTGCAGAGTTTCCTGAAAACTTACCCCGATATGCCACAGCTGCTGCAGAAAGTGCGGGCCGTCTGTGTGCACTTTCGGCGTTCTCACCCTGCTGCTGCTCGCCTGGCAGCGCTGCAGAGTAACTTCGGCCTTCCCGCTCACCGCCTCATATGTGATGTGCCTACAAGGTGGAACTACACCTTGCACATGCTGGCCAGACTGTGCGAGCAGCAGCAGGCGATAGTGGAGTTCCAGCTGCAGCACGCACGCGTGAGTCGCTCTGCGGAACAGAACCACTTTACCACCAATAACTGGGCCTCCATGCGAGACCTGTGTGCCTTGTTGTGCTGTTTTGAGTACTCCACCAACATGGCCAGTGCCGATGACGCCGCTCTCAGCGTGACTATCCCAGTTCTATGCCTCCTTGAAAAAACGCTACGGGCGATGATGGAAGAGGATGTGGCACAGGAGGAGGACGAGGAGGAGGAGGAATCGGGATAATTTCCAAGGCTTTCAGGGCAGTCATTCACAAGTGGCTCTGAGGGTGGGTTCGTGCACCAACAAAGGCCAGGTACACAATTGTCCAGCAAGGGCACAGTTCTGGAGGATGACGCGGTGGAGGATGAGGAGGAAGACATGGAGAAGGAGGAGGAACCATGTTCACAGCAGGATGGCATCCAGACCAGCTCATGGCCATTACTGGTGCGTGGCTGGGGGGATACAGAGGACACAGATGATACACCTCCCACAGAGGACAGCTGTTCGTTGCCTCTGGGCAGCCTGGCACACATGAGCAATTACATGCTGCAGTGTCTCCGCAACGACCGGCGTGTTTCACACATTATAACAGGTGCTGATTACTGGGTGGCCACGCTGCTGGATCCCCGTTACAAAGACAATGTACCGTCCTTAATCCCCTCACTGGAGCGTGAACGCAAGATGCGCGAGTACAAGCGCACGCTGGTAGACGCGCTGCTGGTGCAATTCCCACCTGGCAGCGGGGGCACAGTGGAAGCAGCAGGCGAAGGCAGAGGAGGAGGAAGAGGTCGCGAACGCAGCAGGGGCACCGCCAGCACCTCAGAAGGCAGGGTTAGCATGGCCGAAATGTGGAAAAGCTTTGTCAGCACGCCACAACAAACAGCACCACCAGCTGATATGGAACGTTTTAGCAGGAGGCAGCATTTTAGCAACATGGTGGAGCAGTATGTGTGCACACGCCTACACGTACTCAATGACGACTATGCCCCCTTAAACTTCTGGGTCTCCAAATTGGGCACATGGCCTGAGCTTGCCCTTTACGCCTTGGAGGTGCTGGCCTGCCCTGCGGCCAGTGTATTGTCTGAACGTGTATTTAGCACGGCAGGGGGCGTTATCACAGACAAGCGTAGCCGCCTGTTAAGAGCCAATGTGGACAAGCTCACGTTCATTAAAATGAACCAGGCATGGATCCCACAGGACTTGTCTGTACCTTGTGCAGATTAGACACCGGGCCGGCCTTACCCAGCCATTGTTTTTTCTCTGATCTTTCTAGGGTTGCCATCTCATCCCTTTAAAAGCAAAAACATATTAATTACACAGGTTCTCTGGCTGATTAAGTTGCTGCTAATTAAACTTACTTGGTGCCTTATCGACAGTAAATTAGCCCCAGAACCTGTGTAATTACTCTGTGTTCTGGTTTAAAGGGATGAGGTAGCAACCCTAGATCTTTCTCACTCTTTTGGGGTTTACCCTAATTTAAAAAATACATATATTAAAAACCAAAACCTGCTGTGTTGGCTACCTCCTCCTCCTCCTCCACCGCCGCTTCAACCTACACAGCCACATCCACCTCAACCTCCTAATACATATGGACCTCGTCCTCCTAGGTCAAAATGATTTTATTTTTTATTTTTATTTTTTTTGTATGTTATTTTGAGTTATTTCCCTATCCACATTTATTTTAAGAGTACTTGCCATGCTGTTCCCAACATTTTGCAAAATGATTTTTTTTTTTATGTTATTTTGAGTTATTTCCCTATCCACATTTATTTTCAGAGTACTTGCCATGCTCTTCCTGACATTTCGCAAAATTTAAATTTTTTTTAATTTTTTAATTTTTATGCCATTTTGAGTTATTTCCCTATCCACATTTATTTTCAGAGTACTTGCCATGCTCTTCCCGACATTTTGCTTCCATTTGCAGCCCTTCAGCCCTTTCCCTGAGGCCTAGTACACACGAGAGGATTTATCCGCGGATACGGTCCAGCGGACCGTTTCCACGGATAAATCCTCTCGAGGATTTCAGCGGATTTGGATCCGATGGAGTGTACTCACCATAGGATCGAAATCCGCGCCGAAATCCCCTCGCGATGACGTGTCGCGCCGTCGCCGCGATGATGACGCGGCGACGAGCGCGACGCTGTCATATAAGGAATTCCACGCATGCGTCGAATCATTACGACGTATGCGGGGGATCCCTTCGGACGGATTGATCCGGTGAGTCTGTACAGACCAGCGGATCAATCCGTTGGGTTTAATTCAAGCGGATAGATTTGTAGACATGTCTACAAATTTTTATCTGCTGGAATTGTGAAATTTCCGCGGATAAATATCCGCAGGAATGTACACACCATAGAATCTATCCGCTGAAACCGATCCGCTGAGATTTGTCAGCGGATGGATTCTATGGTGTGTACGGGGCCTTAGTTTTTTAGAGACGTTTTTGTAGTCAAAAGTCCGGGTCCCCATTGACTTCAATGGGGTTCGGGTCAAAGTCCGGGTTCGGTCCCGAACCCAAACTTTTTTTTCAAAGTCCGGGTTCGGGTCCGAACCTGAACATCCAGGTGTCCGCTCAACTCTAATCAACACCATTTGTTTTTATAAGTCTGTGGAGCCACGGAAAGCTATTCACTGTGAGCCAGATTCACAAAGCACTTACGCCGACTTATCTCGAGATGCGCGGCGTAATTAAAAAATGCGCCGCGTGTATCTTTGCGCCGTATCCTCAAAACGAGATACGCCTGAAATCCAGTTTTTTCCGTCCTTCCTAAAAGAATTACACCGGCGCTTCTTCGAGCGCAAAATACGCTAGACACACCACTGTTTTGATAGGCAAAGATGCAAATGAGGGAGATAAGGCGGTCCACAAAATTAAGTGTGTGCGGCGTAGATTACGCCCTGTGCGCATCTGCTAGTTTCATGGTGTAAAATTACACTTTATAAAAGGTGCCCTAACTTTGCACCAGCCGTGTAAAGGTCAGCTAAAGCAACACCATTAAGGAAGAGCTGAGCACACACACTTGCAGGACAACAATCTGTATGCCAACATGCCAGGGGCATCCATGCTCATAACTATACTAGTGACTTTAGTAACCGAGGGTACCCCCTCTTCTGAGGGAACAGCAGCCAGGAGACGCCTCGCAGAATGCATCTTTGCACAGTAAACACACACATTAATCATGGCACAATGAGAATGCATGCATGCACACCCACTGTGGTCCCTAGCACAGACACATCACATGCACATCTAATTGGATTAGATCCAAGTACCCCCAATGGTACTTGAGAGCAGTAATGCCACGCCATGGCTCCAATTATGTCACTGTGCATTCATACACCATTCACATGGACCTGGGATCACTTCTTCCTGGTCCTGGGGATCCCTACTCCACCAAAACTGAGGGTGACACCCTTATTTAATCAGGAATACCACCCCCACATTCATAAATCATTCACACACATAAAACAAATCATAAGCACAGTATAATAATAAAAAAAAAAATCAAAAGTACCCCCAAACTTAACGGCGGCGGCGTGAGCTACCCCTGGGCCGGCCACAGCCTTGGCCAACCAGGGGAGACTCCTGGGGGGGGAAGCAGGGGAAGGAGGAGACTCATAGGGGGGGTGAGCAGGGGAAGGAGGAGCCTCCCCTGGTGACTGTCCTCCTGCTGGCCTGCCCTCCAAGGCCACTGCTATCCTGTTCAGACTGAGTGTGAGGGCAGCCGTATTGGCCTGGACAGCCCGGGTGTTGTCCTGGACAGCCTGGGTCAGGGCACTCACCTCCTGGGCCACGCCTGTTGTTGCGGTCTGCAGCTCACAAATGCATGTGATGACCGCCAAGGAGTTTGTGGCCACATCAGTGAGTGATTCCTTAATTGAGCCCAGGCTGTCCTCCATCTGGGTCAAAGTCCGGTTGATCTGACCCAGATGGCGGGTCTGAAGGGCATTGTCCCTCCGCAGATTGGCCGGCAGACACTCGGCCACCCCCCTGGTCTTATGGGTAGCCTTCCTGCCTGCAGCTGAGTCTTGTGGCCTGGGAGGAGGGGAGAGAGAGACCCTTGTGGAGGGAGGCCTGTTGGGGGATGAGTGGGAGGGGCTACCCCTGATGGTGGCCTGACTGCTGCCAGCCTCAGGGGGAAACACATCCGAGGCCAAAAGGATTTCCCTGGCAATGTCCATATCTTCATCCTCATCCTCCCCCCTCATCCTCCTCCCCCTCAACCTCCTCATGATGTGAGGTGTGGCCACTCCCCTCCCCTGGGGACTCCTGCCATTCTTGGGGCTCTTCTGCAGCCTGTTGTCCTGGGGGTGGTGCAGCCTGGCCCAGCAACCTCCCGGCCTGATGGCCCAGCAATCTCCTGGCCATCTGTGGAGGACACAAAACATACACAGGTTGGAGGATCCACACACTTGGCACATATTTGCTTCCCCCACCCACACATGCTACTCACCAGATAGAAAAACCCAAAAATTACCTGTCCTCACAGGAGCATCAGATTCAAAGCCAGGCAGGCCCACCACCTGCTGGCTATGGAAGCATCGGCCACTGCCCATTCCTCCTCAGTCAGCCTGACGGAGCAGGGTGGTACTCCTCCAGTGCCCGTGGCATGGGCATTTATCTTGGCCATCTTCTCCCGGACCAGGCTCCTAAGATCGTTGATCTTCTTCTGAATCCCACTGGGGGTCCTCGTCCCCCCCCCTCCGCATTGATCTGATCAGTAATTCGCTGAATGATCTCCTTCCTCCTGGCCGGGGTGGTGTCCCGGCTCTCAGGGCCATGCAAATAACGCCCGAAACGGGTGATGGCCCTAGCAAGTATCTGCTTTTCTCTCACAGAAAAATTCAGCTTCCTGCGCTTCGGTGCCATAACACCCAACACTTAGCACCAAACACAAAAAACAAACACAACAAACAAACACAAATACTCACAGAACAAACAAACACAAATACTCACAGAACAAACACACACAAAAATCAAACCACACAAGCAGACAGCTAATACAGATTCAAAAACAAACACCGAAAAAACAATCAGAAAAAACAAACACCGAAAAATCAATCAGAAAAAACAAACACCGAAAAAACAAACAGAAAAAACACTCAGAAAAAAAACACAGCTACTACAATCTACTACTCCTCCAAATCTTTTATCTAACACTACACTCACCAACACACACCAACAGACGACAGAGCAAAAGCAACTTGCTTTAAGAAGGGAAACACAGGGATGTACTTTTGCAAGGGAAGTGTGTTTGTCTGGGGCTATTTATACACAGGGCGATTCTCAAACTAAGTACGCTTGGCCTTTTACCTATCTCACTGATTGCGCCGAGCCGAGTTCTGAGCATGCCCAGTGAGGTGCAGATTCGTGCGCGCATGCGCAGTACGGCCGGCCCTTCATTTGCATGGGGTCACGGCTCATTACAATGGAGCACGCCCACTTCCTTCCCACTTGCAATAACCCCGCGTTACGCCTCGGGATTTAAGTTACGCTGGCGCTAATTTGGGCGCAATTGCGCTGTGGATAAGGCACTTACGACACAAAATTAAGGCGCCCTAACTTAAATGACATACGTTTGGAGTAACTTAATTTGCGCCCCTCTACGTGAATCTGGCCCTAAGTTACCAAGTCTAAATTTAACAAGTTATCATTCACGCATTGATATATGGTATTTTTTAATAAGAGCTTGTGTAGAAATGTGATTATCATCATCTGTATCATCATTATTCTTTGATATTTAAAAGTATATCCATATTTGTATTATCACACCTGATACCTGATATTAATTTGCACTGATTTTATCGTTAATAAAATATATATTTTAAGTATAACATTATTGTCACTTGTCTTCAAAATAGCACGTATAAACGAACTTGAATTACTTGGTTGTAATTGTGAAAAAATTTAAAATCTCCCAAAACAAAGATTTGCATAATTTCATAAATACAATACAATATTTTTTCAGTATAAACATTCTGACAACCTTTCACATTATACAAAAAAATGGGCTAACTTTACTGTTTTTTTTTTAAATTTATGAACATTTATTATTTCTTACACAAAAATTGCATTTGAAAGACCACTGCGCAAATATAGTGTGACATAAAATATTGCAACATTTGCCATTTTATTCTCTAGGGTTCTGCCAAAAAATATATGTAAGAAGGCCAAAGAGCGGCCTGTGTTTATGGGAGCCATTTCAGTCCCCGCCGCACCCAGTCCACGATCGCTGACATTTCTACCTGTCACCCACATCCAGCTCACCCGCTCCTTGTGCTAACCCCAAGCGCTCATCTTTTAAACTGCTGTAATTTCCTCCTGCTTAATGTCCTACTCTTTCCGTTCCAATTGTCCTTCACCCTGTCCACTAAATCTTCAGCCCCTCTGTCCCCCTTATCTCCTGGTTCCTCTACCCACCTCAGTCTTCTAAACCCCCCTGCCCTATCTGTTGTCAATTTGTCTGTCACTCATCTGTCTGCTCAGTTTCCCTTCCTCAAACGGCCCCACATGACCAGCCATGAGACACATGTATAATCACATTGGCTTGCAGGGCTGGACTGGGACAAAAATTTGGCCCTGGACTTCATCCCGACTGGCCCACTTTAATTTTGCAAACACGCACAAAAACGTGTGAACAAGTGAAGTGGGAGGGTTAATGTCATGCAGGAACATTGCTACAGCCTCATTGGCTGGAATTTTAGAAACCGCATTGCTGCACAGCCATTGGCTGCCTTTCAGCAATGCAACAGTGCTGAGGCTGAGCCGGGTTGTGCACTAGGAAGTGATCTGATGGGCAGTGCAGATGACAGGTCTCTCCCATGCTTCCCGGACATGGCCAACCCTGATGGCCACCCAAGTCCCCGCCCCCCCCCCCCCCCCCCCCCCCCCACTGTCCATTAGCCGTTCTGCTTTATTTCTATTATAGGCAGTACACAGTGGTGATTCTAGGAACAATATATATGGGAGACACATGAGATGCCACAGTCAAAGAAGAAAAACCTTGGCTAAAAATGTGGCCACACACAAGGACAAAACTGGGCTAAACTTTAACTATAGCAAGCCATTCTAGATCTAAGCTAAATTAATAAAGCCCTCACCATTACAAATTGTCAGCATTGTCAAACTGCACTCCCTATAATGTGTGGACCCCTCATTCAGCTGCTATAAATCTCAATGTATATACAGTACCTTCAATAATGATACATTAAATATCATGAATAGAAGTCTCCCTGAAAAGCTCCACAGAAATATCCTTCCACATCCACCAAGAATCAGTTTAGCAGCATCCCATCAATAAAATGTACACATCACCCAGCACTGGGCATGTATGGTGCTCTCATGTCAGTGTACACATCACCCAGCACTGGGCATATATGGTGCTCTCATGTCAGTGTACACATCACCCAGCACTGGGCATGTATGGTGCTCTCATGTCAGTGTACATGGTCTGAGGAAAATAAAATTAGTACATACTAATACCACTCTTATTAGACTTGTCAGTAGAAAGCAGATACTTTATTCCTGTTCTTATATCAATTTACTGCAACCTAACATAACAGCATGGAGTAATAGATCATTGGAGAAATAAATAGCTTAAACATATAGCATATCCATAGATAGCCAGGCAATGCTGTTTGTGACTTGACTAGAGTCCCGATGTGTTTCTTATCAATGTCATAAGATACTGCGGCTCTACTATAGTGATAAAAGAATGTTATCTCTCCACATTCTGAATACTGACCCCCAGGTAATGATTCTGGACACTCAGATCAGCCACACCAGAGCACAAAGTTAAAGCGCAATACAGCAAAACTTGCAAACTAAGATAAGGGGAGAGAGAAGCTGCCAAAGACTCTAATCTTAAATCAGAGGTACAAATTAACCCCTTCAGTCACTATGGAGGGTAACTGACTGCACTTTTACTAAGTTAACCCCTAAGGAATCACAGCTTTCAGAACTAGTTTAATGTTACAGAGCTTACCACTAAAGCCGATCCTCACACTCTTCACTGATCTATTACCTTGTACATTGATGTCATCTGGTGTTGCTGAAGTCCTCTCCGGCTCACTTGTCATATTTCCCGCTGCTTTCTGTTTGTTTCCCCATTGGCCAATACTGTGCTGTAGTTTGGGAGCTGGTATGGGCATGCCTGAAGTCACATGACATAGTGACAGCTGCCTGCAGATCCCGAACACCAACAGTAGCAGGGAAAACAGCAGTGGGGACACAGCAGGCATAGGAAGTTCTGCTCTCCTCTTGGCTCACTCAGTCAGCACTCAGGCAGTGCGGAAAAGTCGGGCACGGACAGCAGAAGAAGAGGATCACACACAGCACTCCCTCTCTGAGAGCATGTCACCGAACCAAGAGGAGCAGGTGGGTGGAGCTAAACACTCGGCGCGGAGGAGGAGAAAGTTAAGTCCTGCTCTGCTGTAAATGCCGGGCCGCCTCAGCCTCCTTCTGTGTCTGTGTGCCTGACGTCACTGGTTGTCAGACGCCAGTCGGCAGGTGTGGCTAGCAACCAGCTAGGAAATCTAGCTTGAGACATACAATTTGTGCCTGTATCAGCTCCACGGTGGCCGGGTGAAGATGTGGGGCTGTGGGTACCCGCTACACAAAAAATAAATAAGAGGCATTTCTGTTTTTTTTCTGAAACTGGCCCACAGAGCCATCGGCCCACCGGGAATCTCCCGGTAGTCCCGATGGCCAGTCCATCCCTGTTGGCTTGTATAGGATGCCCCGATATTTGCAATTGTCTGCTCGGCAGTCACATTTCACGGCACATGCCCCACACCTTTCACTGTCACTTGGCAGCCCATCTACTGTGTCCGCTGTAGCCTGCCACATGCCATACATGTGCACATTTGACTCACCAGCTTTCCCTGCTACATGTATTATGTCATTGCAAACTGTGAATTTCTACTGTTGTTGTTGTTCTGTTCATCCGCTTCATAACACGCACTTCTGCATAGCGACACGTGCACAGGGATGAGCATCTCTATCCTCATTACTAGGGAAACCCACGTAATCATTCCCCGCGTACATTCTTCGGCTCACATGAAATACCAACGGACTGCATTGGGGGTTCACCCGAATCTAGCCCTGCGTCCGTTGCCATAATATCAATACTGCACACCCCTCTCGCTGCACCGCTATGCATGTGGCACACACGTCATTATTTGTCAAGATGTGCACCATTCATCCTCCACTTGCCCCAGAGCAATTCCAGACACACCCACTTGCCTCCGAGGCATGCCACCACACAGCCCGCACTCCTCACACCCACACCAACCGCAGCGACCCCCCCCCCCCCGCCGCCTGCAGCGGCCTCACTTCCAGGTCACTCTCCACAGCCCGGCAGTCTCCAACCACATGGCAAACCACTCTCGTGCTTCTCTCCTGGGACGTCCCCCCCCCCACTCACCCAGCTGCAGTACGCACACAAAACGCCTTCTCAGCTGCACCTTCACCCCATTCCACACGCCCAAATCTGCCGTGGCCCCGTCCCAGTACATGCTCCAGAGCCCGGTAGTCAGCTACAGTGCACCGGTTCATGCCTCTGTCATGGGTCATTTCGGCTACTCGCTCTACCACAAACACGCCCCAGCAAGTCCACACACGTCCCCACACACAGTCCTGACCCTAAACATACCCCTCTTTTCTTGGCCCCATTTCAGCGCATGCTGCAGAGATTCGTATCTCTGCCATGGGAATTTCTGTCACTCATTTCCTTGACACACGTCTAGCTCCCAACCCTTGCACGTTCCCGCAGGCAGGCCCGCCTCGAACGTTCCCCAACAGTGTCGCCCTCATTTCAGCACATGCTCCAGAGCCCCCGCGTTGTCAGCCACACCCGCAACGCACCGCTTCAGGCCTCTGTCATGGGACATTTCGGCCACCAAGCCATCGCCGCCTCACCCCCTTCGTCGGTCGCTTACAACATTCGACCTTGGCTAGCCCCCGTCCTTATGTATTGTCATTTCTCCACAGGTCAGTCAAGTTCACCAGCTCCCCCTGCACACCAAAAAAGGGGGTGGATCCCCCATCCCCGGCAGGACACGGAAACAACCCGTTTTATCTCACCCCTGCAGGTTCCTGCATCGTCCCACCCCGACCTCCTAGACAAAACTCCGTACCCAGGGCACGATTTACCCTGAGTCATGTCTCAGGACGGCAGCGAAGACCTTTTTGCCCCTTCCTCACCGCCCTCCGCTTCAGAGAGCGGCAGCGCACGCTCCTTCAGGGGATGGACCATCCCCAAGTTAACAGCGGAGTTGAGGCGCAAGCATGTGCCCTTTCCGTCCACAGCCAGGAAGGCAGAACTTTTCAGGCTCCTGTTCCCACCTCCTGCTTCTAACGACGTCCCGCCAGCCTCACCCGGACCAAGCACCCAGCAAACCTCGCTACACTCCATATCCGCCGCCGTGTCCCAACTCCACAACATGGTCGCAACGCTCTCCACCACTATTACAGACGTACAGGCGAGAATGATGCTTCTGGAGGCTCGCCCAACTACAGCTAGCCACGATCCATCCACGCTCACCCCGTCCACAGTACAACCGCAAATACCTCCCCCGCTTACACCCGCAGGCAAGTGCTCCGTAGTCCTCCCAGCCCACTTGGTACCTGCCAACATCAGGAAGGACATCCTGGATGGCAAGGACATCAACCTAGCCTCCCTCCTCATCTCAGTACACAACCTAGCCGAGAACAAGGCCTACGCCTGGGGAGACTCTCAGTGGTCCTCAAGGCCAAAGACCCAAGGCTTAACCGTAAACTATCGGTCCCGGAATTCGCCTTGGCCTTTGGCATGCTCAGAGACGTCCTATGCTCCGCCTCCCCCAGTAGGAGGGAAGAGCTGGACCTTAATCTCCACACCATAGTGGATCTGGGCTACAAGTACGGAGGGTTTTCATTCTATGACTACCACCGCTCCTTCTCAGCCAAAGCAGCGGCCAGGCTGCTGCAGTTCCAGACAGCTACAGATTGGAGTCTCATGGACACCAAGCTGTTCTGCCGTCACTTTGCTGGCCTGCGCTCACCATTATGCGCTGTTTGCCAGTCCTCCACTCACACCGCCACCTGGTGCGCCAACACCACCAACACTCGCTCGTTCGAACTCCCCTCGACCTCGAGGGCAGCTCCGGGTCTACCGGCCACCCAGCAGACGTCCCAGGCCGACAAATTCGGGCGCCCAGTACAGACGCTAGGTGGCGCGGCCATCTGCAATAATTTTAACCATGGCTCCTGCAACTTCAGACAATGCCGTCTGCTCCATGTCTGCCTTACGTGCCATAGAGCGCACCCCAGGACCCTATGCCTAGTCAAGCAACAAAAGAAGACTTGACTAGGCCGCATAAACATCCCCTGGCTGGAGCTCTACCTCACCTCCCACCCCACCCCCTCCCTCACCACCTTCCTTGTCCAAGGCTTCACAGAAGGGTTCCACACAGGCCTCATTTCACTGCCCCACACAACGCACGAATGTAGAAACCTGCGCTCAGCCGCCACAGACGAGCAGGCCATAGACCAGCTTTTACAGACAGAGCTAGAGCGAGACTTCATCATAGGCCCCTTCACCACACCCCCCTTCAGCACCTGGAGAGTCAGCCCTATTGGCCTTGTCAAGGGCAAGTTTTCAAATAAAACACGTTTAGTTTACGATCTGTCTGCGCCTCATTCTTCCCCCACCCCCAACCTGAACTCCTTGATCCCCTCGGAGGAGTTCTCCCTAAAATACGCGTCTGTAGACATGGCAATCCAAGCCATAATCAAAACCGACACGTGCACCTGGCTCTCCAAGGCCGACATCTCAGACGCCTTCAAACTCCTGCCTATCCACCCGTCCCTCTGGTGTTGGCATGGCATGAAATGGAGAGAGTCATACTACTTCGCCACCAAGCTGACGTTTGGCTCCAAGTCTAGTCCCTGGCTCTTCGACACCTTCGCACAGACTCTCACCTGGATACTCGTGCACCAAGCCCAGTGTCAAGAAGTCATCCACTACTTGGATGACTTTTTGCTAATTGAACAACCCGACACGCCTCCAGGAGACCTCCAAAAGTTGAGACTCGTCTTCAAGAATCTCAACGTCCCCCTCGCAGAACACAAAGTAGAAGGCCCAGCACACTCCATTACCTTCCTCGGAGTTAACCTGGATACCACCTCCATGCAAGCCAGCCTCCCCCCCGACAAACTGACCCGCATCAGGGCAGTCCTCCATAGTTTCACCCAAACGCAGGGCTGCACCAGGAAGCAGCTGCAGTCCCTCCTGGGAATGCTAAACTTTGCGGTAAGGATCATCCCTCAGGGCCGATCCTTCGTGTCACGCCTTCTGGTCTTCCTTTCCCATGCACAGGACCCTGATCAGATTCTCAAATTGGATACCGCAGCCTTAGCGGACCTCTCGATGTGGGAAGAATTCCTCACCAACTGGAACCGTATATCGATGTTTATTCCGTCAGTGTCACCCCTTTCCCCACAAGTAGTGACCGACGCTGCAGCCTCCACAGGTTTCGCGGCTATTTTTGGCCACCACTGGTTCGCAGGACCGTGGCCGCCAGAAATACTAGTGATCCCGGGCTTCACCCAGACGTCCTCCTTGTTCGAGTTGTACCCAATCGTAGCAGCCGCTCAACTCTGGGGCCACAGCTGGGCTGGACAAACTGTAACCTTCACCACTGACAACCAGGCCACAGCCGACATTATCAACAAGGGCAGGTCCAGGTCTCTTGTTATAATGTCCTTCCTACGTCGGCTAGTGCAACTGTCCTTACTACACCAATTTAATGTGCATTGTACCTTCCTCCCCGGCAAGTGTAATCTCGCCGCAGACGCCTTGTCCCGCTTTAATTATGCCTCTTTTTTCCAGCAGAAACCCGCAGCCGATCCGTCTTCAGCCCCTATCCCTCCTTGGTCTCAACTGACCCTGGACTGACACGGCACCTACAGCAAGCAACCCAGCTGATCAACCAGTCTCTCTCCCGCAATACCCTCAAAGCCTATCACATGGCTTGGGACACCTTTACTAAGTTCTTGACGCGCCACTCCGCTAACACCACCCCGAGTGTCAAGCACGTACTGGCCTTCATCTCCTACTGCTATACTTGCCAGTCCCTTTCATACAACACCATCCGTCTCTACCTGGCTGGCGTCCAGCACTTTCTGGCCTTACAAAATCCGGCGAAGCCTTCGCTGTTTACGTCCCACGCAGTCAAAGCTGCCCTACGCGCAGTCCAGAAGCAACAACCAGTCGTCAACGCCAAACGCCTGCCCATTACCAGCACCATATTTAGAGACCTGTCCGCCATCCTCGCCACATCCCCGTTTGGCCTCCTGCCTAGCTTGGTCATACAAGCGGCCATCTACCTAGCGTATTATGGTTTCCTCAGGCCCAGCGAGTTTGCCTTTAACAACCCTGCCGGCCAAGTCCTGCGCAGACGACACTTGGTCCGCCATCTAGCCCGCTTCACGCTTCACCTCACTACCACCAAAACACAGCAATCAGGCTCCGGCTTAGACATCGCCATTTACAAGACAGGTAACGCCTGGTGCCCAGTGACCGTGTTGGAACGCCTACTCTTACTTTTGCCAGCCCAATCAGACTCCGCTCCTCTACTCCCTTTCCCGGACAAACCTCTCAACACCAGCCAGTTCATTAAACACGTGAGGATCCTCCTTCGGACTCTGCACCTCAATCCTACCCAGTATTCGGGCCACTCCTTTCGTATCGGAGCAGCCTCAGCCGCCTTGCGACACGGGGTCCCCGACCATATCATTAAGAAACTAGGCAGGTGGAAGTCTGCCTGCTTCGCTAGGTACATTCCTGACCCTCAGGCGGAGATGGCACAAGCCTTCGACAAACTTGCTCACTAATGTTCTGACTCAAAACTATAACCCTACCTGAATGTTTTGCCCCCTTATTCTGGCGTACCGTCCATTAGGGCCAGCGCACACTTCAGGCCCATTCTATGTTGTGAGTCCTAGTCAGTCTGTGTCCATGTCCGTGTCGGCCGTAGGGCTCCAACCATAAGTAAGAAGGCCGAGGAGCGGCATGTGTTTATGGGAGGAGCCCGGGGAGCCTATATAACCTCCTCACCTCGCTCCGGGCTCCGTCGGCTTCCTGTCTCAGCACGAGACTTCCGGCGCACTTCGCCCACCCCCCCATCCCATTTCACAGGAATTCCCAGGTTCATTCCTCTCCACAACATCTATCATTTAACAGGGTATGCCCCCTTATTCTGGCGTACCGTCCATTAGGGCCAGCGCACACTTCAGGCCCATTCTATGTTGTGAGTCCTAGTCAGTCTGTGTCCATGTCCGTGTCGGCCGTAGGGCTCCAACCATAAATAATGTTTGGGGGTTCCAAGTAATTTTCTCGCAAAAAATACTTAGGTAGATTCACGTAGATTGGATTAACTTTAGGTTGGCCTAGCCTAGCCTGTTTAGGTTACACCGGCCTAATCTGTAGAGCAAAGTTGATGATTCACCAAGCATTTGAGCGCCAATGTGCGCCGGCCAAAACTAAAGTTGGAGGCTTAAGCTGGTGCAAGTGGAAGTGGGTGCCAACTTATGTAAATGATTGTCTGAGCGTGGTGCAGTGGCTTACGCCCCGCCTAACTTCAACGGAGCATGCGCAGTGATGTTTTAGCCGGAGCGATTTCTTGTGCGCATGCGCGCATCTAGGTCGGCCGAACTTCCTGTTGTAGGCCGGCCTATTGGCTAGGCTCGAGCGTACAAGTACGGCCAGACAAGCATCCGGTCGATGCAAAATTACATCCTGCTTTCCACCCCCCCCCTGAGCTTGGTAATTTTGCCCCTTGCTTTCAGTTTCGGAATTACGATGTCTGCTCCAGTGGCAGCTCCCGTGGCAGCTCCTGTCACCCACAGGAAAAAAAACTTTACACCCCAGGAGAGGGCTATTATTATTGATGGGATGGAGGAGTTCTATGAGTCCCTCCATGGCCCTTCCAGCCGTAATACGACGCGTGCCGGGCATCACGAGATATATGAGACCATAGCCACTAGGGTCAATGCCCTTGGCAATGTCCCCCGCTTTGGCCATCATATTTTGAAAAAAATAAACGATATGCGGCTTCGGGTGCGGGAGAAGGTGGCCAAAATCAGGAAGCATCGGACTGGCACTGGGGGTGGACCAGCCTGTGATGTCGTGCTGACCCCGGAGGAGGAGAGGATCGCCCGGTGTCTGCACAGGGAGAAGGTTGAGGAGATTGAGGGGTTTGATTCCCGGAAAGATGTCTTGAGGACAGGTAAGTGTGTTTATATTTCCTATCTGGTGTGTAACATGTGTGGGTGGGGGAAGGGAACATGTGACAAGTGTGTGGGTCCCCCAACATGTGACTGCTTTATGTCATCCACAGATGTGCAGGATGAGGCAGGCCCATCTGGGGTTGTTGGCCGTCCCACCACCTCTTCCGAGGAGCCACATGAAGACCCCCAAGATGTTGTGGAGGAGGGGACAGTCCACACCAGGTCTATTGAGGTGGTGTTGGACGACTCGGTTGACCTAGGCCAGATCGGTCACATTATAGAGGAGTGCATTGTGATGGTTGGGCCCTCTACCACCTCCACCCCCATTATAGGAAGCCCCTCTCCCTCCCCCACCAGCAGGGCCACCACCACCAGGGGCTCCCCATACACCCGCTCTGTTGCCTCTTCTGGCCCCAGGAAGGCAACCAAGAAGACCAGGGGTGTTGTGGGCGACGTCCAGGAGCAGATCGCCCAGGACCAAACCCTCCAGACCCAGCATATGGGGGATTTTGCTGGGGATATGAGAAAAATCTCCCAGGATGCTGGACATCTGAGGGAGGCTGTGCAGGAATTGAGCTGCAACAGCTCTGCAGTGGCCACCTGCATGGTCAAGCTGCAGGCCACCACGGCCAACCTGGCCACCAAGGTGGATTGCCTTTGTGAGGCTGTTAAGGCCAACACCACCGCGGGGCAGGAGGAGGGGAGACGGAGGCAGCGGAGTGAGAGGGCCAACCTCACCCGCCAGCTGAGGATGCAGGCCCAAACTAACCTGGTCCTCACCCGGATTGCTGCTGCCTTGGAGGCCAGGCAGCCGTCACCTGGCAGGAGTGGGCCACCTGCTGATGAGCCTCCTGCTGATCAACCCCCCCCCCCACCACCCCAGGCTCCGCCAAGGCAGCTGAGGAGCCAATCTGCTGCCACCAGGCGAAGCCAAAGAAAGGCAAAATAAAAGCCTTATTTTCTTATTTTTTTTGCTCAGGTCATGAGCTATATTATTATTTTTTTTGCTCAGGTCATGAGCTGTATTATTATTTTTTTTGCTCAGGTCATGAGCTTTATTTGAATTCTGCCAGCACACGGTGAGGAGTGCTGCTTCAGTGTGACTGGTGTGTGAATGGGGGGGTGGTGTCACTCCTGCTGGCAAAGGGGTGTCACCCTCTGCCGTGTGAAAGGTGTATGAATGTACAGTGACATAATTGGAGCCTTGGCGTGGCGTTGCTGCTCCAAAGTCCCGTCCGGTGTCCTTGGGTCTAATCCAATTAGATGAGGATGTGATGTGTCTGTGCTAGGGACCACAGTGGTGTGCATGCGTGCATTCTCATTGTGACATGTTTAATGTGTTTTTAATGTGTAAATATGTCTTCTGTGAGGCGTCTTCTGATTGCGGCTCCCACAGCAGACGGGTTATCTTCAGTTATGGGGGGATTGTGTGGTTCAGGGGTCAGGTCATCATGTATGTCAATCTCCAGGCCCTTTCTCACGGCGTAGTTGTGCAGAATGCAAAATGCCCCGATGATCTGGCACACGAAGTTGGGGGCATACAACAGGGTACCCCCAGACTTATCCAGGCATCGGAAACGGGACTTCAGGAGGCCAAAGGTGCGTTCCACCACTCCACGGGTATGTGCGTGAGCTTCATTGTATCTTCTCTCTCCTGGGGTTTGGGGATTCCGGAATGGAGTCATGAGATGGGGTCCCAGTGCATATGCAGAGTCACCTGGAAGGGAAAAGAAAGGAGGATGTTAGTCGTGCATGTGCCCCTCGTGATGGCTGCATCATGGGGGGGGGACAGTCATGCCTGACACCCATGTCACTCACCAACCAGCCAGCTATCCCCATACATGTTCTGGTCAAAATCTGTTGGGATGTCGATTTGACAGAATATGAAGCTGTCATGGCTGGACCCGGGGTGTTTGGTACGGACGTGCCATATGAGGCATTGGGCATCGGCTATCACCTGTACATTGATTGAATGCCAATGCTTCCTATTGCGGTATATGTGCTCTGTGTCACGGGGGGGGGGCTGTAGTGCCACATGTGTGCAATCAATGGCCCCCACAGTGCGTGGGAATCTGTCAATTCTATAGAAATCCTCCATTGCCTTCTGCTGCAGATGCTCCTGGGTGGGTCTGATGAAGTGGTGGGACATGCGTCTGAGGATTGCAGGGACAACCTGGTGCACACATCTGCTCATGCTGGTTTGTGACATCCCAGCCACACCTCCACTTGTGCGCTGAAAAGATCCACTGGCAAGGAAATGGAGTGTTGCCAGGACCTTGATCAGTGGCTGCACTGCTTGTGAGCGTTGTGTTGGGCTGGTGAGGTCATCCTACAGGATTGTGGTTAAATCCAGGATGGCTTCACGGCTGAATCTGTAGATGCGAAACACCTCTGCTTCCCCCATGGCAAAGACGTTCATGCGCGTTCGGTAGATCCGCTCCCCTTCCCTCCTACGAGTCCGTGGACCCATTAGTAGTGCAAGGAGCACGCCTGCCCCTGGCATGTTGGCACACAGATGTGTTGTCCTGCAAGTGTTGGTGCTCGGCTTGCTCAGCTCGTCCGTAACGCTGCTGCTGGAGCTGCTTTCCAGCTGACCTGTGTCCTGGTGCAAAGTTATTCCACCTTTTTGGTGGAATAACTTTAGGCCTGATGTAACACTTGATTGCACCGGGCTTAGCCTAAGTCTGGCGCACTTTCCTTCGCGAATCGCAGTATCTCCGCAATTTGCATATTTAAATAGGAAATCAATGCAAGCGGAAGATGCGTCGCGCCTAAATATGCGCCCGGCTTAGAAAAGTTGCATCGGTCGAAAAAAGCCTAATTTCAGGCCTATCTTGTTCTGTGGGTACGGAACAAATGCGCACCGGCGCATATCTACACCTACACCGCCTATCTGGAGATAAGCCGGCCTAACTCTTTGTGAATCTACCTAACTGTTTTTAACTTGTAAGCAACAAGTGTCAGAAAAAGGCTTAGGCATGAAGGAGTTAATGATGTAAGTGGAAATTAAATTGCTTCTTAATAAATATTGAACATAGGAGCACTTTTCAGGAGATAATGTTATCTAGAGGGCCAGAGGCTTAGGACTTTGTTGGTGAACCGAGTACATGTTACATATCTGGAAATATACTTACCTTATAAGATTTTGACTTTCTTTGAGAAAAGAGGTCATATATTTCAGGTGACTGCAGAGTGTTTCTTCCTGGGAGAAGAGGAACAGCACTGTTTGTTTTCTGGATGTCACGTATTTTTTAAAAATGATTCTCAACAATTTTGTCACTTCATACTGTTTTATTTACATGGGAAAGAGGTCGCAGCCTACTGCTCTGGACAATAGATAGAAGATACAGTGATTGGCTGCAGTGCAGTATGGGAGAGGAGGAGCCCACTCATTGAGCCAGGGAGCTGCAGAGGATTATGGGGGGTGTAGATCCCAAGGAGCAGAGTGCCATGGTGGAAAAGACTGACAGGTCCCATAACCCAAGTGCTGCTGAGGGAGAGGAAAGGACTAGAAAGCTTGTACTCTTGTTTAATTTTTCAATGAAAGGCAAGAAGAAGTGTGTTGTGTAAAGTCTGATTCTGATTCTGGTGTGACACCATGTTGCAGGACTCGATCTGCACTGCTGCCCCTACCCAGAGGCTGCTGTTGCATGTACAGGGACCGTGTTCTGGAGTGTCAGGAGATAACTTCAGTGCCTGGAACATCTGTAGCTTCTTGCGGGAATGAGAATACTGAAACAGCGATCAGAGCCACTACCACTGCTCTCAGAGACTGCAGGCGGCATCCTGATCATGCATCCAGTATTCCAGACATCCATGAGTGGTTAGAGGCCAATTGCCACCAACTTTGTTACTTTCCTCTTAATGAGTCAGCACCATCCTGATTTTGGGTCTCCAATGATTTGTTTGTAGGATTACTCCCCTTTCTGTTGGATATTACATAAAAATCTATTTAAAAGAGCTTCAGTGGAGTTTTGGCCCCAACGCCAGCCACAGATTTACCACTAGCCAGTGGGGTGGGGATAATGAGGGCCTGTGACTGTGACTTTTAGCCCTCTTGAGTTTATATATATTACCTATTTAGGGCTTCCCCATGAATAAAGGTCCAAGGAGGTGTGTACTCTGCCCCTTGAGCCAGGTTTTAGGTACCCTGTGAAAGTGCATTTGATAATATAGAACTTGTAAATAGGTATTGTTGCAACTGCCACTTGATATTGGAGAAAAAGTACCGCTCCAAGCCCTGTGACCTATGCTGTGCTCCCGCCCTGTAACACTAACAGGTGCAGACTCTGCGCTGATCCGTGGAAAAAAGAAATGACCCTGGACTGCCGCACTCTGATGAGCGATTTATTGAAACAAAAATAAACAAAGGATAAAATCCAAAGCTGTATGACATCCAAAAATTCATGCAACACTGCAATCAATAGTAGGGAGTGGACACAGGGGACAAAAGGCTAACATGTTTCACATCATGGATAGATGCTTAGTCAAACATGTAATATTGTTTACAATCATTGTCACTGTTTTTTACTTTGCCAGGCATGCTGGCCAAATAAACATCTTTCCCCCCAGCCTTGGTGTGTCAGAGGGTATAGTATTAAAGTTTTTATTAGGAACCAGAGAACCCAATCAGCCAGCGGCTCCTTCAAGGGTAGACCTATAAGTACAACAGCAAATAACACTCAGTTCAACTCTATTGATTAGTAGGATATCATGGTCTGATAGCAATGCAGCGTGGGGCAGTCTTTTTTATTTTATTTTATTATTGATATTCTGCACTATTTCACAAGTATCATTGAACCATTTACATCAGTCACTTATCCATTGAAGATTCCAATCAAACTAAAAAACAAAAACAATCTTCATGCATGACGTATTCTAGTTGGGATGGAGATCTTTACACTTTAAAAATATATAGCCCTTAGACAGTGGCGTCACTATGGTTGGTGTCCCTTGGTGCATTAAAACATGGTGTCACTCCCCAACAATTAAATAATCTCCTCCCCTAGCCTACCACAGTGCTCTGACTTGCCACTGTGGAGTGACAGCAGGACAGAGCAGTAGACACTGGGCAGGCTAGCGCATCAGGCTCTCTCCTGTCCTGCCTGCCGCAGTGCTAGATGGAGGTGACACCATATCGGGGTAGATGGGGTCTCTGTCCCCAGTGAAGATGGAGTCCCGGGTCCCAGGGAAGATGGGGTCCCTGTCTGTCCCTAGGGAAGATGGGGTCACTGTTCCCAGGGGGCATGGGGGTCCCTGTCCTTAGGGCAGATTGGGTGGGGTATGGTATGGTGTATGGGGGAGATGGGGTTGTAATGTATGGCAAAGACAATCCGCGCTAACCCCTTAAAGACAAAGTGCACTAGTGCAATAATGTGATAAGTGATAAAAATAAAAAATGAAAAATAAAATGACAGCGCTGCACCTCAATACAAAAAGCCTAATATTGTGCTACAAACATATGTGCATAAAAAGGAAAAAGGTGCGCTACCAAAAATTAGGCAAAAAATTGCATTTAAATATTGCATATGAATGTTCAGATGATAACAAACAATAAATGGAATCAAGTGTCATTAATCATATCCCAAAAAAAGTATGCTGTGAATAAATGAGTCCTTGCACAGGGCGGTCTTTTCAAATGTCAGTTTTTTCTTTTCCCTTTGATTGGAATAAAGAGCCATGTTTTAAACGAAATTACTGCACTATGAAGTACCTTTTTTCCTTTTGAACCCACACGTTCCCACACGATCTAGAGAGGCTTCTGTACCTTGGAGTAACCATTGGGAGATAACGGCAGGTCTGTCCCTGGACTTCCAATAGAGGAGAAGACCTGGAGCAACCGCCTTGATTCAGTCACGGATATCTTAATCTCAGACGGATCTGGTAAGCGGCCATCCATTTCTTGACACGTGGGGATTTTTCCTATAAGTTATCTGCATCCATCCAGTCATTCCACAGAGGATTGGGATCGTATATGAGCCAGCGCATTGATGTTTTTGTGCAAGGACTCATTTATTTACAGCATACTTTTTTGGGGATATGATTAATGACACTTGATTCTATTTATTGCTTGTTATCATCTGAACATTCATATGCAATATTTATATGCAATTTTTTGCCTAATTTTTGGTAGCGCACCTTTTTCCTTTTTATGCGGAGATGGGGTTGTCTCACTCACTGTGACCGTGGTGCAGGGTCAGGTTGATGTAGTGCGGTACTAGATGCCGGACAGCATTTTCTGGCCATGCCCGCTGTGGCTGACAGCTCTGCCGATGATCAGCATGGGAGGCTGCATCTCCACTCTATCGGGCTCTCTGAGGGAGATCTCTGCGTGAAGGGGTGGGGCCGGGGGACTATGAGACAAGCTTGTGGTGTCCTGCAGAAAGCCTGCTCTCATAGGGTAGCACCAGTGTGCTAGGAGCTTGTTCGTTCAGCACAAGAGAGATCTGTGCACAGGTGGGAATGGAGATGACTCAGGGGGGTCCCGGGACTCTGGCTGGGAAGAACACTGAGTGGCATTCTATGGGGCAGGAGAGAGGGGCCGGCCAAGGACGCCAGTGGGAAATGTGAGACTGAACAGCAGTTGCCGAAAGCAGGTGCCTGCCCTGAGCGGAGCGGTACTTGTTAGTGGGCTCTACTTGTTAGGAGAAGTGGGCCTGGTGTCACCCCTATGGTGGGTGTCACCCGGGTGCGGTCAGCACCCCCCGCACCCCCATAGTGATGCCACAGAGTTTAGACCAAAGTATGGATAACATTTGTACCAAATGTAACCAAAAGGCTCTTTCTTAATTTTTATCATCTTCTTTTTATTGTCTTAACAATCCTGTTTTTGCACAACAGAGCAATTGGAACTGTGCACATATTTTTAGGTTAAAGTATATTTAATTCCACAACCAATAAATCTAATATATTGGAGGTTACCTGTCATTAGATGTGATGGATGTAACAGTTTATTTTTTTAGGCTAAATCAAAATAACTGTTGATCCGGATAAAAATCTAGTATCCTTTTAACTTCCTGTATACTGGACTGAAATCTCAAACAATGTTGTTAGATTTCCAAGCTATCTTCCTTAAAATAAACAACCTGTCCTCCTTATGTAGTCGAGATGAGCAGAGAGAAGGAGGTATTCGTAGTCCAAACCAGTAGAACAGTCTAAAGTGACAACACTGCTACTCCATACAGTGAGTAAGTGTTGACACCCTAAAACAGGAAGGGGCAGATCCTCAAAGAAATTACGCCGGCGTATCTCTTGATACGCCGCGTAATTTCAAATTTTGCGCGTCGTATCTTTGTTTTGGTATCCACAAAACAAGATACAACGGCATCTCGGCTAGATCCTACAGGCGTATGTCTTAGTACGCCGTCGGATCTAAGCTGCAATTTTTCGGCGGGCCGCTAGGTGGCGTTCCCGTCGAAATTTGCGTTGAGTATGCAAATTAGCTAGTTACGGCGATCCACGAACATACGTCCGGCCGACGCATTTTTTTACGTTGTTTGCGTTCGGCTTTTTCCGGCGTATAGTTAAAGCTGCTACTATGAGGCATACTCAATGTTTGGAGTATGGTCGTCGCTCCGGCGTACAATTTTGAATTTTTTACGTCGTTTGCGTAAGTCGTTCGCAAATAGGAATTTGCGTAGAATGACGTCACCGTCGTAAGCATTGGCTGGTTCCGGTTTAATTTCGAGAATGCGCACTGGGATACCCCCACGGACGGCGCATGCGCAGTTAAAAAAAAACTTTGTTTACTTTCGGGTCACGACGTATTTGCATAAAACACAACCCCATCACATCCATTTGAATTCCGCGCCCTTACGCCGCAAGAGATACACTACGCCGCCGTAACTTACGGCACAAATTCTTTCAGGATTCGAAAAAAAAAGATAAGTTACGGCGGCGTAGCGTATCTTAGATACGCTGCGCCCGGCGCAAAGGTACAAGGGGCCAGATCCACAAAAGAGATACTCCGACTTAACTGCTGTTCAGTCTGTGTGTAACTTTGGAAACGATCCTCAAAAGGCTTTTTCCAAAGTTAGGCAGAAGATCCGGCATGTGTAATTGAATTACACTGCCGAATCTTAGGATGCAGTACCGCATCCGCCGCTGGGGGCATTTCGAGTCGAAATGCCGTTTCTAGTATGCAAATTAGCACTTAAGGCGATCCACAAAGCTTTCTAGCTTCCTTTTTGCGCCGTAAGTGTTATTTTGCAAGTGTAAAATTAGGGCTGGTTCTACAAAGTGTAAACTAGTCACACCATGTAAAAGCCCATTCCAGCGACGGCATTTGGTATGCTTTCCCGAGGGAGAACTCCACGGCAATTTGTAAAAACAAAACCGGCATGGGTTCCCCCCCAGGAGCATACCAGGCCCTTAGGTCTGGTATGGGTTGTAAGGGGACCCCCCCTACGCCGAAAAATTGACGTAGGGGGTCCCCCTACAATCCATACCAGACCCGTATCCAAAGCACGCTACCCGGCCGGCCAGGAAAGGAGTGGGGACGAGCGAGCGCCCCCCCCCTCCTGAGCCGTGCCAGGCCGCGTGCCCTCAACATGGGGGGGTTGGGTGCTCTGGGGCAGGGGGGCGCACTGCGGGCCCCCCCACCCCAGAGCACCCTGTCCCCATGTTGATGAGGACAGGACCTCTTCCCGACAACCCTTGCCATTGGTTGTCGGGGTCTGCGGGCGGAGGCTTATCGGAATCTGGGAGTCCCCTCAAATAAGGGGGCCCCCAGATACCGGCCCCCCACCCTAAGTGAATGGATATGGGGTACATCGTACCCCTATCCATTCACCTGTAGGCAAAAAGTTAGTTAGTAAACACACAACACAAGGCTTTTTAAAATATTTTATTATTCTGCTCCGGATGCCCCCCCTGTCTTCGTTATTAGCTCAATTAGCAGGGGGGGCTTCTTTTTCCGCTCTCCGGGGGTCTTCCACTCTCCAGGGGTCTTCCGCTCTCCGGGGGTCTTCTCCGCTCTCCGGGGGGGGCTTCTCCGGACTCCGGGGGGCTTCTTCCATCTTCTCCCCTCTTCCGCTCTTGACTCGGCGAACCCCGGTTCTTCTGCAGCTCTCCGGTGCCTTCTTCTTCAGCGCTGGCTGCCTGCTATGTTTGTGTGTTAGCTCGATTTCAAACAGGCAGCCAGCGCGGTCTTCTGTGGCGTCAGGGTCTTCTCTTCCTTTCTTCCGATGTTGCCTCGTCGCCTGTTGTCGCTGTAATGATGGAAGCGCGCCTTGCATCCCATTTATATAGGCATCACCGTCCCATCATGCTCCGGCAGGTACCCACGTGGTGGGTGCCTACCCACGTGCACCCACCACGTGGGTACCTACCGGAGCATGATGGGACGGTGATGCCTATATAAATGGGATGCAAGGCGCGCTTCCATCATTACAGCGACAACGGGCGACGAGGCAACATCGGAAGAAAGGAAGAGAAGACCCTGACGCCACAGAAGACCGCGCTGGCTGCCTGTTTGAAATTGAGCTAACACACAAACATAGCAGGCAGCCAGCGCTGAAGAAGAAGGCACCGGAGAGCTGCAGAAGAACCGGGGTTCGCCGAGTCAAGAGCGGAAGAGGGGAGAAGATGGAAGAAGCCCCCCGGAGTCCGGAGAAGCCCCCCCCGGAGAGCGGAAGAAGAAACCCCCCCCGGAGAGCGGAGAAGACCCCCGGAGAGCGGAAGAAGAAGCCCCCCCTGGTAATAGAGCTAATAAAGAAGACAGGGGGGGCATCCGGAGCAGAATAATAAAATATTTTAAAAAGCCTTGTGTTGTGTGTTTACTAACTAACTTTTTGCCTACAGGTGAATGGATAGGGGTACGATGTACCCCATATCCATTCACTTAGGGTGGGGGGCCGGTATCTGGGGGCCCCCTTATTTGAGGGGACTCCCAGATTCCGATAAGCCTCCGCCCGCAGACCCCGACAACCAATGGCAAGGGTTGTCGGGAAGAGGTCCTGTCCTCATCAACATGGGGACAGGGTGCTCTGGGGTGGGGGGGCCCGCAGTGCGCCCCCCTGCCCCAGAGCACCCAACCCCCCCATGTTGAGGGCACGCGGCCTGGCACGGCTCAGGAGGGGGGGGGGCGCTCGCTCGTCCCCACTCCTTTCCTGGCCGGCTGGGTAGCGTGCTTTGGATACGGGTCTGGTATGGATTGTAGGGGGACCCCCTACGTCAATTTTTCGGCGTGGGGGGGTCTCCTTACAACCCATGCCAGACCTAAGGGCCTGGTATGCTCCTGGGGGGGGAACCCATGCCGGTTTTTTCTTTGAAAATTGGCATGGAGTTCTCCCTCAGGAATGCATGCCGCTGTCATTTTTTTTTCCCCGACGCAACTTTTTTAAGCCGTCGCGATCCTCAAAACTCGGCGTAACGTAACTTTGCGCATGCGCAGTACGGCCGGCGCGGGAGCGCGCCTCATTTAAATGGGACTCGCCCCATTTGAATAGGAACGCCTTGCGCCGGCGGAATTTTAGTTACACAGCCTGAAATTTCTAGATAAGTGCTTTGTGGATCAGGCACTTAGGTAGAAACTTTAAGGCAGTGTAACTTAAATGGGATTTTTTAAGTTACGCCAGGTTTTTGTGGATCTGGCCCAAGGATCTGCCCCGAAATATGTTACTGGCAGGAGGTGATATTTTCACATATTCATTGTTCCTCTCCATCTTTCCTGGCCAGGTAAAAGCCAAGGAAAACAGCAAAGGGAATGAATGTAGCCACCACATTCATGGAGTGGTATGCTGCAATAAATTACAATTTTGTTTTTGAGTTTAGATATGCTTAAAGTGGATGTAAAGCGATGCATGAAGGTAGAAAACCTTCCATGTGCTGCTCCTTCCACAGGCCCCCCAATACCTGAGACCTCTTTTGATCCAGTGATGTGATTGTCCCGGTTCTCTCTCTCTCGTCATTGATTGAGGCAGCAGTGGGAGTCATTGACAAGAGTGGGGAGGCAAAATATTTGCACAGAGCAGGTAAACATGACGTTTGTTATTTAAAATAAATAAATAAATAAAAATACTAACCTTTAACCACTTAAGGATCAGAAGGATTTGCCCCCTTAATGACCAGGCTGTTTTTTGCAGTACGACATTTCTATTATTTTTTACTAGTAATGGTGGTGATCTGCGATTTTTAGCAGGACTGTGACATTGCAGCAGACAGATCGGACACTTTTGACACTTTTTTGGGACCAGTGACATTTTTACAGTGATCAAAGCTAAAAATAGCCACTGATTACTGTATAAATGTCACTGGTAGGGAAGGGGTTAACACTAGGGGGTAATCAAGGGGTTAAATGTTCCCTAGGGAGGTATTTCTATCTGTGGGGGGAGTGTACTAACTGGAGGAGGAGAGAGATTGCTGTTCCTGATCACTAGGAACAGCAGATCTCTCTCTAATCCCCTGTCAGAACGGGGATCTGTTCGTTACATACACAGATCTCCATCCTGGCTCTCTGTTAAGCGACCGTGGGTGGCCAGCAGTCATCGCGGCCAGTGGCCACGCGCATCGGCTCTGGTGTCGCGCCACAGGTGTGTGCGCCCCCTATTGCTTTTAAAGCCGCCGATGTACACCTATGGTCGATTCACGCAGCCGTGCCAACCTGCTGCAGTATAATGATGGCAGCTGGTCGGCAAGTGGCTAATATTATTGCAGAGCAACAATTCAACAATATAGAAGGTGGCTGATATATACAGTGGGGATCGAAAGTTTGGGCACCCCAGGTAAAAATTTGTATTAATGTGCATAACGAAGCCAAGGAAAGATGGAAAAATCTCTAAAAGGCATCAAATTACAGATTAGACATTCTTATAATATGTCAACAAAAGTTAGATTTTATTTCCATCATTTACACTTTAAAATTACAAAAAACAAAAAAATGGCGTCTGCAAAAGTTTGGGCACCCTGCAGAGTTAATATCTTGTACTGCCCCCTTTGGCAAGTATCACAGCTTGTAAATGCTTTTTGTAGCCAGCCTTTCAATTCTTGTTTGAGGTATCTTTGCCCATTCTTCCTTACAAAAGTCTTCCAGTTCTTTGAGATCTCTGGGCTGTCTGTCACGCACTGCTCTTTTAAGGTCTATCCATAGATTTTCAATTATGTTGAGGTCAGGAGATTGTGAAGGCCATGGCAAAACCTTCAGTTTATGCCTCTTGATGTAATCCCCCGTGGATTTTGAGGTGTGTTTAGGTTCATTATCCATTTGTAGAAGCCATCCTCTCTTTAACTTCAGCTTTTTCACAGATGGCATCAAGTTACCATCTAAAATTTGTTGAAATTTTATTGAATCCATTTTTCCTTCTACTCGTGAAATGTTCCCTGTGCCACTGGCTGCAAAACAACCCCAAAGCATGATTAATCCACCCCCATGCTTAACAGTTGGACAGAGGTTTTTTTCATTAAATTCTGTGCCCTTTCTTCTCCAAACGTACCTTTGCTCATTCCGGCCAAAAAGTTCTATTTTAACCTCATCGGTCCACAGAACTTGTTTCCAAAATGCATCAGGCTTGTCTATATGTTCATTTGCAAAGTTCAAACGCTGATTTTTGTGGTGAGGACGTAGAAGAGGTTTTCTTCTGATGACTCTTCCATGAAGACCATATTTGTACAAGTATCTCTTTATAGTGGAATAGTGTACCACAACTCCAGTGTCTGCCAGATCTTTCTGGAGGGATCGTGCAGTCAAACGTGGGTTTTGAATTGCTTTTCTCACAATCCTGCGAGCTGTTCTGTCTGATATTTTTCTTGGTCTTCCAGATCTTGCTTTAACTTCCACTGTTCCTGATGACTGCCATTTCTTAATTACATTCCGAACAGAAGATATTGACATCTGAAAACGCTTTGCTATCTTCTTATAGCCTTCTCCAGCTTTGTGAGCGTCAACTATTTTCACTTTCAGTTTTCTAGACAACTGCTTACAAGAACCCATGGTGCTGATTGTTGGTGCAAGGTCAGATGAGTCTGGGCATTTAAAACCTTTGAGATTGACATCACCTTGTCTTCCCAGACGATGATTGAGAACAATCCATGACACTGGCAGGTCTCAGCTTTGCAAAGGGGGCAGTGCATGCTATTAATTCTGCAGGGTGCCCAAACTTTTGCAGACGCCATTTTTTTGTTTTCTGTCATTTTGAAAGTGTAAATGATGGAAATAAAATCTAACTTTTTTTGACATATTATAAGAATGTCTAATCTGTAATTTGATGCCTTTTGAAGATTTTTCCATCTTTCCTTGGCTTCGTTATGCACATTAATACGAATTTTTACCTGGGGTGCCCAAACTTTCGATCCCCACTGTAGATATGCTATTTAGACTGACCTTTTGTGGGAAATACTAATCAATACTAATGCCCAATACTTCCTTATAATAAGTAGGGCCATACATGTAGCAGTTCTTTTTGACTTCTCTATACTTGTTATACTGTTTTATATACATAATAATAATAATATACATTATTTTTTAGGCCATGGTGGGTCTGATGCATGGGTTCAGTGCTGGTTGTTTGTTGATATGCTTTAAGAGCAGAAATAATGGCTGCAAAAAGCCACTCTTGACCATGCATGACCCAATACAGACAAAAAGCACAATAGCTCTAACTAAGTAAGCTTACTAATGAATAAATGTGCAGTGCTAAGCAAGAATGGTCATAATGAGGAGTGAGACCGTAAATGGTACAGAAAAAATAACGTTATACACTATGGGCCAGATCCACGTACCTCAGGGCATCTTTCCGTCTGGCGTAGCGTATCTCTGATACACTACGCCGCCGTAACTTACAGCGTATTTTCCGTATCATGAAAGAATTTGCACCGTAAGTTACGGCGGCGTAGTGTAACTGTGTCGGCATAAGGGCGCGCAATTCAAATGGATGAGATGGGGGCGTGTTTTATGTTAATACGTCTTTACCTGACGTAAATTACGTTTTTTTTAACGGCGCATGCGCCGTCCGTGGGGGTATCCCAGTGCGCATGCTCCAAATTAACCCGCAACAAGCCAATGCTTTCGACGTGAACGTAATTCTACGCAAAGCCCTATTCGCGAAGGACTTACGCAAACAACGTAAGTTTTTCAAAATTCGACGCGGGAACGACGTCCATATTTAACATTGAGTACGCCTCATATAGCAGGGATAACTTTACGCCGGAAAAAGCCTTACGGAAACAACGTAAAAAAATGCGCCGGACGTACGTTTGTGGATTCGCGTATCTAGCTAATTTGCATACTCGACACGGAAATCGACGGAAGCGCCACCTAGCGGCCAGCGTAAATATGCACCTTAGATCCGACGGCGTACTAAGACATACGCCAGTCGGTTCTAGCCCAGCTTCAGGCGTATCTTGTTTTGTGGATACAAAACAAACATACGCAGGAGCAACCTAGCAGTTACGCGGCGTATCAATAGATACGCCAGCGTAACTGCTTCGTGGATCTGGCCCAATGAATGAATTTGTGCAAACAAATTAAATAAATAAAATGAATATAGTCCACAATTTGATGGAAAATAGATATAATCCACGGATGGAAACTGAGGTATGTTGTTAGTCCAGGTAAGTTTTTTTTTTTTTTTTTTTTTTTTTAAAGTGTATTTTGTGTGTGTACTCGAGAGAGGAGCCGGACTGCAGGAGTTGGGAGTAGGCAGGCCTCCCCCAGAGGCAATCTGCCACCTTTCTCCATGCCCCGGGTGGCAATGGCGGGTGTGTGAGGGGGTCCTCCCACACAGCCCGCCCTACCTGCTCCACTTTGAAGCCCAACGGGGCAGAGGGACTCCCCATAAGGGAGTGAGAGGATTAGCCCGCTCAACCAGCCCCGTTAATCCTTCACCTCTCTTTTTTAGAGACCGTGTGGTCAAAGTGCGTGTGTGTTAACCCAATTTCGAGTGCGTGTGTAGGTGTGGTGGTTTTTATGGGAGGGGGGTGGGCGTACTAAGCTCAGGCTTACCTCGCATAGCACACCCACCGGGAGCCGGGCTGAGACCACCAAACTCAATTCACATGTAGCCGAGACCGGGATCCGAACCCCTAGCTGCAGAGGTGAATGGCTTGTCAGCGCAGTGCCAATCGCGTTGAGCCACCGCAGCTCCCAGTCCAGGTAAGTTAATAACCACCTTGAAACATCAATAGAAGGACATGTGTAGAAAGAAGATAATGGGAGAAGCCACAGAAGTTAGCTTACAATACTAATCATTAATCAGACATTTATTTGACATATGTTCAAAGGTTATTTACAAACTGTGCTTCAATGTATCCACTCACCAAAGCCATGAATCGAAGAATACCTGGCTGCAAAAAGAAATTCTCCTTACAGCTGAGCGATAGAAGAAGTACTGATCTATTCCACGGATGCCTTGCTATATGAAGAGCTAAACAAAATATGTGATTTTTGTATATAAATAATATATTTTGATTTTTTATAATACAGTTGCTCTGATACATCATGCAGAGTTTTTTTTTTAAATTGCTAAGCGCATGTTTAAACATGTGGAGACATATATATACAAATATATTTTTTCAACTTTTATTCCATGAAAAATGTTATGCACTAAAACATATTTACACCCCGTTCACACTAAGGCTGCATTCACATCTAGGCGGACAAAATCGCGGCGTTTTGTCCCGCGAATTGCGGCGACAAATAGCGGCGTTTTGTACCACGATTTGCGGCGAAAAAAACGCCGCGATTGTCCGCCTAGATGTGCCCCTAGATTGTCCCCCTATGGAGATGGTTCCCATCTCCTATGCCGAACGCCGAAAGCCGCCTGAAAAAAAGGTCCGGGACTTTTTGGCAGGCGGCAGGCGGCAGGCGGCAGGCGTGGAGATGTGAACCATCTCCATAGAGGGCAATGTTAAATTATCCCTCTGGCGTGTCGGGGCGGCAGCGGGCGTCACACTACAAGCGACAAAACGCCTAGGTGTGAATGGGCTCTAAATGCAGCTTTGAAATCGAGCATGATTTCAAAGCTTGCCGACATCTGTGCGACTTCATGCAAAAATGCAATGTCCAAAAATAGTCGCACAGATTTGAACGGTTCCATAGGCACAAATAGGGTACGACTTGTCATGCGATTTTAAATTGTCAAATCATATGACAAGTTGCACTGGTGTAAACGGTTTCAATTAGTACTAATGGAAATGGGATAATATAAGGCATCTGTTGAGATAATTACTTTTGATTGACCATTGTTTAGTAGCAAAACTTTTCTGGGTTTCAAAGTTAAATATGAACCAGCTTTTCATGACATCACATTACTAACAACCACAATTATTATAATAAGCGATTAGAATGCTTGTAATTACTAACTTCAACTATGAAATTGCCAAGACAGGAAAATAAAAATCCACTCTTGAATTAGGGCTAGAGCTGCACCTTAGAGCTCAGATTCTATAGTGGATATAACGCCCTTACTTCTCTTACATTTCTGTTACTAGACAGTTAGACTTGACGGATGGATGTGTAGATTGCGAAGGCTCAATTAACTTCTTTCTTCCCCTCCCAAATTGACCAGACAACACAGTCATTTTTGGAGTCGGATGGTCATAGCAGCTATTGTTTTATTCTTTCAAACATTTAAAATACAAAAATTCCATAAACAGTCGAAATGCATAAATACATACAATACATAACTCATTAACAAAAAAACACAGCTTAATCCTACCTGGTCAAAGAGCCAACCCCCCTAATTTCTCCAGTATTTTCTCCTGCACCACCTTCAAAGACACAATAGTCAACCCGCCACAGCACACGAGTGTGACACGTTACGGTCATGTAGCCCTCCAAACCCGAAAAGCCAGCTGGATCCCATCCTACCAGTACAAACCCAGCTGCCACAAGTCAATGCCTACGGCATTCAAATGAACACCATCCTCCTCAAGATCCCGATGGCGAATCGCCAGGCCCCCATTGCGCACAAAAAATGTGGCCATCTCCTTATTGACCTTTATTCTAGCTCTGTTGATTTTTTCAACAGAACAAGCCAAATGCCAAGCGGACCGAGCCACAATGTCGAACCACACAAAGATGATATCCGAAAAATAGGACCGAAGTCTAAAAAAATAATATTTAATGTCCATGGCCAGCTCACGTGAGCTATGAGTAAGCACCTGACCTTGGTGTGAAACATGTAAGCTGATACCTGTAGTTCACCTTTGTATCCGGCACGTAAATAAAGAACTTTCACAGGGGTGTGGCCGTCCAGCCTTCTTTTCTTCTAAGTATCTGTTTGCATACAGGAGTGGCACCCTCCATGTGGGATAGAGGCTTTTTGGAACAGCAGGGTAAGAGAAATTGCCTTAGAGCGATTTACATGTACACAGCTCGCGTGAGCATCGCAAGCTGAGGTCATTACCCCCGACATGTAACACCACCACGTCAGGGGGCCTATCCAATCGAGCGTAATGGTGCATTTCAGGCAGGACCCTTGACCATAGCATGCCAGGGACACCAAGCAGCTGAACGCTAACCTCTCCCCTAGCCCAGCCCAGCTGCCTACCCTCGGGATAAACCTCAGCACTCCTAGCCCCCCAATAAACAAAGGAGTGACACAGGATCCACACCAGGCACATCTCTGAATCTGAAAGAAAAAGAACAGGGGAAGGGGAAATACAACACCCCAAGAGACCCAAAACCCCAGAAACAAACATATATATTAGAAACCAACCATACATAGAGGAAGTTCTTCCTCTATGTATGGTTGGTTTCTAATATGCCCACTGAAAGAAACCCACTGAAAGAAAAACCTCCCAACACCCGTACTCCATCACCTTACAATAAATGAGGGCGCACATAGGATCGGAACCGGACCAATTCCCACCTCCCAATATGCTGAATCACCTGGTCATCAAGGCCCCATCTGCAGTGGTGTATTTAGGTTTTGTGCTGTCCTAGGCATGACTCAACTTGTGCACCCCCTAATTTAAATATTACTCACCCCTTTCTGTCATGACCAAACCCCTTGCTGTATAAGACCCACCCTGAAATTTTCAAGTCCGGGCTGAGGGCCTGGTGGGAGGGGGGGCAATGAATTCCCTTCATTTGCATAGATTTCCTCTCACTTCCTATTTGGCTATGGGGCAGGAAAAACTCTGCAATGGGACAGGGATGGTACAAAACCCCCACCTACTCTATCAAAAATGAAAAAAAAAAAAAAAAAAGTGTTGCCTATAGTTCTACTGTAAGCACAAATTTCTTATAATTTGATGGAGAGGACTAAGAAGATATTACCATGCCAATGGTGCAGCAGAAAACAAATAGCACAGTGAGGAAGGTTTGTGGTCCAGGATGATAGCACAGTCAAAATGAGAAGCAGCGACCCCCCCCCCCCCCCAGTTGCGGAATTGGCGGCCACCCGCTTACCAGAAGCAGTGCGGCCGCTTTATGGGGGCGCTAGACTAATTTGCTTCTCAGCCCAGTCTGCCCCATAAGACTGGCACTACACTAGCAGTGTAGCGCAAGCCGGTGGGGACACTTTTCGTGCTGCCCCCCTGCAAAGTGCTGCCCTAGGCCTGGGCCTTGTTGGCCTAGGCCAGGATACAGCATTGCCCATCTGACCGATTCCGTAGCCACCCCAATCCGGAAAAAAAATTAGAAGAATAGTTGTCTCCACTCAATCCGGTGGACGACAAACATTTTTCGAACACAGCCTTAAACTGGAATCAAGACAGAGCTGTCCCATTCGCATGTACAAAGAAAACACCCGGAAGATTGGGCTGAAGGTCGGGAAAAAATCCCACTGCCTGAACTGGGCACACTGGGGAAGAGGGGACTGCACACAACTTAATTCCAGAGCGCCTCCCCAATTGATCAGTTTTTGGTTTCTGAAGAAAAACACCCACGGTATTGTCCCGTAACCACACATCCTGTACCCACAAACCACCTGCACCCGTTTCTTCTGACTGAAAAGTTCCCCCACTCAAAAGGCCCCAAAAAAGGCCAGCACAAAGACAGCCAGGAATAAAAAAGCCACCTCATACTCAGATGCACAAACCCTAGCCAATTGACCCACCAAAGCACTGAGGACTAAAAAAGAAATAGGGCACCTAGATTCAGCTACAGAGCGACCCTTGCGGTAACCCCGTATAGCCTGCCGAACCATAAAAACCTTTGTTACGTCCCGTTGACCAGCCAACTTCAACATGAAAGCCGGGGGGGGGGGGAGTCATCTACCCCGCCTAGGGTCCCAGGGGCAGTGCAATAAGCTCTATGCTGTAGGGAATCACAGCTGTTCCGTCCAGGGCAACCATATTCGATCAAATTTCTGGGGGCAGCCTCTATTAGTGTAAGTCAACTTATACAGGGGTAACACAGCATTTATGGAAGATTCGCAGGATTCTACCTTAGGGGGAGAGGAAGATGCCCATTTAATCAAAATGTATTTCTTGACATAAAACAAAAAAAAGGAAATAAGTAACTTAGTGTATCGGGGTTTCTGGTCATCATCCTGAATGCCCAGCAGGGCTAATTCAGGCGATAGTGGGAGTGATAGCTGCAGGCGGATATTGATACATTCAAAAACTGCAGCCCAGTATGGGGGATTGCCAATTGGGACAATTCTGCGGCCTCTGTGGGTAAATCTTGTGCAGCCTCTGTGGCTCTGTGTATAATTGTCACGTACCTGGGTGAAGTCTGAAGTGACTAGGTCAGCCTCTCTTGAATCTCCGGCCCTGGTCCCGCTAAGAGTGGAGACAGGGGAAACCAAGTGCCAGGGGAGACATGAGTGCCCGCAGATGTAACTCCGGAAGCCCGCAGCAGGCGATGCGAATCTTAAAAGGCAGGAAGTCGCAGCAGGTTGCAGAGACGAAGTCGCAGCAGGTTGCAGAGACGAAGTTGCAGCAGGTTGCAGGGACGAAGTCGCAGCAGGTTGCAGGGACAAAGTCGCAGTTACCCGGGAAGTTGAGCGGAGCAAAACAGGAGACAGGAGTGTGGTCACATGGGAAGCCGGGTTCAGCAGCGAGCGGGCAGCAAGGCACAAAGTCATCAGGCAGGAAGCAGGGTCACGTGGGAAGCCGAGATCAGGAACCAAGAGTCAGAGGTGAAGCAAGTCCAAAAGCAAGGTCAGGGGAGCCGAGGTTCAGTAACCGGAATCAGGAGCACAGGAACAGGCACAAGAAACAGAGACCGGAACCGCTGCGATCCGTCAGCACTAGGCTGGGGTCAATGCACCCTTTAAATAGGCCGTCTGGCGCCAATTCACGTGCATGCGCACGCACGTTGCCGCAAATTCGCGGGGACAGCTCTAATAGTTCTCTTACATTGCCCCCTCCCTACAGGCAGCCTCCGGATGCCCCTCAGGGGTTTCTTCTCCGGATGGCGCTGGAAAAAGGCACACATTTTTTGTGGGGCATGCACATTGGAAGCTGGTTCCCAAGAGTTCTCTTCCGGACCATAACGCTTCCATTTAATTAAGAATTGAGTTTGACCCCTCTTGGTCTTGCAATCCAGAACAGCTTTGACTTCATACTCCTCGTTGCCTTCGACAAGAAGTGGAGGAGGGTTTTCCGGATCCCGATTGGAAAATGGGTTAGGCACTGTTGGTTTTAGTAGGGAGATGTGGAATACCGGATGAATTTTCAGGTTTCTAGGTAGAATTAGCTCAAAGGCCACAGGGTTAATTTTCCTTTTAACTGGGAAAGGCCCTAAAAACTTTGGGCCAAGTTTCCTGGAGGGACAACTCAGCTTTAAATTTGCAGTAGACAACCAGACCTTGTCTCCTGGTTCCAGATTTAAGTTACCTCTCTTCTTTTTGTCAAAGAACTTCTTGTTGCTCGCTTGGGCTTTAGAGATAGTATCCTGGAGTAATTTGTTGTTAGTGTTGAAAAAGTCTAGTCTGTCTTGTACAGCAGGTACGGAGGACTCAACAGGCAGTTCAGGCAAAAAGGAGGGATGGTAGCCATAATTGGCGAAAAAGGGTGATTGCTTGGTAGCAGAGTGAATAGAGTTGTTGTAAGCAAACTCTGCCAGTGGGAGAAGGGAAGACCAGTCATCCTGAGAGAAGGAGGAAAAGCACCGCAGGTACTGCTCCAAGGTTTGATTGGTTCTCTCCGTCTGTCCATTAGTCTGGGGGTGGTAAGCAGTGGACAGACGGAGTTCGATGTTTAATGCTTCACACAGGGACCTCCAAAATCTGGAGGTAAACTGCACCCCTCGGTCAGAGACAATGTTGTCAGGGATCCCATGCAATTTCACGATTTCTTTGATAAATGTGGAAGCCGTCTTGGCGGCAGAAGGGATGCCCTGTAAAGGAACAAAGTGTGCCATCTTGGTCAGACGGTCCACCACAACAAAAATAGAAGTGAAGTTCTCAGACGGGGGAAGTTCCACAATGGGATCCATAGAGATCATGCTCCAGGGTTTCTTGGGCACTGGAAGGCTTTCCAGTAGGCCCCAAGTCTTGGCTCGGCTGGTCTTGCAGCGCAGACATGTCGCACATGTTCTTACATATTTGTTATAGTCCTGTATCAGGTCGGGCCACCAAAAAGAACGGGGAATTAAGTCTATAGTCTTGTGGATACCAAAATGGCCTGCCAGGGGATGATCGTGACACCGTTTGAGAACAGAGACTCTGGGCTGTTCCGGGACAAAGATCTGTTCCATGTGATAGTAGAGCCCATCTTTAAACTGGAGAGATAAATCTGGAGATGGGGGATGCTCTGTCACATATGTCTTTATTTGGAACATCAGGTCTGACTGAAGAGGAAGAAAGTTCTTGGCTGGCAAAATGTTGTCTGGCTCTGAAAATTTAATTGAATCATGGAACATGCGCGAAAGCGCGTCTGGTTTGCCATTTTTAAAGAAACAGGAGAAGAATAATGCCCATCTTGCTTGCTGGGGTCTTAGTCTCTTGGCTGTCCTCAAATATTCCAAGTTCTTATGGTCCGTGAAGATGAGAATAGGGTGGGCGGCTCCTTCCAACAAATAAGGCCATTCCTCAAGTGCAGCTTTTATGGCTAACAGTTCCCGGTCCCCAACACCGTAGTTCCTCTCAGAAGGATTCAATATTTTGGAGAAAATGGCTACGGGATGCAATAAAGATTTAGGACCTTGTTGCTGTGACAGAATAGCCCCAACGGCACTTTCGGAAGCGTCCACCTCCAAAACATAGGCCAGGGATGGATCGGGGTGCTTCAGGATGGGAGCCGAAGTGAACAGGGTCTTTAATTGTTCAAATGATACTTGTGCTTCAGGAGTCCATCTGAAAGGAACATGCTGTTTAGTTAGTTGGGTAATAGGCGAGATTATACCAGAATTTTTTTTAATACATTTTCTATAAAAATTTGCAAAACCCACGAACCTCTGTACTGCCTTCCTGTCAGTAGGGGCCGGCCATTCCAGAACTGCAGCGACCTTCTGGGGATCCATGGACATGCCATTAGCAGAGATGACATGTCCAAGAAACTGTATGGTCCGCTTTTCGAAGTCGCACTTCTCAGCTTTGGCATAGAGGTGATGTTCACGGAGTCTACTCAAGACCTTCTTCACATGGGTGCAGTGTAGTTTAATCGTTTCAGAGAATATGAGAATGTCATCGAGGTAGACTATGATAAACAGATCAAGAAAGTCCCGAAATACATAATTTACCAAGTGTTGGAAGGTGGCCGGAGCATTGCAGAGGCCGAAGGGCATAACTAGGTACTCAAAATGCCCAAAGCGTGTTCTGAAAGCTGTTTTCCATTCATGTCCTTCTTTGATCCGGACTAAATTGTAAGCACCCCTAAGATCAAGTTTGGAAAATATCTGTGCTCCCCGCAACCTCTGGAACAATTCAGGAATCAGCGGAAGTGGGTATCGGTTCTTGACAGTGACCTTATTAGGGTCCCGGTAGTCAATACAGGGTCTTAGAGAGTGGTCTTTCTTTTCGACAAAGAAAATACCAGCTCCTGCAGGTGAGGAAGAATGCCAAATAAACCCCTTTTCCAGACTTTTGTCTATATATTTGCGCAGGGCTTCTAGTTCAGGTTCTGAAAGTGGGTAGATTCGACCGAAAGGAATCTCGGATCTGGGTAAAAGTTCAATAGGACAGTCATAAGTCCTGTGTGGGGGCAAGGTATCTGCACTTTTCTTATTGAACACATCCAAGAATTCATGGTAGGCAACGGGCACTAATTTTACAGTTTCAGGGTCCGGACAAATACTGAGAAGGGGAGTAGAGTTACAGATCCTTTCTGGAAAACATTGTACCTGACAATAATCGGATGAGAAGGAAACTTTTCCAGTGGCCCAATCTATATGGGGGTTATGGGCTTTTAGCCAGGGTAGCCCCAGGATTATAGGGAACATGGGAGAAGCAATCACATCCAAACAAAGGAGTTCCAGATGTCCTGAGGCAGTACGGCAGGGAATAGGTATAGTCTCTTGGGTTACTGGTCCAGACTTGAGACCAGAACCATCTGCTAAATGAACCCCTGCCTCTTGGAGCATAGGGGTAATTGGTGTAAGGTAGCGAATGCAACATCCACAAAGCAATTGCAAGCCCCTGAGTCTATAATAGCAGATACAAGGACAGTCTTTTCTGGTAACTGTAACTGAAGTGGTAAAGAGAGGTGGCTCGGGCCCCTTCCAGGGAGATGCATCATGTGGGGCAACAGGGAGGCGGATTTGGGAGGTTTCACAGGACAAGTCTGAATAAAGTGACCAGTACCCCCACAGTAAAAGCATAGTCTGTTTCGTAGTCGCGGGAGGCGTTCCGAAGAAGACAGAGCTGGTCTCGGGTAGCTTTCACGTGAGAGTTCGTGGAGCTCCTTATTCTTAATGGACATTTTCAATGATCCCACAAAACTGGTGGAAATTGAAGAGTCGGGACTAGAAAATGCAGGTGGCTTGGTATTGGTCCTCTCCGATTGCCTTTCTGAATGACAAGATTAATTAAATCTTCCAGGGAGGTGGGTATTCCCACGCGTGCTAATTCATCTTTTAATGGATCAGAAAGTCCACAACGAAATTGATGATGGAGAGCAACTCTATTCCACTGAGTATCCATACTCAAAACACAAAAGTCTGACACATAATCTTCTACAGCCCTTGGGCCTTGCTGGAGTCTACTGAGTGTGGATTCCGCCGATTGTTGGAGAAAAGGGTCGGCATACAACTGGGACATAGCGGAGAAGAAGGAGTCCGCAGTTGCCAGGGCCGGGTCTTGTTGCTTCCGAAGATGATGGGCCCAGGAAAGAGGCTCTCCAACTAGCAAGGTGATGATGAACCCCACTTTGGTGTCTTTGAAGGAGAAGGTTTGGGGTAGCAAGGAAAAATACAGTTCACAGGCATTTCGGAAGGTACGAAACTGTTTGCGATTTCCAGAAAAACACTCAGGCAATGGTACTCTGGGTTCAGGAGGCGTGGCGGTCACACAGCGCAGACTGAAGTCCGTTTGAACTGAAGAGTTCACAACAGCAGGAGAGGAGACAGGCTGATCCCCAAGCTGACCTTCCATCCGATTTAGATCTGTCTGAAGATTCTGTACTGTGTGGGCAAGTGCCGAGAGGGATTGGCAAATGTCTTTGAATGAAGAGGCCACCCTTTCAGACTCCATTGCTGGCTGACGGATACTGTCACGTACCTGGGTGAAGTCTGAAGTGACAAGGTCAGCCTCTCTTGAATCTCCGGCCCTGGTCCCTCTGAGAGTGAAGACAGGGGAAACCAAGGGCCAGGGGAGACACGAGTGCCCGCAGATGTAACTCCGGAAGCCCGCAGCAGGCGATACGAATCTTAAAAGGCAGGAAGTCGCAGCAGGTTGCAGAGACGAAGTCGCAGCAGGTTGCAAGGACAAAGTCGCAGCAGGTTGCAGGGACAAAGTCGCAGCAGGTTGCAGGGACAAAGTCAAAGTTCCCCGTAAGTTGAGCGGAGCAAAACAGGAGACAGGAGCGTGGTCACATGGGAAGCCGGGTTCAGCAGCGAGCGGGCAGCAAGGCACAAAGTCATCAGGCAGGAAGCAGGGTCACGTGGGAAGCCGAGATCAGGAACCAAGAGTCAGAGGTGAAGCGAGTCCAAAAGCAAGGTCAGGGGAGCCGAGGTTCAGTAACCGGAATCAGGAGCACAGGAACAGGCACAAGAAACAGAGACCGGAACCGCTGAGATCCGTCAGCACTAGGCTGGGGTCAATGCACGTTGCCGCGAATTCGCGGGGACAGCTCTAATAGTTCTCTTATAATAATAGATTTGGTGCATGAATTTGGTTTGCAACAGCTTGTCTCTGGAGGAGACCACCAATCTAGAGCCAGCATCGAAGCATTCTTCCCAGGCCTCCCTGTCTAGGCTAGAGATGTCAGTCTGCCACTATTCCCATAGGGCCTCTATCTTAGGTGAATCCACCCTGAGAAGAGCAAGGTATAGTATAGATAGTTTTTTTTAAGAGTTTCCTGTGCTAAAAGTGCCTCAATAGTGTCTGCTTCCAGTCTTATGGGGGAGGGAAATTGGGCTCTGGCTGCATGCCTCAACTGGTAGTATCTGAATAGCATCCTTCCCAGGAGTTTAAACCTAGCTACAAGGTCCCGGAAGAGTAGTAGTGTCCCTTTGGGCATAACATCCTTAAGTATTTTAATCCCAAACTGCGCCCAAAGGTGCGGGGCCCAGCAGCATCCTAAAGTGAGGAAGTGCGGGGTTCTCCCACAGCGGACAGACAGGGGAGAGTATTGGAGGAGGAGGAGGAGGGGCCGGAGTCTATCCAGCTCACTAGACATTACCAAATTATAATCACCAACAAGCAGCACTTTATCCACATCATACTGTGTATTATGATGCATCAAAGTACGAAGCCAACTAACATCAGCAGAAGGAGGCAAGTAAACCCCTGCAATGACATACGGAGTACCTGTAATTAATGCGTGCACTAGTACATATCTGCCTCCTGGGTCTGTCCTCACCGCTAGAAGCTGGAAAGGGAGAGATCTGTGTACCAAAACACTAACCCCTCTGGTATACACAGAGTAGGAGGCACAGTAGTGGGCACAGACCCAGGCCCTCCTCAGACCCATAATCCTGGCCCCCACCAGGTGGGTTTGCTGCAGGATATAGATCTGGGGATTATGCCTCTGCAAGTATTTGAACACTAATGACCGTTTAATAGCTGAGTTAAGGCTTCTGACATTCCAAGATAATACTGTGAAGCTAGCCATAATCAAGATGTAGGAATAATGAATGGATGCCAGTATTCCATATTACCCGGAGCCCTCCCACATGTGCATGGTGTCCTGTGATCCTCCGTACCCAGAGTGCCACCATACCAGGAAGGCGGACACCCGGACATTCCCAATTATTCCCACTTTGTCTGTGCGTGGGAATGTACTTAGACCAACCATGAACATTAATAACCATATAAACAATGAACCAAGTTCAAAGCGGATGGCAACGTCCATCCAACCCCCACCCTGTGCACTCCTAAACAGCAGCCGGCACATGATCCCCAAAATGGACAAACTATTGTACTCTGGAGCCGTGGTACCCGATTAGAACTTCTACACCATGGTGGAACATAACCAAGGCAGAAGGTGTTAGAAACACAAAAAGTTTGAAATAAAAGTTACCAGAAGCAGTCAAAACCAGAGGTACTGGAGGTCTAGGAATATAGGCAATCATTGATATTACTCATGGTGCGCCTGAGTCATTCACCTGGGTAAAACAGGGGTACAAACTTACAGTCCGTTGCGGAAAAACTTCCAAACAGGGGACAGTTTCCAGTGAGAGCTGGGTAAAACAAATGTCCTGATGGCCACAGAGCATAGCAGAAACCATCCATGTGCTAGGGGTCCCAGGAAAGGAACACCAAGGTATGCAGCCGCATTATGGTATTTATGCTTGCTTTAATCCGCAGCATCAGGCCAACATACCACTGTCCCAACCAGCAAGTAAATGTAGATGAAGCCTGGGGGATGTAAGTTTACTATGGATGCAGCGTCTCCAGCCATGCGTTATCATCTTTGGGGCTGGTGAAGATCCTTACCATTTCTCCATCGACTACCTGCAGCTTGGCCGGGAACAGGATGCTGTATCGGATTCCCTTGCGTTGGGGAGCAGCTTTGACAGCATCGAAGGATCGGCGTTGCCATTGAGTTTCAAGGGTGTAGTCCGGGAACATCATGAGTTTGACGTTGCGGTACGGGATGTCACCTGCCACCTGGGCCACCCTGAGCACCTCATCCGGTCCCGGAAATTTAGTAGCCGGAGAATAAGTGTGCGGGGGGGGGGGGGGTGCACCCTCCAGACAAGGCCACGGCAGCACACGGTGGGCCCTCTCCACTGTGAAGTATAGAGAGAGTTGGGCCACGGGTAGCAGGAATTGCAGCAAATCTTCGGTGAAGACCGTGGGATTGCGGTCCTCCACGTCCCCCACACGCTGTTCAGCCACCGTCAATCTGGAGCGGATATGGTCTAGATCTTGCCTCAGCAGCCCGACGTTCAGTTGAACTGCTTCAATGTTAGAGGTGAGTGATGTCTGACACGCTGTGATAATCGCCATCACCTCCAGGATGCCCGCCAGCCCCTCCTTGTGGTCCATCTTGCTAAGGCGCACTGGCAGTTGCTGCAGGACAGACACCGGGCTCGTCTTGGCTGCTGCACACAGGGGGAATTTCAGTTTCTTATTCCGTTTCAGGCCCCCAGAGTATTTAGAAGGCATGGGCAGTAGAGCCGTCAGGGTGCAGGTTTTACCTAGATTCGGATATAAACTCAGATTCTTCTCCAGCAGAGCTCAGGGTGCATGTCTGCTCAGTCAGCCATCCCGGCCACGCCCCCATACCCCAGTGTGTTTAGTGACCTGAGCTGTAAACTATACAGGTGTATCTCATAAAATTAGACTATCATCAAAAAGTTAATTTATTTCAGTAATTCAATTCAAAAAGTAAAACTCAGGTATTATATAAATTCATTACACACAGAGTGATATATTTCAAGCATTTCTTTCTTTTAATTTTGATATTTATGGTTTACAGCTAGTGAAAACCCCAAATTCAGTATCTCAGAAAATTAGAATATTACATAAGACCATACAAAAAAAAGGATTTTTAATACATACATGTTGGCTTACTGAAAAGTATGTCCATGTACAATATAGTATGCACTCAATACTTGGACGGGGCTCCTTTTTCATGATTTACTGCATCAATACAGAGTAGCATCGAGGCGATCAGCCTGTGGCATTGCTGAGGTGTTATGGAAGCCCAGGTTTTTTTGATAGTGGCCTTCAGCTCATCTGCATTGTTGGGTCTGGTGTCTCTCATCTTCCTCTTGACAATACCTCACAGATTCACTATGGGGTTTATGTTAGGCAAGTTTACTGGCCAATCAAATACAGTGATACTATGATCATTAAACCAGGTATTGATACTTTTGGCAGTGTGGGTAGGTGCTAAGTCCTGCTGGAAAATTAAATCAGCGTCTCCATAAAGCTGGTCAGCAGAGGAAAGCATGAAGTGCGCTAGAATTTCCTGGTAGAGGGCTGTTCTGACTTTGGACTTGATAAAACACAGTGGACCAACACCAGCAGATGACTTGGCTCCCCAAATTGTCACTGACTGTGTTAACTTCACACTGGATGGACCTCATGCAACTTGGATTTTGTGCCTCCCCACTCTTTCTCCAGACTCTGGGACCTTGATTTACAAATGAAATGCCATATTTTCTACAATCAGTGCACTTGTTTGTTATGCAGTTCCTGTCTCCATGCGTTAAAGACATGTTCTGACAATCCTCCATAAAAGCAAAGCAATTGCTGCAAACAACAAGCTTCCAGTGCATTATTTCAATACTCTGCATAACAGGTTATGGGCCCAGGCACCCAGGCACTGGAGCAAAGAATTCTACAAGTCAGTGAGTACTGTATACAAGCTTGAGTACAAGTGGTTCAGATTTAAAGTTTGCAATTGCACAGCTGAACAATGCCAATTACCAGCTGTGGAAGTTTAAGCTAAAAATGCTTTTTAGTAAGTTTGCATTGTGGCAAGTGCTGAATACAGACATACTGACAAACAGATATGGAAGAATGAGACAGGATAGACAGACAGGCAAAGGCAACTATAAGCTTACTAGTGGGAGGTGACCAGCTTATCCACATAAGAACAGATAAAATGGCCAAAGGAATGTGGACTTCATTACAAAAACTGCTAAGAAGACTGTATAAGATGAGACTAGAAGAAGGCCAGCGAAGGCAGCCTTCCAGAGACATATACTGCTCTTATCAGAACTCCTGGGATATTGATCTGTAGCAGAGGGGGAGGGGTGTATACAGAGGGGGTTGTTAATCAGTTTCAGCTGCTTTGCTCTTAATTGAAATTAACAACAGGTGCACTAGATGGGCAACAATGAGACGACCTCCAAAACAGGAATGTTTTTTCAGGTGGAGGTGTCTGACATTTTTTTTCTCTACTCATCTTTTCTGACTGTTTTTCACTAGTTTGGCATTTGGCTAGGGTCAGTGTCACTACTGGTAGTATGAGGCGATACTTGGACCCTATAAAGGTTGCACAGGCAGTCCAACTCCTCCAGCATGGCACATCAATACGTGTCATTGCCAGAAGGTTTGCCCTGTCTCCCAGCACAGTCTCAAGAGCATGGAGGAGATTCCAGGAGACAGGCAGTTACTCTAGGAGAGCTGGACAGAGCAGTAGAAGGTCCTTAACCCATAAGCAGGACCGGTATCTGCTCCTTTGTGCAAGGAGCAACAGGATGAGCACTGCCAGAGCCCTACAAAATGACCTCCAGCAGACCACTGGTGTGAATGTCTATGGCCAAACAATCAGAAACAGACTTCATGGGGGTGGCCTGAGGGCCAGACGTCCTCTAGTGTGCTCTGTGCTCACTGCCGGGCACTGTGGAGCTCGATTGGCATTTTCCATTGAACACCAGAATTGTCAGGTCCGCCATTGGTGCCCCATACTTTTCACAGATGAGAGCAGGTTCACCCTGAGCATATGTGACAGACGTGAAAGGGTCTGGAGAAACTGCTGAGAACTTTATTCTGCCTGTAACATAGTTGAGCATGACCGGTTTGGTGGTGGGTCAGTGATGGTCTGGTAAGGCATATCCATGGAGGGACGCACAGATCTCTACAGGCTACACAATGGCACCCTGACTGCCATTAGGTATCGGGATGAAATCCTTGGACCCATTGACAGAACAGACTACCCTCAAGAGCCAATAAAAGTACTCCATTCGAAATGTGGCATGGATCAAAGCCTAGCATAGGGCACATCAGAGTGGTTGGATGTAAAGCATATGCCTATATTCCAAGTCAGAGTCAGAACAAGAGGTGGAACTCACAATGCTAAATCAAGTTCCCCACCAGATTCTGCTAAACTGCCTGAAGTCAGAATATCCACTTGGATCACAAAAGGGATACCACCCTGCAACTTGTTTTGAACAAGAAGGGAATTATGATCACTCAGTTCACAAGCTGAAAGAAAATGTTGAAATCAAAGAGCTTGGGAATATTAGCTACTATCTGAAAATCCAAATAGAGAGAGAAGATGGAAGTTATCTTCTCAACCATATTTAGAAAATCTCAGAAATCTTGGAACAATTCCATATGCAGGATGCAAAGGAAGTGAAAACTCCTATGGAACCATCAAAAGAACAATGAAGCAGAAAACTTGCTACCCAACAATGACACATATCTCAGAGCAACTGGTAAGCTTCTATATGTTGCCAATGTGACAAGACCAGATATAGCCGCAGCAGTGGGCATACTATGCAGGAAAGTCTCAGCTCCTTGTCAGGGTGACTGGAACGCAGTACAATACAATACCTCAAAGGAACAATTCAGATGAAGTTACAGTTAAGGTTACCAGCAACATCCAATATAAAACTGGTCGAATATGTGGATGCTGTTGAGCTGGGAATTGCACAGACCACAAATACACATGTGGATTCATCTTCGAATATGGGGAAGGAACCATAAGTTGGTCTAGTCGAAAGCAAGCAGCTGTTGATCTATATTCAACTGAAGCTGAGTACATTGGAGCAGCACAGGGCCGATCCGAGACAGGGTGCACGGGGTGCAGTGCACCCCAGCGCCTGCAGAGGTGGGGGCGCCAAAGTGCCCAGCCAGAATGCTGCCTTCCATCCTCCCTCTCCTTGTTTGTGTCACACACAAACACACTTATTAATTACCCACGAGTCGGGCTGTATCTGCTGTCGCCTGTCGCCACTGTCTTCCTAGCTCCTCCACCACCTGTCCAATCCGACATCCCTCCTCCCATTTGTTTCCGCCCAAACCCCGCCCAAACTCCAGCCTTTTGCATTGAGTCATGGACGCCTGTGGAGACTAACCTGAGGGGGAAGCTGTCCAATCCGACATCCCTCCTCCTATTTGTTTCCGCCCAAACCACGCCCACACTCCAGCCTTTTGCATGGAGTCATGGATGCCTGTGGAGACTAACCTGAGGGGGAAGCTTGTATGTGAGTTATCTGCACAACCCCCTCTCTCCCCTGAATTATTTTTGCTTTGCCTCTACTCTCTCCTTTCTTACCTCCTCCCCGTGCAGACTGGGGGGGAGGGTTAATTGTGCAGACTGGGGGGGGGTTAATTGTGCAGACTGGGGGAAGGGGGGGTAATTGTGCATACTGGGGGGAGGGGGGTAATTGTGCAGACTGGGGGAAGGGGGGGTTGTGCAGACGGGGGGGGAATGTGTAGACTGGGGGGAATTTTGCAGACATGGTGTGGTAATTGTACAGACTGGGGGGGGATTTTGCAGACTGGGGGGGTTAATTGTGCAGCGGAGGAGGGGGGATTGTGCAGACTGGGGGGGGTAATTGTGCAGAGGGGGGATTGTGCAGACTGGGGGGGGAATGTGCAGGCTGGGGGGTAATTGCGAAGACTGAGGGAAGGGGTGGTTGTGCAGACTGGGGGGGATGTGCAGACTGGGGGGTAATTGTGTAGAGGGAGAGGGGGGAATTGTGCAGACTGGGGGGAATGTGCAGGCTGGGGGGTAATTGCGCAGACTGGGAGAAGGGGGGGGTTGTGCAGACTGGGGGGGTAATTGTGCAGACTAGGGGGGAATTTTGCAGACATGGTGTGGTAATTGTGCAGACTGGGGGGGGTAATTGTACAGACTGGGGGGGATTTTGCAGACTGGGGTGGTAATTGTGCAGACTGGGGGAGGGGGGGGGATTGTGCAGACTGGGGGAGGGGGGGGATTGTGCAGACTGGAGGGGGGATTGTGCAGACTGGAGGAAGGGGGGTTGTGCAGACTGGGGGGGGTAATTGTGCAGAGGGGGAGGGGGATTTTGCAGACTGGGGGGGAATGTGCAGGCTGGGGAATAATTGTGAAAACTGGGGGAAGGGGTGGTTGTGCAGACTGGGGGGGTGTGCAGACTGGGGGGTAATTGTGCAGAGGGGGAGGGGGAATTATGCAGACTGAGGGGGGAATGTTCATGCTTGGGGGTAATTGTGCAGACTGGGGGAAAGGGGGGTTGTGCAGACTGGGGGGGGTAATTGTGCAGACTGGGGGGAATTTTGCAGACATGGTGTGGTAATTGTGCAGACTGGGGGGGTAATTGTACAGACTGGGGGGGGGGGATTTTGCAGACTGGGGTGGTAATTGTGCAGACTGGAGGGGAGGGGTAATTGTACAGACTGGAGGGGGATTGTGCAGACTGGAGGGGAGGGGTGATTGTGCAGACTTGGGGAAGGGGGGATTGTGCAGACTGGGGGGAGGGGGGGATTGTGCAGACTGGGGGAGAGGGGATTGTGCAGACTGGGGGAGGGGGGATTGTGCAGACTAAGGGAGGGGGTAATTGTGCAGACTGGGGGGGAGGTGGGCTTGTGCGGACTAGGGGGTAAGAGGGATTGAACAGACTTCGGGGAGTTGTGCAGAATGGTAGGGGGGGTGGAGAACTGAGAACAGCGCAGAGGAAACTCCCGGAGTCTTGGAGGCAGGCAGAGGCAGAGCACACCAGGGAGTCGTGATGCAGGTGACTGACTCAGGTTGTGGGTCTAGACGCTGGTTTGCAACAACTTGACCCCAGGACCAGGAGCATTAGCCCCCCCCAGGAGGCCCTGAAAGGACCTGCTGAGCTGCCATCGCTGAGGTGAGAGACCCTGACACAGCTGACCCCCCACATCAGGCTGCATTGATGGGCACTGGTGAGTCTGCATTGATGGGCACTGATCGGGCAGTCTCCCACCATTTCTTGTATCATGTCTGCAGTCTTTGACCATCTCCTGTAGTATGTTTGCAGGCTCTGACCATCTCTTGTACTATGTCTGCAGTCTCTGACCATCTCCTGTAGTATGTTTGCAGTCTCTGACCATCTCTTGTACTATGTCTGCAGTCTCCGACCGTCTCCTGTAGTATGTTTGCAAACTCTGACCATATCTTGTATCTTGTCTGCAGTCTCCGACCATTTCTTGTACTATGTTTGCAGTCTCTGACCATTTCTTGTATCATATATGCAGCCTCTGACCATCTTCTGTAGTATGTTTAGTCTCTGACCATCTCTTGTATCATGTCTGCAGTCTCTGACCATCTTATGTAGTATGTCTGCAGTCTCGGACCATCTCCTGTAGTATGTTTGCATTCTCTGACCATTTATTGTATCATATCTGCAGTCTCTGACCATCTCTTCTATCTTGTCTGCAGCCTCTGACCATCTCATGTATCATGTCTGCAGTCTGCCCATCTCGTTTTGTTTATTGTTCCAGGGTAACCAAGACTCTTTAGGGGAGCATCTCTGTGCTTGAGTCATTGCCATAGAAACATTTGCAAAGGGGAGGAGTTAGTAAGATGACCACACCCACGTGGGGGTGCCCAAAATATTTTTGCACCCAGGCGTCTGTGACCCTAGGTTCGGCCCTGGAGCAGCACATGCATGTCAAAAACCGATACGGATTTGGCAACTTTTTGTGGACTTTGGGGTAGACATGTTAAAACCAATTCCCATTTTTCAAGATAACCAGGGATGTATAAAGCTTACGCAATCAGAAAGGGTCAATCCTAGGACCAAACACATCAACGTCAAGTATCACCTACTGAGGGATAATCAAGAGCAAGGTGTCATTGACATTCAATACTAGACATGTGCATTCGTTTTCGTTAGAATGCATTTTCGTCCGAAAATCTGTTTTTTTCGTTATCGTTTTAACAAACGATAACGAAAGTGCAAGAAACGAAAACCGAAAGATCCGACATAAAAAATGCTTTATTTTCGTTTTTGTTGCTGTAAAAATTTGATATAGAGAGATTCGACATTATAGGGAATATATTCGACATTACAGAGAATAGATTTCGATTTATGAGAAAATAGATTCGACATTATAGAGAATAGCAATAGCTGGGTGAAAAAATGGACTACTAAGAAAAAATCTCAGAAAACAAGTCAAAATTCACCAGGCAGCGCTGGACATAAAAACTAACCAAACAATTCAATGCAAACATACACTTAAAATGATTAGAGCAAATTAATATAATGTCCTTGGAAACAAAATTTCTTTCTGTGAATGTCGATTTTAAATGTAATAGCTGAAGGGATCCTATTGACACAAAGTCCGCTGATGCCTAGGATGCAGCATATGGGAAATAAGACATCTCACAATAGTGCTCATAAAGTTGGAGGGGGTATGTGTAAAATGGAACCCCCTCTTGAGTGTCCTCTTTTACCCCAACGATGCAATCAATCAGCGTGTCTCCAAACAGCTTCACTGGTTTGCACAGGATTTAACCATAAAAAGAGAAAGTAACATAGCGTGATCCTGCTTAAACTTTTTATTCTTCTAAAAAAAATCTTCATACAGTACACTCACATGAAAGCGATTTTATAAATGCATATCCCACAGTGATACCTCCGTCAGGTGTAGTGTTAGTGTATCCGCACCTCCGGTCAATCTCTGCTGATCTAGCTAATTGGGGAACAAACACTAATGCCGGTTGACAAGATACTTTCGATAACTTGCTTAATCCCTGACTAGTTTCGTCACATGGGACATCATCTGAGGGTGGAGACAAGTGATGCACCTAAAGTCTATATACCTGAGAAGCGCCCACTGATTGAAATTACTTCAATTAGAGTTAAATCTCCAAAAGGAGATTAAGCTAGCGGAGAAGCCCATGGCAGCGCAGACTTACGGCTCAGGCATAAGGACTGTAGGTGCAGCAGTTTGAATATGCTGTGAAATGCACTATGGTAAAACATCCATCAATCATACTCATCACCGCAGTTGCAAGTGCCTGCAAGTAATTACAACCTGCCGGACTCCTGCAAGCTGACAGGGAGAAGCGATCTAGGTTTACCAATAACTTTAATAGAAACAACAAAAGCCCCATTGATGGGACCATATCACTATCGACTCGATAGTGATATGGTCCCATCAATGGGGCTTTTGTTGTTTCTATTAAAGTTATTGGTAAACCTAGATCGCTTCTCCCTGTCAGCTTGCAGGAGTCCGGCAGGTTGTAATTACTTGCAGGCACTTGCAACTGCGGTGATGAGTATGATTGATGGATGTTTTAGCATAGTGCATTTCACAGCATATTCAAACTGCTGCACCTACAGTCCTTATGCCTGAGCCGTGAGTCTGCGCTGCCATGGGCTTCTCCGCTAGCTTAATCACCTTTTGGAGATTTAACTCTAATTGAAGTAATTTCAATTAGTGGGCGCTTCTCAGGTATAAAGACTTTAGGTGCATCACTTGTCTCCACCCTCAGATGATGTCCCATGTGACGAAACTAGTCAGGGATTAAGCAAGTTATCGAAAGTATCTTGTCAGCCGGCATTAATGTTTGTTCCCCAATTAGCTAGATCAGCAGAGATTGACCGGAGGTGCGGATACACTAACACTACACCTGACGGAGGTATCACTGTGGGATATGCATTTATAAAATCGCTTTCATGTGAGTGTACTGTATGAAGATTTTTTTTAGGAGAATAAAAAGTTTAAGCAGGATCACGCTATGTGCTATGTTCCTTTCTCTTTTTATGGTTAAATCCTGTGCAAACCAGTGAAGCTGTTTGGAGACACGCTAATTGATTGCATCGTTGGGGTAAAAGAGGACACTCAAGAGGGGGTTCCATTTTACACACACCCCCCTCCAACTTTATGAGCACTATTGTGAGATATCTTATTTCCCATATGCTGCATCCTAGGCATCAGTGGACTTTGTGTCAATAGGATCCCTTCAGCTATTACATTTAAAATCGACATTCACAGAAAGAAATTTTGTTTCCAAGGACATTATATTAATTTGCTCTAATCATTTTAATTGTATGTTTGCATTGAATTTTTTGGTTAGTTTTTATGTCCAGCGCTGCCTGGTGAATTTTGACTTGTTTTCTGAGATTTTTTCTTGGTAGTCCATTTTTTCACCCAGCTATTGATATTTGATTGGTCCGTGTACCAAATTTAATGGTAGCAGCTGTAGCCACTTGAATGTGGTTTATTTGAAATTTGGCTTTTGTCTTCATTTCTATATTAGTTAAATTTCATGAGCGCTTGTATTGTGTTCCTGGGTGGGCGGACAACTTGAACGCAACTATCTTATATTATTATAGAGAATAGATTCGACATTAGTCATACAACATTAGAATTCTTGTAGGCAGAATATTCGAACGGAAATGTATGATTCGACGTAAAGATTTGACGTTCCGTCGAATATTCTTTTGACCATTCAACAGAAACCAAGTATTATTGGATTTTCGGACGAAAGCTATTCCCCAACGAAAAACGAAATAAATCAAAACGATTTTCGGGAGTAACTAAATAAATTTATTTTCCAAACGAAAACGAAAAAACGAAACAAAATATTCCAGTCTGCACATGTCTATTCAATACTGCCCATCAGAGGAGATGACTGCTGTTGCACTCACCAAGTCTTTGTTGAAGGAACGTCGTAGTTATATCCAGAAGAAGCTGAATATAAATTGACAAAGCATGCTTTTGAGAAGGGGTGTTGAAAGAGCAACAGCAAGTAGCTGTCATGTACCTGGGTTTCTTTGAACTGGGATGTTCCTGGTCCCACAGCTGCAGTCTTACCTGTCGTGCCATGGAGGAGCTCTGGAGTTATTGCAATGCTCTCCCAGCTTGATGCATTGCCTTGGACTCACTAGCCCCACCTGCTGCCAGCTGCAGACAATGTACAATTAAGCAGCCCATAAATAGCAGCACTTCTTGTTACTCAGTGCCCGTTTGTTTGGACTTGCTCCCTGGGTGTATTGATAGCTCTGTGATTTTGACTACTGTGTATTGAACCTCTGCCTGAATTCTTGACCACTCTCCAGCCTGCTGATTTGGCACTTCACCGCCAGTTCATATATGACCTCCGCCTGCCTGACCATTCTTTGGATTTAGATTTTGTACTATTTTGCCTGATCTGTTTGCTTGACCTGCCTGACTACATTTTCATCTGAATCCTCAGCATACAAGTTCCACTTCGGACACTACCTACCACAGGTACCTTACATTACAAATGGGCCACAATGGCAGTACACCTTGTTTTTTAACTGCCGCTTGCATTTCCGCAGCAATCCTGGGACGTTTAGCACTTCATCTGTCAAAGTGACTTTTGTAATTTCCTTGTTAAAGAGGAAGGCCCTGGCCTGGGTCTCTCCTTACCTGGAACTCAATGATCCTGTGCTGCAAGACCCTGACAAATTTCTGATTTCTCTTCAGATTGTATTTGGCAAGCCAGATAGAACTTCTGCAGCTGAGTACTCAATTTTGGACTACAGTAAGGTAGGTCTGTGGCACAGTATGCTTTTAAGTTCTGTACCCTGGCTGCGGAGACTAATTGGGACTCAAGAGCATTACATGCAGCCTTCCGAAAAGGTCTTATAGATCCCATCAAGGACAAATTAGTCGGCGTAACCCAGAAGTGGTACACTTATCTTCCATTCAGGACCCCAGAGCATGGACAAAATATGAAGTAAAAAAAATATCACAAGTAATACATGAGGGGAAAATTGCTCCATTTGCAGATATGAGAGAAAAATGGAATGTACCGGAGAATTATTTCTTTAGACACATGCAGATGGTTCATGCTCTGTCAGCCCAATTCCCTGATGGTATCCCACAACTAATAGAAACAGGCTTAGAACAAATGGTGAGAAAGAGAAAGGAAAAGGGGATGATCTCAACGTTATACTCGTATTTAGGAAAAACAGAACCATCAGATATGAATAGACTATATGAATGTTGGTTGAGAGATGTCCCAAAATTGTCTTTAGAAAATTGGGGGGAGATATATAAATTCCCTTTTCAGATCCTAGTCTCACTTCGAGACAAACTAATCCAATTTAAAATAACGCATAGGATCTATTAAACACCATATAAGTTGTTTAAAATATTCCCATCAAATTCTCAAAACTGTTGGAGATGTGTAGGTATTCCGTAAAATTTTATACATATATTCTGGACCTGCCCAAAGATAAGGTGGTTTTGGAGAGAGGTTTTGAGAATAATTGATGAAGTGACATTAGTTCAACTTGACCTGGAGGCAGCGGTCTACCTGTTAGGTTTAATAGAGGAAATCAGGGCCCCTATAGAAAGAAGAACACAGGTGGGTCTGCTGCTCTTCAATGCAAGAAAGGTAATAGTGTTGAATTGGAATAAAGTGGAAGCCCCCTCGGTGGCGCAATGGAAGAAGTTGATAAATAGTAATTTGCCATTGTATAAAGAGACATACTATAATAGAGGAAATGTGGAGAAATATAAGAAAATATGGGCAAATTGGATAGAAAACGTGACAACAGCCTCAGGCTAGGGGGATAGGAATTGGGATGGAACTACACCAATGGAAGAAAGGGAAAGAAAGGAGGTAAACGGAAGAAGATACAAATGTGAAGTATGTAAGGGAATGTGGGTATTTATGTGATTTTAATGGAAATATGAAATATGAAATGTGAAATGTATATTTGTATATTGTATATGAGAAAAAATAATAAAGAGATTTATAAAAAAAAAAGGACGAATTGGTCTATAAGAATTCTCCAGAAGACCTTGAAAATTCATAGAGCTGTGTGTTCGTCTGGATGTCCGGTATCATGTAAGGTGCCATCATGAAAGGTGCCAAGAGAGACTTACAACTCACAAGCTTCCTAAGCCAGCTTTCCGTTGGGCCCCTAACTTCCAAGCACCACCCCAGCCAGAACCTGAAATTTCAGTTGAATCCCACGCACCTGTAGAACCCATGGAAGTCAGCCGTCTCCACCTAACAGAGTCAGAGAAACAAAGGAGGTGTGCATTGGGCCTATGCTTGTACTGTGGACTTAAATGGCATTTGTTATCTGTCTTCCCTTTCCGTCCAGTAAAAGGCAGGGTCTAACCAGTGTTGGAGGGGCTGGGTTAGACCTTACATGTATATTTTATTTATTCTCCACTTCTACCTGTTATCCTTTGTTACCCATGGTTACAACAACATAACCATTCTTTTGATTGGGAAAAATGGAGAACTAACCTCTTGAGGACCGTCCTGAGATGACAAACGTTTTGTCTCAACTCAAAAGACTGTCTGGTTGTCTGTTGGCTTCCTTGGCCATTCCACCTACCTTGCCTCACGAATACCATGGGTTTGCACATGTATTTTGCAAGCAAAAGGCAGAGGTTTTAACTCCACATAATTCTTTTGACTGTGCAATTAATTTGATTCCTGGATCACCTCTTCCCAAAGGAAGGACCTATCCCCTGTTATTGCCTGAACAAAAATCTATGAAGGAATACGTCAAAGACAAATTGGAAAGAGGTTTTATCCAACCCTATTCTTCTCCATTAGGGCAGGTTTTTTTTTTGTTGAAAAAAAAGATGTGAGTCTTCGACCATGCATAGACTATCGAGGGTTAAATCAAATCACCATAAAAGACTCCTACCCTTTCATTCTAGAACTGTTTGACGTACTTAAGGGCTCTTCTCTAAGCTGGACCTTTGAGGGGCTTATAACCTGATTCGAATTAGAGAGGGAGACAAAGGGAAGACAGCATTCAACACCCGCAATGGGCATTTTGAGTATCTGTTTATGCTATTTGGGCTTTGTAATGCCCCTGCTGTCTTCCAACGTTTCATGAATGACATTTGTTCACGATTTCAGCAACAGTTTTGTGATTATCTACTTGGATGACATTTTAATATTTTCCAAGACTCATCTAGGCACATCTCACATGCAAAGCAGGTATTACAACGTCTGAGCGAAAACCACCGTTACCCGAAGATTGAGAAGTGCAATTTTCATCAAAGCCAACCTTTCCTTGGATACATCATAAGTAGAGTTGAGCGGACACCTGGATTTTCGGGTTCGGGTTCGGGTCCGAACCCGAACTTTAAAAAAAAAGTTTGGGTTCGGGAACCCGAACCCGAACTCCGAACCCCATTGTAGTCAATGGGACACGGACTTTTAGAAAAATAAAATGCGCGGAGGTCCCCGCAAATTCAATAACCAGACCCTTTAGGTATGGATATTAAGGGGAACCCCGCCGTCAATTTAAAAAAAAAATGACGTGCGGTTCCCCCTAAATATCCATAACCTGACCCTTCAGGTCTGGTGTGGATTTTAAGGGGAACTCCACCCCAAATTAAAAAAAAAATGGCGTGGAGTTCCCCCTAAAATCCACACCAGACCCCTTATCCGAGCACGTTGACCTGGCCGGCCGCAGAAAAGAGGGGGGGACAGAGTGCGGCCCCCCCCTCTCCTGAAGCACACCAGGCCACATGCCCTCAACATTGGGAGGGTGCTTTGGGGTGCACCTGAAGGGTCTGGTTATGGATATTTAGGGGGAACCGCACGTAATTTTTTTTTTTAATTGACGGCGGGGTTCCCCTTAATATCCATACCAGACCTAAAGGGTCTTGTTATTGAATTTGCGGGGACCTCTGTGCATTTTTCTTCCAAAAACCCAAAGTCTGTACCGAACCCGAACTTTACAGTTCGGGTTCGCTCAAATCTAATCATAAGTGCTGCCGGTTTTCAAATGGAGCCTCAAAAACTTTCTGCTGTCTTACAATGGCCCCAACCCACCGCTTTCTAGGGTTCGTAAATTACTACAGGCTTCATCAAAGGTTTTGCCTCCATTGCTTCCCACTTAATGCTATGACTAAGAAAGGTACAAATTGCAAGTCAGCTTTCCAGCAATTAATAGACATGTTTATCAAGGCTGCAGTTCTTCAACATCCAAATCCCGATCTCCAGTACATTGTTGAGGTTGATGCCTCGGAAGAAGGAGCAGGTGCCGTGCTGTCCCAGACACAGCCTCATGCTGCGTACACACGGTCGTTTTTTGTCTTGTAAAAAAAAAGAAGTTTTTCTAACTTAATTTTAAAAACCACATTGCCTACACACCATCATTTTTTCAAAATGCTCTAGCAAAGCGTGGTTACGTTCAGCAGGTACGGCGCCACTCAAGCTCGCGTCATAACTTGCTTCTGAGCATGCGCGGGTTTAAAAACGTTGTTTTCAACGTTGTTTTAGCCCACACACGATCATTTTTTATGACACAAAAAACAACGTTTTGAAAAACGACATAAAAAATTTAAGCATGTTCGAATTTTTTTTTTTGTCGTTTTTCAGAAGACATAAAACAACGTTTTCCTCACACACGGTCATTTTAAATGACGTTTTTAAAAATGACGTTTTTTTTCATCACAAAATAGGCCGTGTGTACGCGGCATCAGTCTAGGGTTGCCACCTTTTCTTCAAGCCAAACCCGAACACTTTAGCGGCGCACGGCAAACTTTTTTGTGCTACACTCTATAAGATTTTAAAGACCTGGAGGAGAGAAATAATGTGGCAATGTCACCCACTTAATATAGGCGTCAGTATTATGCCCTCCATAATACAGGGCCCCCCCATAGAGGAACCCATTAGATCAGAATTCCCTTATATCAGTGCTCCCCTTAAAAACACAAAAAAATAACAAAAATGCAGCACAACCTCAATAATTGTGAATGATGGTGGAAACCCCCAAGGATAATCCAAGTATTAATACACTCCAATCTTATTTAAACATACAGGGGCAGATTCAGATACAATGGTGCAGATTTGCACCGGCGTGGTGCATCATTTTTAGACTACACCGGTCCAGCGCGGAGCGGCAGTTAGGTGATTCAATAACCTTTTTTTGTCTACGATGCCCCAGCGGGGCGGATGTTAGACGGCGTAAGGCGGGGTAAAGCCAAATGGGAGTCACCATATGCTAATGAAGTGCCGACCGTGGCGCAGGGGTCACGCCGGGGCGCATTTTAGACCGCACATGCTCAGTGACATCCAGGGGTAAATGCCCCAATCTGCACATGCTCAGAACTGCACCCCGGCGTGAGCCCTGAGCTCCGCCGGCCCACTACCAATGCCCAGTCCATAAATCAGCCCAGACTTCCGCCCTACAGGTGCAAATGTACTGAAGCTTTTTTTTTGTAAGCTAGGTAGTTTGCAGTGTGTTGGTCAGTTATGGCTGATGATGAATCAGGTGGGCGAATGACCAACTTCAGCCCTGAGGAGAGGGCTGTGATTATTGAGGGCCTCTCCCAACATGGGGACCGCCTCTATGGGCCACAGAGTGCCTACACTGGCAAGGCAGATAAAATGAGAATTTTTGCGGAGATCACAACACAGGTGAATGCTTTGGGGGTGGCAGACAGGGAGCCCAAGCATAACCGCAAGAAAATTAATGACTTGCGTCGATTAGTGAAAGAGAAATTGATGTCCAAAAAAAAACATGCCAGTGGAACTGGAGGAGGACCAGCCAAAAAGATCATCCTGACAGCGGAGGACCTTGTTGTGGCCAGGTTCCTGGCTAGGGAGCTGGTGGAGGGCCTGGAGGGCTTTGATTCTGGGGATCAGCCCTTGAGGATAGGTAAGTGTGTTTTATCTTCTTTCGGGTGTGTTGCATGTGTGTGGGGGGGGGGACAAGTGTCAAGTGTGTGGGACCACCAACATCTGAATGTTTTGTGTCCTCCACAGATGTGCAGGATGGAGCTGGGCCATCATCGGCTGCAGACCGACCCACCACATCCAGGGTGGAGACTGCCCCTACATATGTGATGGAGGAAGTGGAGGAGGAGCAGGTCATGTTAGAGGAGGAGACTGTTTATTTATTGTTGGAGACCCCCATTGCTGGCCCCTCCCAAACCTCTCCCCTCATTAGACTTAGCCCCTCAGGGCTTGCTACCCCTATCAGGGATTCCCCCTCACGGGACCCCAGCCCCTCCAGGGCCCGCCCCTCACAGGACCCCAGCCCCTCCAGGGCCAGCCCCTCACAGGACCCCAGCCCCTCCAGGGCCAGACCCTCACAGGACCCCAGCCCCTTCAGGGCCAGCCCTTCCACCCAGCCTCAATCCGCTCCTGCCCAGAGGAAGGCATTAAAAAAAACAAGGGGAGTCCCTGCAGAGCTGGAGTTAAGTCTTGCAAGGGACCAAAGCAGGCAGACCCGCCACATTGGGACTCTTGCGGGGGATCTGACCAGGGTCGCAGGTAGCCTGGCATCCTCTGCCGAGAGCCATGCTGCCTGCACTGTGGCATTGAAGGAGGCCGTTATGCAGCAGGCTGGGGACAGTCGGCTCCTAAACGAGAGCCTGCAGGATGTTGTGGGTAACGGGGCAGCCCTTTTGTCCTGTATGGGTGACCTGCAGGACACCACATCCGAGCTGGTTACTGAGGTCCGGAGCCTGGCAGGTGCTGTCAGAGAGGAGGGGAGGCTGACAAGGCGCCAGCAGCGCAGCAATATCACCCGCCGGCTGCGGATGCAGGCTGCCACGAATAGCTACCTCCACCGGCTAGCCGTGGCAATGGAGGGCAAGCAGGCAGCTATGGAGAGACTGGGGGAGGTTCCACCACCAGCCCCCCAGCTCCACCAGCCCCCCCAGCTCCACCAGCCCCCCCAGCTCCACCAGCCCCCCCAGCTCCACCAGCCCCACCAGCCCCCCCAGCCCCGGCTCGCACCAGGCAACAGCGGCCCAAAACCTTAGGGACAAGAAAGAGCCCACGCAAGGGACGTTGATTTTTTTTGTTTATTTTTTGTGCACTCAGGTTATGATTCTTATTTATTTTTTAGATACTCAGGTTATGAGTCAATTTAATTTATTTCCCTGCACACGGGGAGTAGTGCAGCTTTCAGTGTGAATGGTGTGTGAATGTGGGGGGGCGACAATCCTGCCTTTAAGGTTTGTCACCCTCAGTCGTTGGGGAGAAGTGATCCCCACGACCCGTGTGAAAGGTGTATGAATGGACAGCAACATAATTGGAGCCTTGGCGCGGCGTTGCTGCTCCCTAGTACCATGGGGGTACTTCGGTCTAATCCAATTCATTGTGGATGTGGGGTGTGTGTGCTAGGGACCACAGTGGTGTGCATGCGTGCATTCTCATAGTGCCATGATTAATGTGTGTGTTTAACGAGAAAAGAAGCGTTCCACGAGGCGTGTCCTGACGGCTCTTCCATCAGCAGACGGGATAGCCTCTGGCAGGGGGGGATTATGTGGTTGGGGGCTCAGGTCATCACGTATGTCAATCTCCAGGCCCCTTCTCACTGCGAGGTTGTGCAGCATGCAACATGCCCCTATGATCTGGCACACAAAGTCTGGGGAATACAACAGGGTACCCCCAGACTTATCCAGGCATCGGAAACGGGACTTTAGGAGGCCAAATGTGCGTTCCACCACTCCACGGGTACGTGCGTGTGCTTCATTGTATCTTCTCTCTCCTGGGGTTTGGGGGTTCCGGAATGGGGTCATGAGATGGGGTCCCAGTGCATATGCCGCGTCACCTGGAAGGGAAAAGACAGGAGGATGTTAGTCATGCATGTGCCCCTCGTGATGTCTGCATCATGGGGGGGGACAGTCATACCTGACACCCATGTCACTCACCAACCAGCCAGCTGTTCCCGTACACGTTCTGTTTAAATTCTGTAGGGATGTTGCTTTGCCGGTAGATGAAGCTGTCATGGCTGGATCCTGGGTGTTTGGCACGGACGTGCCATATGAGGCATTGGGCATCGGCAATCACCTGTACATTGATGGAATGCCAATGCTTGCGATTGCAGTATATGTGCTCCATGTCACGGGGGGGCTGTAGTGCCACATGGGTGCAATCAATGGCCCCCACAGTGCGTGGGAATCTGTCAATTTGGTAGAAATCTGTCATTGTCTTCAGCCGCTGGACCTCCTGGGTGGGTTTTATGATTTGGTTGGCCATGCGTCTCAGGATTGCAGGGATAACCTGGTGCACACATCTGCTCATGGTGGATTGTGACATCCCAGCCGACAATCCACTTGTTCTTTGAAAAGATCCAGTGGCCAGGAAATGCAGTGTTGCCAGGACCTTCACCAGTGGCTGCACTGCATGTACGCGGTGTGTCTTGCTGGTGATGTCATCCTGCAGGGTTCTGGTTATTTCCAGGATGACTTCACGGCTGAATCTGTAGATGCGAAACACCTCCAATTCCCCCATGTCAAAGACGTCAATGCGCGTGCGGAATACTCTCTCCCGTGCCCTCCTACGTGCCCGTCGACGCAATAGTGCAAGGACCACGGCTGCCCCTGGCATGTTGGCACACAGATGTGTTGTCCAGCAAGTGTTGTTGCTCAGGTCGTGTGTAACGCTGCTGCTTTAGCTGCTCTCCAGCTGACCTGTGCAAGTCTGGTCCAAAGCTACCCCTGCTTTTATGAGGGGTAACTTGGCGCCGGAATTTTCTCTTCCGCTCACCGGGAGTAGCCTGCGCCGGACAAGCTTAAGTTTATGAATCGGCCCAAAAACCTAATTTGCATATTTAAAACCAAAAAACCATGGCCACGCCAGATCGGACCAGCGTAAATCTGCACCAACGCCGCGCCGGCGTGGAAAGGTTACACCGAGGCGATGAAGTCTATTTGGAGGCGTAATATGGTTCTCTGGGTAAGGCGCAGCGATCCGCCGGCGCAAATCTGCACTTACGCCGTGCATCTACCAAAAAAACGGTGTAAGTGCTTTATGAATCTGCCCCACAATATATACTGTTCAATCTCCACACACATATATAATAGTGTATGAATAGAGGTGTAAATCCATTCCACAATGTGCTGTGCTAATATCCATTTTATAATCATCTTTTGAGTTAGATACATTGGATATTAGCACAACACATTGTGGAATGGATTTACACCACTATTATACACTATTATATGTGTGTGGAGATTGAACAGTATGTATGTTTAAATAAGATTGGAGTGTATTAATACTTTGATTATCCTTGGGGGTTTCCACCATCATTCACAATACATTTTTGCACATTTGAATTTATATAATTATAGGGGGAGGTTGCACTGCATGTTTAATTTTTTTTTAGGCATTTTGTTTATGTCAGAGTCCCCTATATCAGATTCTCTTTAGAGACCAGTCTTTAAGGGGGTGTTGATGTAAGGTGACTGTGAAATAATGGGTGTCTCTAAAGAGGGGGGGTGATATAAAGACACACTGATCCTTATATCATAATGTGGGTCTCTAAAGGGGTGCTTATATAAAGAGAGTTTCCCTTATCTAATAGAGGTCTCTAAGTAGGGGGGTGCTGATATAATAGGGGGTCTCCAAATGGTCAACAGCAGTTAGAACCCCCCTCCCCACAGGCCCCCCATTAGCTCAGATTCCCCTTCCCTTATATCGGTCCCCACCTCCCTTCGATTAGATCAGGGACCCCCCATCAGTGTCCCCTGCCCTGAAAGACCCCCATTAGACTGCCTTACCAAGAGTCGCTTCGAGACAGGAAGTGTGGGAGCTGGAGCATTCATTCACAGGGCTGCTGTTAGAAATTATTGGGACCCCCTGAGGAGGGAAAGAGGTGGGTGGAAGGAGGTAAAAAAGGGGAAGGTGAGGGAGAGAGAGAGAGAGAGAGAGAGAGAGAGGGGTGGCAGGAGAGAGGCAAGAGAGAGAGAGGGGGCAGGAGAGAGAGGGAGGGGGGCAGGAGAGAGAGAGAGGGGGGCAGGAGAGAGAGAGAGGGGGGCAGGAGAGAGAGAGGGGGCAGGAGAGAGAGAGAGAGGGAGGCAGGAGAGAGAGGGGGGCAGGGGAGAGAGAGAGGGGGGCAGGAGAGAGAGAGAGGGGGCAGGAGAGAGAGAAACAGAGGGCAGGAGAGAGGCAAGAGAGAGAGAGGGGGCAGGAGAGAGAGAGAGGGAGGCAGGAGAGAGAGAGAGGGAGGCAGGAGAGAGAGAGAGGGAGGCAGGAGAGAGAGGGAGGCAGGAGAGAGAGGGGGGCAGGAGAGAGAGGGGGCAGGAGAGAGAGGGGGGACAGGAGAGAGAGAGAGGGGGCAGGAGAGAGAGGGGGCAGGAGAGAGAGAGGCAGGAGAGAGAGGCAGGAGAGAGAGGGGCAGTAGAGAGGGGGCAGGAGAGAGAGAGGGGCAGCAGAGAGAGAGAGAGGGGGCAGCAGAGAGAGAGAGAGGGGGCAGGAGAGAGAGAGAGGGGGGCAGGAGAGAGAGGGGCAGGAGAGAGAGGGGGGCAGGAGAGAGAGAGGGAGGGAGGCAGGAGAGAGAGAGAGAGAGAGGGGGCAGGAGAGAGAGAGAGGGGGCAGGAGAGGGAGAGAGGCAGGAGAGAGAGGGGGCAGGAGAGAAAGAGAGGCAGTAGAGAGAGGGGGCAGGAGAGAGAGAGAGGCATGAGAGAAGGGGCATGAGAGAGAGAGGCATGAGAGAGTAGACAGGAGAGAGAGGCATGAGAGAGGGGGAGCAGAAGAGAAAGGGGGGCAGAAGAGATAGAGAGAGGGGGCAGGAGAGAGAGAGAGAGAACGGGCAGGAGAGAGAGAGGGGGGCAGGAGAGAGAGAAGGGGGGCAGGAGAGAGAGGGGGCAGTAGAGAGAGGCAGGAGAGAGAGGGGCAGCAGAGAGAGAGAGAGAGAGGGGCAGCAGAGAGAGGCAGGAGAGAGAGTTTATGTCAGAGTCCCCTATATCAGATTCTCTTTAGAGACCAGTCTTTAAGGGGGTGTTGATGTAAGGTGACTGTGAAATAATGGGTGTCTCTAAAGAGGGGGGGTGATAGATAGACACACTGATCCTTATATCATAATGTGGGTCTCTAAAGGGGTGCTTATATAAAGAGAGTTTCCCTTATCTAATAGAGGTCTCTAAGTAGGGGGGTGCTGATATAATAGGGGGTCTCCAAATGGTCAACAGCAGTTAGAACCCCCCTCCCCACAGGCCCCCCATTAGCTCAGATTCCCCTTCCCTTATATCGGTCCCCACCTCCCTTCGATTAGATCAGGGACCCCCCATCAGTGTCCCCTGCCCTGAAAGACCCCCATTAGACTGCCTTACCAAGAGTCGCTTCGAGACAGGAAGTGTGGGAGCTGGAGCATTCATTCACAGGGCTGCTGTTAGAAATTATTGGGACCCCCACCCCCTGAGGAGGGAAAGAGGTGGGTGGAAGGAGGTAAAAAAGGGGAAGGTGAGGGAGAGAGAGAGAGAGAGAGAGAGAGAGAGAGAGAGGGGGGTGGCAGGAGAGAGGCAAGAGAGAGAGAGAGGGGGCAGGAGAGAGAGGGAGGGGGGCAGGAGAGAGAGAGAGGGGGGCAGGAGAGAGAGAGGGGGCAGGAGAGAGAGAGAGAGGGAGGCAGGAGAGAGAGGGGGGCAGGGGAGAGAGAGAGGGGGGCAGGAGAGAGAGAGAGGGGGCAGGAGAGAGAGAAAGGGAGGCAGGAGAGAGAGAGAGGGAGGCAGGAGAGAGAGGGAGGCAGGAGAGAGAGGGGGGCAGGAGAGAGAGGGGGCAGGAGAGAGAGGGGGGACAGGAGAGAGAGAGAGGGGGCAGGAGAGAGAGAGAGGGGGCAGGAGAGAGAGGGGGCAGGAGAGAGAGAGGCAGGAGAGAGAGGCAGGAGAGAGAGGGGCAGTAGAGAGGGGGCAGGAGAGAGAGGGGGGCAGCAGAGAGAGAGAGAGGGGGCAGCAGAGAGAGAGAGAGAGGGGGCAGGAGAGAGAGAGAGGGGGGCAGGAGAGAGAGGGGCAGGAGAGAGAGAGAGGGGGGCAGGAGAGAGAGAGGGAGGGAGGCAGGAGAGAGAGAGAGAGAGAGGGGGCAGGAGAGAGAGAGAGGGGGCAGGAGAGGGAGAGAGGCAGGAGAGAGAGGGGGCAGGAGAGAAAGAGAGGCAGTAGAGAGAGGGGGCAGGAGAGAGAGAGAGAGGCATGAGAGAAGGGGCATGAGAGAGAGAGGCATGAGAGAGTGGACAGGAGAGAGAGGCATGAGAGAGGGGGAGCAGAAGAGAAAGGGGGGCAGAAGAGATAGAGAGAGGGGGCAGGAGAGAGAGAGAGAACGGGCAGGAGAGAGAGAGGGGGGCAGGAGAGAGAGAAGGGGGGCAGGAGAGAGAGGGGGCAGTAGAGAGAGGCAGGAGAGAGAGGGGCAGCAGAGAGAGAGAGAGAGAGAGGGGGCAGCAGAGAGAGGCAGGAGAGAGAGGGGCAGCAGAGAGAGAGAGAGGGGGCAGCAGAGAGAGGGGGGGCAGCAGAGAGAGAGGGGGGGTGGCAGCAGAGAGAGAGGGGACAGCAAAGAGAGAGAGAGAGGGGGGCAGGAGAGAGAGAGAGGGGGCAGCAGAGAGAGAGAGAGGGGCAGGAGAGAGAGAGGGGGGCAGGAGAGAGAGAGAGGGAGGCAGGAGAGAGAGAGAGGGAGGCAGGAGAGAGAGGGAGGCAGGAGAGAGAGGGGGCAGGAGAGAGAGGGGGGACAGGAGAGAGAGAGAGGGGGCAGGAGAGAGAGAGAGGGGGCAGGAGAGAGAGGGGGCAGGAGAGAGAGAGGCAGGAGAGAGAGGCAGGAGAGAGAGGGGCAGTAGAGAGGGGGCAGGAGAGAGAGGGGGGCAGCAGAGAGAGAGAGAGGGGGCAGCAGAGAGAGAGAGAGAGGGGGCAGGAGAGAGAGAGAGGGGGGCAGGAGAGAGAGGGGCAGGAGAGAGAGAGAGGGGGGCAGGAGAGAGAGAGGGAGGGAGGCAGGAGAGAGAGAGAGAGAGAGGGGGCAGGAGAGAGAGAGAGGGGGCAGGAGAGGGAGAGAGGCAGGAGAGAGAGGGGGCAGGAGAGAAAGAGAGGCAGTAGAGAGAGGGGGCAGGAGAGAGAGAGAGGCATGAGAGAAGGGGCATGAGAGAGAGAGGCATGAGAGAGTGGACAGGAGAGAGAGGCATGAGAGAGGGGGAGCAGAAGAGAAAAGGGGGCAGAAGAGATAGAGAGAGGGGGCAGGAGAGAGAGAGAGAACGGGCAGGAGAGAGAGAGGGGGGCAGGAGAGAGAGAAGGGGGGCAGGAGAGAGAGGGGGCAGTAGAGAGAGGCAGGAGAGAGAGGGGCAGCAGAGAGAGAGAGAGAGAGAGAGAGGGGGCAGCAGAGAGAGGCAGGAGAGAGAGGGGCAGCAGAGAGAGAGAGAGAGAGGGGGCAGCAGAGAGAGGGGGGGCAGCAGAGAGAGAGGGGGGGTGGCAGCAGAGAGAGAGGGGACAGCAAAGAGAGAGAGAGAGGGGGGCAGGAGAGAGAGAGGGGGCAGCAGAGAGAGAGAGAAGGGCAGGAGAGAGAGGGGCAGGAGAGAGAGAGAGGGGGGCAGGAGTGAGAGAGGGAGAGAGACAGGAGAGAGAGAGGGGGCAGGAGAGAGGGAGGGGGCAGGAGAGAGAGAGAGGGAAAGAGGCAGGAGAGAGAGGGGGCAGGAGAGAGAGGCATGAGAGAGGGGGCAGGAGAGAGAGAGGCATGAGAGAGGGGGCAGGAGAGAGATAGGCATGAGAGAGGGGACAGGAGAGAGAGGCAGGGGAGGGGAGCAGAAGAGAGAGGGGGCAGGAGAGAGAGGGTGGCAGCAGAGAGAAGGGAGAGGGGGCAGGAGAGAGAGAGGGGGCAGGAGAGAGAGAGAGAGGGGGCAGGAGAGAAAGAGGGGAGAGAGAGGGGGCATGAGAGAGGGGAAGAGGGTGAAGGGGGCAGGAGAGAGAGGGAGGGAGGGGGCAGGAGAGGGAGGGGGCAGGAGAGAGAGGGGGAGGAGAGAGAGGGGGGTAGGAGAGAGAGCGGGGGGAGGAGAGAGAGGGGGGCAGGAGAGAGAGGAAGAGGGGGGCAGGAGAGAGAGGAAGGGGGGCAGGAGAGAGAGAGGCTGACCTCAGGAGACAGTGACACACAGCGCGATTTAGGACTCTGGAGCATGCAGGGCAGGCGCGATTATCCACAGACAGCCCTCTGCATCCACATGACCAGCAGCTATGGCTCTAGGTGACCCTCATGTCCGCTGTGCGATCCGTCCCGCACATGACTTTAGGGTTGCCATGACATGCAGCCTGCTCGGCCAATCACGGGACACCCGCCGGCAGCAGCCTCCGCTCGGCCAATCACAGACCCTCATGCCATGACCTTTCTGTCAATCAGGACACCCGCCGGGCTCAGAGAGCGCACCGCTGTACAACAAACAGACACTGGGGCTGATTTACCAAGCCTGTGCGCCATGACTCACGGCGCACAGGCAAGAGTAAAAGTGTTTTTGACATTTACTAAAGAAATACGCTGCTAGTGCAGTGTATTTCCTTAGTTACTAAAGTGCTCAGTGCGCCCAGGAGAGAGCGCATTGAGCACTACTATAGACCTGGCGCACGGCACATTGAAATGTAAATAGCAGGGATTTGGGTGGGAGTTTATTAGGGGGGAGGTGGGGTGCTGCGGGGGAAGTGTAGTGACATGTATTTGAATGTGTGTTGCTGGCCGAATTGAAAGTGAAAGTGATTTTAGGGAACCGATCCCCGTACGCTTGCACAGTACGCCTGAACCTCGGGAGGTTCATTTGCATACTGGGCATGCGTACTGAGAAATATCGGAGATTCCCGTGCGCCTTGTCAGTATGCCGAGAAAATCTTGGTAAATACCAAGCGGTGTAGCTGTAATTCCTGTGCGTGACGCGGCGCACGGGAATCTCCGACCTGTTTTCAGCTTGCGCTGACCATGAAGGGGAACTCCGTGCCAAATTTCAAAGCAAAAACCGGCGCGAGTTCCCCTCCAGGTGCATACCAGGCTCTTAGGCTTGGTCTGGAACGCGAGGGGTTATACCCGCGCCAAAAACCAGCGCGGGGTTCCCCCCAGATCCAAACCAAGCCCTCATCCCAAGCACGCAGTCTGGCCCGGACAGGAATGGGGGTGGGGATGAGCGAACGCCCCCCTCCTGAGCCATACCAGACCGCATGCCCCTTGACATGGGGGAGTGTGTGCTTTGGGGGAGGGGGGCACGGCCCCCCCACCCCAAAGCACTCTTGTCCCCATGTCGATAGGGACAAGAGCCTCTTCCCGACAACCCTTGCCGTTGGTTGTCGGGGTATGCGGGTGGGGGGTTTTCGGAATCTGCGAGCCCCCTATAATAAGGGGGCCCCCAGATGCCGGCCCCCCACCCTATGTGAATGAGTATGGGGTACATCGTACCCCTACCCATTCACCTGGGGAAAAAATGTAAAGTAAAAAAAACACACCACACAGAATAAAATAATTTATTAGTCAGCTCCGGAGCCCCCCTTTCTTTTTTAAGCTCTTTTGGAAGGGGGGTGTCTTCTCTCCCGATCTTCCGCCGGGACCCTGGGCTTCGCCGATTTCTGCCGGGGGAGGGCGCCATCCCTCGGTCTTATCCGGTGCCTTCCGTGGGGGGCCCCCCAAACCATTTAAGCTCTTTTACATTAGGGGGGGTGTGAAGGATATGCTTCAGTGTAATTCTCCCTGCTAGTAATTGTGTGTGTGTTAGAGGTAACAGGTGATTTCAGGTGTGACTCATTCCTCTGTTGAAATGTTAATGTCCCTTCCTCAGCCAGCTCCCTATTTGAAAGGGTAATTGATCTATTGTGTGTGTGAAGGAGACCTGTGTTTACTGTTTGCTGTGATTAGATAAGGGGCTCATGTTAATTATTCTGATTGCTTCATTGTGGTAATTACCTCTTCTATATGCGGGGCCAAGCTGTCTAGATAACGTATTCTGTTACAACTAGTAATTACCTTCACTGATGTCATTATCTAAAGAAATGCGTCTTCAGAGTCGGCGCCAAAGTGTCTGCCTATAATCTGTATGAGAGCCCCCACTGTGTGTGAAAAGGGGGTTGAGAGTTCATTGTTCTGTGATTGAGGATTTAGCTTGTAAACTGCATATATACCAGCAGCATGCTGCCATTAAAGTGTCTTGTTCCAGCAGTAAGCTCTGACTCATGTGTGGCTTATTGGGCGATTCCAGGAATATTCCTCCTCGTGGAATATTGGGTGACTTTCGTTATGGGAAGAAGGGAATGTTTGACGGGGATATCATTCTAATACCGTCACAACTGGTTGGCAGCAGCGGGATTTTCCCTTCTACTCTCCTTTACACCCGGATTCCAAGCAGACACTGGAAGAACTACTGGAAGTTCGTGGAAGGATTGCTAGCAACAAAACCAAGCGGGTCATCATAGCAGAATTAATGGAGCTAGGCAAGGAGAACTTGGTTGCAGCAACGCCAGCAGTACAAGAGATGGAGACACCAGTGATTCAGGAAGAGGAATCGCCAGCCAACAAAGTAATGAGAGAGAAGCTAGCATGGTTCGGTCCGAACCCAACGGCGGATGTGGTGCTGAAAGTGATGGACCTGTTAGTAAATGCAGAGCTAGAGGAGGCTAAACAAATAAGAGATGCAGAACTACAGTTAAAACTGGCAGCAGTCCAACAAGCAGCCACACATTCTCCAAACAGTGGCCCAGATTCAAGAAGCAATTGCGCCCGTGTAACCGTGCAAGCGCAATTGCTTACTTGCTTCGGTGTAACGAGTGCTCCTGATTCAGGAACCTCGTTACACCGGCTGCAGCCTAAAATCTGCGCGGCATAAGGCTCTTATGCCTCGCAGATTTTAGGCTGCATTCTTGCGGGGGCCGATAGGGGGCACTCCCATTGTGTATCAGCGTGTAGTATGCAAATTGCATACTACCAATGATTCACAATCTTGCGCGGGCCCCGCGCAAGCCAGGTACGGAGTTTCCGTACGGCTACTTTAGCGCAAGGCTGCCCTTTCTAATAGCAGGGGCAGCCTGTGCTAAAGTATACCGCCGCTCCCGCGTCGCGACGTTCAAATGTTACGTCGTTTGCGTAAGTGCTTCATGAATGGCGCTGGACGCCATTCACGTTCACTTTGAAGCAAATGACGTCCTTGCGACGTCATTTGCCGCAATGCACGTCGGGATCATTTAACTTGCGCGCGCTTACGCCGGGCAAATTTGCCGGCGCGCCCTCGCAAGTCACAGAGCTACTGCTCCGTGAATCGAGGGCAGCGCAAAATATTTGCGTGGGCGCAGGGCAAAATCGTTGCCCTGCTCCCACGCAAATATCGCGCAAATCTTATTGAATCTGGGCCACTGAGTACAGCACAGCAGACACAAGGAAGATTCCGTTTAGCGCTTTTAAAGCTTTTGATGAAAAGGACTGTGAAATTGATAACTACCTGGCAGATTTTGAGCGACAATGTAATCTGCACCGAATATCTAGAAGAGAGTGGGTTTCAATATTGTCAGGCAAACTGTCAGGCAAAGCTTCTGATGCTTTCCGGACCGTGCCAGATCAGGATATCCATAGCTACGCCCGGGTTAAAGAAGTGCTCTGGCTCGTTATGCAGTAACCCCAGAGTCCCACCGACAGAAGTTCAGGGACTCACGCAAAACCACGAAAGACTCTTACGCGGAATGGGCATGCCAGTTATCCCTGTCAGCCTCTAACTGGGTTAACAGCAGCCAGGCCACCACCGCAGAGGACATTTTGCAACTAATGCTCCTGGAGCAATTTTACAATCACATCCAGACGGATGTCAAAGACTGGGTGAGAGATCGCAGGCCCATGACTCTACCAGAGGCCGCGAAGTTGGCGGATGAATATGCGGATACTCGCAAGACAAACCAGGTCACACCACGGGTACAACCTCCATGACCAACGGCGCCCTCACACCCACCAGCCGATAGATACCAACCTCCTAACAGACCGGTGACATCTAGCCCTCGCTATCAGCGCCAGGAGGACAACGAACAACGCTGCTTCCGGTGCAAACAGCTGGGTCACTTCAAGCAGAATTGCCCCATGAATGACAACACCAGGTCAAATTGGTCTCAACCTGGGTACCGCCCACCAGCAGCAGCCCATTATGTAGACTCGGCTTGGGATCTCCAGGAGCTGGGTCAGGAAGAACCATTGGGCACCCCTTACGAAGCCCTCATGGTACAATCTGTTATAACGGACAACAGGGAACACCATTGTCAGCTGGTCATGGGCGACAGCCATGAGCCGGAGGGGCCCTGGAGGGAGCTGGGCAGAAAGAGGCACCGCCGGCTACCCTCCAAGACGAAGAGGTCCTGGAAGCCGTATAACAAGCTGACCTGGGAGGAGAAGAAGCGATAGTCGGTGCCGAAGTGTCTGCCTATAATCTGTATGATAGCCCCCACTGTGTGTGAAAAGGGGGTGGAGAGTTCATTGTTCTGTGATTGAGGATTTAGCTTGTAAACTGCATATATACCAGCAGCATGCTGCCATTAAAGTGTCTTGTTCCAGCAGTAAGCTCTGACTCATGTGTGGCTTATTGGGCGATTCCAGGAATATTCCTCCTCGTGGAATATTGGGTGACTTTCGTTATGGGAAGAAGGGAATGTTTGACGGGGATATCATTCTAATACCGTCACAGGGGGCATCCGGACTTCGGCGACTTCTGCCGGGGGATGGCGCTGTGAAGGACTTTTTGCCTATATGCTCAGTTTAATTCTCCCTGCTAGTAATGCTGTGTGTGTTAGAGGTAAAAGGGGATTTCAGGTGTGACTCATTCCTCTGTGTACCAGACTGTTGAAATGATTAGATAAGTGGCTCATGTTAATTATTCTGATTGCTTCATTGTGGTAATTACCTCTTCTATATGCGGGGCCAAGCTGTCTAGATAACGTATTCTGTTACAACTAGTAATTAACTTCACTGATGTCATTATCTAAAGAAATGTGTCTTCAGAGTCGGCGCCTAAGTGTCCACCTATGATCTGTATGGAAGCCCCCAGTGTGTGAAAAGGGGGTGGAGATTTCATTGTTCTTTGATTGAGGATTAGCATGTAAACTGTATATATAACTAGCAGCATGCTGCCATTAAAGAGTGTCTTGTTCCAGCAGTAAGCTTGGCTCATGTGTGGATTATTGGGCAATCCCAGGAATATTCCTCCTCGTGGGATATTGGGTGATTTTCTTTATGGGAAGAAGGGAATGTTTGACGGGGATATCATTCTACTACCGTCACAGGCGCCTATCCCCCGGTCTTTCCGGTGCCTTCCGCCAGGGCCCCGGTCTTTTCTCTGCTGTCTTGGCGTTCCCTCTTCTGCCTGGCTCCCCCGCGGAGCCAGGGCTTTCTTTCCGCTTTCTTCTCTGTTCCCTCTTCTGCCTGGCTCCCCCGCAGAGCCAGGGCTTTCTTTCCGCTTTCTTATCTGTTCCCTCTTCTGCCTGTCTCCTCCGGGGAGCCCAGGGCTTCTCTCGGTGCCTTCTCCCTTCTCTTCCATTCGATGTTGACACGACGAGGTCCCGCGCTGAAATGCCGTCTGAGCGGTGGGCATCGACTTATACAGGGCAATGCCACCATGTGACCTCAACCCATGTGACATCACATTCCCTGGGCATGATGGGAATGTGATGTCACATGGGTTGAGGTCACATGGTGGCATTGCCCTATATAAGTCAATGCCCACCGCTCAGACGGCATTTCAGTGCGGGACCTCGTCGTGTCAACATCGAATGGAAGAGAAGGGAGAAGACAGAGGAGAGAAGCCCTGGCCCCCGCGGAGGAGCCAGGCAGAAGCGGAAGACAGTGCAGAAGGCCAGGGGTGTCGCCCCCCGGCGGAAAACAGCGTAGAAGCCCAGGGGAGGCTGGAGCACCCCCCGGCAGAAAATGGCGAAGTCCAGCCCCCCCCCCCGAATGTAAAAGAGCTCTATGGGGTGGGAGGCCCCGGCGGAAGACTGCGCAGAAGGCCGGGGGGGTAGGCGCACCCCCGGCAGAAAACCGCGAAGCCCGGGCCTCCCCCCGAATGTAAAAGAGCTTAATAGGGTGGGGGGCCCCGGCGGAAGACGGCAAAGCCCGGGGCCCAATGGGGTGGTGGTGGGGGGCCCCGGCAGAAGACCCCCAGCTGACTAATGAATTAATTTATAAATGTGTGTGGGTGTCTTATTTTTTTACAATTTTTTCCCCAGGTGAATGGGTAGGGGTACAATGTACCCCATACTCATTCACATAGGGTGGGGGGCCAGAATATGGGGCCCACCTTATTAAAGGGGCTCTCAGATTCTGATAAGCCCCCCGCCCGCATACCCCGACAACCAACGGCAAGGGTTGTCGGGAAGAGGCTCTTGTCCCTATCGACATGGGGACAAGAGTGCTTTGGGGTGGGGGGGCAGTAGCCCCCTCTCTCAAAGCACACACTCCCCCATGTCGAGGGCATGCGGTCTAGTACGGCTCAGGAGGGGGGGGCGCTCACTCGTCCCCACCCCCATTCCTGTCCGGGCCAGACTGCGTGCCTGGGATGGGGGTTTGGTCTGGATCTGGGGGACCCCACGCTGTTTTTTGGCGTGGGTTTAACCCCTCACGTTCCAGACCAAGCCGAAGAGCCTAATGTATCCCTGGAGGGGGACCCGCGCCGGTTTATTGTTTGAAATTTGGCGCGGAGTTCCCCTTTATCCCGGTCCTGTCAGGGGGGGAAATGCCTGATCGTCTGTTCATACAATGTATGAACAGCGATCTGTCATTTCCCCTAGTCAGTCCCACCCCCCTTACAGTTAGAACACACCCAGGGAACATAATTAACACCTCCCTCGCCCCTAGTGTTAACCCCTTTCCTTGCCAGTGACAAGAACATTGGTTGCTAGAAAAATGCCAATGGTCCCAAAAATGTGTCCGCCATAATGTCGCAGTACCGATAAAAATTCGCTGATCGCCGCCATTACTAGTAAAAAAAAAAAAATATTTATTAAAAAAGCCATAAAACTAACCCCTATTTTGTAGACGCTATAACTTTTGCGCAAACCAATCAAACGCTTATTGCGATTTTTTGGAACCAAAAATATGTCGAAGAATACGTATCGGCCTAAACTGAGGGGAAAAAATATTATTTTTAGATAATTTTGGGGATATTAATTATAGCAAACAGTAAAAATTATTTTTTTTTGTAAAAAAAAATGTCGCTCTATTTTTGTTTATAGCAAAAAAAAAGAAAAAACGCAGAGGTGATAAAATACCACCAAAAAAAAACAGTAATATGGTCTGGGGCTCAAGTGGTTAAAAATTAACAAAACACTAAAGTTAGCCCAATTTTTGGCGATAATGTGAAAGATGATGTTACACCGAGTAAATAGATACCTAACATGTCACACTTTACTATTGCAAACACTCATGGAATGGCGCCAAACTTCAGTACTTTAAAACCCCCTTTAGGCGACTTTTTTTTTTTTAGGTAACCAGTTTATAGTTACAGAGAAGGTCAAGTGCTAAAAGTATTGCTCTCGCTCTAACGCACGCGTCAATACCTCACATGTGTGGTTTGAACGGTGTTTACATATGTGGGCGGGACTTACGCAAGTCCCGCCCACATATGTAAACATCGTTTAAACCACACATGTGAGGTATTGACGCGTGCGTTAGAGCAATACTTATAGCACTAGACCTCCTCTGTAACTATAAACTGTTAACCTGAAAAAAAAAAGTGTGCGTGTTCGCTTCTGTCTGGGAGCTACTAGGGACAGGGGCGTTTTAATTATTATTATTTATTTTTGTTACGTAATAATTCACTAAGACCTCCCCTTCAGCCTGGAAAGCATGAGTTCAGGGGAAAAAACACAGCTCTCATGCTTTCAGCAGCCATTGCAGCTTTGTTCCTGCATGTGAGCTGAACTGAGCATGCTCAGGCAGTTAGAAATGTTTTACTTTCTTTTTGAGGGTGAAAATCACTTGGATGTCTCTGAGCATGCTCATAGAGCGTGGGTGGGTTAGTAATTTAAGGGCATCCTTAACAGGTGTAACCACTTACAAGCTCACCCAAACTAGAGACTGAAATTTGTTCATGTGATTTCAATTGCTTCATTACTAGCACACATGTTATAAAAAGCGTGGATAGAGCAGTCCTCAGCTGCCCTGAGAGGGGCAGGCTGGCAGGAATGTTGTTGCTAAACAGAAATGTGTTTTGTAGCATGTTTATTTTGCCAATGTTTTTTGTTTATTTTTAAATTATGTTCAATTTGATGTATTTGTCTCTGCTGCCTTATTTTGAAAAATATTTCTGAAGATGTTGGGATGGTTAACCTATGTTTATTTTGATTTTTTAAATTTATTTTTGTTTGTGTGTGTGTTTTTGTTTGTTTGTCTTTTTTGCTTTCCTTGTTTTGTTGACCAATAAAAATTACTTTCAAATTTTGAAGTTTGTTTTTTGTTACTTTTTCATGCTACAGATTTTGACAGCTGCAGCTGAAATAGGTTTGGCCTAACAAATTAGGTGTGATTTTTGTCTAAGCTTCTTTCCTGGTGTGTAATCATGAATTGGTGGACAGGCTTGAAGTGCTGATTTACAGCACTGTGCTTAAATCTAGCGCAAGGCAATCCTATTCTAATTGTGGATGTTTGAGGGAAGCCAAGTGAGTGTTAGAACCCCTGCTTGTGTTTTTTTTGGGTTGAGCTTTGTGTCCCTTTTCTTAAAATTGGCTTCACTTCCTGTCACACAGCTGAACAGAAAGTGAGGTTAAAACCCTACCAATGTCTTTTCTTGGGGGTCAATCTAACTAGTGTCCCCATTAAGCAAATTGCACTGCTGTGTACACCCCAAATGATTAGTTAGTTTGGGGTTTAGTAAAGGCAAAGCCACTCTGCAGTACAAGCGTAGTCACTGAAAATCAGAGAGGAAGCACTGATGGTTCTAACATCCAATCCTGTAGAAGCAAAGTTTTTTTTTTCTTCCTTGCTTGTCCACTTGTAATGCAAAGTGGATTTGCCTTTAGTAAATGCACCCCCAAAGTCCAAAATCCCTAATAACTTGGTGTACACAGCAAAATGCAATTTCTATAATGGGAAACTATTTAGATTGATCTGTGTCCCCAACAAAAGACATTAATAAGGTTTTACCCTCACTTCCTGTTTGGCTATGTGATAGGAAGTGAATGAATTTGAAGTAGAAAGTGACAACATTTGTGAGGTGTCTTCACCCTATTATCGGTGCAGGCATCCCCCAAAAATGAACAGATAATACTTATTTGCAAATTAAGAAAATTGTGTATTTAACATTGGGTGGTGTTTGTGGGGGGCCCTAACACACACACATTCATACATATTAGCAACGCTGTATCCTGGCCTATTGGCATGGTTATATTTTCTGAAAACTCTCTGAAATTTGTGCTTAAACTAGAACTATATTCAACACTTTTTATTTTCTTTAATTTTGGATAGAGTGAGGGAGGATTCTAGGCTCTGTCAGTTTATTTTGTATTATCTGTGTCCAATTGAGGAGATTTGCCTTCACTTCCTGCCCCATAGCCAAACAGGAAGTGAGAGAAAAACTATGCAAATTAAGGGAATCCAGTGCCCCCCTCCCCCCAGAACTAGTGTGTGTGTCCCCTGAAAATTCCTGGGCGGGTCATATAAAAACAGGGTGTGGCCTTGACAGGAAGGGTGGGTCATTTTTCTATTAGGAGGTGCAGAAATGTAGTGAGGCCTAGGGCAGCACAAAACCTAAATATACTACTGCATATTAGGGCTTATTTAGACCGGATCCGATTTACAGCATGTTTTTATATTGTGGGAGGAAACCCACGCAGGCACAGGGAGAGCAAACTCCAGGCAGATGGTGTCACGGCGGGATTCGAACCAGCGACCCTTTTGCTGCTAGGTCAAAGTGCTATACACTACACCACTGTGCTGAACGAACATGATTGCAGCTGAAAGCATGAGATCTTTTTTTTTTTTTCAATACCATGCTTTCCAGCCTTATTGACCTCGCCTCTCTCCATAAAGAGGACCTGTCACACACTAGTCCTATTACAAGGGATGTTTACATTCCTTGTAATAGGAATAAAAGTGATCCAAAATAAAAAAAAGTGCAAAAAGAAAAATATTAGGTAAAAAAAAAATAAAACAAATAAAATGCCCCTGTCCCTAGTAGCTCGCACTCAGAAGCATGCATGTAAGTCCCGCCCACATATGTAAACACCATTCAAACCACACATGTGAGGTATTGGACGCGTGCGTTAGAGCGAGAGAACTAATTCTAGACCTCCTCTGTAACTCTGAACTGGTAACCTGTAAAAAAAAAACAAGCATCGCCTATGGATATTTTTATGTCCCGAAGTTTGGCGCCATTCCATGAGTGTGTGCAATATTAAAGCGTGACAAGTTAGGTATCTAGTTACTCGGTGTAACATCATCTTTCACATTATCCATAAAAATTGGGCTAACTTTACTGTTTTGTTATTTTTTAATTCATGAAACCGTTTTTTTTTGGGCCCAAAAAAAAGGCGCTAGAAAAATGATTGCGCAAACACCGTTGGAAATCAAATAAAAAATGACCGCCACTTTATTCCCTAGGGTGTCTGCTAAAATATATATATATATAATGTTTGGGAGTCCTGAGTAATTTCCCAGGAACAAAATATAATTTTTACATGAAGGAGAGAAGTGCCAGAATAGGCGTGGTATGGAAGTGGTTAAAGTGAAACAATAAAAGTGAAATATTCCTTTAAATTTCATACAGGGGGGGGGGGGTACACGCATGTTTCCCGTGCTTAGAACTGTCCCTGTACAAGATGTCATTTCTGAAGTGAAAAAAAAGTAATTTAAAAGTACTCATGGCTATAAAGAATACAGTCATTGCTCAATAAAACAAACAAAAAAAAGATGTGTGGGGGTTCCCCCAAATTAAATAACCAGGCCCTTCAGGTCTGGAATGGATATTAAGGGGAACCCCGCCTTAAAAAAAATGATGTGGGGTCCCCCCAAATATCCATACCAGGCCCTTCAGGTCTGGTGTGGATTTTAAGGGGAACTCCACCCCAAATAAAAAAAAAATGGCGTGGAGTCCCCCTAAAAATCCACACCAGACCCTTATCCGAGCACGTTAACCTGGCCAGCCGCAGAAAAGAGGGGGGACAGAGTGCGCCCCCCCTCTCCTGAACCGTACCAGGCCACATGCCCTCAACATGGGGAGGATGTCCCCATGTTGATGGGAACAAGGGCCTCATCCCCACAACCCTTGCCCGGTGGTTGTGGGGGTCTGCGGGCGGGGGGCTTATCAGAATCTGGAAGACCCCTTTAACAAAGGGGACCCCCAGATCCCGGCCCCCCCTCCCTATGTGAAATGGTAATGGGGTACATTGTAACTCTACCATTTCACCAAAAAAAAGTGTCAAAAGTGTTAAAAATGGCCTGGTGCGGTTCAGGAGAGGGGGGAGGCCGCACTCTGTCCCCCCCTCTTTTCTGCTGCCGGCCAGGTTAACGTGCTTGGATAAGGGTCTGGTGTGGATTTTAAGGGGAACTCCACGCCATTTTTTAAAAAAATTTGGGGTGGAGTTCCCCTTAAAATCCACACCAGACCTGAAGGGCCTGGTATGGATATTTGCGGGAAACCCTACGTCATTTTTTTTTTTTTTTACGGTGGGGTTCCCCTTAATATCCATTCCAGACCTAAAGGGCCTGGTAATTTAATTTGGGGGAACCCCCACACATTTTTTTTTCTTTATGAATGAATCCCTTTAGAATTGCCATTATTGCCGCGTGTGAATTTTAAATGACTTTTTTCCTTCAGCATGTCATTTTGTGCAGGGACAGTTCTAAGTACGGGAAAAATGCGCTATTTCACATGCTTACTTTACACCGCCCCTAGGTACGAAATTTAAAGGAATATTTCACTTTTATTGTTTCACTTTAAGCATTATTAAATTCACTGCTCACGAAAAAACTGCGTTTTTTAAAAATAAAAAAAACATTGATACATGTCCCCTGGGGCAGGACTCAGGTCCCCAAACACTTTTTAGGACAAAACTTGCAGATTAGCCTTTTAAAATAACACTTTTGATTTCCCCCATAGACTTTAATAGGGAGTTTGGCGCGGCTTTAGTTATCAATTGCATTGCGCTGCTGCTGCGCCCAGTTCATGCGCCCAATTAGGGATTCATCCAGCGCACTAATTAAGGCATGAACCGGCGCAGCGCAGTGACAATGGTAAATCAGCCCCACTGTGTGACTGTGATAGCGTGGGCACGGGATGCGCGGTGCCTCTCTCCATATGTTGCGGGCGGCCAGGGTCAGAGATGCGCTGCCACTACATGACGGTGGAATGTGTGCCCGGGTTTTCGGCAGGTGGAAACCCGGGCACATGTCTCAAAACCCGGACTGTCCGGACAGGTGGCAACTCTACATCAGTCCAGTAGAATCCATCCAGTGGCGTTTTTCTCTAGAAGGTTTTCTCCAGCGGAGATGAATTATGATGTTGGGAATCGAGAACTACTGACCAGCAAATTGGCATTGTCTGAATGGCGACATCTTCTGGAAGGAGCTCCAGATCCTTTTTCTATCCTCACTGATAGAACCTGCTGTATCTTCAGACTGCTAAACATTTGTATTCACGTCAAGCTCGATGGGCGGGGCTGAACAGCGTTTACTTGTCTGAATGGACACAAAGAGCTGTGGCTCGGCTGCTTGCTGTGGGGGCACTCGACAGGAGGGAGGAGCCAGAAGCGCTGGTGAGGGACCCGAGAAGAGGATACAGGCTGCTCTGTACAAGACCACTGCACAGGGCAGCTAATTATGATCTGTTTGTTATTTTTAAAGAAAAAAAATCTAGACTTTAGTATCACTTAACCACTTAAGGACCGCCTCCTTCACATTTACATAGGCAGAATGGCACAGCTGGGCACATGCACGTACAGTTACGTCCTGTGCTAGTACCCAGCCGTGGGCCGTGGGCGCGCACCCGCGACCCGGTCCAAAGCTCCGAGACCGGGACCACGGGACCCGATCGCCGCTGCAGTCCCGCGATCGGTCCCTGGAGCTGAAGAACGGGGACAGCTGTGTGTAAACACAGCTTCCCCGTTCTTCACTGTGGCGGCGTCATCAATCGTGTGATCCCTTTTATAGGGGGACACAATTGATGACGTCACACCTACAGCCACACCCCCCTACAGTTGTAAACACACTTGAGGTCACACATAACCCCATCAGCGCCCCCTGTGGTTAACTCCCAAACTTCAATTGTCATTTTCACAATAAACAATGCATTTTAAATGCATTTTTTGCTGTGAAAATGACAATGGTCCCAAAATGTGTCAAAATTGTCCAAAGTGTCCGCCATAATGTCGCAGTCACGAAAAAAATCGCTGACTGCCGCCATTAGTAGTAAAAAAATATTTTTTTATAAAAATGCCATAAAACTATCCCCTATTTTGTAAACGCTATAAATTTTGCGCAAACCAACCGATAAACGCTTATTGTGATTTTTGTTACCAAAATTAGGTAGAAGAATACGTATCGGCCTAAACTGAGGAAAAAAATTATTTTTATATATTTTTGGGGGATATTTATTATAGCAAAAAGTAAAAAATATTGAATTTTTTTCAAAATTGTCGCTCTATTTTTGTTTATAGCGCAAAAAATAAAAACCGCAGAGGTGATCAAATACCACCAAAACAAAGCTCTATTTGTGGGAAAAAAAAGGACGCCAATTTTGTTTGGGAGCCACATCGCACGACCGTGCAATTGTCAGTTAAAGCGACGCAGTGCCGAATCGCAAAAAGGGGCAAGGTCCTTTAGCTGCATTTTGGTCCGGGTCTTAAGTGGTTAAATGTATTATTTTTCTAGATTTTTTATTATTTTTTACATTTTTTAATTATTCGTTAAATGTTTTTATTTTTTACATTTTTTTTGTTTACAAAACTTTTACTTCCTCCTTCCCCCTTACATGACATGCAAGCCTCACCCCCTTTCCCTTCTCTAACAGCATTTACCCTTTAAATATCATGCATCCTCCTGACCCATTACATAACGTGCATCTTACTTACCCTTTATGTGCTACACCAGCCCTTTACCATTACATGACTTGCACCCTGCTTTCCATTCTCTACCAGCCGGGGCTAACACCAACCCTACCCCCCCCCCCCCCCCCCCCCATTAGTCTTGCCTAGGGCTGTGCGGGTGACTACAACAGGGTCAAAGCGGACTCACCGGGGCAGCAGATTTTCTTCTACATCCAAAAACATGGTGCCCGCCTCCTCTGGCTCCCCAGCTGTCCTTGTGCCCACCTCTCCAGCTGTCCTTGTGCCCGACTCTTTCGCCTCCTCTGCTGTCGCCCCCCTCACAGGCTGAGCTGCTGCTGATCTCCTTTGCAGCAGCCATGACGGAAGTCCTCCATGGCTGCTTCTTTCTCTGGAGAGTCAGTCAGCACCCCAGCCCTGTGTAGGGCCCCTCGTGTTTCCCCGGTTAGGCTAGTGGGGAAGTCAACAGCTGTGGCTGCGCCCCCCCCCCCCCCAGGGAGCAGTTTGCCCTATGCAGCTGCCTAGTTTGCCTAGCGGGACCACCCGCCCTGCTACCAGCTCTTACCCTTTAAATACTATGCACCCTCTTGACCAAATACACAACATGAATCCTCCCTGTTACATGACATACATTCTGCTGACTCTTTACATGACGCGCATCCTCCTTTCCTTGCTTTACGATTTACATCACATGCACCCCCTTTTTTCTCTCTACCAGCTTTAATGGTAATTCAAATATTTCATTTGTTTTAACAAACATTTTTGCATTTTCATTTTATTTATTCACATAAAAAGGCCCACCAAAATCCTCAGCACCAGGCCCATGATGCTCATAATTTGGCTCTGATGCAAGGGTGACTCCAAACACTGAAAGGAGTCACCCTGAAACAGAAAACCGGGGTCAGCAGTCATGGCACCAACTTAAGCAAGTATTTAAGCTGCATACACAGTAAATAATTTAATCAGCTGCGGAAACTGCTTTGGCCCGGATTCACATACATTGCCGCATATTTATGCCGACGTAATATACGCTACGCCGACATAGCGCAGAGAGGCAAGCACTGGATTCACAAAGCCAGTGCTGGCAAATCTGCGCTGGGTTCCCTCGGCGTAAGCTGTCGTAAGTGGAAGTGGGCGTGAGCCATGCTAATGAGGCGTGACCCCAAGCAAATGATGGGCCAAGCGTCATAGAAGTACTTAAAACGAACGGCGCATGCGCCGTCCCGTGGACGTATCCCAGTGTGCATGCTCAGAATCACGTCGAAACTACTCCCTAAGATACGACGGATCACTGCCTACGACGTGAACGTAACCTACGCCCAGCTCTATTCACGTACTAAGTAAACGACGTAAAATACGACGTCTGTGTTCCCTGGTCCATACGTTTGCATGAGTTGCGCCTCATATATGGGGAATAACTTTACGCCGGGCGTACGACTTACGTAAACCGCGTATATTCACGTTCGTGAATCGACGTATCTCCTTCATTAGCATATGTGAATAGTAAATCAATGGGATCGCCACTTGCGGCCAGCGTAAATATTGCCCAAGATACGCCGGCGTAGGAAAGTTACGTCGGTCAGATGAAGCCTATTTTCAGGCGTATCTTGGTTTCAGAGTCCGGCGCATAGATACGACGGCGCATATTTACACTTACGCGGCGTATCTCGAGATACGTCGGCATAAGTGTTTTGTGAATCCGGGCCATAGAGTTTAATATCACTTTAATCATTCTCATGGATGTTGGAAATACATTTATCCTTTAACCTTACCAAGATCAACTGCTTTATCATACAAAAATTCTATTAGAGTTTCCAAGCAGTCTATGGCTGTCTGCACAAGAAAGGAGTCCTTCTGTATTTAAGATAAAATTAAAGAAACACACACACACATAAAAATAGTGTAAGAAAGCTGTTAAAATGTATTACATCTGCTAAAGCTAATTATGGTGCCAATTTTACAGCCGCAGAGTCACAATACATTTTTTAACCACCTCAATACCAGGCACTTTTACCCCCTTCCTGTCCAAGCCATTTTTCAGCTTTCACAATCTGAATGACAATTGCGCGGTCATGCTACACTTTACCCAAATGAAATTTTACTAATTTTTTCCCCACAAATAGAGCTTTCTATTGGTGGCATTTTATGACCTCTACGGTTTTTATTTTTTTCGCTATAAACAAAAGAAGAGTGACAATTTAAAAAAACAAAACAATATTTTTAAATTTTTGCTATAATAAATATCCCCAAAAATATATAAAAAAAACTTTTTTTTTCCTCAGTTTTGGCCAATACGTATTCTTCTACATATTTTTGGTAAAAAAATTGCAATAAGCGTATATTGATTGGTTTGCGCAAAAGTTATAGCGGCTACAAAATAGGGGATAGATTTATAGCATTTTAATTTTTTTTTTTTTTTTACTAGTAATGGCGGCGATCAGTGATTTTTATTGTGACTGTGATATTGCGGCGGACACACCGGACACTTTTGACACTATTTTGGGACCATTCACATTTATACAGCGAACAGTGCTATAAAAATGCACTGATTACTGTGTAAATGTGATTGGCAGGGAAGGGGTTAACACTTTGGGGCGATCAAGGGGTTAAATGTGTACCCTAGTGAGTGATTCTAACTGTAGGGGGAGGGGACTGACTGGGGGAGGTGACCGATCTGTGTCCCTATGTACAAGGACGTGGACCTCTGTGTTTACACACAGAGATCCACAGTCCTGCTCAGTTACTGGGCAATCGCGGGTGCCTGGCGGCCATTGCGGCCGCCGGGCACGCGCATCGGGTTCCCAGTAATGCGGCGGGTACGCTCGCACCCTGACAGCGGCGCGCACGCCCCCTAGTGGCTCTGCAAGACGAGGACGTCATATGATGTCCTCTCAGAACAACAGGGCTATCGTGCCGCTGTCAATTGACGGCAGCCGGTAGTTAAGTGGTTAAACTAGGTCATATGTTAAACACAAATGTACCAACATAGTTTAGATACAATGTGAGTGGTTTTGTTGTTTAACGACTTAATCACCGCCTTATAGACGATATATGTCTACAAGGCGGTCGCTTAAATCTGGGAGGACGTCCATGGTCCCATGGGGCGCGCACACGGATTGCGGTAAATTGCCGCTGATAGCGGTTGTTTACCACGCGATCGCTCCGTCCAATGACGGAGCCATCACATGTAAACAAACCGGTGTCATTTGATGACGCCGGTTCCTCCCTCCTCTCTCTGTACCGATCGGTACAGTGTGAGAGGGGGGAGCGCGGGTGTCAGCAGCGCTGTGGATGGATCTGTGACTATTGCAGTCACGGATCCATCCATCCCTGCTCAGCCATCCCTGCAACCCCAGCCCCAATACTGTGCAATACCCCCTTCAATGCCCCCCTGCAATACCCTGCAATACCCCCTGCAATACTCTGCAATACCCCCTGCAATGCCCTCTGCGCTAATACTCTGCAATACCCCCTGCGCCAATACTCTGCAATACCCCCTGCGCTAATACTCTGCAATACCCCCTGCGCTAATACTCTGCAATACCCCCTGCGCCAATACTCTGCAATACCCCCTGCGCCAATACTCTGCAATACCCCCTGCGCCAATACTCTGCAATACCCCCTGCGCCAGTACTCTGCAATAAAACCCGTACTCTGCAATATAACCCGAAAAAAAAATGCGTTTTAACCACTTCCTGCCCGCGGGCCGTCATATGACTTCCTTGATTTTGTGCAGGGATATCTGAATGATGCCTGCAGCTACAGGCATCATTCAGATATCCTCTTTTTCAGTCGGCGATTCTCTACACCATAAGAACAATCATGTCGGCTGTTCCACCTCTTGATTGTTCTTACGGGAGGCGAAAGGGGACATCCCCCCTCCCTTCTCCCTCTGGTGCTTCTTCCGACTCACCGCTACGATCGAAGCCAGGATCGTTTTTTTTTGTTTTTTTCAGGCTTCCCAGCCTAGAGGTGAGATGTGGGGTCTTATTGTCATATTTCACTGTAAAGAGGACCTGTCATGCAAAATTAATATACAGAAGCGACCGCACTCGTAAGTCCCGCCCACATATGAAAACGGTGTTCAAACCACACATGTGAGGTATCGCTGCGGACGTTAGAGCGAGAGCAATAATTTTGGCCCTAGACCTCTTCTCCAACTAAAAAGATGTAACCAGTAAAAATATTTAAAGAGTCACCTATGGGGATTTTTAAGTAGCGAAGTTTGGCGCCATTCCACAAGCGTGTGCAATTTTGAAGGGTGACATGTTGGGTATCTATTGACTAGGCGTAACTTCATCTTTCATATTGAGCAAAAACATTGGGCTAACTTTAATGCACATTTACGTCGGCAGAATGGCCAGCCGTGGGTCGCAAAGCTCCGTGACCACGGCCGTGAAACCCGCGGACCCCATCGCCGCTGGAGTCCCGCGATCGGTCCCCGGAGCTGAAGAATGGGGAGAGCTGTGTGTAAACACAGCTTCCCCATTCTTCACTGTGGCGCTGTCATTGATCGTGTGTTCCCTTATATAGGGAATCACAATCAATGACGTCACACCTACAGCCACACCCCCCTACAGTTAGAAACAGAGATGAGGTCACACTTAACCCCTTCAGCGCCCCCTTGTGGTTAACTCCCAAACTGCAATTGCTATTTTCACAATAAACAATGCATTTTAAATGCATTTTTTGCTGTGAAAATGACAATGGTCCCAAAAATGTGTCAAAAGTGTCCGAAGTGTCCGCCATAATGTCGCAGTCACAAAAATTTTTTTTTTATAAAAATGCAATAAAACTATCCTCTATTTTGTAAACACTATAAATTTTGCGCAAACCAACAGATAAATCGCTTATTGTGATTTTTTTTACCAAAAATAGGTAGAAGAATACGTATCGGCCTAAACTGAGGAAAAATATTTTTTTTTATATATTTTCGGGGGATATTTATTATAGCAAAAGTAAAAAATATTGTTTTTTTTTTCAAAATTGTCTATTTTTGTTTATAGCGCAAAAAAGAAAAAACGCAGAGGTGATCAAATACCACCAAAAGAAAGCTCTATTTGTGGTAAAAAAAAGGATGCCAATTTTGTTTGGGAGCCACTTTGCATGACCGCTCAATTGTCAGTTAAAGCGACGCAGTGCCGAATCGCAAAAACTGGCCGGGTCGTTTAGCTGCCTAAAGGTCCGGGTCTTAAGTGGTTAAGAGTACACTATGTGAGGGCCACGTTTACCCAGGTGTTCCATGCATCCACGTATAGGCACTGCCATTCATGTCAGTTGGGATGAAGCAGCTACACAGACACAGCTGTTGCTCCAAATTTGACATCTGTGTGGGTGCAAGTGCGTGTCCCCAAATGCAGATAGTATTAGCCAGATTCAGGTAGATGGGCGCATCTTTGCCGGCGTAGCAGAGCTCATATGCGCTACGCCGACGTAACCTAGAGAGGCAAGTACAGTATTCACAAAGCACTTGCTCCAAACGTTGCGCCGGCGTAACGTAAACTTGAAGGTGTAAGCCGGCGTAAGTGTAAGTGGGTGTGACCTTATGCTAATGATGGCCTGAGCGTTGAGCAGTGGCTTACGCAAGGCGTATCATCAACGGAGCATGCGCAGTGACGTTGACGTATGATCGCTTCCCTGTGCGCATGCTCACAACTACGCCGATGAAACTTCCTGGGATACGCCAGCCCACCGGCTTACACCAAGCACATAAATACGCCCAGACATGCGCCTGTCCGACGCAAAAGTACACCCTGCTTCCCCCCCCCCCTGAGCAAGGTACTTTTGCTGTGCGATGGCTGCTAGAGTTTCAGAGAAGGACAAGAGGAAGAAGAATTTCTCGCCAGAGGAGAAGGCTGTCCTCATCTCTGCTATTGAGAGGTATGACGTCTTCCTCCATGGTGCCCAGAGTCACGATACCAGCCGGGCCAGGAAACAGGTCATCCTGGAGTTCATCGCCACTGAAGTTAATGCCCTTGGCAATGAGTCCCGGACCGCCAAGGACATTAATAAAAAAATTAATGACCTGAGGCGCCATGTTCGGAATAAGGTGGCCGCCATCAGGAAGCACCAGAGGGGCACGGGGGGCGGACCACCATGTGCGGTGAGCTTGACCCCGGAGGAGGAGGTGATTTCCCGTTGTCTGGAGAGGGAGCAATTGGAGGGCCTGGAGGGCTTTGATTCCCTTGATGAGGCCTCGAGGACAGGTACGTTTTTTTTAACCCCTATCCTTTGTGTAGCATGTGAGGGGGTGGAAGGGAACATGTGACAAGTGTGTGGGTCCACCAACATGTAAATGCTTTGTGTCATCCACAGATGTGCAGGAGGGAGCTGGGCCATCTGCTGCCGGTGGCCATCCCACGCCATCTTCCCCGGAACATTCTCAGCCTGACCCCCTAGGAAGCCAAGTTCCAGCGGTGGAGGGGGCTGCCCACACCTCTACTTTCGAGGTGGTTGAGGAGGAGACAATGAACCTTGCCCAGGTTTGCCTCTATATAGAGGAGTCCTCAGTTTTGCCTGGCCCCACTCACACCTCCCCCCCATCAGGGGAAGACCCTCTGGCTCAGCCCCCAGCAGGGGAAGCCCCTCTGGCTCAGCCCCCAGCAGGGGAAGCCCCTCAAGGGCCTCACCATACAGCCGGTCCCAAGAATATTCTGCCCCCAGGAAGGCGACACGGAAGACCAGGGGTGTTCCTGATTCCGTGCAGGAACAAATTGCAAGGGACCAGGCTCGACAGATGGGGGAAATAGCCGTGAACCTGCACGGGGTGGCTGACAGCCTGGCCTCCTCGGCGCAGATTACTGATGCAGTGCAGGATGTCAGCTGCAATTGTGCTGCAGTGGTCACCTGCCTGGGGGAGCTGCAGGCCACCACAGCCAACCTTGTTTCAGAGGTTCAGACCCTGACTGTGGCGGTCCAGGCCAACACGGCTGCCATCCAGGAGGAGGGGAGGCATAGGCAGCGCAACCAGTGGCACAACCTCACCCACCAGCTGAGGATGCAGGCCCAGACCAACCTGTTCCTCAGCCACATTGCAGTGGCCTTGGAGGGCAGGCAGCCATCACCTGCCAGGAGTGGCAGACCTGGGGATCAGCCACCTCCAGATGCCCCACCCCCCCACCCAAGGCTCCCCCCAGGCAGCTGAGGAGCCAGAGAGGTAGCACCAGGCGCACCCCACGTCAGGGCAAATGAGTGCCGTATTTTGAGTATGAGCTTCTTAATGTTTTTTTATGTGCTCAGGATATGAGTTTTTTTTATTTATATGTGCTCAGGTCATGAGTTTTTTTATTTTATTTATGCTCAGGTCATGAGCCTTTTATTTTATTTATGACTGCACACGGTCAGTAGTGCAGGCTACAGTGTGACTGGTGTGTGAATGTGGGGGTGACATACCTGCCAGTAAGGTGTGTCACCCTGGGTCGTCGGGGAGAAGTTATCCCCACGACCGTGTGAATGTGGTATGAATAGACAGCGACACCATTGGGGCCTTGGCGCGGCGTTGCTGCTCCCAAGTCCTGCATGGTGGACTTGGGCTAATCCAATGTGATGTGGTGTGTGTGAGCTAGGGACCACAGTGGTGTGCATGCGTGCATTCTCCTTGTGCCATGATGAATGTGTGTGTTTAACGTGCAAAGATTCCTACCACGAGGCATCTCCTGACAGCTCTTCCCTCAGCAGACGGGGTAGCCTCGGTTAGGGGGGGGACTGTGTGGTTCGGGGGTCAGGTCATCACATATGTCAATCTCTAGGCCCTTTCTCATGGCGTAGTTGTGCAGCATGCAACATGCACCGATGATCTGGCACACAAAGTTTGGGGAATACAACAGGGTCCCCCCGGACTTATCCAGGCATCGGAACTGGGACTTCAGGAGGCCAAATGTGCGTTCCAACACTGCACGGGTACGTATGTGTGCAGCATTGTAGTTTCTCTCTCCTCTGGTTTGGGGATTCCGGAATGGAGTCAGGAGATGGGGCCCAAGTGCATATGCAGAGTCACCTGGAAGGGAAAAGACAGGAGGATGTTAGCCATGCATGTGCCCCTCGTGATGTCTGCATCATGGGGTCGGACAGTCATGCCTGACACCCATGTCACTCACCAACCAGCCAGCTGTTCCCGTACACGTTCTGTTCGAATTCTGTTGGGATGTTGCTTTGACAGCATATGTAGCTGGCGTGGCTGGACCCGGGGTGTTTGGCACGGACGTGCCATATGAGGCATTGGGCATCGGCTATCTCCTGTACGTTGATGAAATGCCAATGCTTACGATTACGGTATATGTGCTCTGTGGCACGGGGGGCCGTAGTGCCACATGGGTGCAATCAATGGCCCCCACGGTGCGTGGGAATCTGGCAATTCTGTAGAAATCCTGCATTGCCTTCTGCCACAGATGCTCATGGGTGGGTCTGATGATGTGGTGGGACATGCGTCTGAGGATTGCAGGGGACAACCTGGTGCACGCATCTGCTCATGGTGGATTGTGACATCCCAGTCATGACTCCACTTGTACGCTGAAAAGATCCACTGGCGAGAAAATGCAGTGTTGCCAGTACCTTGACCAGTAGCTGCACTGCATGTGCATGATGTGTCTTGCTGGTGATGTCATCATGCAGGGTTGTGGCTACTTCCAGGATGGCAGCAGGGCTGAATCTGAAGATGCGATACACCTCTGAATCACCCATGCCAAAGACGTTCATGCGCGTGCGGTATATCCTATCCCGTGCCCTCCTACGTGCCGGTGGACCCATTAGTAGTGCTAGGACCACGGCTGCCCCTGGCATGTTGGCAGAAAGATATGCGGTCTTGCAAGTGAGGTTGCTCAGCTTGTCCGTAACGGTGCTGCTGTAGCTGCTCTCCAGCTGACCTGTGCACGTCTGGTGCAGAGATAAACCAGCTTTTTGATGGAATAACTTTAGGCCGGACGTACAACTTACGCGCACCACGCGTAGCCTGCGTCGGGCGCACGTAAATTCGTGAATCGGCGTATCTCCCTCATTTTCATATTTGAATAGGAAATCAATGGGAGCGTCAGATGCGTCCAGCGTAAATATGCGCCCACGCTACGCCGGCGTAGGAAAGTTATTTGGGTCGGAAGAAGCCTATTTTCAGGCGTATCTAGTTCTGTGGGTATGGCGCATAGATACGACGGCGCATATTTACACTTACGCGACGTATCTGTAAGTCTTTCTGAATCTGGCTATATAGGTTTTGGGACTTGCACCTGCACACACCTGAACCCACCTGCAGGAGACTGGTCTAGCAGCACGCAGGAGCCTACAGGTGCAGAGAATCAGTTAAATAAGTCTGCTTTTCCATTTTCCCTAGATAGAAACTAAGGGCCGGATTCAGGTAGGGGCGCGCATTGTTACGGCGGCGCAGCGTATCACATTTACGCTACGCCACCGTAAGTCAGAGAGGCAAGTTCTGTATTCACAAAGCACTTGCCTCCTAAGTTACGGCGGCGTAGCGTAAATGGGGTTGGCGTAAGCGCGCGTAATTCAAATGAGGATGAGGGGGCGTGTTTTATGTTAATTTTTGGTGACCCGACGTGATTGACGTTTTTTCCCGAACGGCGCATGCGCCGTCCGTGGAATTTCCCAGTGTGCATTGCTCCAAAGTACGCCGCAAGGACATCATTGGTTTTGACGTGAACGTAAATTACGTCCAGCCCCATTCACGGACGAGTTACGCAAACGACGTAAAATTTTCAAATTTCGACGCGGGAACGATGGCCATACTTAACATTGGCTACGCCACCTAGGGGGCATGTTTATCTTTACGCGGCGTATCTCTTACGGAAACGGCATATCTTTGCTGCGACGGGCAAGCGTACATTCGTGAATCGGCGTATCTACTCATTAGCATATTCTACGCCGAACTCAATGGAAGCGCCACCTAGTGGCCAGCGGAAATACTGCACCTTAAGATACGACGGCGCAGGTCGTCGTATCTTAGGTAGGTTTAAGTGTATCTCAGTTTGAGCATACACTTAAACATACGACGGGCTTAGATTCCGAGTTACGTCGGCGTATCTACTGATACGCCGGCGTAACTCTTTGTGAATCTGGCCCAAGCAGTTGACCGCGGGTTTAGGTGAAGCCCTATTGCAAGGAATAATTTTTAGGAGTTCGGGTTTAACTACTATTTAGTAATATAGAATATCCAAAGAAACTGCCATAAATAGACCTCTTCATTTTAAGTGAACAGGTTTCTTTAAAAAGTGCTGATCCAGATGCACAACAGCATCTTAAAGAAAAGTTACCTGTATTAAGAGGTTCTGGAGTGCTGCAGCAAGATAGCGGGTGTTCTGCGTTGTCAATGGCTTGATAGAACCTTCCTTTACTGGATTTTTTTGTTCTGATTCTTTTGTAAGTATGTCAAGAAGGGGAGAGGAGAACTGATGTCTCAGTAGTGCTTTAAATAGATGAAGAATGCCAACTGCAATGCAATAATGTGGTAAATAAATGTACTTCTTACAATACATTCAGTGTCTTATACAATTTGTTGCATGTCTGTGCTCTAATATATAGCACTGGTCACTTTTCCAAGAACATTTGTGCGTTTCGGTGCATAATATGATCGTAAATTTTGTATCTTTGTTTTTGTTTTTTTTATGTCAAGTACCTTATGTTTTAAGCATTTGTTCAGTATCCTAAAACACTAAATACATTGATAGAAGTTTCTACATAAATACTGGTCCTTCATGCAGGGGCATTTTATAAAATCAGTGAGTCTGTGCGCAAGATCATAAATTTGGCCCCATTGCTTGATTTAACCACTTAATCACCGCCCCATAGCCAAATTACGGCTACAAGGCAGTTCCTTAACTCTATGAGGACGTCCATGGACGTCCTCCCAGAATTGCGCTCCTGCGCACCCCCTGGGGCGCACACCCGGGAGTGTCCGTGACATCACGGATCGCGGTAAAATGCCGCAGATAGTGGCCGTCTACCACGTGATCGCACCGTACAATGACGGAGCGATCACATGTAAACAAACCGGCGTCATTTGATGACACCGGTTCCTCCCTCCTCTCTCTGTACCGATCGGTACAGTGTGAGAGGAGAGAACGGGTGTCAGCAGCGCTGTGGGCTGGATCTGTGACTATTGCAGTCACAAATCCAGCCATCCCTGCAATACCCTGTGCAATACTCTGCAATACCCCCTGCGCAGTACTCTGCAATACCCCCTGCACAATACTCTGCAATACCCCCGCGCAATACTCTGCAATACCCCCTGTGCAATACTCTGCAATACCCCCTGCGCAGTACTCTGCAATACCCCCTGTGCAATACTCTGCAATACCCCCTGCGCAGTACTCTGCAATACCCCCTGCGCAGTACTCTGCAATACCCCCTGCGCAGTACTCTGCAATACCCCCTGCGCAGTACTCTGCAATACCCCCGCACAATACTCTGCAATACCCCCGCACAATACTCTGCAATACCCCCGCACAATACTCTGCAATACCCCCGCACAATACTCTGCAATACCCCCGCACAATACTCTGCAATACCCCCGCACAATACTCTGCAATACCCCCGCACAATACTCTGCAATACCCCCTGCGCAATACTCTGCAATACCCCCTGCGCAATACTCTGCAATACCCCCTGCGCAATACTCTGCAATACCCCCTGCGCAATACTCTGCAATACCCCCTGCGCATACTCTGCAATACCCCCGCACAACACTCTGCAATACCCCCGCACAACACTCTGCAATACCCCCGCACAATACTCTGCAATACCCCCGCACAATTCTCTGCAATACCCCCCGCGCAATACTCTGCAATACCCCCCGCGCAATACTCTGCAATACCCCCCGCGCAATACTCTGCAATACCCCCCGCGCAATACTCTGCAATACCCCCCGCGCAATACTCTGCATTACCCCCTGCGCAATACTCTGCAATACCCCCTGCGCAATACTCTGCAATACCCCCTGCGCAATACTCTGCAATACCCCCTGCTCAATACTCTGCAATACCCCCTGCTCAATACTCTGCAATACCCCCTGCTCAATACTCTGCAATACCCCCTGCGCAATATTCTGCAATACCCCCGCACAATACTCTGCAATACCACTGCGCAATACTTTGCAATACCCCCTGCGCAATACTCTGCAATACCCCCTGCGCAATACTCTGCAATACCCCCGCACAATACTCTGCAATACCCTCGCACAATACTCTGCAATACCCCCTGCACAATACTCTGTAATACCCCCGCACAATACTCTGCAATACCCCCGCACAATACTCTGCAATACCCCCGCACAATACTCTGCAATACCCCCGAACAATTTTAAGATATTGGCACCATAGCTTGTGGACGCTATAACTTTCACAAAGACCAAATAATATACACCGATTTGGGTTATTTTTACCAAAGATATGTAGCAGTATACATTTTGGCCAAAATTTATGAAGAAAAATTACAAATTTGCTAAATTTTATAACAGAAACAAAGAAAAAATCATATTTTTACAGAATTTTCAGTCTTTTTTTTTTTATAGCACAAAAAATAAAAAACCCAACGGTGATTAAATACCACCAAAAGAAAGCTCCATTTGTGGGGGAAAAAGGACAAAAATTTAATTTGGGTACAGTGTTGTATGTCTGAGTAATTGTCATTCAAAATGTAAGAGCACCGAAAGCTGAAAATTGGTCTGGTTATTAAGGGGGTTTAAGTGCCCAGTGGTCAAGTGGTTAAAAAAAAATGGGGTGTGTTTTGTGCACCTCAATGAAAACTAGACATGATTTGTATTGTGGAAAAAAAAAAAAATAGCAGAGCTAACCTATTGTCTCGGTAAAGATTTGTTATATTGTATTGATTATTTTTATTGTGCCAGAGGCATTGCTAGATTGTAAAAGACCTGGGGCACCTTTGGGCACAACAGGCAGAAGAGCAATGCAGTGAACAGTGGGTGTGACAAATTGTGTTAATGGTGGGAGTGGCTTAATGGGCGTGGTTAACTGCTTGCCAACCAGCACACAACGATATACGTCAACAGAATGGCTCGGACAGGCAGAAGGACGTACCTGTACGTCCCCTTTAAGATTGCGGCATTGCAATCTTAAAGCTCCGTGATCACAACCGCGGGTCCCGTGGACTCGATTGCCGTGGGGATACCCGCAATCGTCTCACGGTAAGGAAGAACGGGGAGATGCTGATGTAAACAAGCATCTCACCGCTATGCCTAGTGAGAATGACAGTGATCACCGCTTCCTGTAATCAGAAGCGGTGATCACTGTCTTGTCACGTGTAGCCCATCCCCCCATCAGTAAGAATCACTCACTAGGGCACACTTAACCCCTACAGCGCCACCTAGTGGTTAACCCCTTCACTGCCAGTGTCATTTTCACAGTAATCAGTGCATTTTTATAGCACTGATCGCTGTAAAATGACAATGGTCCCAAAAATGTGTCAAAAGTGTCCGATGTGTCCGCCATAATGTTGCAGTCATGATAAAAATCGCTGATCGCCGCCATTACTAGTTAAAAAAAAAATAATAAAAATGCCATAAAACTATCCCTTATTTTGTAAACGCTATAACTTTTGCACAAACCGATCAATAAACGATTATTTTGCGATGTTTTTTACCAAAAATATGTAGAAGAATACATATCGGCCTAAACTGAGGAAAAACATTTTTTTTATATATTTTTTTATATATTTTTGGGGATATTTATTATAGCAAAAAGTAAAAAATATTGTTTTTTTTGTCAAAATTGTCGCTCTATTTTTGTTTATAGCGCAAAAAATAAAAACCGCAGAGATGATCAAATACCCCCAAAAGAAAGCTCTATTTGTGAGAAAAAAAGGACGTAAATTTTGTTTGGGAGCGCAACCTATGGTTGCGCGGGCGCAAGTGCTTCTTGAATCTGGGCCACTGAAAATTGAGCAGTCTTCTTCCCTCTTCTCTTCTTTGATGTTGACTCGTCGCTTCCTCCCACTGAAATGCCGGGGTGAGAGGGAAGAAGACAATGCGGAAAACTGGGCCCCCGCTAGTAAAAGAGCTGCAAGAAGATTGCTGAAATTCATGACTCCAGGCACAGGGATCAGCTGCATTTGTACAATGCGGTTAGCTGCGGTTGCGTTTAGCCGTGGCACAATATTGAACGAGAATCCGGCTTGGATACCGGCCAATACGAGGCACTGTGTATGGTATGAATCTTGAGGGGGAACTCCACGCCAAATTTTAAATAAAAAAACGGCATTGGTTCCCCCTCCAAGAGCATACAAGGCCCTTAGGTCTGCTATGGATTTTAAGGGGAACCCCATAGGCCCGAAAAAACGGCCTCCTGAACCGTACCAGGCCGCATTGCCCCCACAGCACTGTGTCCCCATGTTGATCGGGACAAGGGCCTCTTCCTGACAACCCTGGCCGTTGGTTGTCGGGGTTTGCGGGCAGGGAGCTTATCGGAATCTGGGAGCCCCCTTTTTAATGAGGGGGCCCCCAGATCCCAGCTCCCCCACCCTAGGTAAATGAGTATGGGGTACACCCTATACATCAGGGTGTCCATATTCCCTCCTTACATCACAGCCCCCCTTACATCACATTCCCCAGTGTTCCCCTTTACATCAGAGTCCCCCATTACATCAGAGGCTGCAGAGTCCCCCATTACATCAGAGGCTGCAGAGTTCCCCATTGCATGTGAATTTGCAGAGTTTCCTCTTACAACTGAGTTTGCAGAGTTCCGTTACACTATAAGGGGAAATGCTGCAGACTCTGATGTAAGGGGGAACTCTGGAGAGTCCTATGAAAGGGATTCTCTAGGAACCCAGACTTAAGGGGGAACACTGAGAATTCTGATGTAAAGAGGAACTTTTTGGATAGTGATGTAAGGGGTGCTCTGGGGACTCTGATGTAAGAGGGAATGCTACAAACTCTGGTCTAAAGGGACACTCTGATGTAAGTGGGTCTCTAGTAACCAAAGCCCCCTTAATCAGAGTTCCAAGCAATCCCCTTTAATCAGGGCAACCAGAGCCCCCCTTACATTAGAGTCTGCATTGTTCCCCCTTACATCATAGTTTGCAGAGTACCCCCTTACAGCAGAGTCTGCAGAGTACCCCCTTACATCTGAGTCCACAGAGTTTCCCCTTACACTGTAAGGGGGAACTCCGTGGACTCTAATGTAAGGAGGAACTCTGATGTAAGGAATCCTCTGGGAACCTTGATTTGAGAGGGGGACTCTGATGTAAGGGGGATCACTCTGGACTCTGGTGTAAAGGAAACTCTGATGTAGGGGGTCTCTGGTCATCAGAGCCCCCACTTACATCAGAGTTCCTAGCATTTCCCCTCAGGGTTCCCAGAGTCCATCTTACATAAGATTCCGCAGAGTGCCCCTTACTTCCATGTACTCATTCATACACTAACCTCTGTCCTGTAGCAGTAAACTCTGCCAGCCTGACTCTTTGCAGAGTATTGAGAGCAGTCCCAGACTGCTCGCTCTCTACTTCAAATTTGTGGAAAAGGCGCCAAGCATGTACCATGATGTCATTTTGTAACTGGACCTGCTCCCCTTGCCAGAGCCCGAAAATGAGCCCAGTCTGAGCAGAGCCCAAGCTGAGCCTGAGCCAATCCTGAGCTGAGCTCAGCTGATTGCTAATCGACTGGAACCAGAGCTGTGCATGAGCAGTACAGAGCTGCTAAGAAGCTGGTGAATTTACGGGTGCTCTTCTTATTTACGGATAGGAAAAAAGTGCCCTTTTTTCCCCAAACTGTCCGTAAATTTATGGATGGTTGACAACACTGCACAGCTGGGCACTGTGAGAGAGAGAGCAGACACTCAGTTAAGACAGCTTCAGTCAGCCACCTCTAATTTTACGGACAGCTTCTTCTGTCCCATGGACATTTACGGACAGAAGAAACCAGGCTGCTTTTCACAAACTTTCTGTAAAATTACAGACCGTTGGCATTGGCAGCTCTGCTCTAAAACCTGCTACTTTATCTGGATTTTAGCAGCACACAAATGGTGAATACGTTTTTGCAGTTTGTTAAGTGAGTTTTCTATAGGGTTAGACCCAGATTCTGATAGACTGGAAAATGTTTGTGTAAGAATTACCATTTGCAACTGTTAGAAGCTCTCACTTTGTTTGCCCCCTAAGGAAAATATACATGACTCAACACTGGCCCATTCATTGCAAGTGATGCTTGAATCAGGAACATCACCTTCAGATATCAGGCAATATATAATCACCCTAAGGCCCCTTTACACCTGGAAGTCACGTTATTTTAGCCGCGATTTAGATATGACTTGAAGCATTGCCTGTGTAGTCTTGAGGTCTATGGACCTCAAATTTGTACCAAAGTAGTGCAGGGACTACTTTGAAGCCGCTGCGACTTGAAGTCGCACAGATATGAATGGTACTCACTGGAAATCATGGGGTACAACTTGTCATGTGACATGCAGTCCTAAGTTGCAGGACAAGTCACACAAGTGTGAAAGGGGCCTAATACAGTGGACTGTCAAGTTGTCAATAAATACTTGTGTTGCATTTGGTCTTGGCGCAAAAGCATAGTTTTTCAAACTGAACTATAGTGTGGCCTAAATGCATTTCCAATACGCTGGCACACAAAGCCAAATTTCAGGGAGAAAGAGTAAAATTTATGTATTTATTAAAAAAAAATGTCATGTATTTTTACATGCAGCTGTAAAGCCGGCCATACATGGGTCGTATTCTGAAAGAACTTTCTTTTGAAAATCATAACTGTGAATTTTCGTTCGAATTTCACACCATAAGTGGGCCACAGCAACAGCTGATTTCCATGCAGCCATCGAATTTGAGTACTCGGGCATGTTGGAAATGTTCTAATCAATGATGGAAGAATCGCAAGAAATATAAATGAAAAAGAATTGCGCATGAGCTATGACCTTGAAAGAAAAGAAGATTCCTGGCAACGAAAATTATTTTCTGTAGCGCATGAGGTGAAATTGAAGGTCTGGTTGGTTGGATTATGAAAAAGACGGTGGTGGCACCATCGGATCACAAAACGAACGAACATTCTGACTTTCGAAAGAAAATTCATTTGCTATAAGTACCTGGCTCTGTCTTGATATTAGCCTCCTGTAATCTTATGCACAGTAGCATTAGAAGTGGAAGAGAAACTACTAGAAGCCAGACTCTTTAACCACTTCAGCCCCGGACCATATTGCTGGTCAAAGATCAGGCCACTTTTTGCGATTCGGCACTGCGTCGCTTTAACTGACAATTGCGCGGTTGTGCGACGTGGCTCCCAAACAAAATTGGCATCCTTTTTTTCCCACAAATAGAGCTTTCTTTTGGTGGTATTTGATTACCTCTGCGGTTTTTAGTTTTTGCGCTATAAACAAAAATAGAGCGACAATTTTGAAAAAAAGGGATTTTTAATAACAGCTTACCTGTAAAATCCTTTTCTTATAGTACATCACGGGACACAGAGCAGCATAGCCATTACATATGGGTTATATAGTGTACCTTCAGGTGATGGACACTGGCACTCTCCGACAGGAAGTTCCCTCCCTATATAACCCCCACCCATAGTGGGAGTACCTCAGTTTTGTAGCAAGCAATATGCATCCCAAAATTCCCCATAAGAGGGGTGGGAGCTCTGTGTCCCGTGATGTACTACAAGAAAAGGATTTTACAGGTAAGCTGTTATTAAAAATCCCTTTTTCTTTATCGTACATCACGGGACACAGAGCAGCATAGCCATTACATATGGGATGTCCCCAAGCAATGCTCCATGAGGGGAGGGAGACAACCAGAAAAAAACAAACAGGAAGTGCCACCGGACAGGAGGAGGTTAAATTGCGGCCTGGAGGACCGCCTGCCCAAAAGCTGAATCAGCGTTCCTCCTAACGTCCATTTGATAAAACTTTGCAAATGTGTGGACAGACGACCAGGTCGCTGCCCTGCAGACCTGAGCCACAGAGACCTGGTGATACGCTGCCCAAGAGGCACTCACAGCTCTAGTGGAATGAGCCTTAACCGATAAGGGTGGACTCTTCCCCTTAAGGCCATAGGCCTGTATAATTGTCTGCCTAATCCACTTAGAAATAGTGGCTTTAGACACTGCCTGGCCCTTCTTGGGCCCTTCTGGCAGAATGAATAAGACGTCAGTCTTACGAATCTGGGCTGTAGCTTCCAAGTAAATCTTTACAGCTCTGACTATATCCAAGGAATGTAGTAACCTCTCTTCCTTAGAAGAAGGCTTTGGAAAAAATGATGGAAGAATCACATCTTGATTAAGGTGAAAATTAGACACCACCTTAGGCAGGAAGGACGGAAGCGCCTGCAAAACGACCCTGTCCTTATGCAGTAATAAATAAGGTGCCTTACATGACAAGGCTGCCAACTCCGACACTCTTCTGGCGGATGCCATGGCCACCAGAAACACTAGTTTCCTAGTCAAAAGGACCAAAGGGATCGCGGACAAGGGCTCAAAGGGCTGCCTTTGCAAGGCCGATAGAACCAAATTTAGATCCCAAGGATACAGGGGAGCTTTAATCGGGGGATTCACCCGAATAACACCTTGTAAAAAGGATTTCATTAAAGAATGGGCAGCCAAAGGTCTCTGGAAGAAGACCGACAAGGCAGACACCTGCCCCTTGTTTGTGCTGACCGCCAAACCTTTTTCCACTCCCACCTGTAAAAACTGCAGGATTCTCCCAATGGTATATTTGCGGGCATCCCATTTCCTGGTCTCACACCAGGTAATATAGGCCTTCCACACCCTATAGTATATTAACCTGGAAACTGGTTTTCTTGCGCTTATAAGGCCCCATACACACGAGAGGATTTATCCGCGGATACGGTCCAGCGGACCGTATCCGCGGATAAATCCTCTCGAGGATTTCAGCAGATTTCTATGCGATGGCGTGTACACACCATCGCATTGAAATCCGCGCCGAAATCCTCTGGCGATGACGTGTCGCGCCGTCGCCGACGCGGCGACGTGCGCGACGCTGTCATATAAGGAATTCCACGCATGCGTCAAATCATTACGACGCGTGCGGGGAATCCCTTTGGACGGATGGATCCGGTGAGTCTGTACAGACGAGCGGATCCATCCGTGGGATCCGATTCCAGCAGATAGATATGCTGTGCATGTCGACAAATATTTATCTGCTGGAATTCGGAAATATCCGCGGATAAATATCCGCCGGAGTGTACACACCATAGAATCTATCCGCTGAAACCCATTCGATGGGATTTATCTGCGGATAGATTCTATCGTGTGTATGGGGCCTAAGGGTGGAAATGACCTGCCCTGAAAGGCCTCTGTTTCTGAGAATCAGGGACTCAGCCGCCAGGCCGTCAAATTTAGGGCCTGTAAAGCAGGATGGAAGAACGGCCCTTGTGAGAGGTCTGGCCGTAACGGTAGGACCCAAGGTTCCTCTATCGCCATCCTTACTATTAAGGAGTACCAAGGCCTTCGGGCCACGCTGGGGCCACTAGAATCGCTGGCTTGCGTTCCCTTTGAATTCTGTGAAGAAGACGGGGTAGCATCCGTATTGGAGGGAAGGCATAGATTAGCGCAAACTGATGCCAAGGGCACACCAAGGCATCCGTCCCGTAGGCCAATGGATCCCTCGTTCGAGAGACAAACTTTGCTACTTTGGCATTGAATCTGGACGCCATAACGTCCACCTCCGGAGTACCCCACTTCCGGCAGATGTCCTGGAACACTTCGGGGTGGAGGGACCACTCCCCTGGGGACATCTGTTGGCGGCTGAGGAAGTCCGCTTGCCAATTGTCCACCCCGGGGATAAAGATAGCTGAGATGCAGGGGACATGGGCTTCTGCCCATGAAAAGATCCGATCTACCTCCCTCTGGGCTGCCTGACTCCTGGTGCCGCCCTGGTGGTTTATATAAGCCACGGCAGTGGCATTGTCGGATTGTACCCTTACTGGGGAGCCCTGCAGAATCTCCATCCAGCCCAAAAGAGCCAACCGAGCTGCTCGGATCTCTAAGACATTTATGGGTAGGGCTGATTCTGCCCTTGACCATTTCCCCTGTAGGGTTAAATCGTCTAGGACTGCACCCCAGCCCGATAGGCTGGCATCCGTGGTTACTATCCTCCATGAGGGGGGACTGAACGATCTTCCTTTCAGAAGATTTTTTGTGACTAGCCACCAACACAGACTCTGCCTTACCGCATAGGGAAGAGAAATGGGAAGATCCAAGGCCTGGAGTCTTTTGTCCCAGGCCGTGAGAATTGCTCTCTGTAGCCTCCGAGAATGGATCTGGGCATAGGGCACTGCCTCGAAGGTGGCCACTAGCTTCCCCAACAGGCGCATGCAGAGGCGTATAGATGGCCTTGTGCTGCTTAGGACTATCTGGATTAACTCCCTTATCGAGTCTACTCTGGACTGGGGCAGGAAGATCCGTTGTCGTCTTGTATCTAAAATTAGACCTAGATACTCCAACCTTCTTGTGGGCTGTAAGGCCGATTTGTCCCGGTTTAAAACCCAACCCAGGGACTCTAGGCAGTTTACTACTAGCAACACTGCCCGATTTAAGCCGGCCGCTGAGTGGTCGACTACCAGAAGATCGTCTAAGTAGGCCATGACCAGAATGCCCTGTTCCCTTAGGATGGCTAACACAGGGGCCAGGATTTTCGTAAAAACCTGAGGGGCCGTGGCTAGTCCGAACGGAAGGGCCACGAACTGATAATGCCGATAGTTTAGGGCAAAACGCAGAAACCTGTAATGGCCTGGGAAAATCGGAACGTGCAGGTACGCGTCCTTTATAACGATGGAGGCCAAGAACTCCCTTCCTTGAAGGGCGGCCACCACCGAGCGAATGGACTCCATTCGAAAGGACCGGACTCTTAGAAAGCAGTTTAATGACTTTAGGTCCAGTATAGGCCTGACGTCGCCGTTTGGCTTCGGGACAATGAAGAGGTTTGAGTAAAACCCTTGTCCTTGCTCCCCTGCTGGTACTTCCATAATCACTCCTTGAGATAGGAGTCGCTCTAGGGCGGACAGAAGTGATGCCTGCTTTTGAGGGTCGCCTGGAAGTCTTGACGCTTGAAAGTGAGGAACTCAAACTCCAGTTTGTACCCCTGAGTCACTGAGGACAGAACCCATTGGTCGGTAACTTTGGCCCCCCACAACTCCGAGAAGAACCGGAGTCTTCCCCCCACCCGAGAGAGTGGGGCGCCCCTTCACAAGGCTGCCTTAGGGGCAGCCTTAACCGGCTTACGGTTCCATGGTCTCTTGTTTCCTGCAGCTTGCCCCTGTGGCCTGTTTGCAGCTGCGCGTCCAGGAGGCCGTCGATACTGCCTAGAGAATGAGGGCCCTGGGACAGGAGAGGTTGGACGCTTAAAAGAGGGACCCCGGAACCTTTTCTTAACCGGCAAGAGGGTGCTCTTACCACTAGAGATCTTTTGTATATATTTGTCAAGATCTTCTCCAAACAATCTTTCTCCCTGAAAGTAGAATCCAGTAAGGAGTTTCCTTGATTGCGTCTACCGCGAAACATAAGGCCCTAGGTAGATCAGCCAGCTCCTGAGCTTGTTGGGCTGGGAGGTCCTTTAGGGCCTGCTTTGCTTGGTCCTTTAAAGCCTGGCAGACGCCAATGGCGGCTACAGCCGGCTGGACCACTGCCCCCGCTGTGGCAAAGGATGCCTTCAATAAGGTCTCAAGCCTTTTATCCACAGGGTCTTTAAACATGTGGATATTGTCTACTGGACACGTTAAAGATTTATTGACACATGAGATGGCCGCGTCCACAGTAGGGACAGCCCATTTCTTCGAAAACTCTTCCTCTAAGGGGTACATGACTGCGAACCTTTTGGGAGGCAGAAAAATCCTGTCCGGCTTAGCCCAGTCCTAAAAAATAAGGTCCTTTAACAAAGGATGTACCGGGAATACCAAATTGGCTTGGGGCGCTTTCAGGGAGCCCAATGAGGATACCGTGGAGGCCAGAGGCTGAGGCACAGGTATCTTAAAAGCCAACCGCACCATATCCGTTAGGGACTGAACCCACAGTCTTTCTGCGTGAGAAGCTGAAAAAGGTTCCTCTATTGTAGAGTCCTCAGAACCTAAATGGTCAAGGTGATCCTGAGTCTGGTCTCCTAGATCTTTCAATTCGTCAGCGGAGAGGATATCCTCCTCCTGAGACTCAGACCTGGGAGACGGGGATCTAACCCGCTTCTTCCCTGACAAAGATGCCGTAATTAGAGCGGCCATCCTCTTTTCCAATCCACCCAAGGTGGAGGCTAACATCTCTTCCGTCACATAGGAAGGAGCTGGTTGAGTAGGGCCAGCCGTAGCACCTAGCAACCCTGATGGCTCACCTAGGACAACAACCTCCGGGCATTCCGGAGCAGCAGGGGCCGCTGGATTTTGGATATCCTCAGAGCCTGATGGAGAACCCTTTGGTTTTTTAACAGTCTTAGCGTTTTTAGCGCTACCTGCACCCTTAGGAGCCATAATATACAAATTCTGAGGCACTCCGCTAGTATACAACTGACTGTAATAGCTGGAGGAAATACACATATAATCAAATAAATGTGAAACAATAGGATAGGGTAATGTTAGAGGGACTCCAAACCTCCCATAACCTATAAAAAAGGAAAATCAATACTGAGCCCCAAGGGCTTCAACTACCAGTCTGGTATTGACCCCCTAATGCTGGGCTAGGTGAGCACCCCTAAGTGTTCAAGGCGCTGCTTAGTACACAGGCTTTGAATGCAAACTTTAAGCCAGAGGCTCTTTTAGTAAGGTGTACTTCCAACAACTGCCACCGGGTGTCACTGTGCCAGAAAGCTCTATCAAACCTTCCTATGCTGTAGCCAGCATCGCTGCTCCGTGTCCCTCCACAGCCTTCACAGACTGAATAGCCCTCCAGGATTTATCCTCCCTGTGTGCAGGGAGGAGGAGCCGTCCGGCGTCACCCGCCCCCTCCCCGCGCCGCCGCCGCGTGCGCAAGCGCACGCAAAGATAAGTAACGCACGCGTGCGCCGGACGCCGCCAGGGGAAGCAGGAAGCCATGTGGAGAGGAGCATCAGGAATGGAATCCCATGACTACTGAAACGCTGGAGCAGCAGACACAGGTAAAAAGGGAAACCTTCAACTGTCTCCCTAATGGTATGGTTCCCTCTCTGTGGAACACCCTGCCCCATGACAGAAGCAGCAGCAGCCTACTAGCCCAGCCAGGGGAAACTATACCTGGGTGTTTTGAGCCATCCCGTTTAGAAACTTTGTGGTTCTCCTTTGCCCATGCACAGAGGCATAAATAGGCTGCCCAAGAATCCCCTGTAGGAAGCCTACTGACAAACCAAGTTCCGTAGACCCCCTGCTTACCTTTCCACGAAGCAGGGTATTGCTCTGCAAGAGGCCCAATCTTCCCCCTTCACCGTGGGTATGGTCATAGACCTTCAGGGACCGGGGTCTTAAAAGAACACCACACACCTGGACCTATACAGCACCACTGGCAACAGGTATTCTCTAGGTATAGAAACCAGACCTGGAACCCAGGGTCCAGCCCTCCAAGGAGAGGCATTATAGGCAAAACCCCATCCACGAATTGGGGCCCGGGTACCGTCCACTTTGGCTATGAAGCACCTTGGACGGATCCGGTCAGCTGGCCCTGGTCCCAAGGACTGCTACAGGCACAGCCTCAACGTGCACCAACACCTAAGACACTGGCGAAAAAACTGAGGTACTCCCACTATGGTTGGGGGTTATATAGGGAGGGAACTTCCTGTCGGAGAGTGCCAGTGTCCATCACCTGAAGGTACACTATATAACCCATATGTAATGGCTATGCTGCTCTGTGTCCCGTGATGTACGATAAAGAAAAAATAATATTTTTAACTTTTTGCTGTAATAAATATCCCCCCAAAATATATAAAAAAACATTTTTTTTCCTCAGTTTAGGCCGATACATATTCTTCTACATATTTTTCATTAAAAAAAATCGCAATAAGCGTTAATTGATTGGTTTGCGCAAAAGTTATAGCATTCACAATATAAGGGACAGTTTTATGGCATTTCTATTAATATTTATTTTTTACTAGTAATGGCGGCGATCAGCGATTTTTATCGGTACTGCGACATTATGGCGGACACTTCTGACACATTTTTGGGACCATTGGCATTTTTATAGCTGTAGCGCCCCTTTACTTTCAGAAAGGACGCTCTGTTAAATTTAGTGGGGAGTGAGAGAGTTATGTTGCTCTCATTCTAGAATTTGTCAAATTTGTCTGTAGCCAAATCTGGATTGTTCTGTGGGTCAGTCTGCGTTTCAGGGATGCAGTTCCATCCCTAGGCGACAGATGGCGCCAGAGAGGTCCAGGCGGAGCCGCTTCTTTCCAGCAGCCAATTGGAGGAGTTTTTCCTCGCGGGGCATGCTGGGGAGGAGTATTTCTGTGGCGGAGGCCGTTGTTCTGGGTTCTTCGCGGGTTCCATGTTCCGGGTGCGGCACCCACCTTTAGGATGTGCGCACCACCTCACGGGCCCTGCACTATGGCCTACCTGTCCTGGGCTACGCGGAGTTCCTGACTCTGGGCCCTCCTGACCTGGAGCAACTGATGCCACAGAGGGGCCCCAGTGACTTAGTGGGTTCCCACTTCTATTAAGGAGATCCCAAGCTGTGTGCTGTTCGATTGGGGAGGATCGGCTTGAAGAGAACCAGGAGGCAGATGATCCAAAAGGGCTTGAACGAACCATCGGGGATCTGGTGACCGGATATTGACAGGTACACTCAAACTGTCAGTCGGTGACCCTAACATGACTTATTGGGAGGATTCGCTCTGCTGTTCACATTGTCAGCATTGAGCCTGTGGCAGAGGTCTCATCTGGCATCTTAATTTAATCAGAGCCAAGTCGGTGGCAGAGACTTGTTCCTCCCAGCAATCTGAGGTGACGCTCTGGCTGCCAGGCCTGTGGCAGGGGTCTGTCCAGGGGCACTTTACCCACTCTGGCTAGAGTGGCGACGTACTGATACAGCTACAGAAGGCAGAGCTGCTTTCTTCATCCAAAGCCTGATACTGCAAGGTTATTCTAATTTCATCAACCTATTCTGTCTACCTCAAGTTGATGTGTTGGTCGTGTTGGACCAAGAAAATAAAGCATTCAGAAAACCCTTATCTACAGTAGGCATGTGCATTTTGTTTCGTTCCGAATCGAAATTCGGACGAATTTTTCATTATTCGGACATTCGGATGCATACGAATTCCCGAATTGCAATATTAATGAATTTACCGAATCCGAACGAACGTTTTCGATTCCGAATCGAAAACACGCGGACGAAATTCGATCGGAATTCGAATTTTTTTTTTTTTTCGAATTTCGATCGAATTTCGTCCGCGGGTTTTCGATTTGGAATTCAAATTTTTTTTTTCGAATTCCGATCGAATTTCGTCCGCGGGTTTTCGATTTGGAATTCAAATTTTTTTTTTTTTTTTGAATTCCGATCGAATTTCATCCGCGGGTTTTCGATTTGGAATTCAAATTTTTTTTTTTTTTTTCGAATTCCGATCAAATTTCGAAATTATATTCGAAGAGAGAATTTTCGAATTCGACTGGATTATTCGAAATTCGGTCGAAAACGAACGAGTTCCGAAAACGAATTTAACACATGTAACGAACCTAACTTAACGAAATTAATTAAATAACGAATTAAAACGAAACAAAACGAAACGAAATGACCTAGATAAGCCGATTCCCTTTTGCACATGCCTAATCTACAGATTGGACATTCGATTACTGCTCTACTTACTACCTTCACCCCTAGACATCACATAGAGGTAACTTAATACGCCGATCCCAAATCAACCAGCGCTCCTGAGGGGGTAGCGCTACATAGCGATCAGTGCTAAAAAATTTATTGATTACTATAAAAAATGCCACTGGCAGGGAAGGGGTTAACACTAGGGGGCGAGGAAGGGGTTAAGTATGTTCCCTGGGTGTGTTCTAACTGAAGGGGGGGTGGACTGACTTGGGGAAATGACTGATCGCTGTTCATACATTGTATGAACAGACAATCAGGCATTTCTCCCCCTGACAGGACCGGGAGCTGTGTGTTTACACACACAGCTCCCGGTTCTCGCTCTGTAATGAGCGATCGCGGGTGCCCGACGGTGATCACGCCCGCCGGGCACGCGTGTCGGCGTCAGGGGGTGAGCGAGGGGCGTGCATGCGCGCCCCCGACGGCGTGCGCGCCTCTATTGGCTGCTCGGCGAGATGACGTAGATCTACGTGATCTCGCCCAGCAGAGCCGGCGGCTGGTCGGCAAGTGGTTAATATACATGTCTAGAAAAGGTAAAATACATTCTGCTTCTTCATTTTCCTGCATTGCAGTCTCCAGAGGGGCCTAGGGTCTGGTTGTGCTATATGATAATTAATACAATTTTAAATCCTTTGCCAAGTATACACATATACTATATTAGCCAGATTCATAAACACTTACAAGTACATACGCCGTCGTAAGTCCGAATGCGCGCCGTTGTATCTATAAGCGTATTCTCAAACTGAGATACGCTTCACTGTTGCTAAGATACAACCGGCGTAAGTCTCCTACACCGTCGTATCTTAGCTGCATATTTACGCTGGCCGCTAGGGGCGTGTACGTGGATTTACGCCTAGAATATGCAAATGACCTAGATAAGCCGATTCACAAACGTACTTGCGCCCGATACGCTGTTTACGTAAGGCGTTTTTCCGGCGTAAAGATAAACCACCAAAAAGATGGCGCAGCCAATGCAAGGTATGGACGACGGAACAGCCGTCGTATTTTACGTTGTTTGCGTAAGCATACGTGAATGGGGCAGGGCGTAGGTTACGTTCACGTCAAAAGCAACGAGTATTTGTGACGTGATTCTGAGCATGCGCGCGCATGCGCCGTACCAACAGCCCTCATTTACATGGGGTCACGGGTAATTTACATGGAGCACGCCCCCTACCTGCCTATTTTGAATTAGACAGGGTTACGCCGGGCCATTTGCGCTACGCCGACGTAACTTAGGGAGCAAGTGCTTTGTGAATACAGTACTTGCCTCACTATGTTACGTCGGCGTAGTGCAAATGGTATGCGCTACGCCGGCATAAAGATACACGGCTCTATGTGAATCTGGCCATATGTCTTTTAGTTATGTACAGTGACAAGAAAAAGTATGTGAACTCCCAAAAAATGTGACGTGATCCTAATCTAAGTCACAACAATAGACACACACAATTGTTTGAAGCTGATAACACAGGAACAATTCAAAATGCTCATGTCTTTAATGAACACACCCATTTAACATTCACAATACTGGAAGAAAAAATAAGTGAACACCTGTAGTTAATAGCTGGTTAAACTTCCTTTGGCAGCAAAGACTTCAGGCAAGCACTTTCAATAGCCCTAAATCAGACCATTCCTCTTTACAAAACTGCTTCAGCTCAGACACATTTGTAGAATGTCTGGTGTGAACGGTTCTCTTGAGGTCATTCCACAGCATCTTTATGGGGTTAAGGTCTGGCATCTGACTGGGCCACCACAACAGGCATTTACTTTAGTGGTTGGTGTAATGATGTGTATGCTTTATGTTATAATTCAAGTTCAATTGTTATGCCTAGTTCCTTATGCATGTTAGGAAACAGTTAACAGTTTTGGTCATGTGATCTGGGGGCGGGGAGCTGTGGTTAGTTCTAAGATAGGGTGACCAGACATCCCCAGTTTCAGGGGACAGTCCCCTGATTGAGGACACTGTCCCCGGACCAAGTCTGTCCCTGGTTTTGTCCCCAGATTGGATTTAATAGGGGGCAGGGGCAATTTCAAAGACAGTCAGTGCAGAATTAAAATAAAAAAATTAGAATTACACCCCCCCGCTCTGCCGGGCCTACTAGCATAGGGGGGTTGTATTTTTCCCATTATCTGTGCCCCTTTCTGATGATCATGTGCTGGTCAGAGCGGAGGGAATATTTCTTCAGTTTTGGGCGCATGCCCATTCAGCTTCGCTCGCATGTTCTTCTGCCTTGGCTCAAATCCTGGCCAGCCACCTGCCAATCTCCTTGCCTTCCCTGGCGGAGTGATCTTCCTCCGCTCCCCATCCAGTAGTAGCCAGGGGCCCGAAGAGGAAGACTTGAGAGGCTGTGAGGCGGACGGCGACGGGCAGAGAGTCGCTGATTGTTGCCATTACTAGTAAAGAAAAAATATGTCCCCGGATTTCATTTTAAAAATCTGGTCACCTTATTCTAAGATGGAGGTTACTGATAAAAAACCAAGCTCATGTTCAAGCTCATGCTGTCTGCCTATCCTTCATGTTAAATCTTTACATGGTACCAGAAGTGTGGAACAGAAGAGTCATGGCAGCAAACAGCAACACAAAGAACATTCCATCCCTGGATTTGGAATCAGGGAATGTTTCTGAAAACAGGTCACAGTGGAGGGAGCTGATAGAGCTTGTGTTTGCAGGACCAGATGCAGACAGATGGTCTGATCAGCAGAAAGCAGCTCACTTTCTGATTTGTGTGGGACAAAAAGGACGTGACGTGTGCAGAGCCTGGCAAGCAAGTGGGGAGATCACTGCAGAGGACAAAAAGAAAACAGAGGTACTGTTTGCAAAGTTTGAGGCATACTGCAACCCAAGAAGAAACTCCACAGTGCAAAGGAAACTGTTTTATGAGAGGAAGCAGTGTGGAGGTAAGTCTCTGGATGAATGGGTGACACAGCTGCGCTTGCTTGCCAAAGACTGTGCTTTCTATGATGCTGGAGATATGATAAAAGACCACATTCTGATGGGCAGTAAGTTTAAGGAAGTTCAGGAAAAGCTGCTGCAGGAAGAAGACTTCAATCTTGAGAAAGCCATAAGGATTGCCAGAGCATATGAAATGTCAAGAAAGGACATGCAGGTACTGGAAGGAACACAGCTCCAGATTAATGCTATAGAAAATCACAGCAGCAGATATGGCCAAGAAAGAACACACACAGAACACACACAGGAGTAAAGGGCACCTATGGCCCTGGGACAAGTAACACACAAGAAACGTGTGGATATTGTGGAAACATGCACCATAAAAATAGTGGGCCAGATTCAGAAAGAATCGCGGCGGCGTAACGTATCGTCTTTACGTTACACCGCCGCAAGTTTTCAGCGTAAGTGCCTGATTCACAAAGCACTTACCTGTAAACTTGCGACGGTGTATCGTAAAGACGTCCGGCGCAAGCCCGCCTAATTCAAATGGGGCGTGTACCATTTAAATTAGGACATTTTGCCAGGGTGTGTAAGCTGTCTTCACAAACTGGAAGGTCAAAAACACGTTCTGTACACGATACACCATGGAGGAAAATGATGACAATGCAGGGTCAGACTCAGACTGCACCCACATATATCTTGCAGCAGTACAAAAAACACATCAGTCTGCAGATGAAGCAACTGTAACATTACAGATAGGGGCTAGCAAAACTCCAATCACATTCAAAATCGTGTACCAAGCCATATATACCTCAGTAATGAATCCCCCTTAGAGACTCAAGACCTACCAAAACTAATGGGATATGGGGGTGAAAAACTGAAAGTAATGGGTCGCTGTCATGCAAAATGTTCATACAAGGGATCTGAAAAGGTTTTACAATTGTTTGTAATAGAAACTCAAGCCCCAGCCGTGCTAGGTCTCAGAAAAAGTAAAGAGATTGGACTTGTGAAGATCATAATGACTGTGGATGGTGGGCACAGAGGTCTGACAGAGGCTGACATTAAACGTGAGTACTATGATCTATTCAAGGGCCTGGGGTGCCTCCCAGGTGTAAGCCGCATACGTGTAAAAGAGCGGGCACAGCCTGTCATTCAAGCCCCAAGGAGAATACCTTTAACTATTGTAGATAAAGTCAGACAAGACAAGCTGGGAGTAGTAAAAAAGGTCACAGAACCATCGGAATGGGTCAGTTCTATGGTTGTGGTGGAGAAGAATAACACAGGTGCAATTTGTATATGCATTGACCCATGTAATTTGAACAAAGTCATAATGAGAGAACACTACAAACTCCCCACCATAGAGAATATAGCGCACAAGCTAGTAGGAGCAACAGTATTCAGTGTACTAGACGCCCATTCTGGTTACTGGCAATTGCGTCTTGATGAAGCCAGCAGTTGCCTGACCACTTTTAACTCCCCTTTGGGTCAATGGCACTTCACAAGGGTACCTTTCGGCATAGGATCTGCACAGGAAATATTTCAAAAGAAATCACACTAATTGATCCTGGTCTACAGGGTGTTGAAGTAATAGTTGATGATTTGCTGGTCTATGGAAAGGATCAAATCGAACATGACAAAAACCTTACTGCTTTGCTCAATCGGTGTCGTGAGAAGAATCTCACACTCAATCCAAACAAAATGCAGATCGGGGTAGAAGAAGTTACATATTTTGGACACCTACTAACCAAAGAGGGCTTGAAGCCTGATCCAAAGAAGATTACAGCAGTTCTTAACATGAAGGCCCCAACCTCCAGAAAGGAGCTGGAGACATCACTAGGTATTTTCAACTATCTATCCAAATTCTCTCAGGGCCTTGCTCAACAGATAGCACCGCTATGTACACTGCTACAGAAGGATGCTGTTTGGTGTTGGGATGCAAACATGGAAAAGACTTTCTACAAAGTGAAAGAACTGATCACTAAACATCCAGGGCCAATACTGAAATATTTTGATGTAAACTGTGACACTGTACTTCAAGTGGATGTATCCCAGTTTGGGTTAGGTGCTGTACTGACTCAACAAGGACATCCTGTGGCATATGCTTCACGAGCACTGACCCCAAAGCAAGCCAATTATGTCCAAATTGAGAAAGAGATGCTGGCTATTGTGAATGGATGTGAGAAATTTCACCAGTACATATATGGTCACCCGGTAGTTGTGGAAACAGACCACATGCCGTTGGAGTACATCTGTCAGGACCATTAAGGTAAGTACTCACCGAGGCCGAGATGCTGAGGGCGGCTCACCTTTGCGACCCTGTGCAGACCACTCCCTGGAGTTAGAACAGAGGAGGGACGGCACAAGGAGGCACCGGTGCCGGGGACTGGTAGGCAGACCTGGTGCAGCTGACGAAAGCAGGGCAGGTGCAGAGGACTGGAGACAGTCGTTGATCAGGCAGGAACAGGCAGGTAAGTCCAGAAGGGACCAACAGGAAACAAGGCAAATCCGGGTCACAGGCTGTGGGTCAGGAGTTGGAGAGATCAGAGGAAGTCCGTGAGAGCAAGCCAAGGTCAAGGGGCAGGAGACAACAGCAAATCCGATAAGCAGGCAGGGGTCAAGTGTAGGAGACGGCAGAGAATAGTCAAGGTCCAATCCGGGTCAAAGAGGTCAGGGTATTCAGGTTTCAAGGTTCTCTCACAGGGTAAAGCTGACAACGAACCAGCAATTAGCAAAGAGGAAGGGGCTGGCTTAAATAGGCCGCACTGGCCACTGATTGGTCCACAGAAGTAAAGGTTCAGAACCAGGCTCCATCGGACAGCACACAGAATAGCACTGAGCAGTGGCTCAGAGGCAAAGAGCTGGACTTGTAAATGGAGAGGTCCCAGGTTCGATTCTACCCAGAACCAACTGGGGAATGTGACCGTAAAAGGTCTGTGCCCTGACAGTGCCCCCCCCCTAGGGGCGGACTCCGGACGCCCAAACTGTCCATTAGTTCCGGATGCTCCTGATGGAAGCTCGGATAGAACAGAGAGCATGTAGATCTTTACTTTTTCTTTTTGGGCTTAGTTGATCCTGAAGTTCTGGTAGGGGGTGCCCTCCTCGCTTGTAAAGCTCGTTCAAATATCTCCAGATCCCGTTTACAAACCATGGTACCATTTGAGGCATATGTGCAGTCTGGAGGGAGAACTTCACTTGGGGAGATATGATCTGGAATTTCAACTGGGGACACAGGAACTGAAGACACTGGAACTGGGGACACAGGAACCGAAGACACTGGAATTGGGGACACAGGAACCGAAGACACTGGAACTGGGGACACAGGAACCGAAGACACTGGAACTGGGGACACAGGAACTGAAGACACTGGAACTGAAGACACAGGAACTGAAGACACTGGAACTGAAGACACAGGAACTGAAGACACTGGAACTGAAGACACTGGAACTGGGGACACAGGAACCGAAGACACTGGAACTGGGGACACAGGAACCGAAGACACTGGAACTGGGGACACAGGGACCGAAGACACTGGAACTGGGGACACAGGAACTGAAGACACTGGAAAGGTAGGTACAGGTTCTGAGGCATAGAAAAAACTCCCAATAGTACCCAGCTGAAGAAGCTTTGGCCGAGGTGGGCGAGTTGGGCAGAGCGATATAAGGTGCCCGCTAGCACCACAATAAAAGCAAAGTCCATAGCCTCTCCTCCGCTCTCTTTCTACCTCAGATAGGCTGGACCGGATGGCCCCGATCTGCATGGGTTCTTCCTCCTCCAAGGTAGGCGTGTGTGCATCCACAGAAATGTCAAGACCTTGTGATGGGGAAACTTCCAGGCTGGGCACATACGGTGTCTCATAATTTGGCACACACTGGGCTGGCTGGAGGTCATAACCGTACTGGGGCTTCCTATCCTTGGGTACCCGTAGGCCCCGTGAACTAAGAGCAGACCTGGGAGTGCTGGTCCTCTTGGAAGCAGGGATATATGAGTCCAGAGCAGACATGAACGTCTCCCAGCTGTCCAAGACTGGACTTTTTTCCTGCAGCAGCAGGTGAGCCCACGATTTGACCTGCCCTGTTAGCAAGTTGACGGAGGCTCTAACCTTAATATAGTCCGTGGCATAGGTCCTAGGTTTAAGGGTGAACAATAGCTCACAGTCGGTTTTAAAGCACAGGAAGGATGCACGGCTACCACCAAATTTTTCTGGCATGACAACAAAAGGTTCATAACATGCTGGTTCCGGGGCTGGGCGTGTTGTCCCTTTAAATTTTTGGACTTCTTGTTGTAGTTCCTGAATAGTATGGTTCAGGCTGGAGACTTGCAGAGCCAGGGAGGTGAGCATCTTGTACAAGTCTGCGGACTCCATATTATTAGTTAGTCCATTATGTAAGGGTTTACCTTCTTGCAATTTTTGAACGGCAACCGTCAAAACAGACACCTGTTGACACAGGTTTTCAAGGGGTGAGCATGCCCTGTCGGCCTCAGACATAATGGCTGGTTCGTACTGTCAGGACCATTAAGGTAAGTACTCACCGAGGCCAAGATGCTGAGGGCGGCTCACCTTTGCGACCCTGTGCAGACCACTCCCTGGAGTTAGAACAGAGGAGGGACGGCACAAGGAGGCACCGGTGCCGGGGACTGGTAGGCAGACCTGGTGCAGCTGACGAAAGCAGGGCAGGTGCAGAGGACTGGAGACAGTCGTTGATCAGGCAGGAACAGGCAGGTAAGTCCAGAAGGGACCAACAGGAAACAAGGCAAATCCGGGTCACAGGCCGTGGGTCAGGAGTTGGAGAGATCAGAGGAAGTCCGTGAGAGCAAGCCAAGGTCAAGGGGCAGGAGACAACAGCAAATCCGATAAGCAGGCAGGGGTCAAGTGTAGGAGACGGCAGAGAATAGTCAAGGTCCAATCCGGGTCAAACAGGTCAGGGTATTCAGGTTTCAAGGTTCTCTCACAGGGTAAAGCTGACAACGAACCAGCAATTAGCAAAGAGGAAGGGGCTGGCTTAAATAGGCCGCACTGGCCACTGATTGGTCCACAGAAGTACAGGTTCAGAACCAGGCTCCATCGGACAGCACACAGAATAGCACTGAGCAGTGGCTCAGAGGCAAAGAGCTGGACTTGTAAATGGAGAGGTCCCAGGTTCGATTCTACCCAGAACCAACTGGGGAATGTGACCGTAAAAGGTCTGTGCCCTGACAACATCCTACAGAAATCACTAGCTTCTACACCTCCACGTCTGCTGCGGATGGTTATGAAATTACAGCAGTATGATCTCACAGTAAAGTATAAACCTTGAAAGGAAATTCCAATGGCAGATACCCTGTCTAGGGTGTTTCTAGTAGAAGGACATGAAGCACGGGATGAACCTGAGTTGGAAGAACAGGTACATACAGTACTAGCGAACATTCCAATATCGGATGTATGGCTGGAGAAGATAAGACAAGACATCAAACAGGATAAAGTCCTAGAAAAACTAACTTGTGTCATGTGCAATGGCTGGCCAGAAAAACTAAAGAAGCTGTGTCCTGAACTACAGGGATTCTGGCCTATCAAAGATGAGCTATACATTAATTCGGATATCATATTTATGGGTGACCATATTCTTATTCCTAAGTCACAACAGGCAGACGTACTGAAACAAATCCATGAGGGGCATTTGGGCATCACTCTGTGTAAGCGCAGAGCGTGGGAATTGGTCAACTGGCCTAATTTGGACTTTGATATTGAGACATTTGTGAAGAAGTGTGAAACCTGCCAGACATTTCAAAAACACAATGCAAAAGAACCTCTTACCCCTTGGAATGCTCCTTCACGGGCATGGCAGAGACTGGCTACAGATATTTTTCATTTTGAGGACAACCATTACCTGATAGTAGTGGATTACTACAGCAAATAGTTTGAGCTAGTGCAGCTGAGAAACTTAAAAGCAGCAACAGTCATATGGGCTTTCAAAACAATGCTTTCGTGTGAAGAACTTGTGTCTGATAATGGGCCACAATTCTCATGTTGCTTGGGAACGGGGAATCAGGCACAGAGAAGTATGTTGACATAGCCAAATCCATTATACTGAAAGCGCAATCATCAGGGCAGGATGTGTACCTAGGACTGTTAAACTATCGTGCAACACCTATTGAAGGTTTATGCTCACCTGCACAGCTGCTAATGGGTAGAACACTGAGGACCACAGTGCCTATTGCACCACAGAAATTGCAGCCTCTCCGGGGCGTGGCTTAGCTAGGCAAGGAGTAGGACGTGGGAAAACTAAGCTCTGTCCTTTTACTCCTTAATACGGCCCATCCTGTGTCCAGACATCCTCCAGCCCAGGCCTGTCAGCTCCCCCCGAGGACCCTCCACACCAGCAAACCAAAACCCCCGGACAACCGAGCGGAGGCCCGAATGGAGCGGCGTTCTCCCACCGGGCGCCAGCCTCCAGGAAATTACGCGGCTTCAGCCTACTCCACGGAGCCGGCGGCCATCTTGGTCCACTCGGGCCCTCTCTGCGCAATGCAGCGGCCTTCCAGGATCCCTGACAGCCTCCCACACTGCCCCGACTGTGTGCCAGTCTGTCTGCTGCCGCCCGCAGCCCTCCTGGGGACATTTATGTGTGCAGGCCGGAGGGCAATACCTGGCTCAGATAGGTGACTGGCGGCCATCTTGCTGCACCCCACCGACCACCTCCTGCCTAATGTGAGACACTCTAAAAGTCACCTGTTGGGGATTAATTTTTCTTTTTGTAATTCAAGACTTTGGAACTGTCTCTCCCCAATATCCAACTATTCCTGTGGTGTCAGTGCTAGCATATCATTCCCTGTACACACCTCCACTTGGTATTCCATCTTGGGTGTCTCCTTTTTAAGCTATAAACGTCTAAGAAATGCATTTCTGTGAAAGGCTGCCGATAAAAAAAAGTTTTGCTTCGGCAAATGTGTACGCCTCATGCTAACCTTGTGAAACTGGAATAAAGCCAACATCCAAACAAACTTGCCCTCGGCCTAGCTTCTCTCCTCCCTGCTTTAGGCCCCACACAACCACCACATCACCCTGGCATATCTGGCAGCTCCCCCCCATCTGGGGCTGTGGGGGGTGCCCAGAGAGGTAGCTAATGACCAGGATATGAGGGGTGCCTGTGTCCGGTACATTCTCAAGAGATATCACACACCCGATCGAGCTCCGGGGGTCTCATCTGCCTTATTAGATCCTCCGGACCCCGCAATCCGTCAGGGGATGGTATTCAATGTCCGGGGATAGGAACACCAGAAAGGCCACGGAGATTTGGCGTGCGCTTCACCGTGGAGCGCAGCGTCCCGCCATCGCACCGGAAGTGACGTGGGAGTCCAGGCCAGCCAATGGGATTACGCGTTTCACAGCATCAGCTGTTTCTTCGGATCTGAAGAAACAGCTGATGCTGTGAAACGCGTAATCCCATTGGCTGGCCTGGACTCCCACGTCACTTCCGGTGCGACGGCGGGACACTGTGCTCCACCGTGAAGCGCACGCCGAATCTCTGTGGCCTTTCTGGTGTTCCTATCCCCGGACATTGAATACCATCAGCCTGCTGCTGCCCGTGATTTGGACACCCGTTAGTTGACACCACCGAATGACTCCAGGCACGCATCTGACCACCGATAACCTGCACCCCTCCATTCCGGTTCTGTGTCTGTTATCTACTTCTGTTCGTGAGTAGGCACTGCACATGTACATTTATTTTATTTATATTCTTCATTAAATTTGGGCTTATTGCACTTAGATTGGTGCACCTTGTCCCTTTTTCTTTGAATCTTTCAGAGCTTCGCTTCTGCTTTAGGTGCTGCCGCCAAGTGTCCCTTACAGCCAGTTATATTACTATAATCCAGGACTTTCATGGACATTATCTTTGGACTTGTTTGATTATTAGACTTTTCTATATACCTCAGCCCATTGTGTTTGCTCTATTGGATCATGCGCCACATACCCTCTCTTTTCTTGCTCATTAAATTACTACACTTCAGAGACAGGGAAACTGTTCTCAGAGCTGCCTGAGAAAAAGGCAGCGTAGCCTTCAACGGTAATGGAATCACTATCTTTCCTGACTTCTCGACAGCCACTCAGAAACAAAGGGCTACTTTTCTGGGCATCAAAAAGAGGCTAAGAGAGCTTAATTTACCCTATGGTATGCATTCTCCTGCAAGATTGAGGATCATTTATCAAGGCAAGGCCCACTTCTTCATGGATCCTAAGGATGCGTCGCATTGGGTGGATACCCTGGGACACCCGGATCACAGGGATCAAAACCGAAGACCACCTCATCATTGAAGTTGTTTGGTCAAGCACACATTTGACTACCCCCGGCCTACACCCCCCCCTTGGTTGAGGTAGATTGGGGGAAGGAGAGGGACGGGGACAGGTTCTCGAGTTTGTTATGGACCCCTCACTTATTTTGCTACCCACTGGAGGTTGGGGATCATCCTCATTTTCTATCATGGGCCACGTGCATGTCAGCCATGCGCGATGACGGGTGATGTTGACGTTATGTTTCTCCTTAACCTTTTGCTCCTACTAATTCAGGAACTGTTTTTTCTAGAATTCGGGTTACTACATATTTTTGTTTTGTACGGACATGGATGGAAGACCATGGCTACGGACTTTTCTTCCCATCTCAGGGTTTGTTGGTTGAGGGACTAAGCCATGACCCCCTTGCTTTGGAGTTTCCGTTTTGGGAATAAAGCTCTCATGTGTTTGGGTTTGGGAGCCGGGAGGGTTAGGGTGGGTCTGAATGTTCTGGGTTGCACTTTTGTTTATGGGATCAAAGCCCCCAAGTGTTGTGGACTGGGGGCCTTCCTACCTGTTTCCCTTGTTTTTGGGTATGATTGTTCTTTTATACAAATTGTTTACAGGTTCACAGGCCTGATAGGCCATCGAGGTATTCAGGTATTGTGCCCACTGCACAATGTTCTCTCATGTATTTATCGAGTTTCGCCCCCAACTCTCGTGCTGCAAGGAGTCCCAAAGTGTGGTTGACTCTGACACATCATGAGGGCTGGACGTGCGTATTTCTGACCAACTCCCATACATGGCTAATTTACGCCTGATTTCATGGAATGTTCAGGGGCTTAATTCTAAAGGGAAACGTTCTGTAATGTTTGACTATCTGGCAAGGCACAAACCGCATGTAATCCTCCTCCAGGAAACCCATCTCCAGGGCTCCAGGGTTATGGCCCTTAAAAGAGCTAAAATAGCGTACGCTCTTCATTCCACTTACTCCACGTATGCTCGGGGGACATCTATCCTTATTGCCAAGTCAGCACCAATCTCTATTAGGCATATTAAACTTGACCCTAATGGCTGTTTTGTGATCCTGGTGCTGGAACTCCTGGGTAAACCATATACAGTGACAAATATCTATGTCCCACCGCCTTTTACCAAGAAGTTTTTTGAAAAGGTGATGGGCACAATATTGGAGATTGCTGAGGGCCCCTTACTAGTAGCTGGGGACTACAACACAGTTTTAGACAATTCTATGGACAGATTTAGATGCTCTACGCTACCTGCCACACCCCTAGGATCTTTCCTAACCCAATTTGATCTAGTGGAGGCCTGGAGGTGGAAGCATGCAAATGTGCGGGAATACTTGTGCCAGTCTGACTCTCACGGTACATTATCACGTATTGACCTCTGCCTTGTTTCATCTGATATGCTTCGCTTGGTGGCCAGAGTTAAATATCTCCCCAGAGCGGTGTCCGACCACTCACCTCTGATGGTGGACCTCGCTCTGGGCCCACCCTCCTCTTACCGGATATGGAGACTGAGCCCCTTATGGTTAGCGGACCAGGCTGTGATAGGCCGGAGTTCGGCAGACATGGAATCGTTTTGGGTGATTAACAAGCAAAGTGCGTCTGTCCCTGTGGTTTGGGATGCCTTTAAGGTCACTGCCCGAGGCTCATTTGCCGCTGTGATCGGGGGGGCCCATAAGGCGTTGCAGTCCTGATTGATAGACGCGGAAGGAGGACTTAGGAATGCGGAAACTGTTTATTCTGCAAACCCTACCCCTGACACACACTCTACCTGGCGACACAGGGCCAGAGAGTTGGAACTGGTACTTCTGGAACGCACGCAAAAGAGACTACGCTATCAAAATAAACGAATATTTGAATTTGGGCATAAAAATAACCGCTTACTGGCCTATCTGGCCAGGCCCGATTATCAGCCATGTACTATCCCTAGAATAACGAACTCGGAGGGCTTATAAGTAGAGCAAAATTATGACATTATGAAAGCGTTTGTCGCCTTCTATTCTACTCCACGCTCTACACTACTAGAGCTCACTATACAATAGTGGAACTTGATGATTATCTTTCAGATATTTCACTCCCGAGATTAACAGATCTTCAGGCCTCCGGACTTGATGCGCCGTTAACAACAGAAGAAATAGGGGATTCTATACAGTCGTTCTCCAGACATAAAACTCCAGGCCTAGATGGATTTCCCATTGAGTGGTACATGCAATTTCAGGGAACTATTAATCCATCACTTGCTGCAAATGTACAAGTATGCCCTTAGAACGGGACAGTTACCGCCCTCCATGTCGGAAGCGCTAATAGTTTTGATTCCCAAAGCTCATAAGGACCACCTCCTTTGTGAATCGTATAGACCGATTTCACTTATTAACTCGGATGTAAAAAGTTTGGCTAAGGTGCTTGCCCAACGATTAAATAAAGTAATTACTACTATTATAGTGGCGGACCAAACTGGATTTATGCCTGGACGATCGACATCTATTTATTTACGCAGACTCTTTACCAATATACAAGCGGTTCATGACACGACTGGCTCCCGAGCTGTATTGGCTTTGGACGCTCACATAGCCTTCGACTCAGTCGAATGGCCCTATCTTTTTGAAGTCCTAGCTAAATTCGGATTTGGCACTACTTTTATAAAATGGGTACAACTCCTATACTCCAAACCCATAGCTAGACTACGGGGCAAGGCATCCATATCGGATGCCTTTCCCATAAAGAGAGGCACCAGACAGGGGTGTCACCCCGCTGTCACCCCTCCTGTTTGCGTTAACGATAGAGCCCCTAGCATCACTGATAAGGTCCAATGGGGAGGTTAAGGGACTGACGATTGGGGGTCTAGAGGAAAAAGTATCCTTATACGCAGACAAAATGCTGATATATCTGGAGGAACCCCAGTCGTCACTCCCAGCCCTGCTGGAGATTATCCGACGGTTTGGCCACTTTTCAGGGTTCTGGGTAAATTGGGACAAGTCCCTTTTGTTTCAGATTGACCAGGAGAAACCCATAACACTACCCCCCCCCCCCTGCGTGCCCACTGCAAATAGTTCACACTTTTCGTTATCACGGGGTCTTGATAAAACTCCCTGTCTCCTCCTATGCCAAGATCAATTTAGACCCCCTTATCAGTAAATTAAAAATTACCTTGAAAACGTGGAACAATCTTCCTCTTACACTGTTAGGAAGAAAAAATATTTTCAAAATGATCTATCTCCCGAGATTCCTTTACGTCCTGATCAATTCACCAATATATATAACCAAAGCAAAATTTAAAGATATATAGCCGGATTCAAAGAGACTTCGCCGTCGTATCTTTTGTGCATATTTCCGCTGGCCGCTAGAGGCGTGTACGTGGATTTCCGCGTCAAATATGTAAATGAGCAAGATACGCCGATTCACGAACGTACATACGCCCATCGCAGTAAGATACGCCGTTTACGTAAGACATACGCCGGCGTAAAGATAAACCACCAAAAAGATGGGGCAGCCCATGCAAGGTATGGGTCACGGGTACTTTACATGGAGCACGCCCACTACCTGCCTATTTTGAATTAGGCGGGGTTACGTCGGGCCATTTGCGCTACGCCAACGTAACTTAGGGAGCAAGTGCTTTGTGAATACTGCCCTTGCCTCTCTATTTTACATCGGCGTAGCTCAAATGAGCTGCGCTACGCCAGCTTAAACATACACCGATGTATGTGAATCTGGCTAATAGGGCCAGATTCAGGTAGATCGGCGCATCTTTGTTCCAGCGTAGCGCATCTCATATGCGCTACGCCAACGTAAATCAGTGAGGGAAAAACAGTATTCACAAAGCACTCGCCCAGCCCTATTCACGTAGTCCTACGTAAACGGCGTAAAATACGACGGCTGTTTCGTCGTCCATACCTATGAATGGGATGCGCCTCCTATAGGTGGAATAACTTAACGTCGGACGTACGCCTTACATAAACGGCGTCGATTACAGCGACGGGCGCAAGTACGTTAGTGAATCGGCGTATCTCGGTCATTTGCATATTCGATGCGTAAATCAATGGAAGCGCCCCTTGCAGCCAGCGTAAATATTCGCCCAGGCTCCGACGGCGTAGGAAACTTACGTCGATTGGATGAAGCCACAATTCAGGCGTATCTAACTTTAGGAATTAGACGCATAGATACGACGGCGCATCCGTGCACTTATGCGGGCGTTCATAAAGATACGTCGGCGTAAGTGCTTTAAGAATCCGGGCCATAGACTCCATAATCACCAATTTCGTGTGGAGGGGCGATGTGGTGAGAATCGCTAAGCAAACTTTACAGCTGCCTACTTCGGAGGGGGGCCTGGCACTCCCCTGTCTCCAAACGTACTATATTGTCTCGTAACTGGCGCATGCCCATTGGTGGATTCATCCTGAGGCCAACAATGCAGCTGCTGCCCTAGAGGCGGCCATCCTCACCTCATATGAATCTCTCCAGAACCTAATACACCGTCTGTCACTTAGGGGGAGGGAAGGAGCTACTGTTCTGGCCATGACCCTGCGGATCTTTAGAGTTTCTAAACTGTTACCACCCAGTACCCCAGCTATATATTCTCCCAATGCCCCGCTATGGGGAAACCCAAGCCTACCAGAATTTCATCAGAGAACTGATGGGAGATACACGATACGCGGTTACGAGGCCGCGCCGTCGCCGCGGCCCTGGAAGTTCAATGCTTCCACGCATGCGTCGAAGTCATTCCACGCATGCGAGGGATGGCGGCCGCTCGGACATGTACGGTAAGTCTGTACAGACGACCGAACATGTCCGACGGACAGGATTCCAGCGGGCATGTTTCTAAACATGTTTAGAAACATTTGTCCGCTCGAAAACGGTCATGGTGGGCAAATGTACGCTGGAATCCTGTCCGCTCGGCTGTACAGACGACCGAACATGTCTGCTGAAACTGGTCCGCGGACCAGTTTCAGCAGACATATTCGGTCGTGTGTACGGGGCCTAACACACTCTAAATAATAAATACTCCAAAAAAACTAACAAATCTTCAGCAAACTAAGATAGGTGAAATAGTTGACCGTGAATAGCATAAATATATATGTAGCGCTCACCCCCGAAGGAGCCGCTGGTTGATTTTGGGATCTACTCTCTCTGGCTCGGTTCACCCCTGTTTGATTAACTCGAACCCGCCCTTGACACATCAGAAACCTGGTAGTGGGATATTGTGACCCCTGCTGGGCTGGAATCACAATAGCAGGCACACAGTATACAGAGACATTATGGTAAAGGATTACCTGCTATAATGGAACGGTCCCTCCAGACAAGAAATATACTCCACACAATGAATATGATTAAATATAAGGGGTGAGTTTACTATATAGGAACTTAGAAACGACAGACATAAGATTCAAATACAATGCAACCAATAAGTAATAGCTCAATCTGATTCACAAGGGCCCTTGCAAGAATCAGCAATTAATGTGAATCAATGTGATGTTCTGAACCTAGGGATGGTACCATTCGTTTAAACTAAAAAAATAAAAAAAGGGGCAGTATATGCTCGCGAGCGGCCCTAGCGGGCGGTTCTGTAGATTGGTCAATATTCGCGTTGCGGCTGGGTGGTGCACGTAAAAAGAAAATATTTGTAATCCACGGGTGATAGTTAGAGAAGAAAACCCACACAACAGAATGTCTAGTGTAGCAGAACGTTGGTGAATTGGTCGCTCGTCAGCATCAGTCACTTTTGTGAAATACTGTAACAGTTAACTAGGCCTCTAGCTTCGGCTATGAGCCAAACATGTGTCCGTGGCCTGTGAAATGAAACTGGGTGTCTATAATAACCAGAGAGTCAGAAGCTTAGCATGTGCTCTCTCACCCAACAGGCCGACCCGCCTGATTTTTCCCCTCAGTAAGGGACGCGCTGATATGATACTGTTCCGCAGAACCCGGAATCCTGGACAAGGGTGTTTCTCTGTTTTGGCTGTCAGCTGGGCTGCCTCTTCGATCTCTGGGAACACAGGCTGGTACGTTGAGGTCTTGCTTCCGTCTGGATGGCTGGTCTCTCGGTGGTTAGGCCCAGGCTTCAGGCCTAACAGCACAACAGTGATTATCAGCAGATCTGCAGAGGAGAAAGTGCAGATCACGAGAGTGTGAAATTGGCCCCTCAGCCAGTCCGTTCTGACTGGCTGAGCGGAGTTGTCACATGCTCCAGGGGTACGGGGCATTGCAAGGGGGCGTAGTCTGTTTTCTCCTCAGAGTCAATGGAGTCCATATGTCCTGCTACTCACAATACCGCAATGCATAACTTCATAATAGGGTCTAACATATTTACAATTTAAACGTAAGTCCAACGGGGATGACCTGTCATGAAGCTCTGACAGGATGACCCCGCTACACACTCCCCCACTTGAATTCTTTGGTCCCCAAAGAGGGCAAGAAGTATGGACCCTGATACATGCTTCTTAAGATACAAGCGGAGAGAAAGGTTGTTAGTACATGCAAGGCACTAAATAATGTGCATCATTTCTTACTTTGTTCAAAGCTAAACAACTCATTGACTGGCATAAATTGGACAGGGGGACCCCCCACCAATCGTTGGGTATGGGTAGGCTGCCCTGTTCATTATCTACTAACGCTAGGGTGCTAAATGCTGATGTGTCAGGGGGTGAGTAGGGGCTGACCTCCACTAAATTGGCAGCTGGAGGATCACTCAAAACATTAGATCTTTTTGAGGTGAAAACAGCTTCTTCAGAACACTCTCCCAATTGGCTATAAGTCAGTCTCTTTGGGGGATGAATAGCTCTCCTTTTCCTGGGTTCTTCCGGCGTTGAGGGGTTAGGAAGAACATGATCTATTTCAAGGTCCTGAGAAGCAGTATCATCTTCTGATTTGGACACAACAGATCCCTCATCCCCTGAGGCATGTATATCTCCATTCGGTGGGCTTGGGGCCTCCATGAGTACAAATCAACACCTCCTTCCAGTCCTTCATCAAGTATATTCTGAGGTATGAATTCAGGGGCCTCTGGTCGGAGTGCCCTACTACTGGTCGCTTCAGATGAGGGCAGGAACGAAGCATTAGGCTCTGGCTGTTGAGAAGACCATAACCACTCTGACCCTATACATTCATCTGTGGACTCTTCATCCTCGGAGTCTGAAGGTAAGACTTGAGATCTAGTGACCGGCCCCGAGGGCCTGGATACGGAGGGCAGATCCAAAGAGTCAGAGACCGAGGGTAGTCGAACAGCTTCACTGAGGGGCAGTAGATGATTCCTATGCCAGGTTCTCAGAGGCCCCACACTGTTTTCAGGTCGGACCTGATATACGGGAAGGTCAGTCAGCTTCTTACATACGATGTAGGGCTGAGACTTCCAGCGGTCGGCCAGTTTGTGTTTTCCTGGAACGCCCAGGTTTCTTAGTAGGACTCGGTCTCCTAGCTGTAGATCCTGAACTCGAACTTTCAGATCGAAGTTCCTTTTATTCCTTTGTTCCCGTTGCTCAAAACTAGCATGTGCCTTCTCATAAGCCAACTTCACGCTCCTTCTCAAGTGATCCACATAGCCTTTGTGGGAGGCCGCAGAAGTATGATCCAAGGACAATCCAAAGGCCAGGTCAACAGGCAGTCGAGCTTCTCGCCCAAACACCAACCGGTATGGGGAGTACCCGGTTGTGTCACTCATGGTGCAATTGTATGCGTGTACAATGGCTGCAATGTGCTTGCTCCAGTGTTGCTTCTCCTCTGAGTTCAAGGTCCCCAACATGTTCAAGAGAGTCCTGTTAAAGCGTTCAGGCTGGGCATCCCCTTGGAGGTGGTAGGGGGTAGTTCTGGTTTTATCTATGTTTAAGAGACCCAACAGTTTTTGTATTAATTTGCTCTCAAAATCTCTCCCTTGGTCGGAGTGGATTCGTTGGGGCAAATTATAGTGGACAAAGAACTTTTCTACCAAAACTTTGGCCACTGTGGAGGCTTTCTGGTCCTTAGTTGGGTATGCTTGAGCATATCTGGTGAAGTGATCGGTTACTACCAGAGCATTTCCTATTCCACTTAGATCAGGCTCCACGCAAAGAAAGTCTATACCCACTAATTCCAATGGGCCTTGGCTCTGAAGATGGCCCATTGGGGCAGTCTGTTGAGGCAAAGTCTTTCGTTGGATACACCGAATACAAGAATGGCAATATCCCTCAACTTCAGCCCTCATACCGGGCCAGTAGAACCGGTCTCTGACCAACTGGAAAGTCCTTTCAGGGCCCAGGTGGCCATGCTGGTCATTAAAGTGGAGTTCCACCCATAAATATAACATTACATCAGTAGTTTTAAAAAAATGTCATTAGTCCTTTAAGAAATTTTTTTTTTTTTTTAGATGCCTTCAAAGTGTTGTTGCTAGGCAGAATAGTTAATCTTCCCTCTTCCTGCACCTAGGTGCTTAAGCTTCCTAACCTACACCGCACAGACTCCTGGGAATGTAGTGGGTGTAACTTTCCAGGAGTCTGTGCACTCCCCAGTCTCGAAGAATCATGTGACTTGGACAGTACAGGTGCTGAAACCTGATCTGAAACCTATTACACTGCTTGTGCAGCACTGAGCATGTGCGAGATCTGCAAGGCTGAAATCCAGGAAGTAATACAGTCTGGCTTCATGATGCCCACACTTAAGATGGCCCCAGTCAATTTCTATTTTATAAAGTGTCTAAATGCTGTAACAACCTAACAAAACGGACCTTAGTTTACAGACTAACTTTACTGGAATACATTAAGCTTGTGTATTACAGGGGTATTTATATTTAAAAAGTGAAATTGTGGCCGGAACTCCGCTTTAAGCGCAGGTAGTATAGCCTCCCGGTGTTTGCTGGGCAGGAACATCTGCCATTTTTCTTCTGGGCCATCAGAGGGGCCCCTTCGGTAGACCACCCCTTGATGGAGCTGCAGTTTGTCCCACTCTTTATGCATCAGCCGTGCCTCTCGTGAAAAACTGGCCAGGAGCATCTTCGGATCCTGGTTCTCCAAAGCCTCTAGAACTAGATTACCCAAAGAATCTTCTTTTTGATCTTGCCTTAGTTCCTTCTTCGTTAACTGAGGTAGATCACTTTTTTTTATTGAGTTATATCACAATAGTACTTAGGCACTCCTGCCGCCAGCATTCCTATCTCCTCGGCCCGGGACCCCCCTTTTGTCTGCAGCTCAGTTCCCTGACACAGTGCCCGCACTCCTTCAGAGGATATTTGGGTCCATTCTTTCTCTGAGGTATTTGAACCATGGGGCCTCCTGGAGAGAGCATCAGCGTCTTTGTTTCCAGCTCCTGGGCGGTACTTCAGACCAAAATTGAAGCTCGAGAGGGCTGCCAGCCATCGATGCCCCGTTGCATCCAGCTTGGCGGTGGTAAACAAGTAGGTGAGTGGATTGTTGTCGGTTCTCACCTCGAATTCAGCTCCATATAAGTAGTCTTTCAGCTTATCTACAACAGCCCACTTCAAAGCCAGGAATTTCAGTTTGTGAGTGGGGTAATTCTTCTCAGATGAGGTTAAACTCCTACTCACATAAGCCACTGGGCGTAGACAGCCGCTGTGATCTTGGTACAACACTCCTCCTAACCCCTCTCTACTGGCATCCACGTGTAACTCATAGGCCCCATACATACGGGAGAATTTATCCGCGAATACGGTCCAGCGGACCGTTTCCGCGGATAAATCCTCTCGAGGATTTGCACGGATTTCTATGCGATGGAAATCCGCGCCGAAATCCTCTGGCGATGACGTGTCGCGCCGTCGCCGCGATTATGACGCGGCGACGTGCGCGACGCTGTCATATAAGGAATTCCACGCAATCATTACGACGCATGCGGGGGATCCCTTCGGATGGATGGATCCGGTGAGTCTATACAGACCAGCGGATCCATCCGTTGGGATGGATTCCAGCAGATGGATTTGTTTGGCATGTCAGCAAATATTCGATCTGCTGGAATCCATCCCAGGGGAGAAATATCCGCGGAAACAGATCCGCTGGAGTGTACACACCATAGGATCTATCCGCTGAAACCCATTTGCTGGGATTTTTCAGCGGATGGATTCTATCGTGTGTACGGGGCCATAGGGTTTTGATGTGTCTGTACAGGCTAGAACAGGGGCAGTTGTCAAGTTCTTCTTGAGTTGAACAAATGCCTCTTCACATTCAGGAGTCCATTGATCACTAATGGGTTCTTTGGGCTTTCGGGGGCCCATGTGGGGCTTCGCTGATTTTGCAGGTTCAGAAGTGTTATCTTCATCCTCTGTCTTCAATAGCTCGTTAAGAGGTTTGGCGATTTTTGCGAATCCTTCAACGAATCTCCTATAGTAAGAGCAGAATCCCAAGAATGACCGCAACTCCATCACGTTAGAGGGTCTAGGCCAGGAGGTGACCGCCTCCAACTTTTCAGGGTCTGTTGATATCCCTTCTGCAGAGACTATGGCCCAGATTCAGGTCTGTCATATCTCTGAGTCTGAGACGTCGTATCTTGGCGCCTGATTCAAAGAATCAGATACGCCAACATTTTTCTAAGATACGACCAGCGTAAGTCTCCTACGCTGTCGTATCTTAACTGCATATTTACGCTGCCCGCTAGGGGCGTGTACGCTGATTTACGCCTAGAAATATGTAAATCAGCTAGATACACCTATTCACGAACGTACGCCCGGCCGACGCAGTACAGATACGCCGTTTACGTTAGGCTTTTTCCGGCGTAAAGTTACCCCTGCTATATGAGGCACAGCCAATGTTAAGTATGGACGTTGGGCCAGTGTCAAATTTTCCCGTCTATTACGTCTTTGCGTAAGTCGTTCGCGAATAGGGCTGGACGTAATTTACGCTCAGGTCGAAAGCATAGGCTTTTTGCGGGTTAATTTGGAGCATGCGCACTGGGATACTTTCACGGGCGGCGCATGCGCCGTTCGGAAAAAGCGTCATTTACGTGGGGTCACGATACATTTACATAATACACGCCCACATCTTCCACATTTGAATTAGGCGGGCTTACGCTTACATTTTTTTACAATCAAAGCCGTACTTACCATTTTGGAGATACATCTTCTCCGCCGCTTCCAGGTATGGGCTGCGGGACTGGGCATTACTATTTGATTGACAGTCTTCCGACAGGCTTCCGACGGTCGCATCCATCGCGTCACGATTTTCCGAAAGTAGCCAAACGTCTGTGCGCAGGCGCCGTATAGAGCCGCACCGACGTTCGGCTTCTTTCGGCTACTCGTGACGCGATGTATGCGACCGTCGGAAGCCTGTCGGAAGACTGTCAATCAAATAGGAACGCCCAGTCCGGAAGACCATACCCGGAAGCGGCGGAGAAGATGTATCTCTAAAACGGTAAGTACGGCTTCGATTGTAAAAAAAAAACACCCGATTCCCCTTGACAAAACGAGCATCAACCTAATGTTAAAAAAATGTTTTCGGGTGAACTCCCGCTTTAAGGTTACGTATGGCCTCTAATGCTGGCCCCCTGATGCTCTCCATGATCCTTTGTTTCTTGTTCTTTTCTGGGATCCCCCATTCCTCCAGAGCTTGGGTGGCCTGATCCATCCATTCTTCAAAACCATCTTCTGAAGATGGTACAGGGTGTCTTCCCGAGAAGGCCCTGAGTTTTCTATATCCTGTAATCAAACAGTCTGTAGAATCCTTCTTGCATTGAGCCACAATCTCTCTGTCTATACTACAGCTGTGAGGTAAGCTGCTAGGCATCACATGAGGTGGTTGCACATTGAAGTTCTCACCTTTCCAACACCTGTGTCAGCTTTGGGGATCACCTTCTATAGATTTGCCTTCTATTTTTAGGCTGCCAATACTAATAGCTGTGAGGTAAGCTGCTAGACATCACAAGAGGTGTTTTGTACACTGAAGCTTTCAACTTTTCAACACTTACGCTGGTTTCTGGGATCACCATTCAGAGACTTTTCCTTCTATTCATTTATTAATATTTTTTTCACCTCTGTGTGTGTTTTTGTATGCCAATTTTTTGGCTCATATTATATCATCACCATTTTTTATAGTATGTATATATATTTATGCTATTCACGGTCAACTATTTCACCTATCTTAGTTTGCTGAAGATTTGTTCAGTATCTATTATTATTATTTAGAGTGTGTTACATACTGTCCGTGGCACTGTTTCACATTATTCACACCATTCCCCCCCCCCCTCTTTGTTACACAGCGCAGACATTAACATTTTTCATTTGACACATTGTTTCTTATTAGGATAGATCCTTAGGTGTCTGCAGCAGTGCCCCCTAGCTTAGTTTATTGACAGCGCGGGAGTTCCTCCTCTGTGTATAGACATACCGCTGCTGCTCAATTCGGACTACGAAATATAGAGATGCAAACTTCCCCACTGGAAAACTTACTGACTGACCCCTCCCACACCAAAATAGTTTTGTCTTACTATAACACTCTACTACACTCCACGACCACTAGGCTTACCACCATTGAACAACGATGGCGCACAGACATACCTGAGTTGACGGAGGAGATCTGGGGAGAGATTCTTCCCCTGCAGGTGACCTCCGTCATTTCCTCAAGGGACAAGGTGATCCAGACCAAACTATTGTATAGATCCTATTTTACACCATATTTGTTATATAGATTAAAGAGATTATCCACTCCTTTATGCACTCAATGTGGAATAGCCGATGGTACATTCTTCCATCTGATGTGGGAATGTGCTCCGATAAGGAAGTTCTGGTCGGATGTTACAGCTTTCATCAGCTCTGTATCTGAGATTCCTAATATTTGCAATCCTCTTAGATGCTTACTGGGATACATTGATGATGAAGATTTATCCAAAAACGTACAATCCTTCATACGCATAGTGCTATTTTACGCAAAAAAACAATTACCATGCACTGGAAATCTCAGTCCACACCAAATATAAAGCTTTGGCTTACCATTGTAAACCAAGCGATACCACTATATAAGTTAACATACGAAGATAGAGGATGCCCAAAAAGGTTCTCAAAAATATGGACCTCCTGGGTTAACTCAGAGAGTACCATACCACCTGCCCCCTAGGGTACAGCTCTTAATAAGGATTCTATGGTTCCAGAACTGCCAGTGCCTAGGCCCTGACTAGGGTAGATTGTGCTATGTTATGATATTTTCTGTATGCTGTTTCACAATGTTTACCTATATGCCCGAGTATTGTATTGCACTTTGACTGAAGCGATGTTCGCTAGGATAATACACCTGTGTAGTGTTTGTTTGTTATGTTTTTAAAAACAATTAAAAAAAAAGTTAACAGTTAAAAAAAAAAAAAAATTGCAGCCTCAGTCTACTCGACAGGATCGAGTAAGAGCTCAGAGGATCATAAACATGAAAAGGCAAAAACTGTATTTTTATAAATCTACAAAATCCCTTAGTCAACTCTATGCTGGGCAAGCTGTGCAACACAGAGTAACTGGGAATACATGGGAACCTGCTTGAATTGTCAAAGAAGCCAGTTCACCAAAATCATATATAATTGAGACCAAGTATGGACAGAAACTGACACGAAACAGGCGTCATCTTCGTCCAGACACTGCTGCGGATACATCATTGGAGGAACCGCATAACAATGGAGATAAAGAACAAGCCCATGATGGCACAGAAGTCATAAACACGGATATTGAGTCTACTGAGGATACAGAGGACAGCATAACCGTATCAGCACTTGAGAGGGAAGATGTAATGATGTACCGTATTTATCGGCGTATACCGCGCACTTTTTCACCTTGAAAAAAATTTGAAAAAAGCATGTGCGCGTTATACGCCGATGTGCGCGGTATACGCCGATATACAGTCACAAAAATACAGTGTACATATTGTACAACAATGTACATACTTTTCGGAGACACCGGAGCCTGTGTAATGTGTGGCCAGCCTGTGTGATGCGCGGGTCTCGGGCGCTCGATGTTCGGCAGCCATCCCCCCCACTGCAGTGCTGTAATCAGCAATCGGAGCCACCGTCGGAGCCTGGGTTATGTGCGGGACTTGATGCCCAGTCCCGCACATCTTTAGTGCCGTGATCAGCGTCGGAGCCCGGAGCCTGGAGCCTGGAGCATGGTTCTGTGCGGGCGGACGCTGCAGTGGACAGAGAACGCCTCCTGCTCCAAGTCTCGCGGTAGTCAGCGTAGTCAGCGTAACTTTCCCGCCGTGGTTACGCTGATTACCGCGAGATTCAGAGCCATTGAGAAAAAACTGCTCCATTCATCTACTCCTTAAGGTACACATCACTTCCGAATTAAAACGTTAATGGTGGGGGGGAGAGAGCCGGTGTTTTAGCATAAATCAGTCCATTGTCCTAACCTGCAAGCAATGAATAAAATGAATCCCCAAAATAATTCCCAAATTATTCCAATAAATAAATAAAAAAACGAACTGGAATGTTTAAAAAAAAAAACATTTCAGTTCGTTTTTCTTTTTATTTATTGGAATTATTTTGGAATTATTTGGGGGATTTATTCAGGGCTTGGATAATGAATGTCAGACAGGTTGTATGTTTTTTGTTTTTTTTAAACGATACAACCTGTCTGACATTCATTATCCAAGCCCTGAATAAATCCCCCAAATAATTCCAAAATAATTCCAATAAATAAAAAAAAAAAACGAACTGGAATGTTTAAAAAAAAAAACATTTCAGTTCGTTTTTTTTTTTATTTATTGGAATTATTTTGGAATTATTTGTGGGATTTATTCAGTGCTTGGATAATGAATGTCAGACAGGTTGTATGTTTTTTTTTTTTTTAAACGATACAACCTGTCTGACATTCATTATCCAAGCACTGAATAAATCCCCCAAATAATGCCAAAATATTTCCAATAAATAAATAAAAAAAAAAAACGAACTGAAATTTTTAAAAAAATATGAAATGTCATTAATGAAAGAGAATGCGCTCTACGATATTGCATGTAATTTGCACTGCAGTGTAAATCACATGCGATGTCGGTGCGATGCGATTTTATGCATCGCATTCTGACCAAACTCGCACAGTACCATTTTTGTGGTCCGCACCAGAATCGGATCACACCTATGCAATCCAATTCAGGTCCGAACTGTCAGTTCGCAGTGCGATATGCGAGCTGAAATGGGGGTGTCATTAACAAATGTATTGACACTCCCCGCAGATCGCATATGGCAATGTGAACTGCTATGTGAGTTGGGTGTGATTCGGGAACCCTGTAAATCCACTGCGGGTTCCCGCATCGCACCCGACTCGCACAGCAGTTCACACTGTCCTATGCGATCTGCGGGGAGTGTCAATACATTGTTAATGACACCCCTATTTTAGCTCGCATATCGCACTGCAAACTGACAGTTCAGACACGAATCAGATCGCCTGGGTGTGAACACCCATGCGATCCAATTCTGGTGCGGACCCAAAAAAGGGGTCCTGTGCGAGTTTGGTCCAAATGCAATGCAAGTATGGTAATAACACCAGTATTACCATACCATACTACACACATTACAACAGAGTACTGGTAAATGTACACACCCAATACTACCTTGCTCTTTTTATTTAAATTTAGGTAAAAAGAATACCACTGGTATCCCTAATGGAATAAAAAAAAAAGCGTGGAGCATATACAGCTGGTTTCAAATTAAAGGTTGTGGAATATGCCAAACAACATGGAAATAGGGCTGCAGCAAGGCATTTTGGAGAGCCCCCAACAGAAAGCACAATACGAGATTGGCGGAAAATGGAAGAAAAACTAAAGACATTATTAAAAACAAAATGCAATTTTCGCAGCGGTATTGTTAAATGGCCAACATTAGAAGAAAAGGTGAAGGAATTTGTTGTTAATAATAGAAAAGCTGGCATTGCTTTATCAACAAAAATGATAATCATCCAAGCAGTGAAAATCAGCAAAGAGTTGAAAATACAAGATTTTAAAGGGACAACATCATGGTGTCAAAGGTTTATGAAGAGGCATGAACTTCGGATGCGAACAAGAACCAGGATTGCCCAGCGTATGCCGGAAGATTATGAGGAGAAGATAATAAATTTCCATCACTTTATTATCAAACAGCGGAAAAGACACAATTTTGAAATTGGTCAAATCGGCAACATGGACGAAGTACCCCTCACTTTTGATGTTCCTTCAAATAAAACCGTGGAAGCAAAAGGTGCCAAGTCCGTTACGAATAAAACTTCAGGGCATGAAAAAAATCATTATACCGTGGTCCTTGCGTGCACTGCAGATGGTAACAAGCTGCCACCATTGGTCATTTTTAAAAGGAAAACTCTTCCAAAGGAGAAAATTCCAAGTGGCATAAAGGTGCATGTTCACCCTAAAGGTTGGATGGACGAAGAAGGTATGAAATTTTGGATCAGAAATGTGTGGGAGAAGCGCCCGGGTGCTTTGTTAAAGAAGCCGGCCTTGTTAGTACTGGACTCATTTAGATCTCATCTCACAGAGCAAACAAAGAAGGAATTTAAAATGTGCAACACTGAGATGGCAGTCATTCCCGGAGGACTAACATCACAATTACAGCCATTAGATGTTTCCATTAATAAGCCCTTCAAAGGCTTTATGCGTGAAGAATGGAATAAATACATGTGTGATGAAAGCCAACACGAACTTACAAATTCTGGGCGATTGAAAAGACCTGGCATTACCACAGTGTGCGAGTGGATTAAGACTTCGTGGGACTCGGTCAACGAAGACATTGTAATCAAGTCTTTTAAGAAATGTGGCATAAGCAATGCTTTGGATGGGAAAGAAGATGAGGTGCTATATGAAGACAGTAGCAGTGAAAGCAGCAGTGTTGAGTGTGATCTGGAAGATAGTGAAGATAAAGAGTTTCTTGGATTCGCAGAAACCGATTTCTAAATGTTAAACTTCTGCAAAAACCTGTACTGTACCCAGGGCCGTCTTTACCGCAGGGCAAATGGGGCAGGTGCCCTGGGCCCTGTCACTGTTGGGGGCCCAAAGCAACCCCCTTAAAAAAAAAAAAAAAAAAAAAATTTTTTTTTTTTTTTTTTTTTTTTTTTTTTTAGGGGTCCGGAGGCCCCCAGGGGCCCGGAGGACCCCAGGGCCCCAAATGGCAACCCCCCCTTTTTTTTATTTTTTTTTAAATAATAAAAAAAATTATATATTTTTATTAAAGGGACAATTTTTTAATATATTTTTATTTTATTTTTTATTAAAGGGCCAATTTTTTTTAGAGGTCTGGGGGTCCCCAGGGGCCCATAGTTCCCCAGGGCCCCGGATGAAAACCCCCTTTTTTTAATAAAAAAAAATCGTTTATATATATATATATATATATATATATATATATATATGTTTATTATTATTATTATTATTATTATTATTATAGGACCCAGAGGTCCCCAGGGCCCCGGATGGCAACCCCCCTTTTTTTTTATAAAAAATATTTTTTTTATATATTTTATTTCTTTATATATATATATATATATATATATATATATATATATATATATATATATATATATATATTTTTTTTTATTAAAGGGCTCAGAGGTCCCCATGTGGCAAACACCCTTTATCTTTTTTTATAAATGTTTATTTTTTTATTTTTGTTTATATATTTGTTTTATTTATTTTTAATTTAAGGGCCCAGAGGTCCCCAGGGCCCTGGATGGCAACCCCCCCTTTTTTTTTTATAAATGTTTCTTTATATATATTTTTTATTAAAGGGCCCAGAGGTCCCGGATGGCAACCCCCTTTTTTTTGTAATTTATTTTTTATTAAAAAAAAAATATTAAAGGGCCCAGAGGTCCCCAGGGCCCCAGATGGCAACCCCCTTTTTAAAATATATTTTATATATATATATATTTTATTTCTTTTTTTCTTTTTATTAAAGGGCCCAGAGGTCCCCAGATGGCTACACCCCTTTTTTATATATATTTTTCTTTATTTCTTTCTTTATTTCTTTTTTTGTAAAGGACCCCCGCTTCTAAATTTGCGGCAGCCCCCCCCCCCCCTGCTTCTCAATTTCAGGCGGCAGCACCCCCCATCCCGGTTCTCTGCTCCAGGGGGCCCATGCCTGAAGCTGTGTAAGTGGCCCCATAATTCCTGATGGCGGCCCTGCCTCCCGTTAAGCCCCTGTGCTGCCCACAAATCAGGCTGAAAATCATCAGCGGCACGCAGCCAGTGACAGTACTGCTTCCCTTCCCAGTGTTTTAAAATGTACAGCACCCCTGACTTCCCTTTAGACACGCACTTCTCCCTTCCTGCCACTGGGTGCTGCTTGTATATAAAAGTGAATTAGAATGTGATTTTATAACATCCCCAGTTTGCTCTTCCTGAGGCTGACTTCTTCATGTCCTGCTCCTCAAGGTATGTCACTGTTTGCTAATCTATATTGTAAATTGAAGTTTTCTGTAGAGTGTGCCCAAAGTCTTTATAATATTTGATGATTCACTGCAGGTCTGGTCAGTGTTTTAAAAAGTTCCTCTATTTTACACACATGGCATGGCATGGGGTCACAGCACCGTCTGTCCATTCTGCTTTAGCACCATGGGACCCCATGCCATGCCATGTGTAAAATAGAGGAACTCTTTAAATCACAGACCAGACCTGCAGTCCAGGCTGAGTTAAGCCTCAGAGTACATGACATTACTGTCTGTATTTAACTGCTTGATGGGCTTATTTTGGGCCTGGCTGGTTCACATGTATGTGTTTTGGCGGCCCACATTTGCGCAGGCACAGCAGCCCATTCGCCATGCCTGCGTTTCCTGCAAAGAAAAGCGCATGCCTCATGTAATAGGCTGCGCACACGGCACGCCTATGCCCATCAAGCACTGAAATACAGCACTGTCTGTCCATTCTGCTGTCTGCTGTGACTTATCTGCAGTTCCCGCACTGTCAAACTTGCTGCATTTTTAGATGTTTAGGTCACGCTTTTAAAAACACAGTGCGTTTGTGTGTGCAAGAACTGCAGGTAAGTAGCATGGTGCAAAAGCAGAATGGATTTCAAGGCAACTGTATTTTTAAAATGCTGAATGCACCTTTTTTCTGCAGGAAACAAAGGCATGGCAGCCCATTCAAATCAATGGGCTGCTGTACCTGCACAAATAAGGACCGCCAAAACATACATGTGAACCAGCCAGGCCCAAAATAAGCTGGAGGGGGGCCCAAAAAAAATGTTTGCCCTGGGCCCAAACCATATTAAAGACGGCCCTGACTGTACCTTATTATCCAAGTTTATTCGTTAAAACAGTTGATTTTTGTTTCAGGTTATGTTCATTCCTTTGATAAGTGCCTAACTATTAATAAAAACAAGTTTTGAGCTACTTTTGTTTTGCTTCAAAGTTCTTTATTTAAAATTTAGTTTTTTTTCCTGAAACTTCCCTCTTAAAATTAGGTGCGCGTTATACGCCGGTGCGCGTTATACGCCGATAAATACAGTATATGCTTTATGTTATAATTCAATTTCAATTGTTATGCCTAGTTCCTTATGCATGAGGGCGGGGAGCTGTGGTTAGTTCTAAGATGGAGGTTACTGAATAAAGACCAAGCTCATGTTCAAGCTCATCCTTCATGTTAAACCTTTACAGTTGGGGTCATTGTCCTGCTGCATCACCCAACTTCTACTAAGCAATGCATCAGCTGGCAGACAGCCACCCTGACATTATCTGTAGGATATTTTGGTGAAATTGGGAATTAATTTTCCCCTCAATGATGGCATGTGGTCCAGGCCCTGAGGCAGCAAAACAAGCCCAAATTATTATTTTCCCTTCACCATAATTTCAATGTTGGAACAATGTTTGATGTTGGAAAGTTGTGCCATTTTTGTGCCGTACATTTTCCAACTAGCATAAATGTATTACTCCCGCGCTGTCAAATAACTAATGCCGCGTACACACGATAATTTTTCGGCATGAAAAAAAAACAAAGTTTTTCGGCATGTAGAAAAAAACAAGTTTTTCCAACTTCATCATTAAAACGACGTTGCCCACACACCATCGCTTAAAAAAAATGCTCTAGCAAAGCGTGGTGACGTACAACACGTACGACGGCACTATAAAGGGGAAGTTCCATGCGGATGACGCCACCCTTGGGGCTGCTTTAGCTGATTCCGCGTTAGTAAAAGACGATTCGCGCTTTTCTGTCTGTTACAGCGTGATGAATGTGCTTACTCCATTATGAACGGTAATTTTACCAGAACGAGCGCTCCTGACTCATAACTTGCTTCTGAGCATGCGCAGGTTTTTAACGTTGTTTTAGCCCACACACGATCATTTTTTACAACCCGAAAAACGACATAGTTTAAAACGTTGTTAAAAAATGCAGCATGTTTGAATTTTTTTTTTTGTCGTTTTTCAGAACCCGAAAAATTATGTGAACACACACACGATCATTTTAAATGATTTTTTTTAAAATTACGTTTTTTTCATGCTGAAAAATTATCGTGTGTACGCGGCATAAAGCCTCATACACACAATCAGATTTTCTGCAGACAAAGCATAGGACTTTTGTCCAAAGGGCATTGGCCAGAAACTTGTATTGCATACAAACGGCAAAGAATTGTCGGCCAAAAAACACAAAACTATGTGGTTTTTCAGCTCTTTAGCGCCACCCTTTGGGCAACTTTTGCTAATGTGTTATGGTTAGCATTGCTTCTGAGCATGCATGTTTGTACTTTGGAGTTTTGTCTGATGGACTGTGTACACACAATCGGATAATCCGACAACACACATTTGTTGGCGGGCAATTTTAAAGCATGCTATCCCACATTTGCTGGCGGAAAATCTAAAAACAATTGTCCGATGGAGCATACAAACAGTTGGATTATCCAACAACAGCCTACCATCACACAATTCCCGTTGGATAATCCGATCATGTGTACGGGCCTTTAGGGTACACTGCAGCAAACACCTGGTTAAGCTGATCCTTGACAGATAGAGAGGAAATAGATAAAATGGTGATGTTGCGTTGTGTACCTACGAAAATTACTGCAGTGCTCAAAAAAAAATTAAGGAACACTTTTGAATCAGAACTCCTGAGATATTGATATGGTCAGTTAAGTAGCAGAGGGGGAGGGGTGTATACCGAAGGGGCTGTTAATCAGTTTCAGCTGCTTTGCTGTTAATTGAAATTAACAACAGGTGCACTAGATGGGCAACAATGGGACAACCTCCAATACAGGAATGATTTTCCAGGTGGAGGTGTCTGACATTTTTTTCCCTACTCATCTTTTCTGACTGTTTTTCACTAGTTTTGCATTTGACTAGGGTCAGTGCCACTACTGGTAGCACGAGGCGATACTTGGACCCTATAAAGGTTGCACAGGCAGTCCAACTCCTCCAGGATGGCACATCAATACCTGTCATTGCCAGAAGGTCTCAAGAGCATGGAGGAGATTCCAGGAGACCGGCAGTTAGGAAATATGGACAGAACCGTAAAAGGTCCTTAACCCATAGGACAGGTATCTGCTCCTTTGTGCAAGGAGGAACAGGATGAGCACTGCCAGAGCCCTACAAAATGACCTCCAGCAGGCCACTGGTGTGAATGTCTCTGACCAAACAATCAGAAACAGACTTCATGGTGGTGGACTGAGGGCCTGACGTCCTCTAGTGTGCTCTGTTCTCACTTCCGGACACTGTGGAGCTTGATTGCCATTTTCCATTGAACACCAGAATTGGTAGGTCTGCCACTGGTGCCCCATGCTTTTCACAGATGAGGGCAGGTTCACTCTGAGCATATGTGACAGACGTGAAAGGGTCTGGAGAAGCTGCGGAGAAATTTATGCTGCCTGTAACATCGTTCAGCATGACCGGTTTGTTGGTGGGTCAGTGATGGTCTGGGAAGACATATTCATGGAGGGACGCACAGACCTCTACAGGCTACAAAATGGCACCCTGACTGCCATTAGGTATCAGGATGACCCATTGTCAAACCCTGCGCTGGTGGGTCCTGGGCTCCTCTTGGTGCACGACAATGCCCGGTCTCAAGTCGCGAGAGCATGCAGCCAGTTCCTGCAGGATGAAGAAATTGATACCATTGAATGGCCCCCACGCTCACCTGACCTAAATCCAAACGAACACCTTAGTCTGTTCAGGAGCTCAGTGATGCTCTGGTCCAGATCTGGGAGGAAATACCCCAGGACACCATCTGTCGTCTCATTAGGAGCATGCCCTGATGTTGTCAGGCATGCATACAAGCACTTGGGGGTCATACAAACTGCTGAGGACCATTTTGAGTTGTTGCAATGAAATTTCAGCAAAATAGACTAGCTTGCTGCATAATTTTTATCACTTTGATTTTCAGGGTGTCTTTGAATTCAGCCCTCTGTAGGTTGATAATTTTTATTTCCATCCAATTATGTGCCATCCTTTCATTTATAATGCCGCGTACACACTATCGTTTTTCGGGTTCTAAAAAATTACGTTTTTTTTTTAATGTCATTAAAAACGATCGTGTGTGGGCTTCAGAGCATTTTTCGGGTTCTGAAAAACGAGCAAATTTTTTTTCGAACATGCTCTATTTTTTAACGACATTTTTAACGTTGTTGTTTTTCGGGTTTTAAAAAATTGGTCGTGTGTGGGCTTTAACGACGTGAAAAATCTGCGCATGCTCAGAAGCAAGTTATGAGATGGGAGCGCTCGTTCTAATGAAACTACCGTTCGTAATGGAGTAAGCACATTCATCACGCTGTAACAGACAGAAAAGCGCAAATCGTCTTTTACTAACACAAAATCAGCTAAAGCAGCCCAAAGGGTGGAGTCATCCGAATGGAACTTCCCCTTTATAGTGCCGTCGTATGTGTTGTACGTCACCGCACTTTGCTAGAGCATTTTTTTTTCACGATCGTGTGTAGGCAAGCCCGTTTTATTGATTGGGTTGAAAAAAACTTTGTTTTTTCTAGACCCTTAAAAACGTCATTTTTTAGAACCCGAAAAACGCTCGTGTGTACGCGGCATAACACATTACCCAGTTCATATCAGTATAGATATCCAGCATGAGATTTTTGCCCGCTGAGATCTGATATGTTTTCAAAGTGTTCCTTTAATTTTTTTGAGCAGTGTATAATAAAGTGCTGGTGCAAAGTTTAAAACACACAGGCCCAGATTCACAAAGACTTACGACGGCATATCTCCAGATACGCCGTCGTAAGTCCGAATGAGCGCCGTCGTATGTATGAGCCTGATTCATAGAATCAGTTACGCATACATTCTGCCAAGATACGAGTCTCCTACGCCGACGTATCGTGGGTGCATATTTACGCTGGCCGCTAGGTGGCGCTTCCGTTGATTTCCGCATCGAATTTGCAAATGTACTAGATACGCCGATTCACGAACGTACGTGCGCCCGTCGCATTTAGTTATGCCGTTTACGTAAGACATACGCCGGCGTAAAGATAAAGCAGGTCTCTAGGTGGCGCAGCCCATGCAAAGTATGGACGTCGGAACAAGCGTATAGGGCTGTGCGTAAGTTACGTTCACGTCGTAGACAGTGTTCGACGTATCTTAGGCATTCTATCCGACGCATGCGCACTGGGATACGTCCACGGACGGTGCATGCGCCGTTCGTTCAAAACGTAATTTACGTGGGGTCATGCTTCATTTACATAAATCAAGCCCACCTGTTCACAATTTGAATTAGGCGCGCTTACGCCGGCACATTTACGATATGCCACAGTAACTTAGGACGCATGTGCTTTGAGAATACAGCGCTTGCCTCTCTAAGTTGCGGCGGCTTAGCGTAAATACGTTACGCTACACCCGCCCACACTTACGCCGCCCTACGTGAATCTAGGCCGCAATGTGTATCAATACAATCTTGCTGAGTGCTAAAGTGCAAAAGTGAAACAATAATCAACAATACTTATTGGTGGTGGTAACTTGAAACAATCACATATTATTGAAAGTGAAATAAACTGCCGTGCAATCTTGAAATAAGTAACAATTATGAGCAATTATGTCCAAATGCAAACTCTGTATAAGAGTATCAATAAGGTGTAAACCCTTTTCCAGAAGTTACTGTGACAATCAAATACAGTTCAGATGAGTGGTATATCCCTCCACCGTGAAAGAAACGGCCGGTGCCAGGCCAGTCCACTGTAGTCACACCTAAGGGCCCTTTCACACTGGGCGGATCAGTAATGATCCGCCTCCGTGTGTCCGTAAAGCTCAGCGGGGATCCTCCGTAAACTCCCAGCTGAGCCGTCGGCTGACAGGGCGGTCCCTGCACAGTCTGTCTTTCCTCCACTCTCCCCTATGGGGGGATCGGATGAACCTGGACCGTATGTCCGTGTTCACCCGATCCGATTCGCCAGACGGAAGAAAAATAGGATTTTCTTCCGTCCGAAAAATCGGATCATTGCGGAGGCGGGTGATTACGGGTGTCAGCGGATGGTCATCCGCTGACACACGTAATCACATAGAGACCAATGTATGTCCCGTTTTCATCCGCAACGGATGGATGAAAATGCGGACATACGGTCCGCACATGTGAAAGGGGCCTAAATGTTTACGAGCCCCTCAATTTACTGCTGTAGGGTTACAGCATGAATAAATCAAAAGCAGTAATCCACAGAGTGTCCCTCTTTGGTGGTTCCAGAGATGGATCATAGTGTGTCCTTCTCCCCTAACAGGCTTAATATAGGGAGGTATGGAATGGAAGAGAAATCCCAATAGCATAATCCCATTTAAAACAAGCCAATATATTAGAATAAAAACTTAGATACACTCACTTTTTGATAAAAAAAAATGGTAATAATCCACGAACGCGCGGAGCTCGTATGTTTCCATCACTTCCGGTTACGCCTTTTGCTCAAGGGAGCAATAGGCAGAACCAGAAGTGACAGAAACATATAATGTTATGGTTCACTTACTATTTCCTCCAGCACTGTGAATGTTTAATGGGTGTGTTTAATAAAGACATAAGTAATTAGAATTGTTTGTATGTTATCAGTTTAAGAAAATTGTGTTTGTCTATTGTGATCTAGATGAGGATCAGATCACATTTTATGGCAAATTACTGCAGAAAACCAGTTAATTTCAAGTGGTTCACATACATTTTGTTGCCACTATTTAGGTGTTTGCCAGTGATTCAGCTTTAATTGGTATCCCTATGCTTTAAAATATCCACTTACTCATTAGCTTGGGTGAAGTTGATGTATAGTTGAATGAAATTATATTCACTATTTTGTGTACATCCACACGTACAGTTTTATCTACCTGTAACGACACAACTTCAAATGTAAATGTCACAGTCTTGTTTAACACATTAATAGGACACAAAGAATACAACCATTGAATGTCCAGTTCGTTACAAAAGGCAACATACTACTTGTTCTGCCTCCAACAGGATATTGAGTTGTTTTTGCCTACAATATCAGATTTGACCACAATATGGAGCCAGTGGTAAATTTACTGTTTGCAAAATCTTCATTCGAAGGAAGAGAAACAGGTGCATCCTGGGAACTCAGGCTCCATTTTAGAGACTGAAAAAAAGGAACCAGCTATCAGAGCACATGTTGGTCTAAAACTTGCATCCCCTAAACGCAGCATGGCTGGTGAGAATTACTGTATCTACAGCCAAGCTTATTTTTCAATAGTTGGTTTTGAAAAGAAGAGTTGGCAAATATTGCCAAGTCAAGATGTGCCATGCTGATAGACTCATACCCAAAAAGTGCTGTAATAAAATCAAAAGGTGCTTCAACAAAGTATTAGGCCCCATACACACGAGAGGATTTATCCGCGAATACGGTCCAGCGGACCGTTTCCGCGGATAAATCCTCTCGAGGATTTGCGCGGATTTCTATGTGATGGAGTGTACTCACCATCGCATTGAAATCCGCGCCGAAATCCTCTGGCGATGACGTATCGCGCCGTCGCCGCGATTATGACGCGGCGACGTGCGTGACGCTGTCATATAAGGAATTCCACGCATGCGTCGAATCATTACGACGCATGCGGGGGATCCCTTCGGACGGATGGATCCGGTGAGTCTATACAGACCAGCGGATCCATCCGTTGGGATGGATTCCAGCGGATAGATTTGTTTAGCATGTCAGCAAATATTCGATCTGCTCGAATCCATCCCAGGGGAGAAATATCCGCGGAAAAAGATCCGCTGGAGTGTACACACCATAGGATCTATCCGCTGAAACCCATTCGCTGGGATTTTTCAGCGGATGGATTCTATCGTGTGTATGGGGCCTAAGTGTAAAGGTGTGCACACTTATGCAACCACATTATATTATTTTTACTTCCCCTCCCTAAAAGATTTCAGTTTGTTTTTCAATTAGGGTGCGTCGACTTTTTATATCCACTGTAGGTGTTGTGAGGATTTTTATATTCTACAAGTCATTTTAACGATTCTACTGTATATACTATATAACATTCTACATATTTATTATATGTAATAGTCAGCAGGGGGGTGTCCAATCTTTTGACCTTCCTGGGCAACATTTGAAGAAGAGGAATTGTCTTGCACCACACATAAAATACACTAACAATAAGGATAGCTAATGAGCAGAAAAAGTTGGGCAGATCACAAGTTAACAATCACTGATATAAATAATGTATCCATCTGACTAATGAAACTTTTATATATATATATATATATATATATATATATATATATATAGGGCAACATAAAACTAGTGCGATATTTGACATATTTAACGCCTTAATATCTGGTTCGATGGATGGAGTAGCGTTAAAAATAGTTGCTCACAATTCTAGGTGCTGCCATAAACTGATGACATGGATAAAGGGTGATTGGGATGAGTGGGATATTTTTCTTTGGGAAGATAAAACGTATAAAAGTCCAGTAAAAGGACACTGTAATTTTTTTTTATCGGCTGCATGTGTTCGTTAAGTGTAAACACATTTTTACAACCCCCCCCCCCCCCCCCAAAAAAAATCAACATTTTTAGGTAAGATTACAATTTTGTGTTGGGTCACATTCAAAGCAGTCTAGGGCCGCATGTAGTTCTTGGGCTACAGGTTGGACACTCCTGGGCTACAGCCAGTGAAGTTGCTAGGCAGGTGCAGGGTGTACCAGAGGGGTGACATCCGTGGGTAGCGGCACCACTAACACCGCCCGCTTCCCTGTGCCTCGCGGCTCACACCATGGCTGTGTCCCTTAGTGGAAGGGGAACGAAGCCGCCGCCCCTCCTCTCTGTTTACATCCACAGAGTAGGAGGAGCATGCACTCGCGGGACACACCGATGTGTGCATCTGCTGTTCTGAGGTCTGTGGGGTAAGGGGGGCGTCTATACTGATGGGGGAGGGGTGTCTAATGCTGGGGGGTCTGCACTGGGGAGGCGGTCTGCACCAAGGGGGGGTGTCTGTACTGAGGGGGATCTGCACTGAAGGAGGGGTGTCTGAAACTGAGGGGGGTCTGCACTGAGGGGGGTGTCTGTAACTGAGGGGGGTCTGCACTGAAGGGGGTGTCTAACTGAGGGGGGTCTGCACTGAAGGGGGGTGTCTGTAACTGAGGGGGGTTATGTAACTGAGGGGGGTCTGTACTGAGGAGGGGGTGTCTGTACTGAGGTGGGGGGTCTGCACTGAGGTGGGGGATCTGTATTGATGGAGGGGTCTGCACTGAGGTGGGGGGTCTGCACTGAGGTGGGAAGTCTGTACTGATGGAAAAGTCTGCACTGAGGTGGGGGTCTGCAATGAGATAGGGGTGTCTGTACTGAGGGGGAGGTTTATACTGAGGGAGGGGGTCTATATTGATGGGGGGGTCTGTACTTAGTGGGGGGGTCTGTACTGAGGGAGTGGGATCTATACTGTGGGAGGGGGGTCTGTACTGAGGGGGGACTATAGTTGGTGGGTGGTGACACCATTTTTTTTCGCATCGGGTGACACCAACCCTAGTGACACCACTGGCTACAGCATAGAACTATAGGTTGATTTGGTTTAAATTTCACTCAGCATTTGTCCTCAATACTAACTATCCCCAATACTAACTACCTAACTAACTGACAATTACTGATAACATATAGTACTGTTGTATCTCTCACTTGTAACGCATAGAGCTGCTGCAAATGAATCAGAGATGATGTAATTAACAACGCTGAACCGCAGAGGGACCCACGCAATTCATCAGGGTAAATTTTAGTTTCATCCCAGGCGTATTCTATTACTTTGTCCACCAATTCAAGGAAAGAGTTGTTAGAGAGAAGCATTGTTGTGGCTATGGAAAATGAATAATAACAAATTTATTAAGTACATTTGGTAAGCAAACAGGTTTTAAACCAAAAACATAGCTTATTAGCATTAATTATGGGTGTTCTTTAGCTAACTGGGCTTATTAGATTTAAATCCATATATCTGAATGGATGAAATTTGTAAATCCTTCCTGCAGTAGGATTAACTGCCCAATGAGAAAAGGTCAAGTAGGACTAGAGAAATTTCTAGAAAAGACCATAGGTATATAACCATAAATCAGATGCTGCAGGGACTACATACAAGCAACCTGTGTCTTCTAAATAAAAGAGTTATATACAGCATAAAATAGGAAGATAATAAATGACAATTCAGTGACTTTAGTTCTGTAACAATATTTTAAACTTTAATTTGCAGTATTCATGATGCTACCACCCCTTTTCTGTAGAGATGGCATTCAAATGGTGATGATAAAGTTGGCTTTCCTTTAAACCTAGTATTAGGCACTAAGGCCCAAAAAAATCACTTTGATTTGTTTAGAACAGAGGAGCTTTTTCCACGTGCATGCTGTGTATCCCAAGTCCATTCTGGCACACTTTTCGCAGTGCTTTTCTACACCAGGCACCTTGAATTATCAAGTTTGATGCAAGTATGGATACAGCTAAACTATAACATAATCATGCGTGTGAATGTGCTGTGAGGGGTAAATAGGGTTACCTGTTACCTGTCCGGTGAATCGTTCAGATCATACTGTGGCTCCCTCTGTACAGGCTTCCAGGAGAGTCAGTTTATTGCAGTGGGATGAGGATGACAGGAATTGCATAGTGTACTGACTCCTCCCTTCCCCCTTTACAACATGGGCTGCTCTTGGTGAAAACTCCCTCCTTCCCATGCGCACAGTCACTACTCCCTGTCCCTCTGCCCTGTTCACTCACATACCAGCAGGAGGGTACAAACCCCGCCCATGTCCCCACCCCACTCTCTATATCTCTGCAGCTGCATTAATGTCTGGGATTGTGAGAGAACCGCTGGGCCTGGGATTCCCCCAGATATGTGTTCTCTCCTGCTGAATTGTCCTTTTCATCGCCCACGTCATACAAGAATGTGGCTCTGTTAGAAGATGAATTCCTGCAGATGCAAGTAAGGGGAGACCCATGGGGTGACATCACTCCTAGTAGTGTGGCTGATGTCATATTTTGCCTGCAGGCTGAAGTTTACAGACATTATGACTACCTGTCATCCCTTTCCTGATAAGTGCAGAGGAGCCCTGGGTACCCAGAGGATAAATGAAAGGCAAGGAGACCTGAAGGACACAGTTGCTGAGCTGTAAAAACATTCTCTTTTGGTACCCCTGAGACAGGAATGAACTTTTAAAATACTGTTAAAGGGACACTAAAGGCAGAATTTTTATTTTTTTTAAATAACAAATATGTTATACTTACCTCTAGGGATGAGCTTCGCGTCCGATACGAACGTATGTTCGACTCGAACATCGGTCGTTTGATCGTTCGTCGAAACTCGAACAAAACGTGTCGTTCGCGCCAAATTCGAATGACGCAAAACGTCCCATAATTCACTGCGGCGTTGAGCGCTGATGATTGGCCAAGCATGCTGTATGTCCCGCATGCTTGGCCAATCGCAGCGCGCAAAAAACGAAGAGCCATAATTGGCCAAAGCCAGGGTGGCTTTGGCCAATTATGGCTCAGGGGGATTAGTACACGCCCCACACTATAAAAGGCAGCCTGCACGGCGGCCTCGTGTAGTGTGTTCCGGCTTTTGTTAGAGAAGTCAGTCAGACAGTTAGAGAGAGAGAGATAGATAGAGACACAGGGCCTGATTTACTATGCTCTGTGCGCTGCGCTGGTTCATGCGTTAATTAGTACTCCGGGTGGAGGCTTAATTGGGCGCATGAACCAGCGTAGCAGCCGGCGCATTGAAAGTAATATGTAAAGCCGCGCCGAACTCCCTATAGAAGTCTATGGGAGAAATCAAAAGTGTTCATTTTAAAGGCTAATCTGCAAGTTTTGTACTAAAAAGTGTTTGGGGACCTCAGTCCTGTCCCAGGGAACATGTATCAATGCTTTTTTTATTTTTTAAAACGGCCGTTTTTACGGGAGCAGTGAAATTAATAATTCTTAAAGTAAAACAATAAAAGTGAAATATTCCTTTAAATTTCGTACCTAGGGGGGGGGTGTAATGTCAGCATGTGAAATAGCGCATTTTTCCCGCACTTAGAACTGCCCCTGCACAAAGTGACATTCAGAAGGAAAAAAGTCATTTAAAAATTCACACGCGGCTATAATGAATTGTCGGCTCGGACAATTCTAAAGGGATTCATTCATAAAACAAACAAAAAAAATGTGTAGGGGTTCCCCCAAATTAAATTACCAGGCCCTTCAGGTCTGGAATGGATATTAAGGGGAACCCCGCAGTAAAAACCAAAAAAAAAAAAGACGTGCGGTTCCCGGCAAATATCCATTCCAGGCCCTTCAGGTCTGGTGTGGATTTTAAGGGGAACTCCACCCCAAATTGAAAAAAAAATGGCGTGGAGTCCCCCTAAAAATCCACACCAGACCCTTATCCGAGCACGTTGACCTGGCCGGCCGCAGAAAAGAGGGGGGGACAGAGTGCGGCCCCCCCCTCTCCTGAACCGCACCAGGCCACATGCCCTCAACATGGGGAGGATGTCCCCATGTTGATGGGGACAAGGGCCTCATCCCCACAACCCTTGCCCGGTGGTTGTGGGGGTCTGCGGGCGGGGGGCTTATCAGAATCTGGAAGACCCCTTTAACAAAGGGGACCCCCAGATCCTGGCCCCCCCCCCATGTGAAATGGTAATGGGGTACATTGTACCTCTACCATTTCACCCCAAAAAAAATGTCAAAGTGTTAAAAATGACAGTAGCCGGTTTTTGACAAATCTTTTAATAAAATCTTCTTTTCTTCTTTCCTTCGGGTTTCTTCCGCTGCTTCTTTCTTGGGTCTTCTCGTCCACCCGTCCGCCAGCCTCCTCGTCCGCATCTTGTGTCTTCTCCGGTCTTCTTCTCGGTCCGCCAGCCTTCTCGTCCCCGGACCCAGCGTTTGAATTTGATTTGGCCGCCGTGTTGCGCTCCTGGGACCCGCCCCCCTCTGACGCCACAAGTAAACTCCTTAGAAGGTCATGTGCGTCAGAGGGGGGCGGGGTATAAGAGCGTCACACAGCGGGGGAATTCAATTTCAATCGCGCCGCACCGGAGAAGAAGTTCCCGCCGTGTCACACTCATGTGACCCCGCCCCCCTCTGACGCACATATGCCACACGCGGACTTTCATATGAGTTTACTTGTGGCGTCAGAGTGGGGCGGGTCCCAGGAGCGGGAACACGGCGGCCAAATCAAATTCAAACGCTGGGTCCGGGGAAGAAAAACATGTGGACGAGAAGGCTGGCGGACCGAGAAGAAGACCGGAAAAGACACAAGATGCGGACGAGGAGGCTGGCGGACGGATGGAGAAGAAGACAGGAGAAGACAACGGGCAAGATGCGGGACCAGAAGGCTGAAGGACGGACGGAGAAGATAGAAGAACACGTCGGGTAAGATGTGGACGAGAAGACCCAAGAAAGAAGCAGCGGAAGAAACCCGAAGGAAAGAAGAAAAGAAGATTTTATTAAAAGATTTGTCAAAAACCGGCTACTGTCATTTTTAACACTTTGACATTTTTTTGGGGGTGAAATGGTAGAGGTACAATGTACCCCATTACCATTTCTTGGGGGGGGTTTTACGGCGGGGTTCCCCTTAATATCCATTCCAGACCTGAAGGGCCTGGTAATTTAATTTGGAGGGACCCCCATTTTTTTTTGTTTTTTTTTTATTATTTTTAATGAGCAATGACTGTATTCTTTATAGCCATGAGTACTTTAAACTTCCTTTTTTTTGTTTCACTTCAGAAATGACATCTTGTACAGGGACAGTTCTAAGCAAGGGAAACATGCGTGTACCCCCCCTCCCCCCTGTATGAAATTTAAAGGAATATTTCACTTTTATTATTTCACTTTAACCACTTCCATACCGCGCCTATTCTGACACTTCTCTCCTTCATGTAAAAATTATATTTTGTTCCTGGGAAATTAATCAGGACCCCCAAACATTATATATAATTTTTTAGCAGACACCCTAGGGAATAAAGTTAGCGGTCATTTTTTATTTGATTTCCAACGGTATTTGCGCAATAATTTTTCTAACGCCTTTTTTTTGGCCCAAAAAAAAAACACGGTTCATGAATTTAAAAAAAAAAAAACAGTAAAGTTAGCCCAATTTTTATGGATAATGTTAAAGATGATGTTACACCGAGTAAATAGATACCTAACTTGTCACGCTTTAATATTGTACACACTCATGGAATGGCGCCAAACTTCGGGACATAAAAATATCCATAGGCGATGCTTGTTTTTTTTTTTTACAGGTGACCAGTTCAGAGTTACAGAGGAGGTCTAGGGCTAGAATTATTGCTCTCGCTCTAACGCACGCGTCAATACCTCACATGTGTGGTTTGAATGGTGTTTACATATGTGGGCGGGACTTACATGCATATTTGCTTCTGAGTGCGAGCTTCTAGGGACAGGGGCGTTATTTTATTTTTTGTTTGTTTTTTTACCTCATATTTTTATTCTTGCATTTTTTGGACACTTTTTTTTGATTTTGGATCACTTTTCTTCCTATTACAAGGAATGTAAACATCCCTTGTAATAGGACTTGTGTGTGACAGGTCCTCTTTATGGAGAGAGGCGGGGTCAATAAGGCTGGAAAGCATGGTATTGAAAAAAAAAATAAAAGATCTCATGCTTTCAGCTGCAATCATGTTCATTCAGCACAGTGGTGTAGTGTATAGCACTTTGACCTAGCAGCAAAAGAGTCGTTGGTTCAAATCCCGCCCGTGACAGCATCTGCATGGAGTTTGCATGTTCTCCCTGTGCCTGCGTGGGTTTCCTCCCACAATATAAAAACACGCTGTAAATCGGATCCGGTCTAAATAAGCCCTAATATGCAGTAGTATATTTAGGTTTTGTTCTGCCCTAGGCCTGACTACATATCTGCACCTCCTAATAGAAAAATGACCCACCTCTTCCTGTCAAGGTCACACCCTGTTTTTGTATGACCCGCCCAGGAATTTTCAGGGGACCCACACACTAGTTCTGGGGGGGAGGGGGGCACTGGATTCCCTTAACCACTTCCATACCAGGCACTTACGCACCTTCCCGCCCAAGCCAATTTTCAGCTTTCAACACTGTCGCACTTTGAATGGCAATTGCGCAGTCATACAACACTGTACCCAAACAAAATTGGCGTCCTTTTTCCCCCACAAATAGAGCTTTCTTTTGTTGGTATTTGATCACCTCTGCGATTTTTTTTTTTGCGCAACAACTAAAAAAAGACTGCAAATTTTGAAACAAAAAAACGTTTTTATTTTTTTAGGTTAATTTTTTTGTAAATAAGTTTTTCTCTTTCAATTACGGGCACTGATATGGCGGCACTGATGGGCACCGATGAGATGGCACTGATGGACATCGATGAGGTAGTACTGACGGGCACAGATGAGATGGCATTGATTGGCGGCGCTGGTATGCGGCACTGATGGGCACTCATAGGCGGCACAGATGGGCACTCATGGGCGGCACTTATGGGTGGCACTGATGGATACTTATGGGCGGCACTTATGGGTGGCACTGATGGAAGCTGGAGGGCCGTAGTTTGAGGATCCCTGCCCCAAATGATTATTTAGTTTGGGGTTTAGTAAAGGCAAAGCCACTCTGCAGTACAAGCATAGTTGCTGAAAATCAGAGAGGAAGCACTGATGGTTTTAACATTCAATCCTGTAGAAGCAAAAGTTGTTTTGTTTTCTTTCTTCCTTGCTTTGCACTTGTATTGCAAAGTGGATTTGCCTTTAGTACATCCCAGTGTTTGGTTTTGGCAAAAGTTATAGCGTCTACAAAATATGGCTTTTTTTTGTTTTAACTAGTTATTGCGGCGATCAGCGATTTTTATCGGTACTGCGACATTATGGCGGACACATCGGACACTTTTTTGGAACCATTGGCATTTTTCTAGCGATCAGTGCTCTAAAAATGCATTGCTTACTCTAAAAATGCCACTGGCAGGGAAGGGGTTAACACTAGGTGCGAGGGAGGGGTTAAATATGTTCCCTGGGTGTGTTCTAACTGTAGGGGGGGGTGGGACTGACATGTGTAAATGACAGATCGCTGTTCATGAAGGGGAACTCCAGACCAAAAAAAAAAAAAATGTGGGTTCCCCTTCAGGTGCATACCAGGCTCTTAGGCTTGGTCTGGAACATAAGGGGTTAAACCCGCGCCGAAAACCAGCGTGGGGTTCCCCCCAAGATCCAAACCAAGCCCTCATCCCAGGCACGCAGTCTGGCCGGACAGGAATGGGGGCGGGGACGAGCGAGCGCCCCCCCCCCTCCTGAGCCGTACCGGACCGCATGCCTTCAACATGGGGGAGTGTGTGCTGTGGGGGAGGGGGGCACTGCCCCCCCACCCCAAAGCACTCTTGTCCCCATGTCGATAGGGACAAGAGCCTCTTCCCGACAACCCTGGCCGTTGGTTGTCGGGGTATGCGGGCGGGGGGCTTATCAGAATCTGAGAGGCCCCTTTAATAAGGTGGCCCCCAGATTCCGGCCCCTCACCCTATGTGAAGGAGTATGGGGGTACATCGTACCCCTACCCATTCACCTGGGGAAAAAAATGTTAAGAAATAAAACACCACACATGAATAAATTAATTTATTAGTCTGCCGGGGGTCTTCTGCCGGGGCCCCCCACCACCACCCCATTAGGCCCCGGGCTTCGCCGTCTTTCACCGGGACCCCCTTCACCAGTGAGGCTCCTGCCTTTGGGGGAGGGTTCCGGGCTTCTCCGACGGTTTCTGCGGGGGGGGGGGTGCACTGTCACCCCACCCCCGTCTTCAGCGACGTAATTCACCGGGACCCCCTTCACCAGTGAGGCTCCTGCCTTTGGGGGAGGGTCCCGGGCTTCTACGACGGTTTCTGCGGGGGGGGTGCACTGGCACCCCACCCCCGTCTTCAGCGACGTAATTCACCGGGACCCCCTTCACCAGTGAGGCTCCTGCCTTTGGGGGAGGGTCCCGGGCTTCTACGACGGTTTCTGCGGGGGGGGTGCACTGGCACCCCACCCCCGTCTTCAGCGACGTAATTCTACGGTGCTTCTACGGTGTCTTCCGCCGGGGGGCGACACCCGCGGGCTTCTGCGATGCCTTCCGCTTCTGCCTGTCTCCTCCACGGAGCACAGGGCTTGTCTCCGCTGTCTTCTCCCTTCTCTTCCATTCGATGTTGACACGACGAGGTCCGGCGCTGGAATGCCGTCTGAGCAGTGGGCATGGACTTATATAGGGCAATGCCACCATGTGACCTCAATCCATGTGACATCACATTCCCATCATGCCCAGGGAATGTGATGTCACATGGGTTGAGGTCACATGGTGGCATTACCCTATATAAGTCCATGCCCGCCGCTGACACGGCATGTCAGCGCGGAACCTCGTCGTGTCAACATCCAATGGAAGAGAAGGAAGAAGACAGCGCAGACAAGCCCTGTGCTCCCGGAGGAGACAGGCAGAAGAAGGAAGAGAGAAGAAAGAAGACGGAAGAAAGCCCTGGCTCCGCGGGGGAGCCAGGCAGAAGAGGGAGCAGAGAAAAGACCGGGGAGTTGGCGCACCCCCGGCAGAAGACCAGGAAGACCGGAACCCTGGCGGAAGGCACCGGAAAGACCGGGGGATAGGCGCCATCCCCCGGCAGAAGACCCCGAAGTCCGGATGCCCCTCCCTAATGAAAAAGAGCTTAAATGGGGTGGGGGCATCCGGCGGAAGGCTCCGGAGAGGACCGAGGGATGGCGCCCTCCCCCGGCAGAAATCACCGAAGCCCAGGGTCCCGGCAGAAGATCGGGAGAGAAGAAACCCCCCCTTGTAAGAGAGCTAAAGAAGAAAGGGGGGCTCCGGAGCAGATTAATAAAATATTTTATTCTGTGTGGTGTTTTATTTTACTTTACATTTCCCCCATGTGAATGGGTAGAGGTACGATGTACCCCATACTCATTCACATAGGGTGGGGGGCCGGCATCTGGGGGCCCCCTTATTAAAGGGAGATCGCAGATTCCGATTAGCCCCGCCCGCATACCCCGACAACCAATGGCAAGGGTTGTCGGGAAGAGGCTCTTGTCCCTATCGACATGGGGACAAGAGTGCTGTGGGGTGGGGGGGCAGTGCCCCCCTCCCCCACAGCACACACTCCCCCATGTTGAGGGCATGCGGTCTGGTACGGCTCAGGAGGGGGGGGCTTGCTCGTCCCCGCCCCCATTCCTGTCCGGGCCAGACTGCATGCTTGGGATGAGGGCTTGGTTTGGATCTGGGGGGGACCCCCCCCCTCACGTTCCGGACCAAGCCTAAGAGCCTAATGTAGCCCTGGAGGGGGACCCGCGCCAATTTCAAGTTTGAAATTTGGCGCGGAGTTCCCCTTCAGGGCTGAAAACAGCTCGGAGATTCCCGTGCGCCGCGTCACGCAGCGCATTCACGGGTACGCCGCTTGGTATTTACCAAGATTTTCACGGCGTACTGACAAGGCGCACGGGAAGCGCCAAAATTTCTCTCTGCGCATGCCCAATATGCAAATGAACCTCCCGAGGTTCAGGCGCACTGTGCAAGCGTACGGGGATCTGTTTTCAAAAAACACTTTCCCTTTCAATTCGGCCCGCCAAACACTTTCAAACACATGTCACTTCCCCTGCATCCCCCCACCTCCCCCCCTAATAAACTCCCGCCCAAACCCCCGCAATTTACAGTTCAATGTGCCGTGCGCCAGGTCTGTACTGGTGCACAATGCACCCTCTCCTGGGCGCACGGAGCACATTAGTAATTAGGGAAATACACTGCACTAGCAGCGTATTTCTTTAGTAAATGGCCAAATGGCTGCTACTCCTGCTTTTACTCCATGAGTCATGGAGTAAAGGCTTGGTAAATCAGCCCCACAGTGTCTTTTCTACCAGATAGATAGATAGATAGATAGATAGATAGATAGATAGATAGATAGATAGATAGATAGATAGATAGAGCAGGAAGGCTAGTCAGTATAGTTTAATCTACAGTTTGTAGAGAATATATTCACATCCCTAGGAGTTGTCAATATATTTATAAACTGTATAGCTCAGCTAGATCTGCTATTAGTATCTGTCAGGCAGGAGATTGTTCTTCATGCAGCGCTCTAACGTGTTGTATTGCCTGCATTAGGGATTAGCTTAAACGCAGTACTCCGTGTTATTCAAGGTGTGCTACTTAATTGCACATACACGCATTACCTGTTACTGCACGTGTGCAATTTATTTGCACAGAAAACGCAGTCGCTGTTAATGCAAGTGGGCTATTGAATTGCACATAAACGCAGTCGCTCTTACTGCGTGTGTGCTGTTTAATAGCAACTAAACGCAGTTGGTGTCACTGCGTGTGTGGTGTTACATAGCACCTGAACGCAGTCGCTCTTACTGCGCGGGTGCTGTTTAATACCACCTAAACGCAGTTGGTGTGACTGCGTGTGTGCTGTTACATAGAACTTGAACGCAGTCGCTCTTACTGCATGTGTGCTGTTTAATAGCAACTAAACGCAGTTGGTGTCACTGCGTGTGTGCTGTTACATAGCACTTGAACGCAGTTGCTCTTACTGCGCGGGTGCTGTTTAATACCACCTGAACGCAGTTGGTGTGACTGCGACTATTTTGTTACATAGCACCTGAACGCAGTCACTCTTACTGCGCGTGTGCAGTTTAATACCACCTGAACACAGTTGGTGTGACTGCGTCTGTTTTGTTACATAGCACCTGAACGCAGTCGCTCTTACTGCGTGTGTGCAGTTTACTAACACCTGAACACAGTCGGTGTGACTGCGACTATTTTTTTTACATAGCACCTGAACGCAGTCGCTCTTACTGCGTGTGTGCAGTTTACTAACACCTGAACGCAGTCGGTGTGACTGCGCCTGTTTTGGTACATAGCACCTGAACGCAGTTGCTCTTACTGCTTGTGTGCAGTTTACTAACACCTGAATGCAGTTGGTGTGACTGCGTCTGTTTTGTTACATAGCACCTGAACGCATAAATATGTCTGGAAGGACAAAGAGAGGCAGAGAGTCACGAGGGCAAGCAGGCTCTGAATCTAGAGGTAACGCTGGTGGTGGATGTGGTGCATCCTCTTCAGCACGTGGCCGTGGCCGCTCGTCCTTCTTTTCGGGAGCTGGCCGTTTTGAGCCTCAACATGCAGAGAAATTAGTTGAGTGGATGACCAAGCTGTCCTCATCCTCCTCATCCTCTCTCACACAGACTGATCATAGTTTGTCTGGCAAAGCAGCTGCCAAGGCGTCCTCTTCCCTCTGCACAATGGCATCACACAATCCTTCCCTAGTCCCACTGTGTCCTCCTGAGGAGTCCCCCGAACTGTTTCAACACAGTGTTGGTTACATGCTACATGAAGATGCGCAGCGTTTTGAAGACTCCGATGATGGAACACAGATAGAGGAAGGCATTGATGTGAGCCCAGGGAGAGGGGGTGGCCGAGAGGGACAACAATCTGGGAGTGATGTTCCCCCAGCTGGAGCATACTGCCAGGTTTTCGACAGTGATGATGAGGAGGGAGGAGATGATGAGGTCATTGACTCCACCTGGGTGCCTGATAGGAGAGAGGAGGAGGAAGAGGAGGAGGATGAGGCACAGGCACATCTCCAAAGAGACAGGATGCCCTCCAGGGGTCAGCTTAAGGGCAGCACACCAACTGCATTACGTGGCGCTGCTGTGTCTCAACGGTACAGCAAAAGTTATTTTGTGTGGGCCTTTTTTGAAACATGTCCATCAGATCTTACCTTTGCTGTTTGCAGCATATGTCTCAAGCGTATCTCGCGTGGCCAAAACATCACCCGCTTGGGCACCACATGTTTGTCCAGACATATGTCGAGCTGCCATGCAGCTCATTAGCAAGCATACCAGAAAGACCCACACCAAAGACCGAAGCGGACCTCCCCTTGCCCTTCTGTGACCTCCAACCCCACTAGACCCCCAGTCCTCTCTGAAGCCTGCACCGAAGGTGTAGAAATAGGTGTGTCACAACGTAGTAGTGGTAGTACATGCGGGCAATCTACTGATGGTACCAGACAAATTTCCCTGCCCCAGCTGCTGCAGCGCCAAAAGAAGTACGCTCCCAGCCATCCACATGCCTAGCGGTTGAATGCTAGCTTAGCAAAATTGCTAGCACTTCAACTGCTACCTTTTCGGTTGGTAGATTCTGCCCCCTTCCGTGAGTTTGTGGAATGTGCAGTACCTCAGTGGCAAGTACCCAAACGCCACTTTTTCTCACGGAAGGCGATTCCGGCTCTCTACCGGCATGTGGAAGGCAATGTCCATGCCTCGCTGGACAGGGCGGTCAGTGGTAAGGTGCATCTTACCGCTGACTCATGGTCCAGCAGGCATGGACAGGGACGTTACCTGTCTTTTACGGCCCATTGGGTGACTCTGCTGGCAGCTGGGAAGGACGCAGGGCAAGGTACAGTAGTTTTGGAGGTTGTTCCGCCACCAGGCCTCCAAAACACTACTACTGCTTGTGACACACCTCTCTCCTCCACCCCCTCCTCTTCTTCCTCTGTGGCCTCTTCCTGTGGTGATGTTTGCTCAGAACCAGCCGTGCTCCGTAGGGGTACGAGGGGCTACGCAGGAATGCAGGCCAAGAGATGCCATGCGGTGCTAGAGCTGGTGTGCTTGGGAGACAGGAGCCACACTGGGGAAGAGGTTCTTTCAGATCTGCAGGGGCAGGCTCAGAGGTGGTTGACGCCACACCAGCTGAAGCCTGGAATGGTGGTCAGCGATAATGGCACCAACCTCCTCTCTGCCCTGCGACAGGGAAAACTCACCCATGTGCCCTGTTTTGTGCATGTTCTCAATTTGGTGGTGCAGCGGTTCTTGGGCAGGTACCCGGGCTTACAGGATGTCCTGAAGCAGGCCAGGAAAGTCTGTGTGCATTTCCGGAGGTCATATAATGCCACCGCTCGGCTGACAGACCTCCAGAGGGAATACAACCTGCCCAAGAACCGCCTAATCTGTGACATGCCCACCAGATGGAACTCTACGTTGGCCATGCTGCAGCGGCTGCACACGCAGCAGAGGGCCATCAATGAGTACCTGTGCCAATATGGCAGCAGAACTGGCTCAGGGGAGCTTGTTTTTTTTTCACCACACCAGTGGGCCTTGATCAGGGATGCATGCACTGTCCTGTCACCATTTGAGGAGGCCACGAGGATGGTGAGCAGTGACAGTGCATGCATCAGTGAGACTGTCCCGCTTATTCACATGTTGGAGCACACCCTACGTGGAATAATGGACAGGGCCCTTGAGGCAGAACAGAGGGAGGAAGAGGAGGACTTCCTTACCTCTCAAGGCCCCCTTTATCCAGACACTGTTCCTGCTTGCCCACCTAGAACACAGGAAGAGGAGGAGGAGGAGGAGGATTGTATCAGCAGCATGGAGGTGGAGCCTAGCACTCAGCATCAACAGCAGCAGTCTTCAAGGGATCATTTACAGTCCCAAGGAACACATGGACTTTTACGTGGCTGGGATGAGGTGGCTGCGGATCCTGTCGTCCTCAGTGACCCAGAGGACTCTGCCCCGAATGCCTCTGCAAACCTACGCTGCATGGCCTCCCTGATCCTGCAAAGCCTGCGTAAGGATCCTTGTGTACGTGCTATCAAGGAGAGGGATCATTACTGGCTGGCAACTCTCCTTGATCCACGTTACAAGAGTAAGGTAGCGGACCTTATGTTGCCATCGCAGAGGGAGCAGAAGATGAAACTTCTGCGGGAGGCCTTGCAGAAGGGTCTGTGCAATGCGTTTCCAGAACCGGGGGGATTACCAAAACCTGGCCCTGGACAACGTCTTGCTGAGGCTTCGGTGAGTCAGAGAAGGAGCGGTGGAGAAGGTGGCCGTCTGACCGATGCGTTCAGACAATTTTTTAATCCGCAGCCCCAAGGTCTGACCGGTTCCAGCAACCATCGCCAGCGTCTGGTTTACATGGTCCTGGAATACCTAGCGGCAAGATCCGACTTGGACACCTTCCCCACGGAAAATCCCCTGGCTTACTGGGTCTTGAGGATGGATCACTGGCCAGAGCTTGCACAGTACGCAATTGAGCTACTGGCTTGCCCTGCATCCAGTGTTCTTTCAGAACGCACATTCAGTGCTGCTGGAGGCTTTGTGACCGATCACAGGGTGCGCCTCTCCACCGACTCTGTTGATCGACTGACCTTCATCAAAATGAATCAGGCTTGGATTAACACCAGCTACCAAGCACCTGATGCTAATGTTACTGAATAGTAATTTTTTGTTGAAATGTCAGATCCCTTTGAGACTGGTGATGCTGAGTGACTGTCCTGTTATGCTGCTGATGGAATATCCTTCTCCTCCTCACTTTTCTTGCTGATAGCTAGTAATACATTTTGTTTTTCTGTGCTCCGCCACCAGTGCCTAAGGCCTAATTTTTCTGCCCCTGTTTAACAGGGGCACCTAATAAAAATGTTTGATGCAATACTTTGCACGTGGCTCCTTGTTGCACTCCAATTAAAGATATTGGGAGGGGTTGCAGTGTTGTGTTGTGCCTAAGGCCTAATTTTTCTGCCCCTGTGTAACAGGGGCGCCTGATAACAATTTTTTATACAATACTTTGCACGTGGCACCTTGTTGCGCTCCAATTACAGATATTGGGAGGGGTTGCAGTGTTGTGTTGTGCCTGCGGACAAATTTTTGTGCCCCTGTGTAACAGGGGCGCCTAATAACAATTTTTGATGCAATACTTTGCACGTGGCTCTTTGTTGCGCTCCAATTACAGTATAAACAAGAAAAAATGTGATACTGCGCTAAACTAACTAAATAAACAACAAATGTAAATATATGTAAAATAAAATAAGCTGCAACAAAAATTGTGATATACACACAATATAAGATCAAAAACAAAACAAATAAGTTGCGCTAACCATAAGTGAGTGTAAAATATCAATTTGATTGATATAATTATAAAAAGTGTCCGTAAGTATACAAAAAAACTCATAAATGATGAAAGTATATAATAAAAAGTTCAATTTTGAGTGAATAGATTGTTGAATGAAGTTGTGCCCGTGACTGAACAAACAAAAATCCTCCACCGGTGCAGTAAATGAATAAATGTCTATGCGCTTACCAGAAGGGCAAGCAAACAAGGCTTGCAGCTGGAATCCCCCAGCTAGGATCTTTGATGGAAGTCCGGATGGTATTCCTCCAAGGTAGGTGGATAGATCCGAGATCCAAGGAGCATGAAAGTAAATGTATAGGCAACAAATGGTGATGTACCGTAGATAAAACGAATATAGGCACACCAAGGGAACGCCCAAGGGAGGAGGAGACGCTTTGACGTGCTGCGTCTAGGTCCCGAAGGACGGGCGTTCGTAGTAGCCGGCCGGCTCGAAATTTTATATGCTGATTTTATCTGTTCCTATGTAAGTGCAATCTACCTTATTAAATCTTTTTACCTACGGTACATCACTATGTGGAATTTATCTTTTTTATGGTGATTTACTCGGCTATGCTGTGTGAGAGAGTCGTTTGCTTTGGTTGATGCTTTTTGGAGTTAACCCCTAAAGGCCCTGGCTGGGTTTGGCCACAAGCTCTCTAATAACCTACATCTGGTAAGAGTCCCCCTTATTTGGTGATTCTTTTTGGTGGAGGCTTTTCCCTTGGTGTGCCTATATTCGTTTTATCTACGGTACATCACCATTTGTTGCCTATACATTTACTTTCATGCTCCTTGGATCTCGGATCTATCCACCTACCTTGGAGGAATACCATCCGGACTTCCATCAAAGATCCTAGCTGGGGGATTCCAGCTGCAAGCCTTGTTTGCTTGCCCTTCTGGTAAGCGCATAGACATTTATTCATTTACTGCACCGGTGGAGGATTTTTGTTTGTTCAGTCACGGGCACAACTTCATTCAACAATCTATTCACTCAAAATTGAACTTTTTATTATATACTTTCATCATTTATGAGTTTTTTGTATACTTACGGACACTTTTTATAATTATATCAATCAAATTGATATTTTACACTCACTTATGGTTAGCGCAACTTATTTGTTTTGTTTTTGATCCAATTACAGTATGTTTGAGGGGTGCCCTTTTTTCTACAATTTTGCTTGCACAAAAAAATAATGGCCCCCCCACCACCACTAAAATAATCGAGATATTGTTGCCACACAGCACGTGCGCAAGCAGTATTAAATTACTTTGTTCTTATAATAATTTCATGTTGTCTAGGGACATTTCTAAACACGTGCCACTACTATAGACACACAGCAGGTGTGATATTTGAAGGAATTTTTCATTTTTTTTTTTCACTTTAAGCATCATTAAAATCACTGCTCCGGAAAAACGGACGTTTTTAAATAAAAAATTTCCATTGATACATGTTCCCTGGGGCAAGACCTGGGTTCTGAACGACGTTTTCCAACATTAAATTGAATATTGGTCTTTAAAATGAGCGTTTTTGAATTTGAACGTTCGAGTCCCATAGACTTCAATGGGGTTCTAAATGTTCGCGCGAACCCGCGGTCTGTTCGAACGTTCTGGTGCGAACCGAACCCGGGTATGTTCGGCTCATCCCTACTTACCTCCACTGTGCAGCTCGTTTTGCACGGAGTGGCCTCGAATCCTGTCTTCTGGGGTGCCTCGGCGGCTGTCTCGGCTCCTCCTCGCAAAAGCTTTCCACGTTCATTCCACGTTCTCGAGCTCCCTCGCATGGTGAAAAAGCTTTTGCGAGCGCGCTCCCGTGATACATCGGCGGCCATAGCCGCCGACTGTATCACTCGGCCCCGCCCCCCGGCCCGCCGCGTCATCCGCTGTGATTGACAGCATCGCCAGCCAATGGCTGCGCTGCTATCAAACCGCCCAGCCTAGCCAATCAACGGCCAGGCTGGGAACCAAACAAGATGACAAGCATGCGCCCGGGACTTTCAAACAGTGAGGTAAGTAAAACGGGGGCTCGGGGGGGGGGGGGGGCGGTGCTGTCAGATGTTTTTTTACCTTAATGCATAGGATGCATTAAGGTAAAAAAAAAAATTACCTTTACAACCCCTTTAAGGGATACATTTTACAGGTCGGTGAGCCATGCCTTTGTTTTTGTATACCAGAAGGTGATGGACTATTTTGTTTGTTTTCCCCATGTTGAGGATAAGCTGTTTTCTGCTTGTTTGTTTTTGAAAATCAAAGGATTGTTTGCTTTTACCAATACAGCTGGCTGGTGAACCCTGGCTACCACTTGGCTGAGAATGAAGAATGAGAGAAACACTGGCTGCAGCTTCTTTCTGTAGCTGCTGCCCTGTGGTGCTGAACTGGTTAACAGCTATAACAGCAAGAGGAGGGAGCTGCTGAGCAGAAAGACTTTAACCACTTCCATACAGGGCATTTTCACCCCCTTCGTGCCCAGACCAATTTTTGGTTTTCAGCGCTGTCGCATTTTGAATGCCACGTGGCTCCCAAACAAAATTGACTCCCTTTTTCCCCCCACAAATAGAGCTTTCTTTTGGTGGTATTTGATCACCTCTGTGGTTTTTATTTTTTGCGCTATAAACAAAAGAAGAGCGACAATTTTGAAAAACACACAATGGCCTAGATTCACATACATCGGCGCATATTTAATACCGTCGTAGCGTATCTCCTTTACACTACGCCGATGCAGCACAGAGAGGCAAGCATGGAATTCAGGAAGCCAGTGCTCCCAAAGCTGCGTCGGCGTGGCGTCGATTTCAAAGGTGCAGGCCGGCGTAGGTGGAAGTGGGTGTGACCCCATGCAAATGATGGTCCGAGCGTGGTGCAATGTTTTACGCCCGGCGTATCATGAACGGCGCATGCGCAGTGACGCTGACGTCTGCCCAGCACCCCTGTGCGCATGCTCAGAACTACACCGGCGCAACTTCCTGAGATACGCCGGCCCACCGGCTTACGCCAAACGCATAAATACGCCCAGCCATACGCCCGTCCAGCACAAAAGTACACCCATTTGCTTGTTTCCTCCCTGGAGCACAGTACTTTTGTGGAGCCATGGCAGCTGCTAAGATGGATAAGGAGAGGAGGAAGAACAATTTCTCCATGGAAGAGAGGGCTATCCTGACCTCTGCAATAGGCCAGTATGATGCCTACCTCCATGGTGCACACAGTGCCAGGACCAGCAAGGCACTGAGACCAGGACATCCGACGATATCCAGAAGAAAATCAACGATATGAGACGTCGGGTCCGGGATAAGCTGGCCAGCATGAGGAGGCACCTCAGGGGCACGGGAGGAGGACCATCATCTGCTGTGAGGTTGACACCGGAGCTGTCTGGGCGAGAGCAGGTGGAGGGCATGGAGGGCTTTGACTCCAGTGACCAGGACTTGAGGAGAGGTAAGTGTGTTTTATCTCCCATCTGGTGTGTAGCATGTGAGGGGGTGGAAGGGAATATGTGACAAGTGTGTGGGTCCACCAACATGTGAATGTTTTGTGTCATCCACAGATGTGCTGAAGGGAGCTGGGCCGTCGTCTGCCGGTGTCCGACCCATGCCATCCCTGGAACATCCTCTGCCTCAGCCTGACCCCCTGGGAAGCCCGGTAATATTGGTGGAGGGAAGTGCCCACACCTCTCCTCTAGAGATAGTTGAGGAGGAGCCGGGTGGAATGCCTGTAGAATGCCTGTAGGTGGAATGCCTGTATTTTGAGGAGGCTTCCACCTTCCTCGGACCCTCAGACACCTCCCCGCCCATCAGGGGAACCCCCTCCAGGGCTACCCCATGCAGGGGAACCCCCTCCAGGGCTTCCCCCGTCCGGACATGCACAAGCCTCTCCATCCCCCAGGAAGGCTTTAAGAAAGACCAGGGGTGTAGCTGGATCCCTCCAAGAAGGGCTGGAGAGGGAGCAGGCCCGGTAGACATGCCACATGGGTGCTCTAGCCTGTGACCTGCACCATGTGGCTGACAGCCTGGCCTCCTCAGCCAAGACCCAGGCTGAATGCACAGTGGCTGTGCAGGGCACCGCAGCCACTATGCAGCAGTGCCTCACGCAGCAGGCTGAGCAGAGGAGCTCGATCTCTGACTGCCTGCAGGATGTGAGCGCAAACTGCGCTGCCATGGTGACATGCATGGGTGACCAAGCCCAGACCCTGGAGGCCATGCGTCACCACATGGTGGCAGGGGGTCCCTCACCATCTGGTGACCAGGGCTCGAATGTGCAGGCCAGCCTGGAGTGTCATACCCGGGCAATTGGGGAGCTGCAGGCCACAGCAGCAGGCCTCGTGGCAGAGGTGAAGAGCCTGGGAGTGGCTGTACAGGCCAACACTGCTGCCATCGAGGCGAAGGGAAGGCAGACCAGGCGCCACCAGCGGCAGACCACCACCCGCCATCTGCGGATGCAGGCGGATACAAACTCTGTCCTCACCCGCATTGCCCTTGTGTTGGAGGGCATGCGGCCAGCATCTGCCAGGAGTGACAGACCAGGGGATAAACCTCCTCCTGATGCCCCACCCGAGGCTCCCCCCAGACAATTGAGGAGCCGTACCCGTGGCACCAGGCCTGGCCCACGAGAGGGCAAATGACTGCTCTCTTTTTTTTTGTGCTTAGATTATGAGCTTTATTATTTAGTTTTTGTTGGACGTGCACAGAAGTATGTGCCGTCCTCCGGTAAGGGCATGATCCCTATTCTTTTTTTTTTCTGCACACGGTGAGGAGTGCAGAAGTGGTACCCGGACACCTGTTTGCAGGGGCAGGGTTTGCCCGGTGCTGCTACAGTGTGACTGGTGTGTGAGTGTGTGTATGTGTGGGTGACATTCCTGCCAGTAAGGCGTGTCACCTTGGTTCGTCAGGGAGCGGTTATCCCCACGACCGCGTGAATGTGGTATGAATGGACAGCAACATCATTGGGGCCTTGGCGTGGCGTTGCTGCTCCCAAGTCCTGCATGGTGGACTTGGGCTAAACCAATGTGGTGTGTGTGAGCTAGGGACCACAGTGGTGTGCATGCGTGCATTCTCCTTGTGCCATGATGAATGTGTGTGTTTAACGTGCAAAGATGCGTTCCACGAGGCAACTCCTGACTGCTGTTCCCTCAGCAGACGGGGTAGCCTCGGTTAGGGTTAGGGTTAGGACTGTCTGGTTCGGGGGTCAGGTCATCACATATGTCAATCTCAAGGCCCTTTCTCATGGCGTAGTTGTGCAGCACGCAACATGCACCGATGATCTGGCACACGAAGTTTGGGGAATACAACAGGCCCCCCCCCGGACGTATCCAGGCATCAGAAACGGGACTTCAGGATGCCAAATGTGCGCTCCACCACTGCACGGGTGCGTATGTGTGCAGCATTGTATCTTCTCTCTCCTCTGGTTTGGGGATTCCAGTATGGAGTCAGGAGATGGGGCCCAAGTGCATATGCCGAGTCACCTGGAAGGGAAAAGACAGGAGGATGTTAGCCGTGCATGTGCCCCTCGTAATGTCTGCATCATGGGGTCGGACAGTCATGCCTGACACCCATGTCACTCACCAACCAGCCAGCTGTCCCTGTACACGTTCTGTTCGAATTCTGTTGGGATGTTGCTTTGATGGTATATGTAGCTGTCGTGGCTGGCCCCTGGGTGTTTGGCACGGACGTGCCATATGAGGCATTGGGCATCAGCTATCACCTGTACGTTGATGGAATGCCACTGCTTACGATTGCAGTATATGTGCTTTGTGGCACGGGGGGGCCGTAGTGCCACATGTGTGCAATCAATGGCCCCCACGGTGCGTGGAAATCCGGCAATTCTGTAGAAATCCTGCATTGCCTTCTGCCGCAGATGTTCATGGGTGGGTTTGATGATGTGGTGGGACATGCGTGTGAGGATTGCGGGGACAACCTGGTGCACACATCTGCTCATGGTGGATTGTGACATCGCAGACACGACTCCACTTGTACATTGGAAAGATCCACTGGCGAGGAAATGGAGTGTTGCCAGTACCTTGACTAGTGGCTGCACTGCATGTGAGCGTTGTGTCTGACTGGTGATTTCATCATGCAGGGCTGTGGCTAATTCCAGGATGGCATCAGGGCTGAATCTGAAGATGCGATACACCTCCGATTCCCCCATGCCAAAGACGTTCATGCACGTTCGGTATATCCTCTCCCGTGCCCTCCTCCGTGCCTGTGGACGCAATAGTGCTATGACCATGGCTGCCCCTGGCATGTTGGCATACGGATGTGTTGTCCTGCAAGTGTGGTTGCTCAGCTCGTCCATAACGGTGCTGCTGCAGCTGCTCTCCAGCTGACCTGTGCACGTCTATTGCTGAGCTCTGATGAAGAGGCCCCTGTTGCCTTGAAACGCGTAAGCCGGCAGTGACACACCTTTTTCCCCCCTATCCGGCAGCATGGCTCGAGGGGTATTCATCATCATCATATCGTTGTTGACAAGCTTTTTATACCATTTCATTTGTGAGTAGTTTTATTTTATCTTATTTATTTATTAAATTGTCAAACGGTAATACACTAGGCTGGTGCGCCTTTCTTCTTCTTCTTTTTGTTCTCTGCTAGGATGTTCCCCGTCCCTGAAGGGCAGCAAGGCCATTGTTACCAGTTTTGACTTATGTGGAAATTCCCATGCGGAATATTGATTTACTTGTCGGACAATCCACCCGTGCGCAGGAGCTTGTGTTTTCTGTCTGTTGCTGAGTTACACCTGCTTTATGGGTAATAACTTTAGGCCGGAAGTACAGTTTACGCGCACATCGCGTAGCCTGCATCGGGCGCATGTACGTTTGTGAATCGCCGTATCTCCCTCATTTGCATATGTGAATAGAAAATCAATAGGAGCGCCAAATACGTCCAGCGTAAATATGCGCCCACGATACGCCAGCGTAGGCAAGTTACGTCGGATGAAGCCTATTTTCAGGCGTATCTTGGTTTCTGAGTCCGGCGCATAGATGCGTCGGCGCATATTTGCACTTACGCGGCGTATCTGTAGATACGTCGGCGTAAGTGCTTTGTAAATCTGGGCCAATATCTTTTACTTTTTGATTTAATAAATATCATAAAAAAAAAAAAAAAATCCCTCAGTTTAGGCCGATACGTATTCTTCTACATATTTTTTGGGAAAAAAATAGCATATTTGATCGGTTTGCGCAAAAGTTTGTGACCGTGACATTGCGGCGGACACATCGGACACTTTTGACACATTTTTTGGGACCATTCACATTTATACAGCGATTAGTGCTATAAAACTGCACTGATTACTATGTAAATGTGACTGGCAGGGAAGGGGTTAACACTAGGGGGCGCTGAAGGGGTTAATATGTTCCCTAAATTGTGTTCTAACTGTAGGAGGGAGGGGACTCACAAGGGGAGGAGACCAATGTGTGTTCCTCTGTACTGGGAACACACATCGGTCTCCTCTCCGCTGACAGGACATGGATCTGTGTGTTTACACACACAGATCCATGGTCCTGCCGTGATTGCGGGCAATCGCGGGTGGCCGGCGGACATCGCGGTCGCCCGGCATGGGCAACGGATCCCGAGCAATGCGGCAGGGGCACCCGCGCGCCCCCTAGCCGCCCGAGAAGGCAAGGACGTCCACCCGGAGGGAGGAAGGGTTCCCGCCGACGTCATTTTACAATGACTTGGTAGGGAAAGTGTTAATAGAGCCAGGCAGCATTTCACTATGGGAGCTGTAGTCCAGAGGAGAGAGACTCTAATGTAATCAAAAGCTTTTGAACTGCATTTCACAGTACTCTGCTGCCTGACTCAGTCTATTGAACTATTACTGCTCAGCAGCTCCCTGCTCTTAATGATATAGCTGTTAACCAGTTCATCGCCGTAAGGCAGCAGCTACAGCCAGAGTTTCTCTCACTCTCCATTCTTAGCCAAGCACCAAGCTTACACATTATGCATAGTTTTCTGTTTACTTTTTCCACTTCCCATCATGTGCTAGATGTTGTATATCAGTGACATAAAATCTATTTTAATTCCATATTTAAAGGAAATGAAAGAAATCTGTATGTCCTTAGTAGCATTAGGATGCATTATTTTCTAATAAGCATGTAGAAGCCTATAGGCACAAATCATTTAATTATATATAATTTGACTGCTTATTCTAAAAGGGTCAGCCCACACAAAAGTGTTCTTTTAGATTTAAGTGGACCCTTGTGTGCTGTGTCAACCCCTGCTATAGTTCCCAACTCTGTTGCAATCCAACTGGGAGTATCGGGTGTTCCAGCCCCCATTGACTTGTTAAAACACCATTTTATGTTGAATTCTTATAACAGAGATCTATCCAGGAAACTTACAAACTAAAATATCAGTTTTGGAAAGATTGACAATTTAAAACTGCACACGGCACTGTGTGTGGTCTATAGTTGGAGTATGAATGTTTTTTTATGGTTTACGTTCAGAAAAAAATGTTCGTTATAGTATATAAAAAATTCATGTTTGGAATTACATTTTTCACAAGCTTGCACACAAACCCCCACATTTCTAATTTTGGAAACAGGCAAATTTAATTAGAAAGCTGTAACAGGCAAACATACCGTTCATCTTGCAGCTTGTACTGGACTGGTGAAGGCTACAGTATAGAAAGCTGAAGGCAGGCTGAAGAATGCTTATACTGCATTGACTGCATTTTCCACATAAATTGCTCACTAGAAAGTGAATTTTAAAAAGGTATACCTATTTAATATGGAATGCTAATTTAAAGTAAATCAACATATACGTTTGCCTCAAATGTGTATGTTATCATTTGATGGGGAAAATATATTTAAGCAGTTATTTGGTAAATATCTGACTACTATCTTATGCTTCTGGGCCAATTGAAATAAAAAAAAAAAACATATCACAGAGTGGGACTGTGGATACGAAAACAAAATACAAAAATGCCACGTCCCGATAAATTAGATTATTTAGAAATAGGTTGGCAGATGATGGACTTTAGAGGCGTATTACAGATTAAAAATAATTAAAAATAATTAAAAACATACATAACAAAATGGACGTTCCTATAACGGCCATTTTGCTATTTATGTTTTTAATTATTTTGCATGTTTCTCCTCTAATAAATTTACATAATTTTTAATCTGTAATACGCCTCTAAAGTCCATCATCTGCCATTTTTAACCAATTGAGTCCCAGGGCCTTTTTCTCCCTCAATCCCCTTGAGTCCCAAAATATGTTTTTCCTAATTTCAGTGATGTCTCAATTTCACACATTATACCTTTTAGGTTTTGTATTCTAGCCTAATGTGTTATACATAGTTTTTGAGAAGATATTGCTTTAATTTGGTTGAACATTTAGATACATATATTTTTATTTTCTTGGTTTTTATTGGAGAGAAAGAAAAAAAAAAGATTTTTTTCCCAATTTAGTATTTACATAATTTGCACATCTCCATATGTTTACCCCAACTTATAATCAACAAAGTATGCTGATTTAAATATTCCAATAGTGCAATATTTATGTAACATCATATGTGACTCAAAGTCAGCTATGTTAAGTAAAGCTCAAAGTGAATGTAAGCACTTTACTTTAGGAGAGTTGTATTCCCCTTTCAATGCTACACATCATTTGTTATCATAACCTAGGGATAATTAACCACAAAACAATCTGCACAGTCAATCAGCTATCTAATGTGGGTTGCAAGCAACACAGAAAAAGTGATTCCACAGCACTTTTTTAATAACGTAATAAATTAAATAGTGTAGCGCCACCCAAATAAATAAATGATGTTCTCAAAACAAAATGACTATACCAAAACATATACATATAACTTATACAAATCCTAAATAAGTCAGCTTACTCCTATTCAGAGATGTGATAAAAATTCAAACACATGATATAAATAAATCAATAAAGAAATGACATGCACTCCACCTCTATACTGGACCTCAGAACTCCCTTAGAGATCAAAAGAGCTTTACCATAATTGGTACATCATTCCAACCTGCCTTCAAGCATAGCTCCTCCCACCAACAACCTCCACTAGTGTCAGGAAAGAATCCATCCGCTGGTAATATTTATGATTATTTGGCTTGCAGTACTGTGGTCCACCAGCAGGTGTCTCCTGGCAGTTTGGAACTGTCAGGAGAACTTCTTCCTGCTGGTGTCATATCATCTTTGGGATGCAGTACTGGTCTCCACCAGCGGATAGATGCTAGTAGTGTGGAGCGTACTGCTTTTCCTGCACTCAGGTGTAACTTGAAGCCAATTACAGACATTCCTATTAATACCCGGCAAGTGCAAACACACCTTGCCTTGGTATCTTTCTCCCTGACCTGGCGTTCCTGACTTCTGAGCCTGTATCTTATCTGACCTGATCCCTATCCCGAGCCCATCCTGGACCTGTCCCTCCTGCTTCCCCATTACCTTGGATACCTGTCCCCTTGTTACCTGATTGCCTGGATCCCTGCTCTGCAGCCCATCCATCCGTCATCTCCCTGTTCCTGTTTATCTCCGTCCTTACCTATCTCCTGATCTCCTTGTGTTTGACCTTGGCCTGGCCTGTTTACGATTACGGTATCTCCCATCATTGTACATATTGGCCCAGATTCTTAAAGACTTACAACGGCGTATCTCCAGATACGCCGTCGTAAGTCCGAATGACCGCCGTCGTATCTATGCGCCTGATTCATAGAATCAGTTACGCATAGATTTGGCCAAGATACGAGCGGCGTCGTATCTTGGGGTGCATATTTACGCTGGCCACTAGGTGGCGCTTCCGTTGATTTCCGCGTTGAATATGTAAATGAGCAAGATACGCCGATTCTCGAACGTACGTACGCCCGTCACAATTAGTTACGCCGTTTACGTAAGACATACGCCGGCGTAAAGTTAAAGCTGGTCTCTAGGTGGCGCAGCCCATGCAAGGTATGGACGTCGAACAAGCGTATCTTTTTACGTCGTTTACGTAAGTCGTACGCGAATTGAGCTGTGCGTAAGTTAAGTTCACGTCGTAGGCAGTGTTTGACGTATCTTAGGCATTCTATCCGACACATGCGCACTGGGATACGTCCACGGACGGCGCATGTGCCGTTCGTTCGAAGCGTCATTTACGTGGGGTCATCTTTAATTTACATAAAACACGCCCACCTCTTCATCATTTGAATTACGCGCGATTACACCGGCACATTTACGCTACGCCGCCGTAACTTAGGACGCAAGTGCTTTGTGAATACTGCACTTACTGTAACGCCGCCCTACGTGAATCTGGGCCATTGTCTATAGTTATCTTTGGGTCACTGTTTATTGGTTGATTTATTGTGTCCTGTTGGACGTGGTTGTGTGTTTGTTCCCTTATCTTAATAAATGATTATATTTTCACCTATATGCGTTTTGGGTCTCCTCTATGCAGTCACACAGTCTGGTCCATTAGCTTCTCTGACAACAAGCCACAGCAACAAGAATGGCATACAATGACAAAAAGCAACTCACAGTGCTCAATGTTTATATTATTTATTAAAAATACTCACATAAAAAGGTAAAATCCAGCATTACAAATGTAAACACAGCCCCCTCCTTCAAATGTGCAATATGATGGCATCATCAGTAGGTACCAGTCCTATATGCAATACGCCCCAAATGGAGCTTTTTCAGTAAATCACCATGTTGCACGTTTGAAAAAAGGCGACTTATTTAGTATTTCTATAGATTGCATGTATATCTCTTGTAATAGTGTCTTGAGCACATAATTTAGTTGTTTGGGTAGCGCTTCACTATTTTATTTATTACATTAACCACTTGAAGACCCCTTCACGCTGATATACGTCGGCAGAAGGGCACAGCTGGGCACAGGCACGTACAGGTAGGTCGCCTTTAAGAGCCCAGCCATGGGTCGCGCGAGTGCCGCTGGCGGCGCGCTCACGACCTAGTCCTGAGCTCCGTGACCATGCCCGCGGGACCCGATCGCCGCCGGTGTTCCCCGATCGGGTCACAGGAGCAGAAGAACAGGGAGAGATGAGTGTAAACAAACCTTCCCTGTTCTTCTCTGTGGCTTGTCACTGATCGTCTGTTGTGGATGGTAATGTAGCACTACGTGTGAGCCAAAAAGCAATGGCTGTATACACCTAATGGGGTGTGACCATATATTGTGACAAAGGATGTAATGGCAAAAATTGCACCACAACAAAATGTGAAATTAAAATCAATACAGTGAACAATATAAACAACAATGTAATGTAGTGTCCATAAACAATAAAACGATGAAGATGTCATGAGATGGTGAGGAACTTCCCAACAGAAATCTTCAAATATGAGGTGGAATACATATGCGCTTACCGCAACTGTTGGACCCAAATGTCGTACGACAGTGGAGCGATCGAGCTTGGAATGTCCCACAGAGATGTCACCGGAAGTCCAGAAGGAAATGGAGTCTACCTCCTAGGTAGTCCGATGTCGTCAACCCAGGAAAGGGCAGGAAGACCAGATGTTCATCGGCCACCGACTACTCCAATATTGAAGATCCTAGTAAACCTTGGGTATGGCAATCATAAAAGATCCTCCAAGCATCCAAACACGATCTGGTTCAGGTAAATGAGAACCCTGGCATGGGTACTGGAAACCAACTGGAGAAGGCTAAAAAAAAACGTATCTTCCACAAATTCATGTAAAGAGAAGAAAAAAATGGGGGCTCCAATGGTATAGGTCATAAAGAGGTTTTAATGAAAAAAACAATATACATAATAAAATATAATATATTATAAAAAAAGGTGATCACAATTCATAAGTATTAAAAGCAATATGGGGAGCAAAATGCATGGCCCGACGCGTTTTTTCGATCCAATAGGACGTCTACAGGGGCCCCATATTGCTTTTAATACTTATGAATATTTAATACTTATGAATTGTGATCACCTTTTTTTATATATAATATATTATATTTTATTATGTATATTGTTTTTTTTCATTAAAACCTCTTTATGACCTACACCATTGTAGCCCCCATTTTTTTCTTCTCTTTACATGAATTTGTGGAAGATAAGGTTTTTTTGAGCCTTTTCCAGTTGGTTTCCAGTACCCATGCCAGGGTTCTCATTTACCTGAACCAGATCATGTTTGGATGCTTGGAGGATCTTTTATGATTGCCATACCCAAGGTTTACTAGGATCTTCAGTATTGGAGTAGTCGGTGGCCGATGAACATCTGGTCTTCCTGCCCTTTCCTGGGTTGACGACATCTGACTACCTAGGAGGTAGACTCCATTTCCTTCTGGACTTCCGGTGACATCTTTGTGGGACATTCCAAGCTCGATCGATCCACTGTCGTACGACATTTGGGTCCAACAGTTGCGGTAAGCGCATATGTATTCCACCTCATATTTGAAGATTTCTGTTGGGAAGTTCCTCACCACCTCATGACATCTTCATCGTTGTATTGTTTATGGACACTACATTACATTGTTGTTTATATTGTTCACTTTATCGATTTTAATTTCACATTTTGTTGTGGTGCAATTTTTGCCATTATATCCTTTGTGTCACAATATATGGTCACACACCATTAAAGGGGTTTTCCAGCCTTTTTTTAAGTTCATTAAAAGTCAGCAGCTACAAAAAGTGTAGCTGCTGGCTTTTAATAAACAGACACTTACCTGCTCCACGGCTCCAGCGACGCGCCGGCAGTGGCTCCGCTCCTCGCCCCCCCTCGCCGGCCGGCGTCTTCATTTCTAGTGTGGGCACCCGGCAGTGACAGCTTTCGGCTTCACGGCCGGGCACCCACTGCGCATGCGCGAGCGGCGTGGCGCCGTCCGATTGGACAGGCGCTCGCCTACAGGGAGGGGCTGTGAAAAGGCGATTAAGCTAATCGCCTTTCCAGCCCCTCGGCGGAAGGAGGAAGTGGGACAGGAAGTCCCCTTCTCCTGAAGCCCCCACTCCCCCCCAAAAAAAATTACATGCCAAATGTGGCATGTAAGGGGGTGAGGAGTGGGTTAAGCCTAATGCCGCGTACACACCATCACTTTATGTGATGAAAAAAAACGACACTTTCTGTGAAGTAAAAAATGACGTTTTTGAAACTTCAATTTTCAAAGATGAAGTTGCCTACACACCATCGTTTTCTCACAATGATCTTGCAAAGTGAGGTTACGTTCCACCACGTTTTACCATTGAAGCTTGCTTCTGGGCATGCATGGATGAAAAAACATCTTAGAAAACAACGTTTTTTGCTACACACGGTCAATTTCTGTGAAGTAAAAAGTGCACTTTTGAAAAACGACACATAAAATTGAAGCATGCTTCAATTTTTTTTGGTCGTTTTTTACAAGACATAAAACGACGTTTTCCCCCACACACAGTCAATTAAAGTGACGTTTTTAAAAACTTCATTTTTTTTCATCACATAAAGTGATGGTGTGTATGCGGCATTAGTTCCATTTTTAGGTGGAACTCCGCTTTAAGTGTATACAGCCATTGCTTTTTGGCTCACACGTAGCGCTACATTACCATCCACATTTGTCTGAGTTTTGTCACATTCCTGTGTAGCTGCTTCACTCCCGTTCAGGGTTCATTCTTTGTTACACTTATTTTTGTTTTTGGGTAGCGCACATATTTTTTCCATTTACAATGTCCGTCTGTTCCCTGTCATAGGAAACGACGATCAGTGATGTCACACGTCCAGCCAAGCCCCCTACAGTAAGAAACACACAATAGGACACACTTAACCCCTTAGCGCCCCCTAGTGGTTAACCCCTTCACTGCCATTGTCATTTTCACAGTAACAGTGCATTTTTATAGCACTTTTCACTGTGAAAATGACAATGGTCCCAAAAATGTGTCGAAAGTGTCCGATGTGTCCGCCATAATGTCGCAGTCACGAAAAAAAATCGCTGATCGCCGCCATTAGTAGTAAAAAAAATATTAATAAAAATGCCATAAAACGATGCCCTATTTTGTAAACGCTATAAATTTTGCGCAAACCAATCGATAAACGCTTATTGTGATTTTTTTTACCAAAAATATGTAGAAGAATACGTATCGGCCTAAACTGAGGAAAAAATATGTTTTTTTTATATCTTTTTTGGCGATATTTATTATAGCAAAAAGTAAAAAAATATAGAATTTTTCTCTAAATTGTCGCTCTATATTAAAAAATAGAAACCGCAGAGGTGATCAAATACCACCAAAAGAAAGCTCTATTTGTGGGAAAAAAATGGACGCCAATTTTGTTTGGGAGCCACGTCGCACGACCATGCAATTGTCAGTTAAAGCACAGTGCCGAATCGCAAAAAGGGGCCAGGTCCTTTACCTGCATAATGGTCCAGGTCTTAAGTGGTTAATTACCCTAGGATACAGTACCTTGAAAAAGTATTCATATTGAAATTTTCCACATTTTGTCATGTTACAACCAAAAATGTAAATGTATTTTATTGAGATTTTATGTGATAGAACAACACAAAGTGGCACATAATTGTGAAGTGGAGGGAAAATTATAAATGGTTTTCAATTTTTTTTACAAATAAATATCTGAAAAGTGTGGCGTGCATTTGTATTCAGCCCCCCCATTCAATACTTTTCAGAACCACCTTTCCCTGCAAGTCTTTTGGGGTATGTTTCTACCAGCTTTGCACATCTAGAGAGTGAACATTTTTGCTCAATCTTCTTTGCAAAATAGCTCAAGCTCTGTCAGATTGGATGGAAAGCATCTGTGAACAGCAATTTTTAATTCTTGCCACAGATTCTCAATTGGATTTAGGTCTGGACTTTGACTGGGTCATTCTAACACATAAATATGCTTTGCTCTAAACCATTCTATTGTAGCTCTGGTTGTATGTTTAGGGTCGCTGTCCTGCTGGAAGGTGAACCTACACCCAACTCTCAAGTCTTTTGCACTCTAATAAATTTTCTTCTAAGATTGCCCTGTATTTGGCTCCAGATCTGTCTTAATGAGAGGGCAAACCTGGGCACTGCCCAGGGGCCCCAGCTGCATGGGGGGCCCCTGCACTTTCGCTAAAGCAGCTGGTCCTTGATCCCACACTACCCCGAAATTGGGGCCCCCATGATGGCACTGAGAGTGATAAATACACAGGGGAGGCAGTCTGCCTCCTATCTACTTGATGTCTGTTTACCTGCACTGTCATCATTGTAGGGGCCCCAGAGCATTACCTTGCCCAGGGGCCCATGATGATTTTAAGACAGCCCTGTTTGGCTCCATCCATCTTCCCATTAACTCTGACAAGCTTCCCTGCCCCTGCTGAAGAAAAGCATTCCCACAACATGATGCTGTCACTACCATATTTCACGGTGTTGATGGTGTGTTCAGGGTGATATGCAATGCTAGTTTTCAGCCACACACGTTTTGCTTTTAGCCTAAAAAGTTACATTTGCTGCCCTGCGCCCTATCTTGGGGAATCCCCAATTCGAACCGGGCATCACCGACAAGAAATTCCAAGATCTACGGAGAGCAGGACTCTGTCAGGCCACTCATTTCAGTTACGAAGGCAGGTGGAAAACGACTGGGGAACTTGCGGACCCGGACGGGCAATACTGACTGGGCTTTCTAGGGGCGCTGCAGCTTAGTCACTACCTTAAACGCCTGACACCCCCTACCCCAGACACTCATCCCGTCACGCAGTTGGAGGAATTGTGCACGGACACAGGGGTATTACCACATGCACTCTTGCTGACGTACAATATGCTCATAACACTGACTGAAGACTTTCACCTTCCGAGCTTTACTAAGTGGGAGCGAGACCTAGACTGCCACCTCTCTGCCAGTACACACCAACATATTCTTAAATTTACACACAAGTCCTCCCTGTGCTCGAAAATACAGGAGACTAATTATAAAATTCTCATGCGCTGGTACAGGACTCCACTTCTTCCCTGAAACTACAGACATCTGTTGGCGATGCCAAAAAGAAAAAGGCACTTTACTCCACATTTTCTGGACCTGCCCAGGGATACAAACGTACTGGAGAGAGGCTCGCAGGATAGTACAAAAATTCACAGACCAACAGGTCCCGATTGGCTGCTTAGGAAAACTTGCTCTACCAGAACCCCTCTGGTGCCAACTGCTGGCCAGGGATGGTACCGCATGCCTGGATCACAGACTGACCCAGTGGACTTTTCTGGAATGACAGAAGTCCCAATTTAACTGATTGCGAATGGGAGCAAAATAACTCTGCCATTCCCCACTAACTTTAGCGTAGTGCCCATACTGAAAGTAAGGGGGCGCTACACATATGATTGGCTGATTAGATAATATTAAATTGCTTGGTAAGTGTATAAAGTATCATCAATAATTCACCCGTGCTGGATATTGTGACAATTAGTGTTTGGCTTGTTGCTGCTGTTCATGACAAAGGTCCAAAAATGTGTAACCACAGCGTAAAACAAACCCAGATGCAATGGAACTAGTAAGGTGCAAGTGCTGTGCATAAATAAGGTTACAAATGCAAATAACCAAACAAGTCTAAAATAATAAAACATTTTGAACAAGCATGTAGCCAGACAGGTGATTCCACAAAATTTACATACAATTTACACACAGGCTCGTAGGACGTGATGTCACTAAGGTGGCGGAATCTGTGCAGAATTCAGCATTGCAGTGACATCATGTCCGATGAGACATGGAACTCAGGTGAGGTTGCGAGAACCAAGCTGCTTCCTGGAGTGAGCGGATTGTTCTTTGATGCTACACCCTTCAGTTTTTACTGTGGAATATTGTAAGCAAGACTTTTATTGAATAACCCAAGATGTACTACACTGTGTGGGCTCTCTTTCCTTATGTCTGAGTTTGAAATACCAAAGGAAGATTTGTTTCTTGGAGTTGGCATCTCATCACCCTGCTCACCAATCCAAGATTGACCCACACGCAGTACTGTTAAGGGGTCCATTTGATCTGGTGAGTCTAACCACTCAGGGGGGGGGGGGGGGGGTGTAGCACGAATCACTACAGTACTTTGGGAAACTGATAGCACAGCAGCACTTGTGAAGATTCATTGTGATTGAAACTTTATGTTTTTTGCACAAAAACTGAAACTTTCACTGGCTACATGCTTGTTCAACATTTCCTATTATTTTAGATTTGTTTGGTTATTTGCATTTGTAACCTTATTTGTTCACAGAACTTGCACCTTACTAGTTCCATTGCCTCTGGGATTGTGTTGCGCTCTGGTTACACATTTTTTACACAAGTGTATAAATTAATTATTATTATAAATCACAACTAATAATTTCATTCCTTAGTAGAGCTTATAGATCCCATGTTGTAAGCCTCAATTAGTATTGGATTGATGATGCAGGAATGCAATGTGCAGGTCAGACAAGATGAACTAAAAACATAAGTACGTTTTTGTGTATCTCTTTTAAAATCATTATGCATTCACTGCTTCAATGATCTATTATATTTTCTTATTCAGTAAAGGTCCACATCAATACAACTACATGTTCAGAAATTTCATTTACCATGGTAAAGGAGTTTAAAGTAAGTGCCGTCCATTTCACTGTCACTTTGACTTTTCTGCTGTGCCAGGCAAAGAAGGCTGAGTATCAATGGCAACTTCTTTTCCACTGGAAGAGAATCCACCTTTTAATGCTATTTTGTTCATATTTCACTGTAAATATATTTTACTCCACATGTCACAGTTGCAACAAATGTATATTTTTAATATTAGCAAAAATGTGCCCATTGATAAACAGGAAAAATCGGGTTGGAGTTGTACTGGAAGAATAAATAGGTCTCCCTAAAGAGATGAGTTTTCAGGGATCACCCAAAGGCAGACAGAGTAGAAGATAGCCAGTCAGATTAGGGTATGGATTTCCAGAGGATGTAAGAGGCTTTGGAGAAGTCCTGCAAGCAAGCATGAAATGATCTTGTGGGGTGGTAGTGGGAGGGATATTATAAGATGAGTTTTGGAAAGATTCAGTTTGAGAAAGTGGTGTGACATCCAAACTTATATGTCAGTAAGTTAATACGTATTGAGGAAGGAGACTGAAGGGGAGAGGTGAGGAGTAGAAAGATAGATTTGGTTCTTGTCAGAAAATAAGTGGTATTAGTGGCAGCCTATGAAAATTGCTCAAAAAGAGTGTGTATTGTGTCTGAACAATATCTGCATTTTTAATGTGATATAATAAACTCTGATTTTGATTCTAGATAGAAACCTGCTTGGCTTCTCCCTCTCAAACTGCAGCCTACCAAAGCCACATACATTCAGTCTGAATCAAGTCACAGTACAGTACAATTGTTCTGGCTATTTTCTGTGAATTAACCATTTACCCACTGGGCACTTAACCAGACCTATTTTCAGCTTTCAGTGCCGTCACATTTTCAATGACAATTACTCATGCAACACTGTACCCACAGATGAAATTCTTGTGCTTTTTTTTCACACAAATAGAGCTTTCTTTTGGTGGTATTTAATCACCACTGGGTTTTTTAATTTGTTGCGCTATAAATAAAAAAAGACAGCATATGCTGTAAAAAAATAAACTAAAATGTTTCTTCGTTTGTTATAAAATTTAGCAAATTAGTAATTTTTCTTTATAAATTTTGGCCAAAATTTATACTGCTACATATCTTTGGTAAAAATAACCCAAATCGCTGTATATTTTTTGGTCTTTGTGAAAGTTAGGGCTCTTTCACAGGTCCGTTCCGTTCGTCCGTTTTTTGGACATCCATTAACGGACCGCAATGCTTCCCTATGGGTTAACGTCCGTTAGCGGATGAGCATCCGCTAACGTCCGTTAGCATCCGTCTGCGTTAAGTTCCGTTTTTTTGGACGGAAGAAAACCCTATTTTTCTTCCGTCAAAAAAACGGAACGGACGAAAAACGGATGATCCGTTTACCATCCGATCCGCTAACGCCATGTGCGGCGTTTGGTATGAATCCTGAGCGGGAAGTCCCCGCCGGATTTTAAATAAAAATCCGGCATGGGTTCCACCCTCGGGAGCATACCGGGCCCTTAGGTCTGGTATGGGTTGTAAGGAGACCCCCCCTATGCCTAAAAAACGGCGTAGGGGGTCCCCCTACAATCTATACCAGACCCTATCCAAAGCACGCTACCCGGCCGGCCAGTAAAGGTGTGGGGACGAGCGAGCGCCCCCCCCCCCTCCTGAGCCGTACCGGGCTGCATGCCCTCAACATGGAGGGGTTGGGTGCTCTGGGGCAGCGTACTGCGGCCCCCCCACCCCAGAGCACCCTGTCCCCATGTTGATGAGGACAGGGCCCCTTCCCGACAACCCTGGCCGTTGGTTGTCGGGGTATGCGGGCGGGAGGCTTATCGGAATCTGGGAGCCCCCTTTAATAAGGGGGCCCCCAGATACCGGCCCCCCACCCTAAGTGAATGGATATGGGGTACATCGTACCCCTACCCATTCACCTGGAGGCAAAAAGTTAAAGTTAATAAACACGACACAAGGGTTTTTAAAATAATTTATTAGTTTGCTCCGGAGGCCCCCCCTGTCTTCTTTATTAGCTCTTTCACCAGGGGGGGCTTCTTCTTTGACGTCTTCGGGTGGGGGCCGCTCTTCTTCGCTGCTGTCTGGTTCTCTTCCACCGCCGGGGGGGTCGCTTTTATAAAAGCGCCCCCCCCCGGCGGGTTTCCTCCGACGTCTTCGGCGGGGGGGTGGTGTGCTTCTTTTTCCGCTATCCGGGGGGTCTTCTCCGCTCTCTGGGGGTCTTCTTCTATGTTCACCGCTCTCCGCTGTTGACTCGGCGCACCCCGGTTCTTCCTCCCGCTGTCCGGTGCCTTCTCCTTCAGCGCTGAACTTCTTCTTCTTCTTCTTCTTCTGTGCTGTGACGTCGTCTTCTTCTCTTCTCCCGATGTTGACACGTCGCCTCTTCTCGCTGCAATGACAGGTGCGCGGCTTGCATCGGACTTATATAGGTCTCACAGTCCCATCATGCTCCGTACCTACCCATGTGATACCTACCCACTTGGGTAGGTACCGGAGCATGATGGGACTGTGAGGCCTATACAAGTCCGATGCAAGCCGCGCACCTGTCATTGCAGCGAGAAGAGGCGACGTGTCAACATCGGGAGAAGAGAAGAAGAAGAAGACATCACAGCACAGAAGAAGAAGAAGACGTTCAGCGCTGAAGTAGAAGGCACCGGACAGCGGGAGGAAGAACCGGGGTGCGCCGAGTCAACAGCGGAGAGCGGCGAACATAGAAGAAGACCCCCGGAGAGCGGAGAAGACCCCCCGGATAGCGGAAGAAGAAGCACACCACCCCCCGCCGAAGACGTCGGAGGAAACCCGCCGGGGGGGGGGCGGGTTTATAAAAGCGACCCCCCCCCCGGCGGTGGAAGAGAACCAGACAGCGGCGAAGAAGAGCGGCCCCCACCCGAAGACGTCAAAGAAGAAGCCCCCCTGGTGAAAGAGCTAATAAAGAAGACAGGGGGGCCTCCGGAGCAGACAAATAAATTATTTTAAAAACCCTTGTGTCGTGTTTATTAACTTTAACTTTTTGCCTCCAGGTGAATGGGTAGGGGTACGATGTACCCCATATCCATTCACTTAGGGTGGGGGGCCGGTATCTGGGGGCCCCCTTATTAAAGGGGGCTCCCAGATTCCGATAAGCCTCCCGCACGCATACCCCGACAACCAACGGCCAGGGTTGTCGGGAAGGGGCCCTGTCCTCATCAACATGGGGACAGGGTGCTCTGGGGTGGGGGGGCCGCAGTGGGCCCCCCCTGCCCCAGAGCACCCAACCCCCCCATGTTGAGGGCATGCAGCCCGGTACGGTTCAGGAGGGGGGGGGGGGGGCGCTCGCTCGTCCCCACTCCTTTCCTGGCTGGCCGGGTAGCGTGCTTTGGATACGGGTCTGGTATGGATTGTAGGGGGACCCCCTACGCCGTTTTTTCGGTGTAGGGGGGCTCTCCTTACAACCCATACCAGACCTAAGGGCCCGGTATGCTCCTGAGGGGGGAACCCATGCCGGATTTTTATTTAAAATCCGGCGGGGACTTCCCCCCTCAGGATTCATACCAAACGCCGCACACATGTAGAATTGGCGGTAATCCAAGTCGGATCTCCCGTCGCTTCTATGACGTGCTTGCTGGAATGTGCTTTTAATATTCCAGCGAGTGCGAGATGTCGGCACCCTGTCGCCGAGAATCAGCGCGATGCCGTCGTGCTAAAAACACATTCTCGGCGGCAGGTACTGTATGTAAAAAGCCCCCCCCCCAAAAAAAAAAAGAAAACGGATGAAAAAACGGATGGACAAACTGATGGAAAAACTGATGAAAAACTGATGAAAAACTGACGAAAAATGGACGAAAAACTGATGGAAAGACGGATCAACTGATGAAAAAAAAACTGATCTAAAAAACTGAGCTGACGTGTGAAAGAGACCTTAGAGTCCACAAGCTATGGTGCCAATCACTGGAAATTGATCACACCTGATGTACTGACAGCCTATCTAATTTATTGAGACAATAATGCCGGCCATACACGGTTCGAATTTCAAAATAATTTTCGTACGAAAATTGTATCTAAGAATTTTCGTACGAATTTCGCACCATTTGTGGGCTGCAGCAACAGACGATTTTTGTGCGGCAATCATATTTAAGGAATCGAACATGTTGGAAATTTTTGGAAAAACTAACAATTTTCTAATCAATGATGGGAAAATCGTGCGAGAAATGTAATAGAAAAAAAAATGCTCATTTGCAAGAAAATAAAATTCCCAGAGAGAAAAGAAGATTATTTTTTCTGTAGCAACATGAGGTGAAATTAAATGTTTGGTCGGCCGAATTTCGAAAATCAATGGTGGCGTCATCGGATCACAAAAAAAATTTACATTCTGATTTTAAAAAGAAAATTTGTCTGAAATTCTACCGTGTATGGCCTGCTTTAGCCAGGAAAGTACAAATTCACACCAAATGACCCTTTTTTGGAAAGTAGACATTCCAAGGTAATTAGTAAGAGGCATGGTGAGTTTTTTCAAGTTGTATTTTTTTCCCACAATTCCTTGCAAATTGAAGATTTTCTTTCTCTTTTTTTTTCACAAAATTGTCATATTAACAGGTTATTTCTCACACGCAGCATATGCATACAACAAATTACACCCCAAAATACATTCTGCTACTCCTCCTTAGTATGGTGATACCACATGTGTGAGACTTGTACACAGCATGGCCACATAGAGAGGCCCAACATGCAGGGAGCACCATCAGGCGTTCTAGGAGCATAAATTACACATATAATTTCTTGACTACCTCTTGCACTTTTGAAGGCCCTGGAGCACCAGGACAATGGAAACGCCCAATTTTGGAAAGCAAACACCCCAACCAGGGCCGGTACAAGGGGTGGTCGGGAGGGGCGGGTGCCCAGGGCGGAGTGTGAGAGGGGGCGGATTTCTCTCCCTCCCTCTGCTCACTTACTGAGCATAATACCAGAGCCGTTTGCATAGCCACGGCCGCCCGATCTGCTCTCTCCCCCTGCATCCTCATTGACAGGGAGGAGAGCACTTTAGAAAGGACTCCACCAGGGGGGGAGCAAGCTGTCCATTATCTTAGTAACCATAAAGAAACAGACAGATTCCTCCCGTCCGTAGGACAGGAGAATCAGTCTGTGAATTCTGAGACTGGCTGCAGCTCTGAGTGTCTGTGACACTTACACAGCCCAGCAAACACATCCACCCCCCCTCCCTCACTGACGAGAGATCAGAGAGGAATACAGCTCCTCCCACCTCTGCGCCTCCAGTGACTTCACGCCCCGCCCACACTATCCCCAGCATGCCGTGCAGCTGTATCTGGAGAGATGGGGATGTGTTTGTGGGCAGGAAATATGAATACAGCAGCTGCAGATTCCTCTGTGTGACAAAGATGCCTGATCTTTTAGCCTGGAAATGTGGGTAAGAGTACACTGCAGTACACTGTGATCATTGAACTGTCCTTATCTTCATCCCTCTGCCTTCTCTCCTCCATATGTCTCCCTCCCCCCTCATGTTCTTTCAAGACGTTCACTTTATTTACTTTCACTTTAAGTTAGGCAGGTCATAATGGGGGTTAATAATGTGTTTGCTGACACCAATGCTGGGGGTTAATAATGCATTTTCTGACACCAGTGCAGTGAGGGTTAATAATGTGTTTTCTGACACCAGTGCAGGGGGTTAATAATGCGTTTTCTGACACCAGTGCTGGGGGTTAATAATGCGTTTTCTGACACCAGTGATGGGGGGGTTAATAATGCGTCTGCTGACACCAATGCTGGGTTAATGCGTTTGCTGACACCAGTGCTTGGGGTTAATAATGCGTTTTCTGACACCAGTGCTTGGGGTTAATAATGCGTTTTCTGACACCAGTGCTTGGGGTTAATAATGCATTTTCTGACACCAGTGCTGGGGGTTAATGTGTCTGCTGACACCAGTGCTGGGGGGTTAATAATGCGCTTTCTAACACCAGTGCTGGGGGGTTAATAATGCGTTTGCTGACACCAATGCTTGGTTAATGTGTTTGCTGACACCAGTGCTGGGGGTTAATAATGCGTTTTCTAACACCAGTGCTGGGGGTTAATAATGCGTTGTAGGGGGGCCCCAATACAGTATGAAGGGGGCTCACAGCAAAACATGTGAAAGGGTCTTGTTGCAGGATCGTAATAAAGGGCCCCACAACAGAAGTAAAGGGCCCCAGGATATATATCACAACCACGCCGGCACAACTGCCTAAGCTACGCAGGATCACTGTGTACGCCGTGAACATAACGTACGCCCAGCATGACACACGTCCAACACACAATACGCCGGCTTGTGTTCCCTGGTGCAGACCTGTACATGTCTGTTGCTGGGTTGCACCTCATTGATGGGGAATAACTTTCGTGAATCGGCGTATTTCCCTCATTTGCATATTTGAATGGATAATCAATGGGAGCAGCACCTTGCGCCCAGCCCATATGTGCGCCCACCGTACGCAGGTGTGTGCAAGCTACGTCGGCGGGGTGTAGCCTGTTTTTAGGCGCATGTTGGTTCGTGGGTCTGCCGCACACATACGCCGGCGCACATTTGCACATACGTCGGCGTAACGTGTTATACGTCGGCGTAAGCACTTTGTGAATTTGGGCCTACAAGTTTTGTCCATCACTGCAGCAGACAGACTTGTAGTTTTTTTTTTTTTTTGTAAATCTGTTTATTGAATTTTAAAACACTCAACAAAAAGAAGAAAACAACAGACATTGGTCATGACAAAAATTGGCTAAGGTACATACAGAAATATGATACGAGGCAATCTGATTACATAAAATAAGGTGGGGAGCTCAAGTCATCACAACGGTCTCAGCGGGCCGTCATTCACAGGTAAAAGGACAACTCCGGGCAAAAAAAAAAAGGGACCAAAAACCCCTGCAGCTCAGAGACACATGATATATTACAGTCGTAGAATCCTATACAACAGCAGGGAACAAACAATTAAGTGGAGTTTGGGTCTGCGGCTGTGGAAGGATCCGCCAGCCATTTGGACCAAACCTTATCATATTTTTGAGGGCAACCCCTATTAGCATAGCAATCTTTGTAAAGAGGCAGGCTGTTGTTGACCAATTACTTCCACAGGGAGAGAGGAGGAGGAGCAGGATTACGCCAGCTAAGGGCTATGGCCTTGCGGGCATAAAAGAGAAGCAAACCGATCAGAGTGCGACCTGCCACAGTGGGAATCAGTTGTTCTATCAGACCTAATATACACACTGCTATGGAGGGTTGAAGCGATATAGTGGTGATCTGCATAATGACCCGTAATATCTCCTTCCAGTAATCGACAATGGCTGGGCAGGTCCAAAAAATGTGGGTAAAGTCACCTGGTACTGTACCACAACGCCAACACCCCGGGGGGAGGCGGGGTTCATTTTGTGCAACCTGTGCGGGGTAAAGTGTGCGCCGTGAGCCATCTTGAACTTGTATTAGTCGGTCTCTCAGGGAGACCAGGGATCTGAAAGGGAAGTCCCATATGTCATCCCAATCGTCATTGTCAAAGTCAGGAATGTCGTGTAGCCATTTGTTTCTGAGTTTTTCCAGAGTATGGAGGGAGGTCATTATTAAGTGAGAGTACAGTCGCGAGGTGGGTTTGTCTGCACACCCTGACATGAGGAGGGTCTCTAATGAAGACTGAACGATCTGAAGGGGAGAACTGGAGAATTGACGACCGAAGGCATGTGAGAGTTGTAAATATCTAAAAAAATAACTCCGCGGGATGTTGAAGTCCGAAATCAGTTTGGGGAGTGGGGCCAGAGATTGATTGGAGATCACCTGGGCCACTGTTTTTACACCAAATTTGGTCCAAGCGTGGGGTTCAGGTGACAGACTTGTAGTTTAAATGAACTGCAAGCGCACTGATCAGCACACCCGTATTTCATTCACACTGCCTACAGCTCTGCAATGGCAGCCTGTACAAAGGTATGTGCACAGAGCTTTAGGCAGTGTGTGCAGGAGCCCGACATTGCACAAGCAGTCTGCTGATCATGGGTGCAATACTTTGTAGGCTACTGTTTTAAAAAATAATAAATGCACATATTCTTTCTACAAGCACATTTGTTGCATTATTATTATTTCAAAGTGCTTCCAATAAAAATACATATAGTTAAAATGTGTGAGAAAACGACATTGATTCGTTCTTAAAAATGGCGGGGGGGGGGGGGGGGCGCAGTTTGCCATCTTCGCCCTGGGCACCAAATGGCCTTGTCCCAGCACTGACCCCAACATATTCTATGAGGCATAATGAGTCTTTTTTTCCACAAGTTTTTATAAGATGTGCAAAGAAAATGAAAACCCATTTTTTGTTAGAAATATTGTATAAATGGACAACTTTGTGTAACACATAGCACAGGGGTTGACAAATTTGCTTGGAATCTAGGAGCCAGCTAAAAAACTTAGGAGCCAGAAAACGCGCCCCGTCCCGACGAGCTTGCGCGCAGAAGCGAACACATACATGAGCAGCGACCGCATATGTAAACGGTGTTCAAACTACACATGTAAGGTATCACCGCGATTGGTAGAGGGAGAGCAATAATTCTAGCCCTAGACCTCCTCTGTAACTCAAAACATGCACTTAACCACTTCCATACCGGGCACTTACGCACCTTCCTGCCCAAGCCAATTTTCAGCTTTCAGCACTGTCGCACTTTGAATGACAATTGCGCAGTCGTGCTACACTGTACCCAAACAATTTTTTTATCATTTTGTTCCCACAAATAGAGCTTTCTTTTGGTGGTATTTGATCACCTCTGCGGTTTTTATTTTTTGCGCTATAAACAAAAGAAGAGTGACAATTTAAAAAAAAACACAATATTTTTTTACTTTTTTATTTAATAAATATCACAATTTTTTTTAAAAAAACTTTTTTTTCCCTCAGTTTAGGCCGATACGTATTCTTCTACATATTTTTGGTAAAAAAAATTGCAATGCTCATATATTGATTGGTTTGCGCAAAAGTTATAGCGTTTACAAAATAGGTGATAGATTTATGGCATTTTTATTTTATTAATTTTTTTACTAGTATTGGCGGCGATTTGCGATTTTTTTTTTACTGTCACCGTGACATTGCGGCAAACACATCGGACACTTTTGACACTTTTTTGGCGCCATTCACATTTATACAGCGATTAATGCGATAAATATGCACTAATTACTGTATAAATGTGACTGGCATTCAAGGGGTTAACACTAGGGGGTGAGGGAGGGGTTAATATGTATACCTGTATTGTGTTCTAACTGTGGGGGAAGGGGGGTGACTGGGGGAGGAACACTGTGGGGGAAGGGGGGTGACTGGGGGAGGTGACCGATCTATGTCCCTATGTACAAGAGACACAGATCGGTCTCCTCTGTCCCCTGACAGGACGTGGAGCTCTGTGTTTACACATGTAAGGTATCACCGCGATTGGTAGAGGGAGAGCAATAATTCTAGCCCTAGACCTCCTCTGTAACTCAAAACATGCAACCTGTAGAGTTTTTTTGGAGCTCTGTGTTTACACATGTAAGGTATCACCGCGATTGGTAAAGGGAGAGCAATAATTCTAGCCCTAGACCTCCTCTGTAACTCAAAACATGCAACAGGTTGCATGTTTTGAGTTACAGAGGAGGTCTAGGGCTAGAATTATTGCTCTCCCTCTACCAATCGCGGTGATACCCTACATGTGTAAACACAGAGCTCCACGTCCTGTCAGGGGACAGAGGAGACCGATCTGTGTCTCTTGTACATAGGGAAATAGATCGGTCACCTCCCCCAGTCACCCCCCTTCCCCCACAGTGTTCCTCCCCCAGTCACCCCCCTTCCCCCACAGTTAGAACACAATACAGGTATACATATTAACCCCTCCCTCACCCCCTAGTGTTAACCCCTTGAATGCCAGTCACATTTATACAGTAATTAGTGCATATTTATCGCATTAATCGCTGTATAAATGTGAATGGCGCCAAAAACGTGTCAAAAGTGTCCGATGTGTTTGCCGCAATGTCACGGTGACAGTAAAAAAAAATCGCAAATCGCCGCCAATACTAGTAAAAAAATTAATAAAATAAAAATGCCATAAATCTATCACCTATTTTGTAAACGCTATAACTTTTGCGCAAACCAATCAATATATGAGCATTGCGATTTTTTTTTACCAAAAATATGTAGAAGAATACGTATCGGCCTAAACTGAGGGAAAAAAAAGTTTTTTTAAAAAAAATTGTGATATTTATTAAATAAAAAAGTAAAAAAATATTGTGTTTTTTTTTAAATTGTCACTCTTCTTTTGTTTATAGCGCAAAAAATAAAAACCGCAGAGGTGATCAAATACCACCAAAAGAAAGCTCTATTTGTGGGAACAAAATGATAAAAAAATTGTTTGGGTACAGTGTAGCACGACTGCGCAATTGTCATTCAAAGTGCGACAGTGCTGAAAGCTGAAAATTGGCTTGGGCAGGAAGGTGCGTAAGTGCCCGGTATGGAAGTGGTTAAGTATATAAACCGTAAAAGAAGGAGGACAGACCATATTGGCCCCATAAAAAATGAGGAAGGTATCTGGTTACAAAGGATGGTGAGATGGCGAAATTTGTAAATTTATTCTTCTCCTCAGTCTTCACAAGGGAATCAGGGGGCTTCAGTAACCAAAGCTGCAGTGTTTTTTCTCATGACACATCACAGGAAGCACCCTCATGGCTAACAGAGGACAGAATTAGGAATAGACTTGAAAAACGTAACATTAAGTCACCGGGGGGCCAGATGGCTTGCACCTGAGGGTCCTTAGGGGACTCAGCCAAGTAATTGCCAGACCATTGTTCCTAATTTTTACTGACAGTCTACTGACTGAATGGAACCAGCTGATTGGAGAAAAGCCAATGTAGCACCAATATTTAACCACCTCCCATCCCATCTATTATCATATAACGTCCACGAGGTGGCTCTGCCATCCTGGGTGGATGTCATATGACGTCCTCAGGCCTCCCGGCCACTAGGGGGCACGTGCCCGCCGCGTCACTCCGCCAGGTACCCGCGATCGGCAGTTACAGAGCTAGGGATGTGGATCTCTGTGTGTAAACACAGAAATCCACATCCTGTCAGGGAGAGGAGACCGATGGTGTGTCCCTTCTACATAGGAACACCGATCGGTCACCTCCCCCAGTCAGTCCACTCACCCCGCAGTTAGAATCACTCCCTAGGGAACACATTTAACCCCTTGATCGCCGCTAGTGTTAACCCCTTCCCTGCCAGTCACATTTATACAGTAATCAGTGCATATTTATAGCACTTTTCGCTTTATAATTGTGAATGGTCCCATAATAGTGTCAAAAGCGTTCGAAAATTGGCCTGGGCAGGAAGGGGGTAAAAATGCCCGGTATTGAAGTGGTTAAAAAAGGGCCAAAATACATCCCTGGAAATTACAGACCAGTTAGTCTAACATCAACACTATGCAAGCTCTTGGAGGGGATGATAAGGGTATACAAGATTTTAGTAATGAAAATAGAGGTGACGAGGAGGTGAGCTGCCATCTAGATAAAGGAAGGCCCGTAGACTTGGTGTATCTGGATTTTGCAAAAGCATTTGACACAGTTCCCCATAAACGTTTACTATACAAAATAAGGTCCGTTGACATGGACCGTAGGGTGAGTACATAGTTTGAAAACTGACTACAAATGCGAGTTCAGAGGGTAGTGATAAATGGGGAGTACTCGGAATGGTCAGGGGTGGAAAGTGGGGTCCCCCAGGGTTCTGTCCTGGGACCAATTCTATTTAATTTGTTAATAAACGACCTGGAGGATGGGGTAAACCGTTCAATCTCTGTATTTGCGGATGATACTAAGCTAAGTAGGGCAATAACTTCTCCGCAGGATGTGGAAACCTTGCAAGTAGATCTGAACAAATTAATTAGGTGGGCAACTACATGGCAAATTAGGTTTAATGTGGAAAAATGTAAAATAATGTGTAGCAGGTACTTCTCCAGACTGATCTAATCTATTAGGGGACAGCTGTCTGCTGCATTTGTGTGGGCTTTTTCACCCCCCCCCCCCCTTCTCTCTTCACACACAGACTCTCAGAACTGCTTGTTTGTAAACTCTCTATTGGAGGTTGTCTGTAAACTCCCTATTGGAAGAGCCTGAGCCAATCATCAGACAGCAGCAAGGGACTGTGGGGCAGGAGATAAAAAGCCAGAGGAACTAGGCCAGAGTCTCTTTTTGCCTGCACCCCATCAGGAGAGCATCTTCTGCACTCTAGGTGTGTGTGGAATCGTGGCCTACCAAGGGTCACAAAGCCTGCAACTCGAGCCCAGAGAAACAGACTGTCCTTGCTAAAGAAGGACACCCTGCAACAGCTCAAGGACTGAATGCCACTGCGACACACCTGCATCTAAGATCGATCGATCGCTCAGGGGAGGACCGCTGACTGTGTACAGGATTTGGTGAGGGGCTTTGCCCAGGAACCTTTAATGCTTTTCATAGAGTACCACGTCCAAATATTGTCCAAAGAGCTCCTACATTGCCGGTGAAGATAATTAAATGCAGAGCTTTGCCTCCAGGACATTACCACAGTTGCTCTTAAAGGGGACACACCACGGGTATTGAGATCATTTCACTGGGTGTGTACTAGAAGCATCGTAGGCCAACCTGGGGTTCCCCTTTAGCCACAGCATCCCACACACAGCCTGCAACTCCAACAAACTGTCCAAACTCCCCAAAAGTTATTGGGGAGTCTATTTAATCTGTACATATTGTTACCTATTGCTTTCGTTGTTTGCATAGTGTTCCTGACTGTTTTCTTTAAATTGTTTCAACCAAGTTCTGGATACTTAAACAGGTCCTGGCTGACTAATGTTAACCTGAATTTTACTTTTCTTCAAGTAAACTACAAGAATAACTGTGTTGTGTATTCCTGCTGAGTTATTCCATTAATCACATTGCTAGGTGTGCCCAAGGGGCTGGGACAGTTCATTGGGGTTGAAAGGCAGAGTCACGGACTGAACAAACAAAAGCAGCTCCCTCTGGGGTCTGCTACACGTGGGGGGCTTGTCATCTGGGATTCCGTTGCTCTACAATCAACTCACCTTCAAGCGCCAGGATGGACCCTGCCGCTGCTGTCCAGTGGTGTGAGGAGGACGGTGCCCGCTTGGAATTGAGCTTGGTAATTGAGCTTTCAGGGGAGGCCTGGGTTGAGGAACAAATCAGCCAAGCTGTGAATACACTTTCCCTAGACAGGAAGGTATGGGTGATTGCTGTCAAAAAAGACCGTGGGACCTCCCCCATCTATGCACTATTCGAGTGGAAACAAAGAATCCCTGAAAACTTCAAAGTGTGCAATTGGCTTACAAGACGGAGCTTTGTGTAATCCATCTGAAGTTTCCAGAGGAGGGCCCTACCTCCTCCAGTCAAGCTGAATCAAATAAAGAAGAAGTTCCCTCCCCGTCACCTCTGGCCACGATTGGACCAGAAGTCTTTACTGCCCTGGGAGACTTTGTTTCAAAATGTCAGAGAGACCCTCAAACATACTCGGCATCTGGGTATCGGAAGCTCAGGGTTTTTTCTGGAAGAAAACCAGTGCCTACAGGGGAGGACAGCTTTGAAGAGAGGCTGGACCAGGCCACACAAGCCTTGGATGAATGGTACATTCCTGAGAACCACAAGAAACAGAGAATCACAAAGAGCTTGAAATGGCCCGCCTCAGAAGCCATCCACAATTTGAAGCTCAGTAAGCAAAATTGTATTGCTCAGGACTATCTGAACATTCTGCAAGATGTGTTTAGGCGCACAGAGAAAGCTTCTGATCGTATTTACCAGTTGGAACACACTTACCAAAATGTGAGAGAGAAGCTGTCGAGTACATGAGACGTTTGGATAAAATGATACACCAGATCTTGCTGAAGAAGGCTCTAGACCAGTGGTTCACAACCTGGGGGTCAGGACCCCCTCTGGGTCAAATGATGATTCGCCAGGGATCACCAAATCCTGGGCTGTTCCTCACCACTCTCCCAGTCTTCTTGCCACACTTTGAAGACCGTGGGTGACATGAACCTTATAGAGGTGTTGGTGTACTTAGATGACATCATCATCTTTGGGAAGACCCTGGAAGAGCATGAAGAGCGTCTGGAGAAGGCCCAGAAAAGACTCTATGATGGGGGGTTGAAGCTGTCTCTGGAGAAGTGCCAGTTTTATCAACCCTCGGTCAACTACCTTGGTCACATCGTGTCTGCCGGCGGAGGGGCCACAGACCCCCAGAAGCTGGAAGCCGTCATTTCCTGGCCGAAGCCCACTAATGTGACTGAACTCAGGTCATTCCTGGGGTTCTACTCCTACTACAGAAGATTCGTTGAGGGATTCGCTAAGATAGCTCGCCCACTCAATGAGCTTCTGAAATGTGAGGAGGAAGATGATGACCCGAGAAGGCCTGTCAGACCAGCTGGAGGGCCCAGAAAACTCAGAGAGTCCATTCAGGAACAGTGGACTGCCCAAAGCGAAGAGGTCTTTAGGCAGCTGAAGTGGAGTCTAACAACTGCCTCAGTTCTGGCCTATGCAGATACAACCAAGCCATATGAACTACACGTTGACGCCAGTCAAGATGCTGTATCAAGAACACGATGGCCACCTGCAGCCTGTTGCCTATGTGAGTCTGAACTTTGCACCCACCCAAAAGAACTACCCCACACATAAACTCGAGTTCCTGGCCTTGAAGTGGGCAGTAGTGGATAAACTGAGGGATTATCTATATGGAGCAGGGTTCGTGATTAAGACTGACAATAATCCTCTCACTTACATCCTCACCACTGCCAAGTTGGATGCCACAGGTCACAGATGGTTGGCTGCCCTATCGGAGTTTACTTTCAGCCTGAAGTATCGACCGGTGGTTGGGAACAAGGATGCAGACGCTCTGTCAAGAAGGCCCCATTGCTCCAGTGACCACCCAGAAGAGTAGACCCGGCTGACACCTGAAGGAGTACAAGCCTTGTGTCAGGGAGAAGAACACCAAGCTAGAGGAGGATCCACGGCCGAAGACATTGGAGTTTCAACTGCTGGTGTCCCCAAATGTTATTGCAATGTCACCCAATCGGGGGATGAAGGTCTGCTGAAGCTTTCCAAATAAGGATTTGAGGAGGGACCAGTTGGAACTTGGAAGATCCCCTCTGTAACTTGGCATTGAAGGCCTTGGAGAACCAACACCCGACATGCTCCTCACTGACTCCTCTAGGAGGCCTGCCTACTGTACCAAGAGTGGGATCGGTTGCAACTGCATCAAGGGGTGGTCTACGGAAGGGGCCCCTCTGATGATCACAAAGAGAAATGGCAGCTATTATTACCGGAAAAACACAGGGAGACAATATTGACTTCTCTTCACGACAACCATGGCCACCTAGGGCCCGAGAGGACTTTCCACCTGGTGAGGGACTGATTCTACTGGCCCTGCATGCAGGCTGAAGTCAAGGGCTACTGCCACTCCTGTATCAGATGCATCCAAAGAAAAACTTTGCCTCACCAAGTCTCCCCAATAGGCCATCTTCAGAGTCAGGGACCCATGGAGCTGGTGTGCATGGACTTTCTGTGCTTGGAGCCGGATATTAGTGGACAGGGAAATATCCTGGTAGTGACTGACCACTTCACTAGGTATGCCCAGGCCTTTCCCACAAAGGATCAACAAGCATCCATGGTGGCCAAGGTCTTGGTGGAGAAGTTCTTTGTACATTATGGCCTGCCCCAACGCATCCATTCTGATCAAGGGAGAGATTTCAAAAGCAGCCTCATTAAGAGATTTTTAGACTTGTTAGGCATTAAGAAGTCCAGAACCACCCCATACCATCCTCAAGGAGATCCTCAGCCAGAAAGGTTCAACCGAACCCTCCTGGATATGCTTGGGACTTTGAGTTCGGAGAGGAAGCAGCACTGGAGCAAGCATGTAGCCGCCATTGTGCACGCTTATAACACCGAAAATTATGCCACAGGATACACCCCTTACTGTCTAATGTTTGGACGGGAGGCCCGGTTGCCAGTAGACTTGGCTATCGGCACACCCTAGATCATACTTCAACAACATCCCACAGAGGGTATGTAGACCGCCTGCGGAAAGGTCTGAAGACCGCCTATGACAAGGCCCAAGCTACCTCATATGCCAGAGGGCTAAGGATTTGCAACCAGGTGACAGGGTGCTGCTAAGGAATCTGGGTGTCCTTGGAAAGCACAAGTTGGCTGACCGCTGAAAGTCACAGCCTTATATCATTTGCAAGCAACTGCCAGGACTCCCAGTGTACCAAATCCGACCAGAGGGGAGCACAGGCCCGCTGAAGACTTGGCATTGCAACCATCTACTGCCCCTATCAGAAGCAGTTCATTTGTCACCACTGCCAGATCCACAGTCCACACCCACGACCTCTCAGAGATCCCGACCGGTCACTATATCTCAGTCTGTACCCCTCGCTGTAGAAGATGAGGACAGTGAAGATGAGGAGATGGGGATAGACTGGCTGTGGCCATCTCAAATGCCAGGGTTTTCCACCCCCCCTTCATCTCCACCAAAAGTGACAGACGCTGCAACTCTCAGACCAAAGGCTTCTGCGTTTGTGCCCCAAAGTCCACCTTCTCAAGAGTTGGAAGACACTCAATTTTCCCTGCCAACAGCAGACCCTGAAGATGTCCAATCATTTACAGAAGGGGGAATTGAGGCTGATATGCAGGAAGAAGAAGAAGCTGTGGACGAAGCCAAGTCCAGTGTGCCTGTGAGCCAAAAGAACAGAGAGAGCAAAGGGCTATTCACCCACTTAAAGCGGTGGTTCACCCACAATAACAACATTCTAGCATTACATTAACCCCCCTGACGGTAAACACGAGCATGACTCGGGGTTGGTTTTCAATGCGAAGATCGGTAACCCCGAGTCACGCTCGGGGTGGATGTGCAGCGGCGCGGCTTACCTTTCGCTGGATCCACAGGAAAGTTACTCACCTTGTCCCTGGATCCAGCGATGCCACCCCGCTGTGTGAGCGAGCGGGACCTCCTCGCTCGATTCACAGTCCCCGTGTGCCGCCGATCTCCGTTCCCTGCGACGTTACGACGCACGGGGGCGGAGAACGGCGCCAAATTCAAAAAAGTAAACAAACACTTTACATACAGTATACTGTAATCTTATAGATTACAGTACTGTATGTAAAAAATATACACCCCCCTTGTCCCTAGTGGTATGCCCAGTGCCCTACATGTACTTTTATATAATAAAAAATGTAATTTCTGCCTAAAAACTGTAGATTGTCCAAAAGTGTCCCTTTATGTCAAAAATGGTTTTAGATCAGCTAGAAAACAGCGATAATAAATTATAATCACTTGCAGAAATGTGCGATAGCGATTTGCGGGGAAATTCGTCATAAAAAAAAAAAAATAATGACAGCGACAATTCTGCAACTGCAAATTTCAGTGATTTTGAATTGATTACATTATTGAATAATTTTTATTATAATTATATTATTATTAGTTATAATTATTTATAATTATTTATTATATTATAATTTATAATTTTGTTTTAAAAAAAAAATCATACCCGGGATGCCTACAAGACTCTTGCTTGGTCAGATTTAAGTGAGTTATTTCTAAAAATTACAGGCCTACAGTATAAAACGCCAATTTCCTTGCAAAATAATTGTACCGCTTTTGGTATGTAATTCCAGACAGAATCATATCGCCAGGGAGGTTAAGCATAGTAGCGCGAGCTACAGTATGCCTTTATTTTATTTTTTTGCCCCGTACTCACTGTGTAATCCTATAGTGAAGATTCCGACTCCCCACGGGGAATGGGCGTTCCTATCCAGAGGGAAGATGATTGACGGCCGGCTATGGCACGTCACGCTCCCCGAAGATAGCCGGAGTAGGTCTCGGCCCTTCACGGCGCTATACGGCGCCTGCGCACAGACTATGCGCAGGCGCCGTGAAGAGCCAAGTCCTATTTCAGCTATTTCTGGAGAAGCGTGACGCGCCAGAGCCGGCCGTCAATCATCTTCCCTCTGGATAGGAACGCCCATTCCTCCAAACGTGATGACGTCACCACACGTCCTTCCAGACGCGTTTCGTCATTGGACGTTGTCAATGGGATAGGGCGTTGCGGTGTGTCATCCTATTAATAGGCTCAGACCTCACCATGAGGTGTGAGCAAAGATGCAGCAGACGCCATCTTGGTCGTGGGCAAACATGCCCTTACCCGACCACCATCGTAAGCCTATCTAAACCCAGCTCAACAGAGTGAACATGTGTGTAGGCAGTGTTGTAATAGGAAATTTAGCAGGCAGTTTATTACGAACAGGCACTATCGTATTAAACTACAAAAAAGGGGAGATAAATAAACATTATCATTTAAATTACGATCGCTCACTGAAAAGCAATGGCGATACCTGTAATATCATAGTGAGTGCAAGATGACACCTAGTGGTTTCCTCACGGAAGTTCACCAAGAAGTCAAACAGAGACAAAATAAGATCCCTTAAGGGAATCTTCATGTGCATGGATCCATGTTAAGGTTCACAAGGAGATCGATAGCTGCCAATCCCCAAAGCCACCATGGATAAAAACCATCTATACGTGTACTACTAATTCTTAATCATGTGCTGAAAAATCATTTTTAATAACTTATTGGAACTACTGAAGAGTTCCTTTATTCTTACAAGTGACAGTATTAGTGTAAATTATAATTAATATTTAGGACACATGTTGTTATAAATGCAGAGTGAACTGCATATGGCAAAATATGGACATATATAAATTAGTAAACAATATGTCCCTATAAGAAAAAAGAAGGGGAGGGAAGAGGGGGAAGGGGCTGGTTGATGGGTGGTGTGACACCACCACCCAAAAAACACCTGAAGAGGTGCAACCAGGACACTCCAACTACATGTAGTGATAAAATTAATGTGAATCTTATATCTATATATAAATATATACAAATCCCCTATAGACCCTATAGGGGGGATACAAAAGGGAGAAAAAAACCTTCCAAATAATCAAAAAGGCCTAATAATGACAGCCTAACTAATTCCCTGAAGTGTGGACTAAAAAGTACACAGGCGTCAGCTGTAAATTTCCCACATCCCACCATGGGTTTTACATTTCAAACAATAATGAACCAGCCTTATACATGGATCAGAAAATGAACAACAGATCAATACCTGAAGAAAAAAAAACATGTGTAAGGTATGCCATATCGCCGGGGCCCATGATTGTGCGCACACCCTAAAGGTGGGTGCCGCGCCTGGAACCAGGAACCCGCGAAGAACCCAGAGCAATGGCCTCCGCCACAGAAATACCCCTCCCCAGCATGCCCCGCGAAGGAAACGCTCCTCTAATTGGCTGCTGGGGAAGAGCGGCTCCGCCTGGACCCCTCTGGCGCCACCTGCCATCCAGAGATGGAATTACATCTCTGGAGCACAGAATGACCCACAGGACAGTCCAAGGCTGGCGACAGCCAAAACTTAAACAGATCAACACAGATGAAAGCAACTAACTCTCTCATCCTACTAAATTTAACATAGCACCTGTACTGAAAAGTACACAGGCACTACACGTAATTATGTAAGGTGTGCTAATAAGGTCAGCTTCCTGTGTCTTACTAGATTGTCTGTCTGTGTCTGTATACCAGGAAGTTTTTTACAGTGATCTGCAAAATATAGCAACGGTGAAGGTAAGGCCTTGTTTTCAAAATCAAAGAAAACTTGGATTTTTGTGCAATAGAGGTACATTAATTGTATGTTGGTACATACGGGAGCTGGATAAAAAGAAAAGAAAGATAAACTTAGCCTTTAACCACTTCCGGACTGCCCACCGCACACATACTGCCGCACATATACTGCGGCAGGGCGGCCCGGCTGCGTGTAACAAAGTACCTATACGTCATTTCATGCATGAGATACTGTGGATTTGCCTATGTAAACAAGGCAGATCCCCGTTCTGACAGGGGACAACACTAAGATCGACTGTTCCTAGTAATCAGGAACAGCAATCTCTGTGTTGTCCCAGTGAGTCCATCCTCCACACAGTTAGAACACACACTGAGGGAACACAGTAAACCCTTTGATGGCCCCCTAGTGTTAACCCTTTCTCTGCCAGTGTCATTTACACATTGATCAGTGCACTGATCACTGTATTGGTGTCACTGGTCCCCAAAAAGTGTCACTTTGGGTCAGATTTGTCTGCTGCAATGTCGCAGTCCTGCTAAAAATCACAGATCAGCATCATTACCAGTAAAAACAATAAAAAAAAATTAAAAGTCCCTAAATCTATTTTGTAGACGCTCTAACTTTTGCGCAAACCAATCAATATATGCTTATTGGAATTTTGTTTTTCCAAAAATATGTAGAAGAATACATATTGGCCTAAACCAGTGGTTCTCAACCTTCTAGTGCTGTGACCCCTTGAAAAAATTTCCCAAGTTGTGGGGACCCCTAACAGTAAAATTATTTTTGTAGCGTGGGTTGTCAGCACCCAAGGCATGACAAAGTACTTTGCGCCTAAACCACAGACATTTAGCGGCCCCTGAGTCATTTTAATGGCAACTATAATCACACTCACTGTGTCTCCGACTTAGTGACACCTATGCCGAAATCAGGAGATGGGGTCTCCTCCAGCCCATCCCACTTCACATTCCTCACCAGTCAGCTGACCTCTAGTCTCTGCCCCCAGCCATGCTGTGAACTGGGGGAGGTGCTTTGAGACATCAATTCGCCTCCGCAATTGTTTTATTACCCATCGGGTAAGCTACCCCTACTGTTTCTTATGCAATTTTTACTGCTGCTGAACTGTAAATTTATGATTTCACTGTATTATGTATCCTATAGATGGGCTCTCCTGAGGAAGCGGTAAACCCGCAAAACTAGTAGAGAATTCGTCCAATCTTTGATCTATATGATTGTTCTGTATAATTTTTATTTGTAATAAGTTATTTTTATGTACCCGGCCTTTTATTAATCTTTATCAGTACCAAAATAGTCCACCAAAATCTGGGTAGGCATGTTATCAAGTCTAGCTTCAGCAACTATTCTTTTGCCCCCACCCCTCCTCTTTTATACAATCAATTTGGATGATGGTACGTTTTTATAGTTTTCTATTTATTTTTATATGAGGCTATACTCCAACTTTGAACATGTATCAATGGAAAAAAAAGTTTTAAAAACGGCCGTTTTTTCCGGAGCAGCGATTTTAATGATGCTTAAAGTGAAAAAAAAAATTTGAAAAATTCCTTTAAATATCACACCTGCTGTGTGTCTATAGTAGTGGCATGTGTTTATAAATGTCCCTGCACAACATGAGATTATTATAAGAAAAAAGTAATTTAATACTGCTTGCGCACGTGCTTTGTGGCAACAATATGTAGATTATTTTAGTGGTGGTGGGGGGCCATTATTTTTTTGTGAAAGAAAAATTGTAGAAAAAAAGGCAACCCCACAAACATACTGTAATTGGAGCGCAACAAAAAGCCACGTGCAAAGTATTGCATCAAAAATTGTTATTAGGCGCCCCTGTTAAACAGGGGCAGAAAAATTGTGCCTTAGGCACAACACTGCAACCCCTCCCAAAAACTGTAATTGGAGCACAACAAGGAGGCACGTGCAAAGTATTGCATCAAAATGTTTTATTAGGTGCCCCTGTTAAACAGGGGCAGAAAAATTGTGCCTTAGGCACAACACAACACTGCAACCCCTCCTAATAACTGTAATTGGAGCGCAACAAAAAGCCACGTGCAAAGTATTGCATCAAAAATTGTTATTAGACGCCCCTGTTAAACAGGGGCACAAAAATTAGGCCTTAGGCACTGGTGGCGGAGCCCAGAAACACAAAATTTCTTACTAGCTATCAGCAAGAAAAATGAGGAGGAGAAAGATATTCCATCAGCAGCATAACAGGACAGTCACTCAGCATCAGCATACGCAGTCTCAAAGGGATCTGACATTTCAACCAAAAGTTATTATTCAGTAACATCAGCATCAGGTGCTTGGTAGCTGGTCTTGATCCAAGCCTGATTCATTTTGATGAAGGTCAGTCGATCAACAGAGTCGGTGGAGAGGCGCACCCTGTGATCGGTCACAAAGCCTCCAGCAGCACTGAATGTTCATTCTGAAAGAACACTGGATGCAGGGCAAGCCAGTAGCTCAATTGCGTACTGTGCAAGCTCTGGCCAGTGATCCATTCTCAAGACCCAGTAAGCCAGAGGATTTTCGGTGGGGAAGGTGTCCAAGTCGGATCTTGCCCCTAGGTATTCTCGCACCATGTAAACCAGACGCTGGCGATGGTTGCTGGAACCGGTCAGACCTTGGGGCTGCGGACTAAAATAATTGTCTGAACGCATCGGTCAGACGGCCACCTTCTCCACTGCTCCTTCTGTGACTCACCGAAGCCTCAGCAACATGTTGTCCAGGGCCAGGTTTTGGTAATCCCCCCGGTTCTGGGAACGCATTGCACAGACCCTTCTGCAAGGCCTCCCGCAGAAGTTTCATTTTCTGCTCCCGCTTTGCAGGATCAGGGAGGCCATGCAGCGTAGGTTTCCAGAGGCATTCGGGGCACAGTCCTCTGGGTCACTGAGGACGATAGGATCCGCAGCCACCTCATCCCAGCCACGTAAAAGTCCACGTGTTCCTTGGGACTGTAAATGATCCCTTGACGACTGCTGCTGCTGATGCTGAGTGCTAGGCTCCACCTCCATGCTGCTGATACAATCATCCTCCTCCTCCTCCTCCTCATCCTCCTCTTCCTGTGTGCTAGGTGGGCAAGCAGGACCACTGTCTGGATAAAGGGGGCCTTGAGAGGTAAGGAAGTCCTCCTCTTCCTCCCTCTGTTCTGCCTCAAGGGCCCTGTCCATTATTCCACGTAGCGTGTGCTCCAACATGTGAATAAGAGGGACAGTCTCACTGATGCATGCACTGTCACTGCTCACCATCCTCGTGGCCTCCTCAAATGGTGACAGGACAGTGCATGCATCCCTGATCAAGGCCCACTGGCGTGGTGAAAAAAAACCAAGCTCCCCTGACCCAGTTCTGCTGCCATATTGGCACAGGTACTCATTGATGGCCCTCTGCTGCGTGTGCAGCCGCTGCAGCATGGCCAACGTAGAGTTCTATCTGGTGGGCATGTCATAGATTAGGCGGTTCTTGGGCAGGTTGTATTCCCTTTGGAGGTCTGTCAGCCGAGCAGTGGCATTGTATGACCTCCGGAAATGCACACAGACTTTCCTGGCCTGCTTCAGGACATCCTGTAAGCCCGGGTACCTGCCCAAGAACCGCTGCACCACCAAATTCAGGACAAGCGCAAAACAGGGCACATGGGTGAGTTTTCCCTGTCGCAGGGCAGAGAGGAGGTTGGTGCCATTATCGCTGACCACCATTCCAGGCTTCAGCTGGCGTGGCGTCAACCACCTCTGAGCCTGCCCCTGCAGAGCTGACAGAACCTCTTCCCCAGTGTGGCTCCTGTCTCCCAAGCACACCAGCTCTAGCACCGCATGGCATCTCTTGGGCTGCATTCCTGTGTAGCCCCTCGTACGCCTACGGAGCACGGCTGGTTCTGAGGAAACATCACCACAGGAAGAGGCCACAGAGGAAGAAGAGGAGGGGGTGGAGGAGAGAGGTGTGTCACAACCAGTAGTAGTGTTTTGGAGGCGTGGTGGCAGAACAACCTCCAAAACTACTGTACCTTGCCCTGCGTCCTTCCCAGCTGCAAGCAGAGTCACCCAATGGGCCGTAAAAGACAGGTAACGTCCCTGTCCATGCCTGCTGGACCATGAGTCAGCGGTAAGATGCACCTTACCACTGACCGCCCTGTCCAGCGAGGCATGGACATTGCCTTCCACAGGCCGGTAGAGAGCCGGAATCGCCTTCCGTGAGAAAAAGTGGCGTTTGGGTACTTGCCACTGAGGTACTGCACATTCCACAAACTCACGGAAGGGGGCAGAATCTACCAACTGAAAAGGTAGCAGTTGAAGTGCTAGCAATTTTGCTAAGCTAGCATTCAACCGCTGGGCATGTGGATGGCTGGGAGCGTACTTCTTTCGGCGCTGCAGCAGCTGGGGCAGGGAAATTTGTCTGGTACTATCAGTAGATTGCCCGCATGTACTACCACTACTAGGTTGTGACACACCTATTTCTACACCTTCAGTGCAGGCTTCAGAGAGGACTGGGGGTCTAGTGGGGTTGGAGGTCACAGAAGGGCAAGGGGAGGTCCGCTTTGGTCTTTGGTGTGGGTCTTTCTGGTATGCTTGCCAACGAGCTGCATGGCAGCTTGACATATGTCTGGACAAACATGTGGTGCCCAAGCGGGTGATGTTTTGGCCACGCGAGATACGCTTGCGACATATGTTGCAAATAGCAAAGGTACGATCTGATGGACATGTTTAAAAAAAGGCACACTCCAAAGAACTTTTGCTTTACCGTTCAGACACAGCAGCGCCATGCACAAGCGTAGATGTGCGATGTAATGCAGTTGGTGTGCCCTTAACCTGACCCCTGGAGGGCATCCTGCCTCCTTGGAGATGTGCCTGTGCCTCGTCCTCCTCTTCCTCCTCCCTCCTATCAGGCACCCAGGTAGAGTCAGTGAGCTCATCATCCCCTCCCTCCTCATCACTGTCGAAAACCTGGCAGTATGCTCCAGCTGGGGGAACATCACTGCCAGATTGCTGTCCCTCTCGGCCACCCCCTCTTCCTGTGCTCACATCAATGCCTTCCTCTATCTGTGTTCCATCATCAGAGCCTTCAAAACGCTGCGCATCTTCATTCAGCATGTACCCAACACTGTGTTGAAACAGTTCGGGGTACTCCTCAGGAGGACACGGTGGGACTAGGGAAGGATTGTGTGATGCCATTGTGCAGAGGGAAGAGGAAGCCTTGGCAGCTGCTTTGCCAGACAAACTAAGATCAGTCTGTGTGAGAAAGGATGAGGAGGATGAGGACGGCTTGGTCATCCACTCTACTAATTTCTCTGCATGTTGAGGCTCAACACGGCCAGCTCCCGAAAAGAAGGACGAGCGGCCACGGCCACGTGCTGAAGAGGATGCACCACGTCCACCACCAGCGTTGCCTCTACATGCAGAGCCTGCTTGCCCTCGTGACTCTCTGCCTCTGTTTGTTGTCCTTCCAGACATTTTAATGTGTTCAGGGGTAAATAAACAACACACGTGCACTTACAGTAAATGCGTTTACGTGCGATTAAAGAGCAAACTTGGACTTACACTAAATGCGCTTAGTTGCAAAAAAAACAGGACACATGCACTTACAGTAAATGCGTTTACGTGCTATTAAAGAGCAAAATTGCACTTGCAGTAAATGCACTTACGTGCGATTAAAGAGCAAAATTGCACTTGCAGTAAATGCGCTTACTTCCAATCAAAGAGCAAAATTGCACTTGCAGTATATGCGCTTACGTGCGATTAAAGAGCAAAATTGCACTTGCAGTAAATGCGCTTACTTCCAATCAAAGAGCAAAATTGCACTTGCAGTAAATGCACTTGCGTGCGATTAAAGAGCAAAATTGCACTTGCAGTAAATGCACTTACGTGCGATTAAAGAGCAAAATTGCACTTGCAGTAAATGCACTTACGTGCGATTAAAGAGCAAAATTGCACTTGCAGTAAATGCGCTTGCTTCCAATCAAAGAGCAAAATTGCACTTGCAGTAAATGCGCTTACGTACGATTAAAGAGCAAAATTGCACTTGCAGTAAATGCACTTACTTCCAATCAATGAGCAAAATTGCACTTGCAGTAAATGCGCTTACTTCCAATCAAAGAGCAAAATTGCACTTGCAGTAAATGCGCTTAAAGAGCAAAATTGCACTTGCAGTAAATGCGCTTACTTTCAATAAAAAAGCAAAATTGCACTTGCAGTAAATGCGCTTACGTGCGATTAAAGAGCAAAATTGCACATGCAGTAAATGCGCTTACTTTTAATCAAAGAGCAAAATTGCACTTGCAGTATATGCGCTTACGTGCGATTAAAGAGCAATATTGCACTTGCAGTAAATGTGCTTACGTGCCATTAAAGAGCAAAATTGCACATGCAGTAAATGCACTTACTTTCAATCAAAGAGCAAAATTGCACTTGCAGTAAATGTGCTTACTTCCAATAAAAAAGCAAAATTGCACTTGCAGTAAATGCGCTTACGTGCGATTAAAGAGCAAAATTGCACTTGCAGTATATGCGCCTACGTGCGATTAAAGAGCAAAATTGCACTTGCAGTAAATGTGCTTACTTTCAATCAAAGAGCAAAATTGCACTTGCAGTAAAGGCGCTTACTTCCAATCAAAGAGCAAAATTGCACTTGCAGTATATGCGCTTAAAGAGCAAAATTGCACTTGCAGCAAATGCGCTTACGTGCGATTAAAGAGCAAAATTGCACTTGCAGTAAATGCGCTTACGTGCGATTAAAGAGCAAAATTGTACTTGCAGTAAATGCGCTTACTTCCAATCAAAGAGCAAAATTGCACTTGCAGTATATGCGCTTACGTGCGATTAAAGTGCAAAATTGCACTTGCAGCAAATGCGCTTACGTGCGATTAAAGAGCAAAATTGCACTTGCAGTAAATGCACTTACGTGCGATTAAAGAGCAAAATTGCACTTGCAATAAATGCGCTTACGTGCGATTAAAGAGCAAAATTGCACTTGCAGTAAATGCACTTATGTGCGATTAAAGTGCAAAATTGCACTTGCAGTAAATGCACTTACGTGCGATTAAAGAGCAAAATTGCACTTGCAGTAAATGTGCTTACTTCCAATCAAAGAGCAAAATTGCACTTGCAGTAAATGTGCTTACTTCCAATCAAAGAGCAAAATTGCACTTGCAGTAAATGCGCTTAAAGAGCAAAATTGCACTTGCAGTATATGCGCTTACGTGCGATTAAAGAGCAAAATTGCACTTGCAGTAAATGCGCTTAAATAGCAAAATTGCACTTGCAGTAAATGCGCTTACATGCGATTAAAGAGCAAAATTGCACTTGCAGTAAATGCGCTTACTTTTAATCAAAGAGCAAAATTGCACTTGCAGTAAATGCACTTACGTGCGATTAAAGAGCAAAATTGCACTTGCAGTAAATGCACTTACTTCCAATCAAAGAGAAAAATTGCACTTGCAGTATATGCGCTTATGGCGATTAAAGAACAAAATTGCACTTGCAGTAAATGCGCTTACTTTCAATCAAGGAGCAAAATTGCACTTGCAGTAAATGCGCTTACGTGTGATTAAAGAGCAAAATTGCACTTGCAGTAAATGCACTTACGTGCGATTAAAGAGCAAAATTACACTTGCAGTAAATGCGCTTACTTCCAATCATAGAGCAAAATTGCACTTGCAGTAAATGCACTTATGTGCGATTAAAGAGCAAAATTGCACTTGCCGTAAATGCGCTTACTTCCAATCAAAGAGAAAAATTGCACTTGCAGTATATGCGCTTACGTGCGATTAAAGAGCAAAATTGCACTTGCAGTAAATGCGCTTACTTCCAATCAAAGAGCAAAATTGCACTTGCAGTAAATGCGCTTACTTCCAATCAAAGAGCAAAATTGCACTTGCAGTACATGCGCTTACGTGCGATTAAAGAGCAAAATTGCACTTGCAGTAAATGCGCTTACGTGCGATTAAAGAGCAAAATTGCACTTGCAGTAAATGCGCTTACTTTCAATCAAAGAGCAAAATTGCACTTGCAGTAAATGCGCTTACGTGCGATTAAAGAGCAAAATTGCACTTGCAGTAAATGCACTTACGTGCGATTAAAGAGCAAAATTGCACTTGCAGTAAATGCGCTTACTTTCAATCAAAGAGCAAAATTGCACTTGCAGTAAATGCGCTTACGTGCGATTAAAGAGCAAAATTGCACTTGCAGTAAATGCGCTTACGTGCGATTAAAGAGCAAAATTGCACTTGCAGTAAATGCGCTTACTTGCAAATAAACAGGACACGGTGCAGTAACATCCAGTACGTTTAGGTGTAAACTACACAGCACACAGGCAGGCAATATAACACGTTAGAGCACTGCAGCTATGCACAATCTCCTGCCTGACAAATACTAAGAGCAGATCTAGCTAAGCTATACAGTGTATAAATATATGTACAACTCCTAGGGATGTATATATATTCTCTACACACTGTATTTCAATCTACACTGACTACCCTACTCTATCTATCTATCTAAAAAGATAATCTCTCTGTCTCTCTAACTGTTCTCTGTAACAAGCTGGAACACACTACACGAGGCCGCCCGGAAGGCGGCCTTTAATAGTGTGGGGCGTGTGCTAAAGCCCTGAGCCATAATTGGCCAAAGCAACCCAGGCTTTGGCCAATTATGGCTCTCCGTTTTTTTGCACGCTGTGATTGGCCAAGCATGCGGGACATACAGCATGCTTGGCCAATCATCAGCGCTCAACGCATCAGTGAATTATGGGCCGTTTTGCGTCACTCAAATTTGGCGCGAACGACCCGTTTTGTTTGAATTTCGACAAACGATCGAACGACCGATGTTCGAGTCGAACATACGTTCGTATCGAACGCGAAGCTCATCCCTACTAATAAATACATTTGTTTTTTTACAATTTTTATATAATTTTTTTTAAAATTGTTGCTCTTTTTTTGTTTATAGCACAAAAAATTAAAATTGCAGAGGTACCACCAAAAGAAAGCTCTATTTGTGGGGAAAAAAGGATATCAATTTGTTTTGTACAACTTCGCACGACCCCCAATTGTCAGTTAAAGCGACGCAGTGATATATATCGCAAAAAATGAACTGGTCATTAAGGGGGTAAATCCTTCTGTGGCTGAAGTGGTTACCAACTTCCCGCACGGTCAATAGTATATTGACGTCTGGGAAGTGGTTGTGTTATCCTGACTGGACGTCTATTGACGTCCAGGAGGATAACATGCCGACGCGTGCCCGTGGGGGCGCGCAGTGCGGGGATCGGTGATGCGGGTGTCGGTCTGACACCCTGCATCTCCGATCTCGGTAAAGAGCCTCCGGCGGAGGCTTTTTACCACGTGATCAGCCGTGTCCAATCACGGCTGATCACGATGTAAACAGGGAGAGCCGTTGATCGACAGATGCGATTAGAGGAGAGCCGATCGGCGGCTCTCCTGACAGGGGGGGTTTGCGCTGATTATTTATCAGCGCAGCCCCCCCTCGTATGCCTACACTGGACCACCAGGGAAGGGGGCAACAATGAAAAACCACTTAAGGACCTTGGCTGTTTTTCAGATTTGGCGTTTACAAGACTAAAACAGTTTTTTTTGCTAGAAAATTACTTAAAACCCCCAAACATTATATATATTTTTTCTAACACCCTAGAGAATAAAATGGCGGTCATTGCAATAATTTTTGTCACACCATATTTGCGCAGCGGTCTTACAAGCGCACTTTTTTTGGTACAAATTCACTTTTTTTAATTAAAAAATTAGACAACAGTAAAGTTATACCAATTTTTTTATATATTGTGAAAGATAATGTTACGCAGAGTAAAATGATACCCAACATGTCACGCTTCAAAATTGCGCCCGCTCGTGGAATGGCGTCAAACTTTTACCCTTAAAAATCTCCATAGGCGACGTTTAAAAAATTATATAGGTTGCATCTTTTGAGCTACAGAGGAGGTCTAGGGCTAGAATTATTGCCCTCTCTCTAACGATCGCGGCGATATCTCACTTGTGTGGTTTGAACACCGTTTTCATATGCGGGCGCTACTCACATATGCGTTCACTTCTGCACGCGAGCTCGTCGGGACGGGGCGCTTTAAAAAAAAAATGTTTTGTTTTCTTATTTAATTCTATTGATCTTATTGATTTTTACACTGAAAAAAAAATAATGGATCACCTTTATTCCTATTACAAGGAATGTAAACATCCCTTGTAATAGAAAAAAGCATGACAGGTCCTTTTAAATATGAGATCTGGGGTCAAAAAGACCTCAGATCTCATATTTAAACTTAAATGCTATGGGGACGGGTGGGGGCCATCTTGCCCTCACTCGTATCCCAGCCGAGCAGGGGACAGGACTCCGGTAAGCGGCGGAGGGCGCGGGAGAGTGTCAGGAGCCCCTAACGGTCCGCCGATAACGGTGATCTTGAGGCGAATTGGTGAGCACAGGGCAGTGACTGTGGCCCTAACCATATGTGTTATTTATGGGCACACTGCTTATAGCATAGTAAGGTAAATTAGTTCCATTGATGATATGGTAAAATACAACTAAAGGCTCCTGTATGATAGTCCAAATTAGTAACAAATCCAATTATTAGGTGATGCACAAGCCTTACAAATCAAACAAAAACATCCTATATCTGCTGTAATGTTGGGGTTATTTAGCATCTGGGTACAGCATACCAGTGAGCAGAGTCCACACCAGTTGTGCTTTTTAAGGGTTTGTTGACCCACTTTTAATATAAGAAAGAAAAACGTCCATCCAGAATTTCCCACACAGGGGGTTTCAAGTTTCTACAGCAATAAAGAAATGGTCAAACGAAAATGCCAAGCCACCTGGCTCTCTTCAGAAATACAGCCCCCTAGGCTAACACTTCAGCCCTCTTGGCCACGTACCAAAGTACTTGTACAAATCACTGTACCTTTCTCTGTGCTCTCAGCTTCTGTGCTGCTCAGCCCACAGCTTTGGGTCCTCTGTCTCTATACCATGCAAACATGCATGCTTCTCCCTTGCTTGCCTGGACTCCTCGGGAGGGTGGAGTCCAGAACACTGGTCTTGACTCTACTATAAGCCCAGGAACCACCTGTTCAATCAACCAGCCAGACTCCTGGCTGTTTCCAAAACCCGGTCCCAGGATTAGAGATTCCTTCCTATTTGAGAATCCTGGGCGACCATTACCAGACAGGGAACTGTACTATCACATACCCCCCCTTTGTTTCGATCCAGAGGGAGGAACACCAGCACCCATCATCATGGTTGGGACACCTCTGTGCTGGCTGTCAGCCACATAGGCCCAACCATATTTCCGGGTGCGCTTCCAGGTACGTCCCACCCTGGATCTTAACCAGCTATATTTCCGTACACTCAGCCTTCTCCCTCTTCTTTTGGGGTTCCATAAGCACTTCCTCTTTTGAAATTTAAACAGGTCACCCCTGGTCTTTCTACCAACCCTTCTGCCTCCATGCTTCAGGTTCCCAGGTTTCCCAATACCTTTGGACACCACACTGTCATGTACCTTTAACAAATTATTTGGTTCATAATTGATATACATATTCAAACCAACTTTACACCTCTCAATGTTGCAAAAGTCACCAATGCCTTTTTTTTTTTCAATATTTGCTAGGGCAGAGTCTGCAGAGGGCACACATACCAGAGGGTTGCCATCACCCACGGGAACCTCAGAGGACGTCACCTCCTCTGGGTTCACCCTCTCTGCAGGCAGCTGTCCTACCACTTGACCTGTTCTGATGCCATCTGTATTTTTATTCACCTGAAGAGACAAGCTCTCGTCTGATCCACATACAATTTTTACTGCACTTCTTATCCGTTTGTCACCTAAACCAAACATTGGACTGGGGACCCCAGTCTCTTTAACCACCTTCGGTTGGGCCCCAGTTAGGATTTCTGCTGCTTTCTGGTCCACACTTGGCCCTTCCATCTCATGTGATAGTACAGCATACACGCCCTTCACCGACAACTGACCAGTACTATCTTGAACCATAGCAGCAGAAATGCCTTCTACCTGGCTGTTAGGTGGTGAAACCTCAGACACATTCTTTTCGCCAAAGCCTCTCCCATAAACCTCTTGTACAGGAAGTAACCCATCAGCATACCTAGAGGCGAATTTTAACACTAGTAATACAGTCATAAATAAACAATTTTTGTCTTGTCTTCCTTTGTGCTGTACCACCTGCCACTCAGGGGTCCACCTAATGGTACTCCGCAGTACCAGACTGTCTGACTGTGGTGAAGACACCCCAGTATAGACTGGCTGTACATCCCAAAGTTTAAGCATCTCCTTTAACACTTTTGTTAGAAACCATACCCTTGGCTTCGGATTGAAGTCCTTCCTGGGGACTTTCCTGACACTGGAAATGCAGACAGACTCACTTGCTGAGACGCGAGAGGTTGCAAGGTTTAATGAAACCTTCTCCCAGCTGGAGACGACCACAGCCTGGTGCTCTACCAGAGCGCTGCCAGGTGCTTGACTCACACCCAACTTCTCAAGTTCAGCACCAATGAACTGCTTCACATTACCATTGACAACATCACTTTGACACGCTACGTCAGCATCATTTTTGTAGGTTGCGGACAAAGTGTCTGCTGTGTGCTCGCCCTTATATGGTCCATATTTCTCACGAGGGTTAACCCCTGCAGCAGCCACCACGCCCTCTGGTATAAGCCGTTCTGCCATCCCTCCTGCTGGCACAGCAGAAACTTTGTCCACCTTACTTTTATGCATGAAAGCCTCATCTATCAGGGACATTAGATTTTTACCCCAACTATCCCAATCTGTTGTAGCTGTGCTCCATTCATCGGCGCTCCTTAGCCCTGATCCATCCGCCCAAGGACACACATTAGAACAGATGGGTTTAGTTGCAGATTCATTACCAAAATTACAAATCATGGCAGACTTTGGTAACACATGTTCTAGCACCACAGGTTGCAATACACCACAACCACCACCACCTTGCTCGGGCGGCGCTTCATAAGCCTCACACACCTTTGCATTTTTCACATGTTGTTTTAACCCACCATTTACCTGCACATTTTTATTACTAGCAGCTTGCACTAACACATTACCATTACACGGTACAGTTCCACTCTGTCCCACCAGAGTGACATACCAGTTGTCCATGGCAACCTCAGACTTCAATACATGAAGTTCCCTGGAGATTTCTGGGGACAACTGTGCTGTCTTACCATCAGTTGCTACAGGCAACGGCCCATTTGTGACATCAGCTTTTGCTCTGAAAGAACCTGGGATTTTCCCAACAGCAGCAAACTTTTCATTAACAATAACACTTATAGCATTTTTAGTTTTTTCAGGCTGTCCTAGCCCACTGCCTACTTGAGACTGGCAGACATTAGACACAACACTTTTAGTCATCAATACAGGTTCTATTTGGACTTTAACCCCTGCATTCCCACTTTGTAGGGAGAAGTAATCTTCAAGCAGACATTTAGTGGCCCCACTAACTGGGGTCACTTTCACATCATCATGGACAGTCTCATAACCAGTTCTTTTATACCTGCAATCAGCAGTCCCAGCCATCATTTCATTAAAGACAGTCTTACCCACCGCAGTAGTTGGGGTCACCATCTTCATTTGAGTACGTTGTCTTTAAACAGTCCTCAGCCACACATTTACTGGCCAACTCCCCCTGGTGGCCACGGGATGAAATCGCACCCCCTGCAGACACAACAGAAAACTCCTCCTTGCTGCCAGGGGTGACGGCAAATATATTTTCACAGGAAACTGGCTCAGCATCATTACCTCCAGGTGCACCCCAGAATCTAGGGCAAGACAACATTTCGTGCCCCAGCTGACCACATTCCAGACATGGAACAGGACGACTTTTCTCCAGTGCGTTTCTCTCCTGATGATTCCCAGCTGGCAAGAACGCACAGGGCTCTTTGTGGGGACGTTGAGTCAAATCTCTCCTGCAGCTCCTCTCTCCAGGCACAACTTCCACTCTTGTTGTCATGGGAGATCGCACTCTCCCTGCAGAGCTTTGCTGGTTCTCTCCAACATGCTGTATTGGCTCCTCCGGAAGCCACTTGTCACAACCCTTGCAGGCAAGCACACCCCATGGTCCACAGACAGCCGGACTGGCCTCCTCTGTGTTGCTATGGGCAACCACTCTCCGTCCTGGCTTTTGGTCAGCCTCTCTTCTGGCACATAACACAGGCTTTGCAGACCTTTGTTTTGTGAGGTAGCTTTGCATTGGAGCCAGGGACAAAGGGCACTTGGAGACTGCATGCCCCCACTCGCTGCACCGCAAACAGCGCACTTGGTTTCCTGTCTTGTCAGGGTTTCCCACACTGCATCTGCTGGACCCTGTCTCAAGCTGTGTCACTTTCACAACAGCTGCTGGTTTAACTGCAGCAGCATTGCCAGGGGCAACAACACCCCTCTCCCAGGCATGGACATTTGGCAGATCTCTCTTTTTTATCAAAGGTTGGCTTGCCTTCCACTTTAGCTTGGTCCAATCCTGCCAGGTGTCGCTTGCACCAATCCACTGCAGATTCAAACGCTGGTGGACGCTCCACATTAGCCGTCTGTGCACTCATTGCACCAGGGTTGCTAGGGACAACAGCAGCCCTCTTTTCCCTTGGAAAACTCTGTTCGGGTATGTATGGGGTTCGATCAGGCGGTAACAACCCCTCCAGCCTCAGAGCTCTATCTATCATCAAAAAATTTGCACAGTTCAGCAACAAATTGGAGCACTGTCTCTTTAAGGCTAGTCACCTTTCTCTTGCAGGTTCTCCTCACCTGCACACACACAGATTATGCAGTTTCTGGCAATAGCTCACTGGTATTTGCAAGGATCTTCAGCCCATGCCCGCTTCGAGCACCAATTGTAATGTTGGGGTTATTTAGCATCTGGGTAGAGCATACCAGTGAGCAGAGTCCACACCAGTTGTGCTTTTTAAGGGTTTGTTGACCCACTTTTATTAAAAGAAAGAAAAACGTCCATCCAGAATTTCCCACGCAGGGGGTTTCAAGTTTCTGCAGCAATAAAGAAATGGTCAAACGAAAATGCCAAGCCACATGGCTCTCTTCAGAAATACAGCCCCCTAGGCTAACATGAATCCAGGATGTCTTGAAGTCCCCAACTCAGACACCCAAGAGTTCTGTAATGAACTATCGGATTTCTTCATCAACAAAATTGAAAGAATCCGGGAAAGCATCATGCAAAACAATAACCCCCTCAACCCCACCGTCAATCAACCACAAAACACCCACAGAAACGCTCTACAATCAACAAAGTTCACTCTGGAACCGATCTCCATCGATACCACAAAAAATATCATTGGTGCTTTACGGAACAGCACATTATCAGTATCAGTATCATCCCCACCAAACTGCTGAAGGAATGTGCAGACATCCTGGCACCACCCATCACACAGCTTATAAACCAGTCATTTAAGGAAGGCACAGTGCCATCCCTGTTGAAAGAGGGCACAATCCAGCCCATCTTGAAAAAACCTAACCTGGATCCCAAGGACCCAACTCACCGCCGTCCCATAACAGGCCTAAACGTTCTCTCCAAGATAATGGAGAAAGTAGTGGTACAACAGCTGCAACAGCATCTAGATACCCACAATCTACTGGATCCATTAAAATCAGGCTTCCGTCCCGGACACGGGACAGAAACGGCCTTACTCAAAATATGGGACGATGCCCTTGAGGCCGCAGACGAAGGAGAATCTTGTCTCCTGGTTCTGCTGGACGTAAGCGCAGCCTTTGACACGGTAGACCACAAACTGTTACTGATGCGACTAGCCAAGGTAGCAGGAGTCGCAGAAGGTGATTTACCATGGTTTTCTTCCTTTCTTGAAAACCGATCACAAACAGTTAAATTGGGTTCTTTCACGTCCCCCAAGGATCCCCCCTGTCACCGGTGCTTTTCAACATCTATCTTCGCCCTCTCTTTGATATTATCAGTAGCCAAGAACTACTCTATCACTCTTATGCAGACGATACGCAACTGTATTTTTGCATCTGCAACAAAAAGGATCATCATCCCAGTTTAGAGAAATGTCTCTCTTTGATAGAAAACTGGATGACTAAGAGTTATCTTAAACTCAACAGTTCAAAAACAGAACTCCTTATGTTTCACGCCAGCCGAAAGAGTCAACTGGCAACAACCTGGACACCGCCGCCCATTCTGGGCCAAATCATCACCCCTAGCTCCAAAGTCAAAAGTCTCTGGGTTATCCTCGACACCTTCATGACAATGGACGCACAAATAGGGTCAGTAGTCAGTGGAGCGCACCATCTGTTGCGCCTACTACGCAGACTTATTCCATTTATCCCCAAAGAAGACGTAGCAGTCGTGGTGGGAACAATCGTGAATTCCAGACTGGACTATGCTAACGCCCTGTACCTCGGACTCCCAAAGTACCAAATCTCCCGTCTGCAAGTCGTTCAGAATAGGCCGCCAGACTGGTGACTGGGAAAAAAAATGGGAATCAATCTCACCTTCGTTGAGAACCCTTCACTGGCTGCCAGTAAAAGACAGAATTGCATTCAAAGCACTCTGCCTGACACATTAGTGCATCCATGGGAAGGCTCCACAATATCTTTGCGACAAGATAGAACCTCACAATTCGAATCGCGTTCTGCGATCCACCGACCAAAATCTGGTCAGGGTACCAAAAACCAAATACAAGTCCAAAGGAGAAAGAAGGTTTGCTTTTCAGGGTCCTAGACTATGGAACGCTTTACCAACCAGCATTCGGTTGGAGGAAAACCACCTGACTTTCAGAAGACAGATCAAAACTCTGCTCTTTTGATGTCATGAGACACGAACAACTAGCGCCCAGAAGCGATTCAGTTTGCATGCGCCGCGCTTTATAAGTTTTTCATTCATTCATTCATTCATTCATTCAACACTTCAGCCCTCTTGGCCATGTACCAAAGTACTTGTACAAATCACTGTACCTTTCTCTGTGCTCTCAGCTTCTGTGCTGCTCAGCCCACAGCTTTGGGTCCTCTGTCTCTATACCATGCAGACATGCATGCTTCTCCCTTGCTTGCCTGGACTCCTCGGGAGGCTGGAGTCCAGAACACTGGTCTTGACTCTACTATAAGCCCAGGAACCACCTGTTCAATCAACCAGCCAGACTCCTGGCTGTTTCCAAAACCCGGTCCCAGGATTAGAGATTCCTGCCTATTTGAGAATCCTGGGCGACCATTACCAGGACAGGGAACTGTACTATCACACTGCCTTGAGTAAGCCAAATCATCCTTTATTTATACAGTGCTGTTAATCTAGAAAGCAGTGGGCAGGACTAGGTGTGGCTAGGCACTGATTGATACACTTTTATAATAAAGTGCTGGAGCACTTTTTTTTTTCTTTTTTTTGGGGGGGGATGCATATTAATATACTTTATGCCTATCAAGATAAACATATCTTCATGTTGTATTACCATTTTTGAGGTACTAAAATTTACCTGTGAAGTCCCTAAAATCTAGAAAACTTTACCACGTGCATTCATTTTAAAAACAGCTATAAGCTTTTATATTACCGTCCATATCTGGAAGAATTAAAATTTCTTGCAAGGTTTGTAGAAGTTGATTTAATAGCAAACTTGAGGCATTGAAGCTATTATTTTCATGTAAGAAAGCTTTTAATATCAAAAATCCATTATCAGCCAGTTCTTCTGAGCCACTATTAATTAGTTCCTGAAAAAAAGTAAATATTCATGATTAATATTTAAATATTCAGCATTAAACAAAGCAAGACTTAGGGGTGTATTTGAAAAAATAGCTATTTGACCACCAAAACTTTGGTTTTATGCAAATTGTGACAAAAATGAAAATGATTGGACTATTTTTCTTTCCAGGTTAAATGTTGCTAATTTATTAAATTAAATTGAATCAGGAAAGTACCACATTATATTTGCCCCTAGATGCAGCTAATAATCATAGGATATACTATGAGGTATTTTTCAAATTTACAAAATTCTGTACGTTTTCATCTTTTTTTATAAATTATATAGAGTTTGTAATTAAAAGTAACATTTCTGTGTTTGCAGATGGCACCAAGCTATGTAATGAAATAACGTCATTACAGGATGTCTCTAATTTACAAGCAAACCGTGATGTAGCGTTTGAATGGGCAACTGTATGGCAAATGAGGTTATGCACTTGGGGGCGAAAAATATACCCTTTACTGTCTTCAGCATCAAAGCGACAAAATTACAGTAGATTTAATTGTACTAATCATCCACTAATCATCTACTCTAGGTAGGGACGAGTTGCAATTTATAACTTCTTTTTATAATGTATACTTTAGATCATTTATTTTCACACAGTTCATTGCTAATTTTTCTCCAATAATGTTGCAATTAGGCTATAAATTGACTTTTAGAAGAGGTTCTTGTTATTCAGAATAACAAGGGAATATGGGCATGATGGTGTAGTGTTTTACTATATGTGAATCTTGTTGTATTGGGCTTGATTATGTACTAGTGTGGCCGAGTGCCCCTTTATCCACAGTCAGGTGCAAGTCTCTTTAATTCAAACTCCCACAATCCTCTGGGTTCCCAGCATCCCCTGAGTACTTGGATATAAATTCCGGCTCCTCCCTGCTTCCTGTGCTCAGAGAAACCCTGCCTGATGGGACAGCAGGGATTGGGCAAGTGAGCTGTCACCAGGTGCTGAGTTCTCCCCCATTAAAGCGGGGGTTCACCCAAAAAAAAAAAATTTAACATTACATTTAGCCGAGTTTTTAATTTTATCCCCGTACATACCGTATTTTCACCGCCACTTCCGCATATGTCTTCTGCGGGACTGGGCGTTCCTAATTGATTGACAGGCTTCCGAAAGTTGCCGAAAGAGGCCGAACGTCGGTGCGCAGGCGCCGTATAGAGCAGACTCGCAGTCCGGCTTCTTTAGGCAACTTGTGACGTGCTGTATGCGACGGTCGGAAGCCTGTCAATCAATTAGGAATGCCCAGTCCCGCAGAAGACATACTCGGAAGCGGCGGTGAAAATACGGTATGTACGGGGATAAATTTTAAAAAAAACAGCCGATTGTCATTATGACAACTTGGCTCCATGTAATGTTAAAAAAAAAATTTGGGTGAACCCCCGCTTTAAGTCTGGCCACCAGCAGTGAGTACAAGAGCACGCAGCACCTATCTAAGTCACTGAAAAGGACTTTGCTACAGTACATGTGGCGAGGCTGTCCATGCAGTGGGGTGGCCCTATCTGCATCCACCATTACCTCCTGACTGAAGAAAACAGCAGTGCCAGTGTGAAGCCTGTGCCAAATGTCGATGAACTCAGCCATGAGCTTTCCAGAACCTTCCTTCCTAAGGTGGATATGTGAGACATTATGGGCCTGATCCACAAAAACCCTGCGTAACTTAACTTTTGACATTTAAGTTACACCGCCGCAAAATCTCTACCTAAGTGCCCGATCCACAAAGCACTTACCTAGAAATTTTGAGCGGTGTAACTTACGTAAATCTGTCCGGTGCAAGGCGTTCCTAATCTAATGGGGCGAGTCCCATTTAAATTAGGCGCGCTCCTGACATTTTTTTCCCGATGTGCTTTGCGCGGTTTTATGTTACGCCGAGTTTTGTGAATCGCGCCGGGAAAAAAAAATTTGCCAGCGTCGCGGGAAAGAAGGGTCTACTTTTACATGGTGTACTAACTTTACACTTTGTAAAAGCAGCCCTAATTTTGCGATGGCAATTAATACTTACGGAGAAAAAAGGAAGCGTAAAAGCTTCATGGATCTCCGTAAGTGCTAATTTGCATACCCGACGCTGTATTTCGACGAGAAATGCCCCCAACGTCGGCTGTGGTACTGCATCCTAAGATCCGACAGTGTAAGTCCCTTACACATGTCGGATCTTCTGCCTATCTATGAGAAACTGATTCTGTGGATCAGTTCCATAGATAGAAACAGGGATACGACGGCGTATCAGTAGAAACGCCGGCGTATCCCTTTTGTGGATCAGGCCCTATGGGCCAGATCCACAGCCAGCCGCCGTAACTTATCTTTTCCCATTTAAGTTACACTGCCGGAAAATTTCTACCTAAGTGCCCGATCCACAAAGCACTTACCTAGAAATTTTCGGGTGTGTAACTTAAATTCCGCCGGCGCAAGGCGTTCCTATTCAAATGGGGGCGAGTCCCATTTAAATTAGGCACGCTCCCGCGCCGGACGTACTGCGCATGCTCGTGACGTCATTTTCCCGACGTGCATAGCGCGAAATTACGTTACGCCGAGCTTCGTGAATCGCGCCGGGTCAAAAAAGTTGCGTCGGGAAAAAAAAAGATACGGCGGAAAAAAAAAAAATAACAGCGTCGCGGGTAAGAAGGGTCTACTTTTACAAGGTGTAAACAGTTTACACTTTGTAAAAGCAGCCCTAATTTTACACATGCAACTTAATACTTACGGAGAAAAAACGAAGCGTAAAAGCTTCGTGGATCTCCGTAAGTGCTAATTTGCATACCCAAAGCGGCATTTCGGCTCGAAATGCCCCCAGCGGCGGCTGCGGTACTGCATCCTAAGATCCGGCAGTGTAAGTCCCTTACACATGTCGGATCTTCTGCCTATCTTTTGGAAACTGATTCTGTGGATCAGTTCCAAAGATAGAAACAGGGATACGACGGCGTATCAGTAGATACGCCGGCGTATCCCTTTTGAGGATCTGGCCCTATATTCTTTTCTCTTTTGGAAGTTGAACTGAACTCAGGAACTCTACTGCCATCTAGTGGCTATTTGAAGAATTGTTCTCATTTCTTTTGTTCCTGTTTGCCCTATGCAATGTTATGTTGACCTTCATTGTTTAGTAGAAATTGCATATCAACAAGTGTCATCCCTTTTATAGGGGGACACAATCGATGACGTCACACCTACAGCCACACCCCCCTACAGTTGTAAACACACTTCAGGGAACACATAACCCCATCAGCGCCCCCTTGTGGTTAACTCCCAAACTGCAACTGTCATTTTCACAATAAACAATGCATTTTAAATGCATTTTTTGCTGTGAAAATGACAATGGTCCCAAAAATGTGTCAAAATTGTCCGAAGTGACCGCCATAATGTCGCAGTCACGAAAAAAATCGCTGATCGCCGCCATTAGTAGTAGTAAAATTTTTTTTTTTTATAAAAATGCAATAAAACTATCCCCTTTTTTGTAAACGCTATAAATTTTGCGCAAACCAATCGATAAACGCTTATTGCGATTTTTTTACCAAAAATAGGTAGAATAATAGGTATCGTCCTAAACTGAGGAAAAAAAATAATGTTTTTTTTATTTTTGGGGGATATTTATTATAGAAAAAAGTAAAAAATATTGCATTTTTTTCAAAATTGTCGCTTTATTTTTGTTTATAGCGCAAAAAATAAAAACCGCAGAGGTGATCAAATACCACCAAAAGAAAGCTCTATTTGTGGGAAAAAAAGGACGCCAATTTTGTTCGGAAAACGTTGCACGACCGCGCAATTGTCAGTTAAAGCGACGCAGTGCCGAATCGCAAAAACTGCCCTGGGCCTTTAGCTGCCTAAAGGTCCGGGTCTTAAGTGGTTAAGAGAGGTATGGACTCCAGAGAGAGTTATAATTTTGCCCCTGTACAAATCATTAGTAAGACCTCATCTGGAATATGCAGTTCAGTTTTGGCACCAGTTCTCATAAAGGATATCGGGGAACTGGAGAAAGTACAGAGAAGGGCAACCAAACTGATAAGAGGCATGGAGGAGCTCAGCTATGAGGAAAGATTAGGCCCCGTACACACGACCGAGTTTCTCGGCAGAATTCAGCCAGAAACTCGGTCGGAGCTGGATTCTGCCGAGAAACTCGGTCGTGTGTACACTTTTCAGCGAGGAACCCGTCGAGGAACTCGTCGGGCCGAAAAGAGAACATGTTCTCTATTTCCTCGTTGTTCAATGAGGAAAGTCGGCCCGCCGAGCTCCTCGGCGGCTTCCACACTGAACTCGACGAGGAACTCGATGTGTTTGGCACGTCGAGTTCCTCGGTCGTGTGTACGGGGCCTCAGAGGAACTGAATCTATTCCCTCTTGAGAAGAGGAGATTAACCACTTAAGGACCGCTGCACAACGATATACGTCGACAGAATGGCACGGCTGGGCACATGGATGTACAGGTACGTCCCCTTTAAGAGCCCAGCCGTGGGTCGCGAGCGCGCCCGTGGGACCCGATTGCCGCTGGTGTCCCGCGATCGGGTCATAGGATATGAAGAACGGGAAGAGGTGAGTGTAAACAAACCTTCCCCGTCCTTCTCTGTGGCTTGTCACTGATCGTCTGTTCCCTGTCATAGGGAACGACGATCAGTGACGTCACACGTCCAGCTACGCCCCTACAGTTAGAAAAAACACATTAGGTCACACTTAACCCCTTAGCACCCCCTAGTGGTTAACCCCTTCACTGCCATTGTAATTTTCACAGTAATCAGTGCATTTTTATAGCACTTTTCGCTGTGAAAATGACAATGGTCCCAAAAATGTGTCAAAAGTGTCCGATGTGTCTGCCATAAAGATGATTGTCTTTTTATTCTTCACCCCTCGTTGTGTTTTTACTGATGTTGTATTTAATAAAAATGTTTCCTATTAATTTTATATTTGTGTTTGTACACTTTATGGGCCGGATTCAGATACCTTAGCGTATCTGTCCGGCCCGCGTAACGTATATCCGTTACGTTACGCCGCTCTAACTTTGGGCGCGAGTTCTTTATTCAGAAAGAACTTGCGCCCTTAGTTACGGTGGTGTAACGTATGTGTTGCGGCGTAAGGCCGCGTAATTCAAATGGGGATGTAGGGGGCGTGTTTTATTTAAATTTGTGTTGACCCCGCGTTTTTTACGTTTTAGTTGAACGGCTCATGCGCCGTCCGTAAAATAGCCCAGTGTGCATTGCTCTAAATGATGTCGCAAGGACGTCATTGGTTTCGACGTGAACGTAAATTACGTCCAGCCGTATTCGCGAAAGACTTACGCAAATGCCGTAAAAAAATTCAAAACTCGGCGCTGGAACGACGGCCATACTTAACATTAGCTACCCCTCATATAGCAGGGGTAACTATACACCGGAAAAAGCCGAACGCAAACAACGTAAAAAAAAGCGCTGGGCGGTCGTTCGTTTCTGAATCGGTGTAAATCCTAATTTGCATATTCCTCGCGTAAAACATACGGAAGCGCCACCTAGCGGCCAGCCTGAAATTGCAGCCTAAGATCCGACGGTGTAAGACACTTACACCTGGCAAATCTTAGGGATATCTATGCGTAACTGATTGTCTGAATCAGTCGCATAGATACGACCGGCCGGACTCAGAGATACGATGGCTCTTTCTGAATCCGGCCCTCTATCTATATTATCAGTACCGTGATAGTCCAACAATGGCCACCCCCACCCCCCCCCCCCCCCTTGGCTCTCTGGTTTGGGGACCTCAGAACCAATTTCTCTATATCTGTGTCTGCCATAATGTCGCAGTCACGAAAAAAATTGCTGATCGCTGCCATTAGTAGTAGAAAAAAAAATTATTAATAAAAATGCAATAAAACTATCCCCTATTTTGTAAACGCTATACACTTTGGGTATGTGGGATTGTATTTTTTTTTTTTGGTTGAACTTGATGGACTTGTGTCTTCTTTTTAACCTGACTAACTATGTACTCTTGGGGGCCCCACAGACCTATGGGGTGTTGTCCCCACTGAAGAACTAGAGTATACTCCAGCATCTTGGATTCAAGAGTAGAGGCGACTGCTGTCAGAAGTCCAGCAGTTCAATAAGGATCGAACTTGGGTGGAACAAGAAGAGTCAAGTAAAGTGGTCTATGACCTGAAACCTGGAGACAGGGTCCTGATCCAGTAGAATGGTACACATCAGCAGGGAAAGCTACAAACTCCATGGGAGGAAGTGCCTGGAGTTGTGTTACAGCAACCCATTCCAGGTGTGCCAGTCTATGACATCCAGAAAGAAGGTACCCAAGACAAGCCAAGACGGCTACACCGCACGCTCCTTAACCACTTAAGTACCGTGAGGATTTGTCCCCTTAACCACTTAGTAACCGCCCTATAGCCGAATTACGGCTACAGGGCGGTTCCTTAACTCTAGGAGGGCGTCAATATACGTCCTCCCGGAGAGTGAGTTGTGCGCGCCCGAGCGGGGGCGCACACGCGATCACCGGTGCTGGCCGGGTCCACGGGACCCGCAGCAACAGCAGTCGCGGTAAGGAGCCAATGGAAGCGGGAGCAGCCTACTACTAGTGCAGTGCCGTCCACCTCGCGAGCAGTGCCGTCCACCTCGCAAGCAGTGCGGTCCACCTCGCGAGCAGTGCGGTCCACCTCTCAAGCAGTGCCGTCCACCCCGCAAGCAGTGCCGTCCACCCCGCAAGCAGTGCAACAAAGGTCAGGCACCAGTAGGGTGTCCTCTCCGCCCCAAAGGGATAGGGGCCATGCCAGCCTTCCCTATGGCCTTCAAAACCCCCTGTGGCTGCCTTCGAATTCTGGAGCATCAAATATTCCCCCTTTCACCGCCCAGCCAGGTGTACAGGTGAACACCGATAATTTTGACATGCTTGATTTTTTTCATTTAGTTTTTACAGAAGAATTATTGTCATCTATTGTGGCCCAGTGCAACCTCTATGCTCAGCAGTTTATTGTAAGCAACCCTGATTCCAGCTATGCCCGCCCCTTTCAGTGGAGAGACCTGACCGTAGAGGAGTTGAAAATATTCTTAGGCCTGACCTTCAATATGGGTCTCTCAAAAAAAAACAAAGGGTACGCCTATTGGTCTACCAAAGCCATCCACCACATGCCAGTCTTCTCATCCCGTATGCCCAGATCCCGATACTTTATTATTCTACGGTTCCTCCACTATAATGACAACACCCAGTGCCCTCCCCGAAATGACCCTGCTTTTGACAAATTATTTAAAATTCGGCCACTTCTAAAAAAAAAATCTGAAAAATTCCCCCAGTTATATACCCCTCAACAAAATATATCCATAGATGAGTCCCTTGTGAAATTCCACGGCAGGCTGGGCATCAAACAGTTTATCCCCAGCAAAAGGGCCCGATATGGGGTGAAGATGTACAAACTGTGTGACCGAGACACGGGGTACATCTACTCCTTTATTGTATATGAAGGGAAGGACTCCCAACTGCATCCCCCCGAATGCCCCGAATACATCGGAACAAGTGGAAAAGTGGTCTGGGAGCTTATCTATCCGCTCCTTGGAAAAGGATACCACCTTTACGTGGACAATTTTAATTTTGCCCCTGTTTAGAAATCTTTACCGGAGAGACACCCCAGCATGTGGCACAGTAAGAATCAACAGAAAGGGCTTCCCACAAAAATTGGTGAATCAGAAGCTAAAACGAGGAGAGACAACGTCTTTGCGGAACCAGGAGCTATTGGCTGTCAAGTGGAGGGACAGACGAGACGTCCACATGCTCACCACCATCCACAACGACACCTACGTGGAAGTCCCCAAAAGAAGCGGCCCAGTCCAGAAACCATCTTGCGCCTACGACTACAATTTATTCATGGGTGGCGTAGACTTCAATGAACAGATGATTGAACCCTATCTTCCCTCCCGAAAATCCCGTCACTGGTACAAAAAAGTGTCCATTTATTTTTTCAGTTTGGCCTTCTATAACTCTTATGTTATCTACAAAAAAGCAACACAGAATCCCGTTCCATATCTGCTCTACCAAGAAGACCTTATCACCGCCCTTTTGTTCCCTGAAATGCCACCAGAAATTCTTCGCACTGATTGCGTGAGCAGACTTCAAGAACGGCACTTTCCTGACAAAATCCCCCCCGTAAAACAGGCGCAAGCCGTCAGAAGAAATGCCGGGTGTGCGCCAGAGGAGGAGTCAGAAGAGACACCACAGTTTATTGTCCCGATTGTCCCTCCCAACCAGACCTCTGTTTAGGTGCATGTTTCTGCCGTTACCATACTACTGAAAATTATTAGGTAAACAAAATTCAAATTCCCTGTCATTTTCCTCCACACCCCTTATGCCACTGCACTCTACATACCTCTGCCTTCTCCGGAACCGACCCTGGACTGTTATACAACCACGATTTTGCCTAATGCTAAAAATACCTCTGCTTTCTCTGGAACTGACCCTGGCTTGTTATACGACCACGCTTCTGCCTAACGCTTAACTGTACCTACCTCTGCCTGCTCTGGAATTGACCCTGGACTGTTTGACCACGTTTTTTGCCTGCCCCTTGGATTGATCTTTTACTCTGCTATGCTAGTGGGAACACAGGGGTCTCACACATGTGAGGGGCTCCAGAATTGTTTTTCTGGATGAAAAAAATAATTTTTTAGTTTTCTCATTCCCAGATTAGGGTCTGGTTGCCCGGAGGCTTCAAAGAGATTTGGGTGGGAGAAGCCTCTACCCCTGTCCCCATTCTTTCCTGGCCTTACTACCAGGACCAATATTTTGGCACTGCTGGCAATGTTTCTACTTGCACTGGCCCTGGACTATATATGGACAGTATCCCTGCCTGTACCGACTATGAACAATATTCCTGCCTGCTGCCTGGACAATTCCATTCATTGTCGCTGACCACGTCCCTGCCTGCTGCCTGGATCAGGGCTCTCCTCCTGTGGACAATTGCACTACTAAAAACACAGGTAAAAATTTGTTTGTACCCATTACTCAGCAGAATGTATTTTAGGGTGTAACTCTTGGTATTTACATGCTGTGTTAGAAATATGAAGGGCCTTCAAAAATGTGATAGTTTGTAAGGAAATTGGATGTGTAATTTGTGTCCCTACAACACCTGATGGTGCTTCTTGGATGTTGGGTCTCTATGTGGCCAGGCTGTGTAAAAGTCTCACACATGTGGTATCGCCATACTCAGGAGGAGCAGCAGAATATATTTTGGGGTGTAATTTTTGCTATGTACATGCTATGTGTTGGAAATATCCTATAAATGGACAACTTTGTGTAAATAAAATGCGTTTTCATTTTTTTTCCACATTTTCCAAAAACATCTGCAAAAAAATGAACTGTTCAAATGCCTCATAGATTGTACGTTGGGGTGTTAGCTTTCCAAAATGGGGTCAGTTTGTGGGCGTTTCCATTGTCCTGGTGCTCCAGGGCCTTCAAAAGTGTAATAGGTGGTTGCGAGATTAGATGTGTAATTTATGCTCCTAGAATGCTTGAAGTTGCTACTTCGGTGTTGGGCCTCTGTATGTGGCCACGCTGTGTAAAAGTCTCACACATGTGGTATCGCCATACTCAGGAGGAGCAGCAGAATATATTTTGGGGTGTCATTTGTGGAATATACATACCATGTGAGAGAAATAACCTGTTATAATGACAATATTGGTATGAAAAAATATATTTTTTTTAATTTTGCAAAGAATTGTGGGAACAAATGACAACTTCAAAAAACTAACTATGACTCTTACTAACTACCTTGGAATGTCTACTTTCCAAAAAGGGGTCATTTGGAGGGTATTTGTACTTTATTGGCTGGTTAGGGTCTCAAGAAATGAGAGAAGCTGTCAGTACTTCAGGTGTGATCAAATTGTAAAATTTTCAGAAATTGGTACCATAGCTTGTAGACCCTATAACTTTCACCCAGACTAAATAATATCCAAATTTGTTTTTTTTTTACCAAAAATATGTAGCAGTATGCATTTTAGGCTAAATGTATGAGGAAAAATTACTTTTTTACAAAATGATATGATAGAAATGAAGAAAAATTAATTTTTTTACAAAATTTTCGTTCTTTTTTCATTTATAGCGAGGAAAAAAAAAACACAGAGGTGATCAAATACCACCAAAAGAAAGCTCTATTTGTGGGAAAAAAAGGACAAAAATTTCATTTGGTTACAGTGTTGTATGACTGAGTTATTGTCATTCAAAATGTGAGAGCACCGAAAGCTGAAAATTGGTCTGGTTATTAAGGGTGTTTAAGTGCCCAGTTGTCAAGTGGTTAATGACCAGGTAATTTTTGCGATACATCGCTGCATCGCTTTAACTGACAATTGTGTGGTCGTGCGACACTGTACCCAAACAAAAGGGATGTTCTTTTTTTCCCCACAAATAGCGCTTTCTTTTGGTGGTATTTGATCACCTCTGCGGATTTTATTTTTTGCGCTATAAACAAAACCTTTTGAAAAAAAAACCAATATTTTTTACTTTTTGCTATAATAAATATCCCCCCCCCCCCAAAAAAACGAAAACAAACAAATTTCTTCCTCAGTTTAGGCTGATATGTATTGTTCTACATATTTTTGGTAAAAAACAATCGCAATAAGCATATATTAATTGATTTGGGCAAAAGATATAGAGACTATAAAATAGGGGATAGAATTATGATTTTTTTTTTTGTGGACTAACAACTGCCAAACTACCAACTTTTATAAAACTGTACGCACTTTATAACTGAAAAGTTTGTTACTCTTTCTCTCCTATGTTTAATTTATAGTCGGGATGGTGGTACAATGATATACTTTGAACAATCCCAGATCCAGATACACTTTTTGATCATTAGGATATTTATAGTCAATTGCGAATATACAGGGAGTGCAGAATTATTAGGCAAGTTGTATTTTTGAGGATTAATTTTATTATTGAACAACAACCATGTTCTCAATGAACCCAAAAAACTCATTAATATCAAAGCTGAATATTTTTGGAAGTAGTTTTTAGTTTGTTTTTAGTTTTAGCTATTTTAGGGGGATATCTGTGTGTGCAGGTGACTATTACTGTGCATAATTATTAGGCAACTTAACAAAAAAAATATATATACCCATTTCAATTATTTATTTTTACCAGTGAAACCAATATAACATCTCGACATTCACAAATATACTTTTCTGACATTCAAAAACAAAACAAAAACAAATCAGTGACCAATATAGCCACCTTTCTTTGCAAGGACACTCAAAAGCCTGCCATCCATGGATTCTGTCAGTGTTTTGATCTGTTCACCATCAACATTGCGTGCAGCAGCAACCGCAGCCTCCCAGACACTGTTCAGAGAGGTGTACTGTTTTCCCTCCTTGTAAATCTCACATTTGATGATGGACCACAGGTTCTCAATGGGGTTCAGATCAGGTGAACAAGGAGGCCATGTCATTAGTTTTTCTTCTTTTATACCCTTTCTTGCCAGCCACGCTGTGGAGTACTTGGACGCGTGTGATGGAGCATTGTCCTGCATGAAAATCATGTTTTTCTTGAAGGATGCAGACTTCTTCCTGTACCACTGCTTGAAGAAGGTCTCTTCCAGAAACTGGCAGTAGGACTGGGAGTTGAGCTTGACTCCATCCTCAACCCGAAAAGGCCCCACAAGCTCATCTTTGATGATACCAGCCCAAACCAGTACTCCACCTCCACCTTGCTGGCGTCTGAGTCGGACTGGAGCTCTCTGCCCTTTACCAATCCAGCCACGGGCCCATCCATCTGGCCGATCAAGACTCACTCTCATTTCATCAGTCCATAAAACCTTAGAAAAATCAGTCTTGAGATATTTCTTGGCCCAGTCTTGACGTTTCAGCTTGTGTGTCTTGTTCAGTGGTGGTCGTCTTTCAGCCTTTCTTACCTTGGCCATGTCTCTGAGTATTGCACACCTTGTGCTTTTGGGCACTCCAGTGATGTTGCAGCTCTGAAATATGGCCAAACTGGTGGCAAGTGGCATCTTGGCAGCTGCACGCTTGACTTTTCTCAGTTCATGGGCAGTTATTTTGCGCCTTGGTTTTTCCACACGCTTTTTGCGACCCTGTTGACTATTTTGAATGAAACGCTTGATTGTTCAATGATCACCCTTCAGAAGCTTTGCAATTTTAAGAGTGCTGCATCCCTCTGCAAGATATCTCACTATTTTTTACTTTTCTGAGCCTGTCAAGTCCTTCTTTTGACCCATTTTGCCAAAGGAAAGGACGTTGACTAATAATTATGCACACCTGATATAGGGTGTTGATGTCATTAGACCACACCCCTTCTCATTACAGAGATGCACATCACCTAATATGCTTAATTGGTAGTAGGCTTTCGAGCCTATACAGCTTGGAGTAAGACAACATGCATAAAGAGGATGATGTGGTCAAAATACTCATTTGCCTAATAATTCTGCACTCCCTGTATATAAGGGCAGCAGAGTATGACATGCCATTAAAAACAGCATTTAGGAAAGAACAGTCATAATGTTTTATACACCAAGAACCCTTGTTGGAGATGAACAAAATGTGTACTTTTTTTCCACTGTATACAGTACTGTCCAAAAGTTTTAGGCAGGTATTCATTTACAAAATTCAAAGTGAGTTAAAGGGACACTAAAGGCAAAACATTTTTTGATTAAAAATAACAAACATGTTATACTTACCTCCTCTGTGCAGTTTGTTTTGCACAGAGTGGCCCCGATCCGTGTCTTCTGGGGTCCCTCGGCAGCTGTCTCTGGTCCTCCTCGCAAAAGGTTTCCACGTTCATGCGAGCTCCCTCGCATGGTGGAAAGCCTTTGCGAGCGCGCTCCCGTGATACAGCGGCGCCCATAGCCGCCGACTGTATCACTCGGGCCGCCCCCCCCCCCCGGTGCACCGCGTCATCCGCTGTGATTGACAGCAGCGCCAGCCAATGGCTGCGCTGCTATCAATCCGCCCAGCCTTGCCAATCAACGGCCAGCCTGGGAACCGAATAGGATGACGAGAACGCGCACGGGACTTTCGAGTGGAGAGGTAAGTAAAACAGGGGCTTGGGGGGGGGGGGGGCGGTGCTATCAGATGTTTTTTTACCTTAATGCATAGGATGCATTAAGGTAAAAAAACTTTTACCTTTACAACCCATTTAACAAAAGAAAAATCTAAATCAAATTAATATTTGGTGTGACTACCCTTTGCCTTCAAACCAGCATCAATTCTAATGCCGCGTACAGACGGTCGTTTTTTGTGATGAAAAAAAACGTTGTTTTTGAAAACGTCTTTCAAAATGACCGTGTGTGGGGAAAACGCCGTTTTATGTCTTGTGAAAAACGACAAAAAAAAATTCCAACATGCTTGAATTTTTTGTGTCGTTTTTCAGAATGTCGTTTTTTGTGTCATAAAAAATGATCGTGTGTGGGCAAAACGACGTATAAATCGTTGTTTTCAACCCGCGCATGCTCAGAAGCAATTTATGATACGGGAGCGCTTGTTCTGGTAAAACTACTGTTCAGAATGGATTAAGCACATTCGTTATTTTTAAAAGTAATGAAGAAAAGAATGCGCTGCATTTTACACAATGCATTTAAATGCTACATTAAAATCCTAGTTTGTTGTGGCTCATCTTGTTACATAGTTCTGTCAACCTTTTTACTTTATTAGTTATTTATATATTTATTTGTTTTTGGTGTTTTTATTTTATGCACATCTCCATCTCCAAAAATCATATTTTTTTTTTGTGTGTGTGTAATTTCTTTTATCAAATGTATCCCAAAATTTTATTTTTGTTTGATTTTGGAGTGTGTGAAGTGACCACAACAACATAATATTTTTTTTTTTGGAAATTACCCACAAGGAGGTTGTTGTCCCTTGTTAATGTTTTTTTATTTTTTTAAATGTGTCTGCCTACTCACTAACGATCTCTATATATTGGAAAAACTACACATGGTCAAATTTTGCCCAGCAAAAAAAAAAAAAAACATTTATTCATGTATAAAAGGAATCCAATAAAATTATACACATCTGGCAAACAAAACTCAAAAATAAATAAAAACAAAGAAGCCAGGAATAAAGCAAAGGAGACCCTGCTTGAATTTTTAAGGACAAAGGTCCACCAAACCAACAATCAAGGCTGTCAAGCAAAAAATAATTCTAGTAGGGGCACCATCTCCTCACTTCTTATTCCCTGCAGTCTTCCCTGCAGTCTTCCCTGCAGCCTTCCCTGCAGCCTTCCCTGCAGTTTTCCCTGCAACCTTCCCTGCAGTTTTCCCTGCAGTCTTCCCTGCAGCCTTCTCTGCAGTCCGAGTCCTCGGGGGCTGGGTTCCTGGAGCCAAGGTTGTGGCAGGAGCCAGAGCAGGCTCAGTAAGAGGAGGAGAAGGAGCAGGAGCAGCAAGAGCAGAAAGGACAGGAGTGCCAATCAGCCCAATGTCAATGTCGTCATTGAGCTTGCCCAGTGAGCCCATGCTTCTGGCCTTGAAGATGAGGAATTCGCAGCGCACATGCTGGCCCTGCTCCAACTTTTGGAGCTTGGCTGCGATGAGCGCTCCGAATCCCTCTTCTTCAGTGGGTTGCTCTCTGATGGCTGCAGTTGCTTCACGGAGCATGGCCTGGGTCTCCTCCTCCATTTGTATCAGTCTCCTGGCACTTTTTGCGGGAGTGGGGAGAGGAGGGATCTGGGAGATGCAATCTCGCCGGCGTGACTCCTGTCTCCCACTGGGGCCTGCCACCTCCTGGCTCCCAGTGGGCTCTGCCTCCCCCTGGCTCTGTGTGGGGCCTGCCTCCCCTTGGCTCCTTGTGGGGCCTGCCTCCCCCTGGCTCCCTGTGGGGTCTGCCTCCTCCTGGCTTTGCTCTGTCTGTGTATTTAAAAAAAGGGACATAGTTTATTTGTTGTCTTCATTAATCACACACATTTTTCAAATCATGCAAATTATGAAAATTACACACAATCATTATGACCTCTGCATTTATGTATCTTGTCCCAATTCTGTTTTGCCAGTATTGGCTAGTGATATGTTCCTAATTTTTTGGGCAATCATATTAAAATTTGAACACTTGTAACATAAATTTGTCAGCATTATTATACTTTGCATTTCATTAATTATTATTAAAATTCAATACCTGGCTCCAAGGGTCACAATCTGGGTCCTCCAGGAACTCTTGCTCTTCCTCTGATGTTGCTTGCTCTTGCCTGCAGGGAAGACTGGAGGACTGACTGCAGGGAAGACTGGAGGACTGACTGCAGGGAAGACTGGACTGATTCCTTGGGGGAAGGGTAGACACGGATGCCCGGGATTCTATGTGGTCGTCAAGGAACTGTAGCTGACCATAGTACCACAGGTTGGGCTTGTAGATGCTGTCAGCAGCAGCACCAGATCTCCTCGAGGCCAGGACTTGTGACCGTTGGGTCCTGTAGGTGCCCCTAATAGAATTAATTTTTTGCTTGACAGTGTAGGTTGTTGCATTGGGGACCCTTGGCTTAACAAATTCAAGCAGGGTCTCTATTGCTTTCTTCCTGGCCTCTTTGTTTTTATTTTGTTTGTTTTTTGTTTGCCAGCGCACAGGAAGTTCTTTCCATCTTTGGATGAATTCTGTGAAGAATTCTTGTTCCTTAAAGGCATCCATTATTTCTGTATGTAAAAATGACAATCAAAAACCTAGTGTCAGTCAAGCCACTACTACTACTAAGCTTTAACACCATATCTTCTAGCCCACAAAATCATCCACTGTTCACTAATATTAATGACCAAAATACAGTTACGTACCGTCATATTATCCGATTGTTTTACTTCCGCCTTCTTCCACAGACTGTGAACGTCCTTTCAATGACGTCGGATCCCTTTAAACACTGCGCACGTGTGACGCAACGCACGATACCCCGCCCCTGACGTTCGGTCTCGTCCTTTACATGCCCCTTTCTCTATCTTTTTTTGTGGGTGTGAGTTAGGGAGGATCAGGACATGGAGACAAATATGGCAAGCTTAAGCCATGAGACAGGCCAGGCCCAGGCAATAGGAAGATCCAGGCCTCAAACATGGCATTCCAGGAGATGGTAGAGATGGTCACCATCTTAATTAAGGAGGACTATGATGGGAAGCACGGCCCTTATATGCATCCCAATAAGGTGAAGGCGGACATTATGGAGAAAGTCATTAGGAGGCTCCGGGAGAAATTTGGACAACGCAGGAGTAAAGAACAAATCAGAAAGAGGTGGTCAGACCTGAAGAAAAGAGAGCCAGAGCAACTGCAGCGAATCAAAAGACTGATTCGAGCAAAAAGTAAGTAATTTTTATGTGCCCTCATTTTTGGTGTTTGTTCTTTGTGCCATGTGCTTTTTCGTTCAGGGTGTACTGTATCTATGTTTGTGGGCACAATAATTGGTCGTAGGAGTCGTCGCTCATTTAAAATATTAAACGACGATCTTCGTGAGAAATTGGACAAATTGGAGTGCTAACACTGTATCAGACCAAAAGAACGTATTTGTATGATTCCTGTTTGAACGAACGACGACTCCTACGACCAGTTATTGTGCTCACAAACATGAAACTTGAGACATATTTTGTGTTTAATGTGACATCAATTGTGGAATTTTAATGTAGATGTGTACCTAAGTAGATGGTAATAATAAATATTAACAATATGCAGAAAAAGGAGAGTGTGCTCAGCAGTGGATTATACACATGTGGACTCTGTAGTTGTATTTTTATTTATGTTTCATCCCTCTAAACTTTTACCTTTCTGTTTTCACTTTCTTCAATCTCGTAGGGCGCAAGGAAGCAGCAAGGCAGGACGCAAGTTCACAAGCCACACCCCCGAAGGGATCTTGATGAAGGGGAACCTGCCACCACATCTGGTAAAGTATCAGATACCACAGATACACAGGTAATGTAGATGTAGGCTATCCGAATTTTAATACATGGTTTTGTCGCACATTTCAGGAGCAAGTCGTGCTGGTTCAGCACTTGATAAGGATACTGCCCAGCTCCTCATTCGTGAAATCTGGTCCTGCAGGGAACAGAATGAGGACATCCGGATAGCATCGAGACAAATTATCGAAAATTCAAAACGGGTGGATCTGCAGCTAAAAAAATTACTGGATGTTTTGGGTAGGGTTTGAAGTTTTGTAGATTAAAATTGTTTTAAGTTTTGTTGATATTTTAGTAAAAAGACACAATATTTTATTTTTTTTAAAAATCAACAGAAAAAAAAATTTGATTTTACATGTTTTTTTTAATCAACAGAAAAAAAAACAAAAAAAAATTGATTTTACGTGTTTTTTTTAATCAACAGAAAAATAAAAAAAAATTGATTTTACATTTTTTTTTAATCAACAGAATTTTTTTTTAAAAAAAGTGATTTTACATTTTTGTTTTAATCACCCAAAAAAAAAGGGGGGATTGTACCTGTTTTCTAATCACCAGAACATGTCTAAATATTAAAAAAAAAACTTGATTTTAGAGAACTTCAAAAATAAAAAAAATGGACAACCAAAATTGTGTGGCGTGTTATTTTATATCAATGCTGACATTAAAACTAAAAATGGTAGATTTATGCTGGTAACATAAAACAATGATGGAGATTTAGTCCAAAACACATGGCACTATGATAACATAGGAAACAAATAAAATACACAAACATTCCAAAAAATTTAAATAAACACATGAGAATGTTTCTTGCAGAAAATAAAATTTTTAATCATTCAGCCAAGATCTGGCATTGGAATGGCCCCCCTACCCATAAAATAGTTCACATAGGCCTGGCGCACTGCACGTGTGTTTTGGGGGGCCAAGTCTGGATGGCCTGCCTCACGGGCTGCCTCTGGAACATCAACTGCCTCATCAGGCAATAATGTTAAATAATTGGAAGAATGTCTTAGAAAATTATGTAAGATACAGCAACATGAAATAATAGTGTTCCACTTATATTCTGCCATGTTTATGGCGGTTAAAAACAAGCGGAATCGGCTGGCCATGATGCCAAACGTATTTTCGACCACTCTTCTGGCTCTGGCCAGCCTATAATTAAACACCCTCCTCTCAGGGGTGAGGGCACATTGGGGAAATGGCCTCATGAGGTGGGGACCCAAGCCAAACGCCTCATCAGCAATAAAAACGAAGGGCAGCCCCCAGGGGTCAAGTCCTGTGCAAAAAGGTGTGGGAACTCCCACCCAAGATCCACTCCCCCACCAAGAAAAAAAAATGATACGCTCATATGCATAATTACTAAACCACATGTTTTTTCTAGAAGCAATTTCTTTCTAAATCCCACGATAACTCGCGGCAGACCTCCGCAATGTCTCCTGGGAACAACGACAAAAGCTCCCAGGAGACATTGCGGCATCGAGGAAGTGACAGAATACCCGCACACTACCCGATGAATCCATATACAGGAAGCGGCCAGAAACATAAAGGATTACTAAGGTTCGCCTGCCCCTGACAGTGACTTGAGCTGGGCATCGCCGCTTAGTGACTGATTGGCTCGGGCGGCTCGGCTGCTCTAGTCCTGCAAAGGGAACTGAGTTCCTGCTGTGAAAAAAGTGCAGGAACTCCGTTCCCACGCGTTCCCGCAGGACTTGAGCCCTGGCAGCCCCTCTTCGTTATCCTCCGCAAGTGGCAAACCAAGGTCCTCTGCCTGAAGCCGTTGGGCAAACTCGGTCTCGGCAAGGACCCCCCCCCCCCCCCGTCTGACATCCACCCATTTTTCCCAACATCCAGGTACATAAAGTCATAATTGGCAGACACCACCGTCATCAGTACGACACTGTGGAACCCCTTGTAATTAAAATAATGGGATCCGGAATGGGGTAGTGGCACGATGCGGACGTGCTTGCCATCAATAGCTCCTCCACAGTTTGGAAAATTCCATCGCTGGGAGAAGTCCGCTGCCACAGTCTGCCATTCCTGTGGCGTGGTGGGGAACTGTAGAGAAAAAATAAAAATATTCAAACAAACATTGCTAACAGAATATCACAAAACATTCTTGGATCCTAAAAAAAAAAGATTGTTAAGTTCAAGTATTATTGAAAAAAAAACACAAAAATAAGGGAGCACTAAGCAGATTAATCACACCCTCTGATGGTCACAAAACAAAAACAAAATAGGGTGAGGGGGGGCCCTAAATTAGTTTGTGACCTCTAAAAATATTTTTTGTTTTTTTAAAAATAGGGAAATTAGAAAGTTAGAAAAATAACATTGGGGGGGTGGTTGGGTTGGGCATGCGCTACAATGGAGGACAAAAATCTAGGGGGATATAGGGACAAAAAATAAAGCACTACAATGGAGGACACAAATCTAGGGGGATATAGGGACTAGGCTAGGTGGGTTTGGCCGTAAAAAAAAATAATATGGACAGGTTGGCTATACAAAAGATGCATGTAGGACCAAATAAAAAATGAATACAGCATGCATGGAGACAAAGGGAACATTCAAAGCATATTATTACAAACAGGTTAATTAGGGACTGTTTTAAAAAAAAAAAAGAAAAAAATGCAAAAAAATACATAGTTTGTGCATTTAACCACTTGCCCACCGGGTTAATTCTGGCACTTCTCTCCTTGATGTGAAAATCACAATTTTTTTGCTAGAAAATTAATCAGAACCCCCAAACATTATATATTTTTTTTTAGCAGACATCCTAGGGAATAAAATGGCAGTCATTGCAATACTTTTTGTCACACCGTATTTGCGCAGCGGTCTTACAAGCGCACTTTTTTTGGATAAAAATCACTTTTTTGAATTAAAAAATAAGACAACAATACATTTTGCCCAATTTTTTGATATATTGTGAAAGATAATGTTACGCCGAGTAAAATGATACCCAACATGTCACGCTTAAAAATTGCGCCCGCTCGTGGCATGGCGTCAAACTTTTACCCTTAAAAATCTCGATAGGCGACGTTTAAAAAATTCTACAGGTTGCATTTTTTGAGTTGCAGAGTAGGTCTAGGGCTAGAATTATTGCTCTCACTCTAACGATCGTGGCGATACCTCACTTGTGTGGTTTGAATACCGTTTTCATATGCGGGCGCTACTCACGTATGCGTTTGCTTCTGCGCGCGAGCTCGTCGGGATGGGGCGCTTTAAAAAATTTTTTTTGGTTTTCTTATTTATTTTTATTTAGTTGTATAATTTTTTACACTGAAATAAAAAAAAAAAATTATCACTTATTCCTATTACAAGGAATGTAAACATCCCTTGTAATAGAAAAAAGCATGACAGGTCCTCTTAAATATGAGATCTGGGGTCAAAAAGACCTCAGATCTCATAATTAGACTTAAATGCAAAAAAAAAAAAAAAAATGTAATTTTTTCAAATGACAAAAAAAAAAATGTTTCTTTAAGAGGCTGGGCGGGACTGACGTTTTGACGTCACTTCCGCCCAGCAGAGCTATGAGGACGGGTGAAGGAGATTTCTCCTTCAGTCCCGTCCCCGCTCAGCTTCCGGACACATCCGATCCCCTCCGCCGCTACCGACGGCTCCGGTAAGCGGCGGAGGGGGGGGCCCCTCTCCCGCCACCGATAACGGCGATCTCGCGGCGAATCCGCCGCGGAGACCGCCGTTATCGTGTACACCACCGCCCCCTGAAAAGATGAATATCTCGGTTGTGGCAGCAGCTGCTGCCGTTATCGAGATTTTCAACTTTAAAAACAGGACGTCTTTTTGACATGGGGCGGTGGTCAAGTGGTTAAAGGACACCACTTACCTTAAAATAGTCCCTCTGCAAAACCTGGATTGTGGCAGAACAGGTCTCCGGGATTATGAGGCCCAGAGACTGGGGGGAGATGCCCGTAGAGAACTTCTCCTGAAGACTTCTCCCTGTTGCAAGGTATCGCAACGTAGCAACTAGCCGCTGCTCAGCAGTAATGGCTTCCCGCAAAACAGAGTCCTGCCTGGTGATATATGGCGACACCAAAGCCAAAAGCTGCTGGAATACGGGGTCAGACATCCGAAGAAAATTCCTGAAATCATCAGGGTTATTTTCTTGGATCTCCCGCAGAAGAGGCATATGAGAGAACTGGTCCCTGCAAAGAAACCAGTTCTTGGCCCGCAAAGTCCTTCTCGCCCTCCTCAAGGACCGGAGCCGGGATGCAGCACACATCCTAACAACATGCACAGCACGATCTAAGCGACGAGAACGTACCCGCAACATGGCTAGAAAACGGTCGTCAAATCAGATCGGACTAAAAATTACGCCCTGAAGTACAGAAAGGCCTCTGAAGAACGACCTGCAAAACAGCACCGTGCACACAAGAACGCACTGCCAAAACAAATACGTCCTGAATACAAGCATTGTAACACAGATCCGACCACAAATACACAAACTGTACGACAGAAAACGAAATTTAAAGCACAAACACTGAAAAGCGCGAATCGTCTCTCACCAAACTTTTACTAACACGCAGCAACACGATATCAGCAAAAGAGGCCGTCTTCCGCATGGAAATTACCCTTTATAGTCCCGTCGTATGTGATGGACGTCACCGCGCATTGCTAGAGTTTTTTGCAAAAACGATGGTGTGTATGCTACGTCGTTTTAGAAAATGAAGTTTGAAAAACTTCATGCTAAAAAACGAAGTTTTTTTTCATCACAAAAAACGACCGTCTGCATTACACTTGCACAAAGTCAGGGATTTTGTAGGATTAGAGTCAGGTGTATGATTAACCAATTATACCAAGCAGGTGCTAATGATCATCAATTTCGTATGTAGGTTGAAACTCAGTTAAGGGGGCTTAAAACTGGGTGAGGAACAGTCATACTCTGCTACTAGGTTGAGGTTGTGGAAGACCGTTTCATGTCACAGGTCATACACCATGGCAAGACTAAGCACAGCAACAAGACACAAGGTAATTATACTGCATAAGCAAGGTCTCTCCCAGGCAAAGATTTCAAAGCAGACTGGGGTTTCAAGATGTGCTGTTCAAGCTCTTTTGAAGAAGCACAAATAAATGGGCAACATTGAGGACCATAGATGCAGTGGTCAGCCAAGGAAACAATGCAGCAGATGAAAGACACATCATGCTTACTTCCCTTTGGCAGCGACAGATGTCCAGGAGTGCCTTTAGCACAGAGCAGAAACCATTGGGACCCAGGTACACCCATCTACTTCTGTAGAAGTCTCGCCACAAATGGTCTTCATGGAAAAATTGCAGCCAAAAAGCCATACCTCTAAAATGGTAACAAAGCTAAGCAACTCAATTATGCATGAAAACATAAGAACTGTGGTGCAGAAAAAAGGCAGCCGGTGCTCTGGACTGATGAGTCAAAATTTGAAATATTTGACTGTAGCAGGAGGCAGTTTGTTTACCGAAGGGCTGGAGAGTGGTACAATAATGAATGTCTACAGGCTAAGGTAAACCATTGTGAAGGTTCCTTGCACTTTTGGAGCTGCATGTGTGCAAATAGACTTGGACATTTTGTCAGGATCAATGGTGTTATCAATGCTGAGAAATACAGCAGATATTTATCCATCATGTGATACCATCAGGAAGGCATGTGATTGGCCCCCAAATGTATTCTGCAGCAGGACAACAACCCCAAACATATAACCAATGTCATTAAAAACTCTCTCTAGTGTAAAGAAGAACAAAGAGTCCTGGGACTGACGGTCTGGACCCTCACAGAGCCCTGATCTCAACATCATCGAGTCTGTTTAGTATTATGTAAAGAGACAGAGGTATTTGAGGCAGCCTTCATCCACAGAAGATCTGTGGTTAGTTCTCCGAGATGTTTGGAACAACCTACCTGCCAAGTTCCTTCAAAAATTGTGTGCACGTGTACCTAGAAGAATTTATGCTGTTTTGAAGGCAAAGAGTGGTCACACCAAATATTGATTTGAACTGGATTTCTTTTCTGTTCATTTACTTTTCATTTTGTTAACTGATAAAAAAATAACACTTCTATTTCTAAAAGCATTCTTAATTTACAATTCTTGCACAGTGGTGTAAATTTATGTTTGGTACCTTTATATCCATTTTAAATGTTATGAACTTTATTGAGGTTTAACTTTATCGATGTTTCAGGTAAAGATTGGGGTGGTCAGACATACTCAGAATTGGGGTCACATAGGAGAACTGACAGCAAGCAGACAATTATGATTAAGATTGAGAATTTACCAGAAAAACAAGTACTGCATTGGGGTAGCTGTGTAAAATACTTAAAACCGGCTTTAAACTGCTGCGGACTGTTGGTATAAGATTAGGGTTTTCCTCGCTCACTGATCTATCTTCTTGATGAATCCAAAGTTGCAGGATTTGGCTTCCATATTTTTCCAGGAATTGAGGGTAGCGAAAGAAAAACTTGAGAAAAAGGGGATGATGAAAATAGACTAACTGGATTTCAGAAATGTTCTCAAGTAGTCTGCAAACCATATTTACTGACATCTGCAAGATGGTCAAGAGAAACACAAAAAGTGAATATTTAATAATCTATAGACTAGACAGTGCAAGCAATTTATTTATATATACCAAATTTACTGATATTTGCATTATGCTAAATAGATGCAAAATAGATGCAAGTAAATGTTTATTAAATTAGAAAAGGCCAGACAATACAAGCACTTCCATGCTCACTCTCTCTCTATATATATACACTGAGCAAAATTATAATCGCAACACTTTTGTGTTTGCCCCTATTAATCATGAGCTGAATTCAAAGATCTATGACTTTTTCTATGTACATAAAAGGCCTATTTCTCTCAAATATTGATCACATATTTGTCTAAATCTGTGTTAGGCCCCTTTCAGACTGGGGCGGGAGCCGCGGTGGCGGTATAACGCCGCTAAAAGTAGCGGCGCTATACCGCCGGGATTGCCGTGGAAATCAGCCGCTAGCGGTGCGGTATTAACCCCCGCTAGCGGCCGATAAAGGGTTAATACCGCCCGCAATGCGCCTCTATAGAGGCGCATTGCGGGCGGTATTGCCGTGGTTTCCCATTGTTTTCAATGGGAAGGAGCGGTGAAGGAGCGGTATACATGCCGCTCCTCTCACCGCTCCAAAGATGCTGCTAACAGGAGATTTTTTTGTCTCCCGCCAGCGCATCGCCTCAGTGTGAAAGCCCTTCGGCTTTCACATTGAGGTAGCTGGGCAGGAGTTTTTCAGGCGGGATAGCAGCGCTATTTTTAGCGCTGTACCGCCTGAAAAACTCCTCAATGTGAAAGGGGCCTTAGTGAGCACTTCTCCTTTTCCAAGATAATCCATCCACCTAACAGGTGTGGCATATCAAGATGCTTATTAGGCAGCATGATTATTGCACAGGTGTGCCTTAGGCTTGCCACAATAAAAGGCCACTCTTTATTGTATTGTAAGGGGGGGTCCAGGTGATCGATCCGAAAACCAGTCAGTATCTGGTGTGACAACCATTTGCCTCACGCTGTGCAGCACATCTCCTTCACATAGTGTTAATCGGGTTGTTGATTGTGGCCTGTGGAATGTTGGTCCATTCCTCTTCAATGGCTGTGCAAAGTTGCTGGATATTGGCAGGAACTGGAACACGCTGTCATTAGACATTTGCACAACAAAAAATTTCGTACGTATTTTTTGGTTTAGTTTTGTCTCGTTCCGTAGATTCGTAAAGATTCGTAATTTCGTAAGACTCAAGTTTTCCTATTGGGACCCGTTTGTATTTCGTAAGACGCAAGTTTTCCTATTCGGACACGTTCGTATTTTCGTAACAGTTTTATTTTCGTTTATACTGAATGATTCATAATTCTGTCTAATTTATTTTCGTTGATTCGAAATTTTGTTAGATAATAATTTTCGTTTAATGGATTCGTAATTTTGTACTTTCGTAAATACATAGCAACACGCGGCTAATCCATATTAAGATACACTTTCTCTTAAGCCCCGTACACACGGTCAGACTTTTTGCCAACAAACTTCAAAATGAGCGTTTTCCAAAAAATCCGACCGTGTGTACGTTCTATCGGACAAACTTTTTCGGTTTCAAAAGTCTGGCCAACTCCCTTCAGACAAAAATCCACGGAAACGTTTGTTTAAAGTCCGATCGTGTGTACGAGGCTTTACACTGTACAATGTGACTCGGCACAAAAGAGATAAGCTGATTGGCTAAGATATTAAGTAAGATACATCACTCACTAACTACACTGCCCAGTGCTCATTCGAAAGAACGATACAAGTACACAAATTTACGAACAGACAAAGAAACGGATTTACAAAACACACAAATGAAAATACCAACATACGAATGAAAATACGAACAGACAAAGGATTTAAAATACGGAATGCAAATCGTTCGTTATATTTGTCATTTTCGTTCTTTTGCTTTTTCGGTGTTTCGTTTTTTAGTAAGATTGTCCAATCATACGTTCGTATTTTCGCTTGTTCGTTATTTTGCTTATTCGTAATTCCTTAATTTTCGAATTTTGGTTCTTCCAGCTTTTCGGATGTTCGAATTGATCCGAATGTACGAAAACTAACAAATTCGTACGAAAATCCATTCGTTACGAACAGAAACGCACATGTCTAGCTGTCATATACGCCAATCCAGAGCATCCCAAACATGCTCGATGGGTGACATGTCCGGTGAGTATAATGGTCATGCAAGACTGGGATGTTTTCAGCTTCCAGGAATTGTGTACAGATCCTTACAACATGGGGCTGTGCATTATTATGCTGCAACATGAGGTGATGGTCGTGGATGAATGGCACAACAGTGGGCCTCAGGATCTCATCACGGTATCTCTGTGCATTCAAAATGCCATCAATAAAATGCACCTGTGTTCATTGTCAATAGCATATGCCTGCCTATACCATAACCCCAGCGTCACCATGGGCCTCTCGATCCACAATGTTGACATCAGCAAACCGCTCACCCACATGACGCCATACACGCTGTCTGCCATCGTAGATCTTTGAGTTCAGCTCATGATAAATAGGGGCAAACACAAAAGTGTTGCATTTATAATTTTGCTCAGTGTATATGTCTCTATATATACCTGTTCTTTGATAAGTAGGGGAAAGTTCTTGTAAACATTACATTTTATATGCTTAGGGAGTATGCATCGCTTCCCTCCTTACTTGTCCCCCACCCATCACCACCTACACCACGTTTTCTGTTGCAGGATGTGTGCTATAATCTGCATTCTTCCCCTGCTGCACTGTGGCTTCTTCTGTCTTCAGGTTCTGTGCTGCAAGCTGTGTTCTGTTAGCTGTGTGCTGTTATCTGCTATATCTCACTCCACCACTTTGGCTCTTTTTCTCCGCTACTGTGGCTCTGTAGGCTGTATGTCATTGTCTGCCTTGTAGTTCATCCTTTCCCTTGGCTTTGCATCCTTACTGATCCCACTCCTCCACTGCTCTTTGTTCCAGACAGGGCACTTTCTGAACTCTCAGTGATCCAGCTTCATCACCTGTTTTCATTTATCATAACTGTAGAGGAACCTGGCAAGGTTCATTCTGTAAGACCCCTTTCACACAAAGGGCAAATTGCAGGTGCTATAGCGTTAAAAATAGTGCCTGCAAACCGCCCTTAAAAAGCTGTTACATTCACCCTCAGGCTTTCACACTGGAGCGTTGCGCTAGCACAGCCCTCAAAATTTACACTCGCCTGCTCGCATTTTGTGAGTAAATTTTGAGGGCTGGCGAGTGTGGGCAGCTTGGGAGCAGGGGGGGTGAGCGAGGAGAAGATAGGGGAGCACACCTGCCACCGCCGCGGCATTCAAACCGCGGAGAACATTACAGCTTTCAATTCAATAGCTGTGTTCCCCGCAGCGCGCGCCTTATACAGCCCCTCCCCCTTGCCCGGGCACTTTGATAGACAGTTAACCCATCCCAGGATTGGATGGGTGATCTGTCTATCAAAGTTTCCTGGACAAGAGGGGAGAGGCTGTATATGATGCGCGCAGCGGGGAACACAGCTATTGAATTGAAAGTTGTAATGTTCCCCGTGGTTTGAACCATTCGGCGGCGGCTCCTCTCCTACCCAGCACAGGTAGGATGCAGGGGGGAGAACGCTGCCTACAATGTGTGGTGGTGGGGGGACTCTGGCTACAATGTGTGGTGGTGGTGGGACTCTGGCTACAATGTGTGGTGGTGGGGGGACTCTGGCTACAATGTGTGGTGGTGGGGGGACTCTGGCTACAATGTGTGGTGGTGGGGGGACTCTGGCTACAATGTATGGTGGTGGGGGGACTCTGGCTACAATGTGTGGTGGTGAGGGGACTCTGGCTACAATGTGTGGTGGTGAGGAGACTCTGGCTACAATGTGTGGTGGTGAGGGGACTCTGGCTACAATGTGTGGTGGTGCGGGGACTCTGGCTACAATGTGTGGTGGGACTCTGGCTACAATGTGTGGTGGGACTCTGGCTACAATGTGTGGTGGTGGGAGGACTCTGGCTACAATGTGTGGTGGTGGGGGGACTCTGGCTACAATGTGTGGTGGTGAGGGGATTCTGGGCCAGATTCTCCAAGATCCCGCGTTGGCGTAGTGTAAGCCATTTACACTACGCCACCGCAATTTACTGGAGCAAGTGCCGTATTCTCCAAGCACTTGCTCCGTAATTTGCGGCGGCATAGTGTAAATGGCCCGGCGTATGGCCGCGTAATTCAAAGGGGGCGGCTTGTATTCAAATTAAGCGCACCCCGTGCCGATTGAACTGCGCATGCGCCGGGCTAAAAAATAGCCCAGTGCGCATGCTCCAGCTCACGACGGAAAACGTCAATGACGCCGACGTGAGCGTCATTGACGTAAAGTCGTATTCAAGAACGACTTAGTAAAACGACGTAACCGACGGAAAAAGACGACGCGGACCCGACGCCATACTTAACATGGCATACGGCGGACTGGCGTAAGGTTACCCCTCATATAGCAGGGGTAACCTTACGGAAACGACGTAAACGACGTCGACGCGGCGCAAATTCCTTCGGGAATCGGCGTATCAGGCTCATTTGCATAGTCAAATGAGACCTAAACGTAAACGCCACCTAGCGGTCAGCGTTGTATTGCATTTAGGATCCGACGGTGTAAGTGACTTACACCAGTCGGATCCTAGCCTAATTCCGGCGTATCTTGTTTTGCGAATACAAAACAATGATACGCCGGCGGGAATTTCAAATTATGCCGGTGTATCTGTAGATACACCGGCGTAACTCTTTTGAGAATCTGGCTCCCTGGCTACAATGTGTGGTGGTGAGGGGACTCTGGCTACAATGTGTGGTGGGACTCTGGCTACAATGTGTGGTGGGACTCTGGCTACAATGTGTGGTGGTGGGGGGGACTCTGGCTACAATGTGTGGTGGTGGGGGGGACTCTGGCTACAATGTGTGGTGGTGGGGGGGACTCTGGCTACAATGTGTGGTGGTGGGGGGGACTCTGGCTACAATGTGTGGCGGTGGAGGGACTCTGGCTACAATGTGTGGCGGTGGAGGGACTCTGGCTACAATGTGTGGTGGTGGGGGGACTCTGGCTACAATGTGTGGTGGTGGGGGGACTCTGGCTACAATGTGTGGTGGTGGGGGGACTCTGGCTACAATGTGTGGTGGTGGGGGGACTCTGGCTCCTCCACCGCTCCTGCCAATTGAAATCAATCGGACAGTGTGACTATACCGCTGGCAATGCGGTTTTAACCATTTCTTGCTAGCCCCCCGCTAGCAGCCGAAGTTGGCCGCAAATACGCCCATAGCGTTGGCGGTAAAAGTAGCAGAGTTTTACCACCGACGCTATGGGCGGCTCAGTGTGAAAGGGGTCTAATAGCAAATTGCCAAATAGAGTCTTGTCACAGTGACACCTCAGAGGAGGAGAGATTTCAGGGTGTTCAGCCTTCGCTCTGATAATAATAACTAGATATGTGCAATTCGTTTAGTTCCAAATTAGTTTTTTAACAAATTTTGACAAATTCGATTTTCGGATTTTCGAATTTCGAATTCCGAATTTAAAAATTTACGAAATTCTGAAATTTGAAATTTTCGAAAATTTGGGAAATTCGAAATTTCAGAAATTCTAAAATTCGAAACTTTGAAAATTCGAAACTTCAGAAATTAGAAAATTTGTAATTTTGAAAATTCTAAAATCTGAAATTTTAAAATTGAAAATCCGAAAATCCAAAATTCCAGGATTTGAAAGCTCGAAATTCGAGCATTCGAAAATCGGAAATTTTAAAATTCGAAATCAGAAAATTGGAAATATCAAAATTTCGGAAATTCCAAAATTTGAATTTCTAAATTCGGAATTTTGAAAATATGAAATTCCAAAATTCAAAAATCTGAAATTCGGAAATTGAAAATCCGAAATTACAGAATTCAAAAACTCGAAATTCCAAAAACTGGAAATTCCAAAATCGGAAATTAAAAAATTCTAAGCTAGGGTATTCTAAATTTCAAAAATTTGATTCTCGAAATTCAAAATCAGGGAATTCGAAAAAGCAAAATTAGGAAATTCAAAAATTCGGAAACTCGAAAATCGGAAATTCGAAAAACGTTAATTCGAAAGTTTGAAAATTTGAAATTTCAGAAATTTGGAAATGCGAAGATTCGAAATTCAGAAAATTGAAAATTACAAAAATCCGAAATTTGAGAAGCGTTAATTCGAAAAAAATGTAATTAGAAAATTAAAAAAATCTAAATTTGAAAATCAGAAAAAAAATTAAAACACTCACCCCCCCTCTTTCCTAACCTTCCGTGCCGCATGCTCGGATAAGGGTCTGGTATTTTTTTTTAAATGTTGGGATGGGGTTCCCCTTTACCACTTCATCTCCGGAAAGGATTTACCCTCTTCCTGACCAGAGCACTTTTTACGATACCGCACTGCATCACTTTAACTGACAATTGTGCAGTTGTGCTACGTGGCTCCCAAACAAAATTGACGTCCTTTTTTTCCCACAAATAGAGCTTTATTTTGGTGGTATTTGATCACCTCTGTGATTTTTATTTTTTGCACTATAAACGAAAGAAGAGCGACAGTTTTGAAAAAAAAGCAATATTTTTAACTTTTTGCTATAATAAATATCCCCCCAAAAATATATATTAAAAAAAATGTTTTCCTTCGTTTAGACCGATATGTATTCTTCTACATTGGTCAAAAAAAACCGCAATAAGCATATATTGATTGGTTTGCGCAAAAGATATAGGGCCAGATTCAGGTACATTTGTGGCGGTCTAACGTAACGCATTTACGTTACACCGCCGCAAGTTTTACGGGCAAGTGCTTGATTCACAAAGCACTTGCCTGTAAACTTGCGGCAGCTTATCGTTAATCCGTCCGGCGCAAGCCCGCCTAATTCAAATGGGGCGTGTATCATTTAAATTAGGCGCGTTCCCGTGCCGAACGTACTGCGCATGCTCCGTGTAATTTCCCGCCGTGCTTTGCGCGAAATGACGTCGCACCAACGTAATTTTTTGAACAGCGACGTGCGTTACGTCCTTTCCTATTCTCGGACGACTTACGCAGAAAACAAAATTTAAATTCGACGCGGGAACGACGGCCATACTTTAACATGGCTGGTCTAAATATAAGCCATGAAATAGCAGCCGTAACTTTACGCCGGGAAAAACCGACTAGCGACGACATAAGAGAATGCGACGACCGCGCGTACCTTCGTGGATCGCCGTAAACAGCTAATTAGCATACCCGACGCGGAAAACGACGCAAACTCCACCCAGCAGGCGCCAAAGTATTACACCTACGATCCGAAGGCGTACGAAGCCGTATGCCTGTTGGATCGAAGCCAGAAGCCGTCGTATCTTGGTTTGAGATTACGCGGCAAATTTGAAAGTACGCCGGAGTATCAGCAGATACTCCGGCGTACTTTTTCTGTGAATCTGGCCCATAGCATCTACAAAATAGGGGATAGATTTATTGCATTTTCATTATAATTTTTTTTACTAGTAATGGCAGCGATCTGCAATTTTTATCATGACTGTGACATTGTGGCGGACACATTGGACACTTTTGACAATATTTTGCGACCATTGTCTATACAAATGCACTGATTACTGTGTAAATGACACAGTTAAACACTGGGGCGATCAAGGAGTTGTCCTAGAGAGTGATTCTAACTGTGGGGGGATGGGCTACCACTGACATGACAGATCACTGCTCTCGATTACAGGGAGCAGTAGATCGCTGTCATATCCCTAGGCAGAACAGGGAAATGCCTTGTTTACATCCCCCCGTTCTGCCTTTCCGTGTCACGATCGCGGGCCACCGGCGAACATCTAGTTGGCGGGGGCTCACGGAGTACTCGGCAAATTAAAGGGGACGTACAGGTACGCCCACCGCTGCCATTGTGCCAACGTATATCAGCGTGCAGCGGTCGGCAAGTGGTTAAAATCCATACCAGATCCAAAGGGTCTGCTATGGTCTTGGGGGGGGACCCCCATGCTGTTTATTTTTACATTTTGGCGTGGGGGTTCTCCTTCAAGATCCTCAGAGCACAAGTCGCATGCCACAATTTGCATCAATTAAGACAATGATCCAACTTGGATGCAACTTTCATTGAAATCAATGGGCTGAAATCGTGCCCAAGCTGGACCAAAGTAGTGCAGGGAGCATTTTCAAAGTTGGACCAGTTAAGATGGCTCTCAAAGGTAACCATTCATTTTGACATGTCATGTGACTTGTGCTCTGGAAGTCGGAGCACTTGTCGGACCAGTGTGAACTGACCCTCATTGTCAAAGTTTAATTGAACAAGCTTAAGTTAGAAGCCAATTGGCTACCATGCACATCTGCACCAGATTTTGTACTTTTAAAACAACCCCATTGTGATATGATGGAGGGTATCTGATAACTGTGGGCTATTTTTCAACTTCTGGAAGGTGGACTAGGGTGAACAAGGGCAAAAACAGTCATCAAAAATTTAAGCAAATTTTGAAAGGTATGGCTTTTCTAAAATAATATTCTCTGATAATGCTGCTCAGTTTGCTTTTGATGAAATTAATTCAGTATGATGTACGATTTTCAACACCAGACCTTATCACCAGGATATCCTCAAAGCAATGGTAAAGCAGAGCAGTAAAACAGCCAAAATACATACATAAGCACATCAGGCTGGCAGAGATATATATTTGAGTTTGTTAGATCAAAGAAATAAACCCAGCCAAGGCCTGGGCAGTAGTCCAACACAAAGACTAAAGCCCCATACACACTATCAGTTTTCCTGAAGGTTTTTCTCTTCGGGTTTACCAAAACCATCTAATATATGGTCAAACCTTAAGGCCCCATACACACGATAGAATCCATCCGCAGATAAATCCCAGCAAATGGGTTTCTGCGGATAGATCCTATGGTGTGTACACGTCAGCGGATCTGTTTCCGCGGAGAAATCTCCTCTGGGATGGATTCCAGCAGATCGGATATTTGCTGACATGCACAACAAATCCATCTGCTGGAATCCATTCCAACGGATGGATCCGCTCGTCTGTACAGACTTACCGGATCCATCCGTCCAAAGGGATTCCCCGCACGCGTCGTAATGATTTGACGCATGCGTGGAATTCCTTATATGACAGCGTCGCGCCCGTCGCCGCGTCATAATAGCGGCGACGGCGCGACACGTCATCGCCAGAGGATTTCAGCGCGGATTTCAATGCGATGGTGTGTACACGCCATCGCATAGAAATCTTCTGAAATCCTCGAGAGGATTTATCCGCGGATACGGTCCGCTGGACCGTATCTGCGGATAAATCCTCTCGTGTGTATGGGGCCTAAGAGTTTCAATTTGTATGCAATTAGGCAAGCCCTTGCACTACATGGTTTTGGTAAACCTGAAGAGAAAAACCGCAGGAAAACTGATAGGGGCAGATCCTCGTACCATTGCGCCGGGCGCAGCGTATCTAAGATACGCTACGCCGCCGTAACTTATCTTTTTTTTTCCGAATCCTGAAAGAATTTGTGCCGTAAGTTACGGCGGCGTAGTGTATCTCGTGTGGCGTAAGGGCGCGGAATTCAAATGGATGTGATGGGGGCGTGTTTTATGTAAATACGTTGTGACCCGACATAAACAACGTTTTTTTTTAACTGCGCATGCGCCGTCCGTGGGGGTATCCCAGTGCGCATGCTTGAAATTAAACCGGAACCAGCCAATGCTTACGACGATGACGTCATTCTACGCAAATCCCTATTCGCGAGCGACTTACGCAAACGACGTAAAAAATTCTAAATTGTACGCGGGAACGACGGCCATACTTAACATTGAGTACGCCTCAGAACAGCAGCTTTAATTATATGCCGGAAAAAGCCGAACGCAAACGACGTAACTTTACGTTATAGCTAATAGCAAATAGCTAATTTCCATACTCGACACGGAAATCGACGGGAACGCCACCTAGCGGCCGCCGGAAAATTGCAGCTTAGATCCGACGGCGTACTAAGACGTACGCCTGTCGGATCTAGCCGAGATGCCGTCGTAACTTGTTTTGTGGATACCAAAACAAAGATACGACGCGCAAAATTTGAAATTACGCGGCGTATCAAGAGATACGCCGGCGTAATTTCTTTGAGGATCTGCCCCAAAGTGTGTATGGGGCTTAAAGGGTCACTAAAGGCAGAATTTTTTTTTTTAAATAACAAACATGTTATACTTACCTTCACTGTGCAGCCCGTTTTGTACAGAGTGTCCCCTAATCCAGTCTTCTGGGGACCCTCGGCGGCTGTCTTAGCTCCTCCTCCCAAAAGCTTTCTACCTTCATGCGAGCGAGCGAGCATGGTGGAAAGCTTTTGTGAGCGCGCTCCCGTGATACAGCGGCGGGCATAGCCGCCGACTGTATCACTCGGCCCCGCCCCCCGGCGCGCCGCGTCATCCGTTGTGATTGACAGCAGTGCCAGCCAATGGCTGCGCTGCTATCAATCCGTCCAGCCTAGCCAATCAACGGCCAGGCTGGGAACCGATGACCATCACATGGACGCGCGCAGGACTTTCGAGGGGTCAGGTAAGTAAAACGGGGGTTCAGGGGGGGGGGCGCTACCATCGGATGTTTTTTCACCTTAATACATAGGATGCATTAAGGTGAAAAAACATTTACCTTTACAACCCCTTTAATAAGCAGGATTGTTACTGTTACTATCATCTATCATCTGCTAGGCCTGGTTCACACTTGTGCGGGTGATTTAGGGTTGCCACCTTTTCTTCAAGTCAAACCCGAACACTGCAGCATTTTTTTTTTCATAGTGTACATAGATTAACTATGCATAAATGTTGCTATTAGTTACATTTCTGTTCATATCAAGTTAATCACAAGAGTCCCCCTTTACATCAGAGTCCACAGAGTTCCCCCTTTAAATCAGAGTCCAGAGTTCCCCCTTTACATCGGAACTCGCAGAGTTCCCTTTCACTGTAAGGGGTGACTCTGCAGACCCTGATGTAAGATAGAACTCTGGGGATTCTAACATAAGGGATGCTTTTGTGTACCGAGAGGACTCTGATGTAAGGGGGAACACTGTGGCCTCTGGTGTAAAGGGGAGCTCTGGGGTAATGAGTGCTCTGAGAACCCTGATTTACCTTAGCGTCAGGGCCGTCTTTACCACAGGGCAGGGGCCCGGAGGCCCCCAGGGCCCCAGATGGCAACCCTCCTTTTTTTATATATTTTTAAATAAAATAAAATATATTTTTTTATATATTTGTATTTTATTTTTTATTAAAGGGCCATTTTTTTTAGAGGTCTGGGGGTCCCCAGGGGCCCGTAGTTCCCCAGGGCCCCGGATGACAACCCCCCTTTTTTTATAAAAAAAAAACATTTTTTATATATTTCTTTATTTCTTTTATTTTTTATATATATATATATATATATATATATATATATATATATATATATATATATATAATATATTATTAATATTATTATTATTATTATTAAAGGACCCAGAGGTCCCCAGGGCCCTGGATGGCAACCCCCCTTTTTTTTACAATATTTTTTTTTCATATTATTTTATTTCTATTTTTTTTACATATATATATATATATATATATATATATATATATATATATATATATATATATATATATATATATATTTTTTTTTTTTTTTTTTTTTTTTTATTAAAGGGCTCAGAGGGCCCCATGTGGCAAACACCCTTTTTTATTTTTTTTATAAATGTTTATTTTTTTATTTTTGTTTATATATTTTTTTTTTTTTTTTAATAAAGGGCCTAGAGGTCCCCAGGGCCCTGGATGGCAACCCCCCATTTTTTTTAATAAATGTTTCTTTTTTATATATATTTTTTTTTATTAAAGGGCCCAGAGGTCCCGGATGGCAACCCCCTTTTTTTTGTAATTTCTTTTTATTAAAGGGCCCAGAGGTCCCCAGGGCCCCAGATGGCAACCCCCTTTATAAAAAAAAAAATATATATTTTTTATTAAAGGGCCCAGAGGTCCCCAGGGCCCCAGATGGCTACACCCCTTTTTTTTATTTCTTTCTTTATTTCTTTTTTTGTAAAGGGCCCCCCGCTTCTAAATTCTCGGCAGCCCCCCCCCCCCGGCTTCTCAATTTCAGGCGGCAGCACCCCCCCCCGGTTCTCTGCTCCAGGGGGCCCATGCCTGAAGCTGTGTAAGTGGCCCCATAATTCCTGATGGCGGCCCTACCGCCCGTTAAGCCCCTGTGCTGCCCACAAATCAGGCTGAAAATCATCAGCGGCACGCAGCCAGGGACAGTACTGCTTCCCTTCCCAGTGTTTTAAAATGTACAGCACCCCTGGCTTCCCTTTAGACGTGCACTTCTCCCTTCCTGCCACTGAGTGCTGCTTGTATATAAAAGTGAATTAGAATGTGATTTTATAACATCCCCAGTTTGCTCTTCCCGAGGCTGACTTCTTCATGTCCTGCTCCTCAAGGTATGTCACTGTTTGCTAATCTATATTGTAAATATAAGTTTTCTGTAGAGTGTGCCCAAAGTCTTTATAATATTTGATGATTCACTGCAGGTCTGGTCAGTGTTTTAAAAAGTTCTTCTATTTTACACATGGCATGGGGTCACAGCACCGTCTGTCCATTCTGCTTTAGCACCATGGGACCCCATGCCATGCCAAGTGTAAAATAGAGGAACTCTTTAAATCACAGACCAGACCTGCAGGCTGAGTAAGGCCTCAGAGCACATGGCATTACTGTCTGTATTTAACTGCTTGATGGGCTTATTTTGGGCCTGGCTGGTTCACATGTATGTGTTTTGGCGGCCCACATTTGCGCAGGCACAGCAGCCCATTCATTTGAATGGGCCACCATGCCTGCGTTTCCTGCAAAGAAAAGCGCATGCCTCATGTAATAGGCTGCGCACACGTCACACCTATGCCCATCGAGTATTGAAATACAGCACTGTCTGTCCATTCTGCTGTCTGCTGTGACTTATCTGCAGTTCCCGCACTGTCAAACTTGCTGCATTATTAGACGTTTAGGTCACGCTTTTAAAAACACAGTGCGTTTGTGTGTGCAAGAACTGCAGGTAAGTAGCATGGTGCAAAAGCAGAATGGATTTCAAGGCAACTGTATTTTTAAAATGCTGAATGCACCTTTTTTCTGCAGGAAACGAAGGCATGGCAGCCCATTCAAATCAATGGGCTGCTGTACCTGCACAAATGAGGACCGCCAAAACATACATGTGAACCAGCCAGGCCCAAAATAAACACAAAAAACTTTCACTAGCGCTCTATGGGAAAGGCTAGTGTCCCGAGGAATATGTCAACCCTCATACAGGGCGTGAGCCACCCAGTGCTGCAGAGTCAATGGTACCCGGAAGTACCAATAATACAGATATACACCAAAAAAGCAATCTGCGCTCATGGAAGTCCACAGAAATAAATCAGCCCAAAATCATGGGGGGAAAAACTCATTAATTTGCAAAGTCTATGTTGAGAAAGAACAGTCCTTTTATTAGAAATCAACTTCAAAAGCAAAGTTAACATTTAGGCAGTCTAAGTTAGATGAACTACCAACAGTGACCAGTTTCCATATTGCACATGTAGAGAATCTCCTGCAGTCTCCTACCGTCTCAAAAGGGGGTCAAAGCTCACGGCCTTGCTCTAATACACCCACCGCAGATGAAAACCACAGTACCTTGCCGGTGTGATGTATACCGGGACGCTGGTGAGGAGATGGATGTTGCCTCACTAGCTATTGCCGAGCGGTGCGGGATCTCTGTCGCCGAACGGGACGCCGGATCTCTCCGTGACTCCAGCCGCTGGGGACACGGCGCGGTGCGGTCTGTGGAAGCGGACGCTCTCCCTGTGTGAGCGCGCTGACGTCACACGTCTGAGGCGTAGCGTGGCTTCAGTGCAGGGAAATCCTGAGTGCCCTCTGGTGGGGAGATTGCAGAGTACGCTCTCCTGTGCTGGTAATTACGAAGAATCAATAAAATGAAGTTGATGGAATCATAAAATTAGGATGGAACTTCCATAAAGAGGGGAAAATAGATTAAAAATATGTCCTTGACGACGCGTTTCGCGCTTACAAGCGATTTTTCACAGTCAATAGGACATGGGCAATAGCTTTCATTATATAATCTAAAAAAGGGGAGTGGTATTATTAGGAGGAAGAGGAAATGGATACTAAAGAGGCATGTACACAAAACCAAGAGCTTTAACCCCCTGTGAACCAAAAAACAACATAAGAGAAACTTATATACACACTAAAAATATTATTAATCATCCTAATACTAATGATTATAAACATTTATACACATATATACGTAGAGCATAATAGATAGTAATGATGATTCCTCTGTCATATATAGGTATTTAGATAAAAATAAAAAAAAATATATATATATATAAATATATACTGTTGTCAATAAATAAACAAAATGACCCTAGTGGAATCATGCCATCTAGTGGCCTAAACTGATAATGGACATAAAACTATAAAAATTTTAAAATTGAAAGATAATTTGTATAAAACTTTGGAAACTGATCTATATAAAGAGGGGGCTAGATGAGGACATTGACCTTGATCTCCTCATTTAACCCCTTCGGTGCCAGTGAATCGAACATGTATATCCAGAAAACCTCCCTTCTACACAGAAGGGAGAATCTCTCATTGGTGGTGAGTGTACCCTTAGGGATATGTTCGATCACAAATACTTCCAAATGTTTAAAATCTTTATCATGACAGTGATTAAAATGTCGAGGGACACTGTGTTCCGTACATCCTTTTTTGATCAGACGACGGTGGTCGCCGATTCTGGCACGTAGTGCTCTAATCGTACGACCAACATAGAACAGACCACAAGGACACCGTAATACGTATACCACGAATTCCGTAGAACATGTCACAAACTGTTTAATACTGAATATTTTGCCAGAACGCAAGCATATCTTTTCTGTGCCATGAGTGATAAATTGGCAGGTCAAACATGCTCGTTTCTTACACTGAAAGATCCCCTTTCTGTCGTTAAAATAACTTCTGATATCCAGGGGAGAACCCGAGGGCTTCTTTAGTATCTTGCTGGGGGCCAGAATATTTTTAATTGTTCGGGCCCTACGAAAGGTGACCTGTGGGATGGCTGGAAGTACTGGGGCCAACCTCTGGTCCAAATGGAGGATCTTGAAATGTTTTTTAACAATATTGGCCACTGATTTATAGATATCATTATACGTAGTGATAAATCTGGTGGTAAACTCCTCCACAGGCTCTTTTGTGGGGATTACATTGTCAGGTGGTTCCAAAAAGAAAGAGAAAGCCTCTTTGATCAAATCTTGAGGATAACACTTTTCCTCGAATTTTTTCTGCATTAAGGAACTCTGCTCAATGTAATCCTCCTTCCTGGTACAATTTCTTTTGAGTCTATTAAATTGACCTTTGGGGATGTTCTTTTTCCATACGGGATGATGACAGCTATCAAAGTGAAGATAAGAATTACCATTGGTTGGTTTAGTATGATTTTTTGTGATTATTTGCTCTTGCTCGTGTGTTACCACTAAATCCAAAAAAAAACAGTTCATGAGGATCTATTACATGTGTGAATGTCAAGTTAAAAGTATTAGAATTACAATGTGAAAGGAAGGATAAAAAAACCTCAGACGTCCCACTCCAAATAAGAATCACATCATCTATATAACGTCCGAAGAAAACAATGTATTCGGCAAAAGGATTATTTTGCCAAATGTTTTCCTCCTCCCACTGTCCCATAGTGAGATTAGCGTATACGGGTGCATAGTTTGCTCCCATTGCTGTCCCCTTCACTTGTAAATAAAACTGATCACAGAAAGTAAAATAATTATGTTTCAAACAAAAATCAACCGCCTCTATTAGAAACTGGGACTGGAGAGAGTTGAAGTCTCCACTTTTATTGAGAAAATATTGGACCGCCCTGATCCCAACCTCATGAGGGATAGAAGTATACAATGAGGCGACATCAAGGGAGGCCCATAGATATCCTGATTCCCATTTATAATGTTTAAGGGCGTCAATTACTTCTTTTGAATCCTTTATATAGGAGGGCAGTTGTGTGACAAGGGGTTGTAGCATGTGATCAATATACATAGAAAGACCATTCAGGAAGCTATTAGTGCTAGCTACGATAGGGCGTCCCGGAGGGTCTGTGAGGGATTTGTGAATCTTTGGCAGATAATAAAAATGAGGGGTGCTACATTCAAAGGGGAGAAAAAACTGTCTCTCTCTTTTCGTGAGCACTCCTCTTTCCCACGCTGTCCCACGGAGGGGATCCTTAGATAATTTTAGGTAAGTATCTGTATCTGCTAGTAGGCGACTAGCCTCTTTCATATAGTCTGTCTTATTTTGGATAACTATACTCCCCCCTTTATCCGCCTGTTTAATAATAATCGTGGCGTTAGTTTTTAAGACCTTGAGAGCTTGATTTTCTTCTAACGTTAAATTCATATGTTTAGAATTCTTAGGTTTATCACAAAGGGCTAGCAGATCTTTATAAACCGCCTGATAGTACGTCTCAATGAATGGCCCCTTGGATGAACTTGGAAAGAAAGTGGACTTAGGTTTAAAAGAGGTGTTAAGCATAGGCGGTTCTACCTGAGACATAGGGACATCGCCCAAAATAAGCTGGAGGGGGGCCCAAAAAAAATGTTTGCCCAGGGCCCAAACATATTAAAGACGGCCCTGCTTAGCGTACTCACTTAGAGGTGGGAGAGAGAAGGGGAGAGACTTCAGCCACAGACAGGGATGGATGGTGAGCTCACTCACCCATGGCAGTCAGCTCCTCTCATCCGTATCTGAGGCTGCTGGGTTTCAAATTTTTCATCCCCACTTACATTTTCTAGGGTACAGTGCTGGGGATTGGAGTGTGGGAAGACAAAGAGGTTTAGGGGCGGGAGAATGAGGTGCAGATCGAGCTCTCTCTCCTTTCCCATCTGTGTGTGTGTTTTGGGGGGGATTGATAGTGCTGGCTTTGGGCAGTGTGAAAAACAGACACACTCAGCAACCCTGATGGGAAGCCACAGTCTGGTCTAAAATATGTGTCCGGGTCTCAGACAGTCTGAATCCCGGACGCATGATTTCAAACCCGAACTGTCTGGGTGAATTCCAAAAAGGTAGAAACTAGGGTTGTCCCGATACCACTTTTTTAAGACCGAGTACAAGTACAGATACTTTTTTTCAAGTACTCGCCGATACTGATTACCAATACTTTTTTTTAATCTCATGTGACAGTGGCACATGTGTTTTTATTTTTTTAAAAGGGCCCCCCCCCTTTTAAAAAAATAAAAACACATGTGGACCGTGTCAGTGTGTTTTTTCTTTTATTTTTTATTATTTTCTACAATAATTTGTTTTATTCTTTTTTTTTTTTTTATCAGCCCTGTTGGGGGGCTTTGGTGAGATATCACTGACTCTGTCCATTCGGAACAGTAAGGACCCGGGTTTACCTCCGCTCTCCATCCTGACAGTTCCAGAGGGTGGAGGAGGAGCACGGAGGGAGAGAGAAACATGGGGGGGACACGGAGGGAGACAGAAACACGGAGGGGGACACGGAGGGAGATGGAAACACAGAGGGGGACACTGAGGGGGAGGGAGCAGCACGGAGGGGGACACACGGATGGAGATGGCAGCACAGAGGGGGACACACAGATGGAGATGGCAGCACAGAGGGAGAGAGCAGCACGGAGGGGGACACCTGGATGAGATGGCAGCAAAACAGAGGGGGGCTGGAGGAGGACACGGGACAGTCAGCGGTGATCGTGTGAGGGAGAGTTACAAGCACCGATCACCGCTGATTTTAAAAGCAGCTGAAATCTATACAGCGGTGATCGGTGCTTGTAACTCCCCCACACACTGATCACCGCTGACTGTACAAGTATCAGGTGAAGCATCGGGAGCATTTGCCCGAGTACAATACTCGGACAAATGCTTGGTATCGGTACCAATACCGATACTAGTATCGGTATCGGGACAACCCTAGTAGAAACCCTAGGGTTATTCTCACTGCTGTGCCCCTGAATGGACTGCTGTGCACACACTATGCACAGCTCTCAGAGCCACAGAAGCCAGGCTTAAAGATTAAAGCTTGTGAATGCTGGGATGAAGGAGATCAAAATCAACAAGCATTTTATTATTAAAGCTTTATTATTAAAGCTCATGAACATGGTAGTAAGGGGGGCACACAGCGTGCAGAGGCTCTGTAAAAAAAAAAAACGTTCCAGAAACCCACCCAGACTGTCTATTTTGGGGAATATGTCCATGTATGTGCTTTAAGCAAGACACCCCTCCCTACACACACATACATACATACATGTGTACAGCCACATCTTCTAAATGCTATCTATGGACATCTGTACAGCAGCTGCGGGTCCTCTGGACATTTCTACGGAGGCTTTCAACGCGTTACTGCCCCCTTTTGACCATGTACATGAGCCATAATAATTCAGCCAAGTATCTACCCAAGTTCCAGAGAAATTATAATGTACGTGTCAAGCCACTGAACAAATATAACAGGCAATGGCACAGGGTAAACATTTTGCAAAAACTAGGACACTATGAGGTAGTAACAGAAGAAGGAAAGAAGAAAGCTGGGAAGGAATTATACCAAAAAACGACATTACAGACACATAGGTTGGACTTGATGGACTTGTGTCTTTTTTCAACCTCACCTACTATGTAACTATGTAAGATGCAGCAACAACACAGCAAGCAGAACAGCAGGAAGTGACTTCAGAAAGCAGAGAGATTGTAATGCACAATGATTTATCAGTATCTGTAGAATAGAAGCATTGCCGATCCTGACCTCCCTGGGGCCCTAAGCAAAATTACATGTCACATTAAAGTTGAGAACCGGGGGGGGGGGGGTGGTGGGCGCTGCCAACAGTGAGGGGGGGAGGGGGTTGCTGACTTCTTACCTCTTCTCCCTCTAGTAATTTGGGGGGTCCTCCGCAGCTTTGCGGGACCCTAAGCGGCTTGCATAGTGAGCCTATAGGGCGGATGGGCCCTGTGTAGAGGTACTGCATGTAGGTGTGGACACATTGGGCCAGATCCACAGTGAGAGTACGCCGGCGTACTTTCAAATTTCCTGCGTCGTATCTTTAGTTTGAATCCTCAAACCAAGATACGACGGCATCTGGGTTTGATCCGACAGGCGTACGGCTTCGTACGCCTTCGGATCGTAGATGCAATACTTCGGCGTCCGCTGGGTGGAGTTCACGTCATTTTCCGTGTCGGGTATGCAAATTAGCTATTTCCAACGATCCACGAACGTACGCGCGGCCGTCGCATTCTATTACGTCGTCTCTAGTCTGCTTTTTCCGGCGTATAGTTAAAGCTGGTATTTTGCGGCGTATAGTTAGATTTGCCATGTTAAGTATGGCCGCCGTTCCCGCGTCGAAATTTGAATTTTTTCTTTTTTTTGCGTAAGTCGTCCGTGAATTGGGATGGACGTAAGTCACGTCTAAGTTTAAAAAATTACGTCGTTGCAACGTCATTTCGCGCAATGCACGGCGGGAAATTTTGAAACGGAGCATGCGCAGTTCATTCGGCGTGGGGACGCGCTTCATTTAAATGAAACACGCCCCCTAATCGCCGATTTGAATTCCGCCGCCAGAAATACACTACGCCGCCGTAACTTTCGGCGCAAAATCTTTGAGGATTTGAAACAAAGCCAAGTAATTTATGGCGGCGTAGCGTATCTCTGATACGCTGCGCCGGTGCCGATCTATGTGGATCTGGCCCATTATATGTAACTTAAAGCGGGATTCCACCCGCAATTTCTTTTTTTTTTAAGTCAGCAGCCACTAAAAGTGTAGCTGCTGACTTTTAATAAGGACACTTACCTGTTCTAGTCGCCCACTATGTCGGTCCCCCAACGGCACTCGCTGGCGATCGCTCAGTTCTGGCGCCTTCATTCTTACTAAGGGAAACAGGTAGTGAAGCTTTACGGCTTCACTGCCCGTTTCCTACTGTGCATGCGCGACTCGCAAGACGCTTTGTGAATGGGCGGCTGCCTCCTGGGGGACACACAGTTCCCAGAAAGCAGCGCGGCTCATTCACAAGAAGACACGGCGATGTAGGACGAGCCTGAAGATCCTCCGCGGTGGAAGAAGAGGCAGAAGAGCTACTTCCGCATAGCAACAGCCCTTTCAGGTGAGTATAAAAAAAAAAATCAATTTTTTTTTATTTTAGGATTTTTAGTGGGAAAAAAACGGGTGGAACTCCACTTTAAGCAGGCAGACCATTCAGAAAGATAACTCATCTAAAACATTATGTTTAATGTACAATCTCTCTTTATAGTTCATTACAGTTTTAGATCACTTGTATTTTTAGGGTGAATGGTGCAGTACAGCTCTGACTGCTTGATAAAATGAACTACTCAGAAAGCTGGCTAAGCTACCTGTATACATCTCGTTTATTTATTTATTTTGTTTTAACTGAGTGTACCATTTTTAAAGAATATGCTACTATTTTAAGAACAAATAGATACTAAATCAGAAATACTTTACCATATTCATAGAATTACATTTGTCCTGACAACATGCCAAAAGATAAAGCGAGGCTCTAGTTACACAGGAGGAAACAATATATTGTTGGCTCTGCACAGAATGAAGAAATGCAAGGACTGCCCAAAATAAATCTGTCTCGGGTATAAATCTGTGAAAAAAATGTATACTACTTCATTAACAAGTTCTCATTGGTGTTATGTACAGTTAGAACAGGCATATTATGTGTTTGAATGATTTTATTTTAACCCCTAGATTACCACAATTGATATGCATATTGATGTTCTCAGAGAACCAATCTGCATGTTTTCTGATCTTGTGATTACCATGAAAATCATTCATGATGATCACTGGAACTGTGTTGGCATGTTAGTTTGCAAAAAAAAAGATCTCTGCCAGAAGATGTCACTGTTACTGTGTTAAAAATGCACGTTAATAGCGTCCCTTGTACCTCCAATTGCCTTCAGGTTCACTTCTATGTAGGTAAAATTAGGAAAACTAATAAATATAGTTAATTGATATCTATAGTAAATAGATTTTTTAGGTTATAACTATGATAGTTCTTATTGTTCATTAGCACTTTTACCGCCGTCAACCTTACATGAGTGGGAGGTTTACTCACACTCCTGGAGGCTGAAATGTTATTTTAGGGTCCCGGTATCGTTTTTCCCAGCCAGTATGGCCAGTTTAAAATCTGCATTCCATTAGCTACATTGGAAGGCAGGTGACACATCAGGGGTCTTTTATATCCCTGATGTCTCATAAGGAGAACATAAAAAAAAGTACTTCGATTTTGCATCTATGCTGTGAAAAAGTCTCATGCCCCGTACACACCATCACTTTATGTGATGAAAAAAAATGACGTTTTTAAAAACGTCACTTTAACTACTTAACCCCCGGACCATATTGCTGGTCAAAGACCAGAGCACTTTTTGCGATTCGGGACTGCGACGCTTTAACTGACAATTGCGCGGTCGTGCGACGTGGCTCCCAAACAAAATTGGCGTCCTTTTTTTCCCACAAATAGAGCTTTCTTTTGGTGGTATTTGATCACCTCTGCGGTTTTTATTTTTTGCGCCATAAACAAAAATAGAGCGACAATTTTGAAAAAAAATAATATTTTTTACATTTTGCTGTAATAAATATCCCCCAAAAATATCTAAAAAAAAATTTTTTTCCTTAGTTTAGGCCGATACGTATTCTTCTACATATTTTTCGTAAAAAAAATCGCAATAAGCGTTTATTGATTGGTTTGCGCAAAAGTTATAGCGTTTACAAAATAGGGGGTATTTTTATGGCATTTTTATTAATATATTTTTTTTACTAGTAATGGCGGTGATCAGCGATTTTTTTTCGTTACTGCGACATTATGGCGGACACTTCGGACACTTTTGACAAATTTTTGGGACCATTGGCATTTTTATAGCGATCAGTGCTATAAAAATGCATTAGATTACTATAAAAATGCCACTGGCAGTGAAGGGGTTAACACTAGGGGGCGGGGAAGGGGTTAAGTATGTTCTCTGGGCGTGTTCTTACTGCTTTGGCCTCACTAGGGGAAACACTGATCTTCTGTTCATACATTGTATGAACAGAAAATCAGCATTTCCCCCGCTGACAGGACCGGGAGCTGTGTGTTTACACACACAGCTCCCGGTCCCCGCTCTGTAACGAGCGATCGCGTGTGCCCGGCGGCGATCGCGCCCGCCGGGCACACGCACGGGAGTCGGGGGCGAGCGGGGGGCGCGCGCCTCCGGCGGCGCGCACGCGCCCCCTAGTGGCCGCTCGAAGAGCGGACGTATAGCTACGGGCTCTCGCCCAGGAGAGCCGACCTGCCGCCGTATAATGACGGTGGCTGGTCGGCTAGTGGTTAATTGACCGTGTGTGGGGGAAAACGTAGTTTTATGTCTTCTAAAATACGACCAAAAAAAATTGAAGCATGCTTCAATTTTATGTGTCGTTTTTCAAAACGTCAACTTTCACTTCACAGAAATTGACCGTGTGTAGTAAAAAACGTAGTTTAAAACAACGTTTTTTCACCCGCGCATGCCCAGAAGCTAGTTATGAAGCAAGCTTCAATGGAAAAAGTGGTGAGAATGTAACCTCGCTTTGCTAGAGCATTGTGAGAAAAACGATGGTGTGTAGGCAACTTCGTCTTTGAAAATTGAAGTTTCAAAAACATCATTTTTTACTTCACAGAAAATGTCGTTTTTTTTCATCACATAAAGTGATGGTGTGTACGGGGCATCACACATGTGGTATCCCCATACTTTGGAGGAGTAGTAGAATGTGTTTTGGGATGTAATTATACTTTGTACACGTGCCTATGCTGTGTGTGAAACATTTCCAGAACATTTTGACCAAAAAAACCTCATCATGCCTCTTACTAGATGCCTACTTTAAAAAAAAAATGGTCATTTTGGGGACATTTGAACTATTCTGTCATTTTATGGCATCAAGAAATGAGTCTTTCACACATACTAAATAAGACACACACATTTGTGTTTTTTTCCACCAAGGAAATGTAGCAGAATACATTTTGGCTTAAATTTATGAATAAATATGATTTATTTGGAAAGTTTTATAACAATAAATAATAAATAAGATTTTTTTTCTAAATTGTTGGTCTTTTTGGTGGTTAAATACCAACAAAAGAAGGCTCTGTGTCTCAAAAAATTATATGAGATTCATTTGGATACAGTATTGCATGACTGAGTAATTGTCATTCAATGTGCACTCAACCAGCTTGTCAGATTTTTTCCATGCCGGCAGCAGTTACCATTGGGCTCTGCCGACAAGGAAGGCTGACTGTGCTCCCTGCCAGTAGAATACAATAGCCCTGGGGGAGGGCTTCCCCCATCAACACTGTATTGATTGTGGAATTGAGCAATTTTCTTTCCTTTCACCCATGGATAGCACCTTGTCCTCATGTTGATGAGATGAAGACAAGGGCCTTTTCTCTTTTCTCTTCCTACAACCCTGGTCCAGCGGTTGAGGGGAGTGACTTATTAGAATCTGGAAGGCCCCTTTAACAAGGGCAGGGAGAAGTGGGGGTCAGTCAGTGGGAGACAAGCATCATTTTATTCCCTAAATACGGGCAGCAGCCATCCTTCTTCGCGATTGACATGAATCTACATCTCTTGTCGATGTGATTTTTTTACTTTTTTAATAAAGGACTTGTCAAAAGTTTTGGTGTGTTTATTTCTAGGGTACATTGTATGGATTTTGGAGGGAGTGTGAAGTCCCCCCAAAATCTACCAGAACTGAGGAGCCTGGAATGAATGAATTGTGGGGTTTCGTTTAGATTCTGCTGTCAGCAGGGAGTACCCCACTGACAGCAGATGAGTCACTAGTTTTTAAAGGAAATCGCAAGTGCCGGCTTCTTAAAGCGGATCTTCACTGCATCTGAGCACAAACCAAAACGCTATTTAACCACTTAAGCCCAGGATCATTTTGTTGCTAAATGACCGGGCCACTTTTTGCGATTTGGCACTGCTTTGCTTTAACTGACAATTGCGCGATCGTGCGACGTGGCTCCCAAACAAAATTAAAGTCCTTTTTTCCCCACAAATAGAGCTTTCTTTTGGTGGTATTTGATCACCTCTGCGGTTTTTATTTTTTGTGCTATTAACAAAAATAGAGCGACAATTTTGAAAAAAAAATCAATATTTTTTACTATAATAAATATATCCAAAAAATATATAAAAAAATAGAATTTTTTGTACTCACCGTAAAATCCTTTTCTCTGTCATCCATGGACGGACGGACACAGCTCCTTAAATCTTGACAAGTGGGTTATGTTCCTGTTCACACGAGAGGACTAGGCAGAAACATGTTAGATAATTAAATACTTAAATTACTTTAACAGAGTTGAACAGCCCCGCCCATGGGGCAGTCCCTCCGGACACAACCCTCCTCCCTGCAGTATGCAGCCTCAGTTTGTAACACGCAGTACAAACCTAAAAAGGAGGGGTGGGAGCTGTGTCCGTCCATGGACGACAGAGAAAAGGATTTTATGGTGAGTACAAAAAATCCTATTTTCTCTTATCGTCCATGGACAGACACAGCTCCTTAAATCTTGACAAGTGGGACGTCCCCAAGCAGTGTCAAAAAACGAGGGGTGGGAACAGTATCAGTAAAACCAATTCAACTTCACCCCAAAACAAGCAGAGCTCCTCAATAGAGGGGGTTACAACTTTGAACAGCCGCCTGCAAAACCTAGCGGGCAAAAGAAGCATCAGAAGATGCACTCACAGCAACCATGTAAAAGTTTTAAAAAAATGTGAACGGACGACTAAGTCGCCGCCTCGCACACCTGTGAGACAGACACTTGTAGGTAGATTCACAAAGAGTTAGGCCGGCTTATCAGTAGATAAGCCGACCTAACTCAGAATCTACGCCGACTTATGTTTAAGCGTATGCTCAAACAGAGATACGCTTAAACATATCTAAGATAGGACGGCTTGCGCCGTCCTATCTTAGATTGCAAAATTTCGGATGGCCTCTAGATGGCGCTTCCATTGCGGTCGGCGTAGAATATGTAAATGAGTTGATACGCCGATTCACGAACGGACGCCTGGCCGACGCAGTTCTTTTACGCCGTTTACGTAAGAGATAGGCCGCATAAAGTTAGAGCTAGGCCCTATTGGAATAGTAATGTCAAGTATGGCCGATGTTCCCGCGTCGAAATTCTAATTTTTTACGTCGTTTGCGTAAGTCGTCCGTGAATCGGGATTTATGTCGTTTACGTCCACGTCGAAATCAATAGGCCCGTGCGGCGTACTTAGCCACAATGCACACTGGGAAATGTAGGCGCCTGGCGCATGCGCAGTTATAAAAAAAATTTAAAAACGTGAGGTCAAGCGCCATTAGCATAAAACACGCCCCCCTCAAACACATTTGAATTAGGCGCCCTTACGCCCGCCGATTTAGGCTACGCCGACGTAACTTAGCAGGCAAGTACATTGTGAATCATGTACTTGCCTCACTAACTTACGGCGGCGTAGCTTAAATTCCTTAAGCTACGCCACCGCAAAGTTACGACAACATACCTGAATCTACCTAACGATGTTGGAAAACCCAGGAAGCACCAATTGCCCTGGTCAAAAGTGCCAAGACCAGAAAGGGGGCGCCCGCCCCCTAAGAGCATAGGCCTGTATGACGATCTGTCTGATCCACCGAGAAATGGTGGCTGACGAGACCGCCAGGCCCTTTTGTGGACCAGATACCGACACATAAAGTGCATCAGTTCTCCGAAACGGAGCCACAGCGCACAGGTACACCCGCAAAGCGCGTACCACGCCTAAAGTATGAAGCGCAACCTCATAGGATGCGCCAGCCGAGGACATAAGGATGGAAAAACAATGTCCTCATTCAGGTGAAAGGCCGGAAACCACCTTCGGAAGAAAGGAAGGTCGCGGAAGCACCACCGCCTTATCCTTATGGAGGATCAAGTATGGTGACTTGCAAGACAAGGCCGCCAACCCAGGAAGCCTTCTGACAGAAGTAATGGCCACCAAAAAGGCCACCTTCTGAGATAATGTCAAGAGAGGAATATCTCTGATGTTTTCAAAGGGAGGTTTCTGAAGAACCGAGAGCACCAGAGTCAAAACCCATGGGGGATGAGGTGGATTAAGAGGGGGGAAGTTTATGACGAAACCCCTTGCACAAAGGTACCCACCAGAGAATGGGCCGCCAAAGGCCACTGAAAAAAACACAGCCAAGGCTGAAATCTGCCCTTTAAAGGTGCTTAAGGCAAGTTTCTGATCCACTCCACGCTGTAAAAACAGCAGGACCCTGGACACCGAGTACGTCCATGGACGCCACCCCATGTCTTCGCACAAAGAGATGTAGGCCTTCCAGGTGCGATGGTAGATCCTCCTGGAAGAAGACTTCCATGCCCTCAGCATGGTTGAGATGACTGAGTCGGACAGACCCCGGTCTCTTAAAACCTGGCTTTCAATAGCCATGCCGTGAAAACCAGCGACCGTAAAACAGGATGAAGTATGGGACCTTGAGACAGAAGGTCCTCCCGCATTGGCAACCGCCAGGGTACATCAGGTACACGAGATCGGCATACCAAGGACGCCGAGGCCAATCTACAGCGATTGGAATCATCGGGATCCCCTCGGCCTCCACTCTGCGGAGCAGCCGAGGAAGCAACTTCGATGGGGGTAAGGCATAAAGTAGCCGATACTGACCCCACAGGGCCACCAACGCGTCTGACGTGTCTGCACAGGGATCACTAGACCTGGCCACGAACTTCGACACCTTGCGGTTGAGATGAGCGGCCAGGAGATCCACGCCCTGTGAGCCTCACCTCCGCAAGGGAGTTGAAACACCTCTGAGTGCAAAGACCAGTCGCCCTGGTCCAGCATCTGGCGATTCAGGTAGTCCGCCTGCCAGTGTACCTGATGGTAGACATAAGCCACAGCAGTGGCCTTGTCCGACTGAATCCTGATCGGGCAACCTTGCAACCTCCTCGACGAGGCATAGCCTGATCGTCTGGAATTCTAGGACATTGATCGGTAGACAGGAGTCTGCTAGAGTCCAGCGACCCTGGGCTGACAGGACCCCCAGACGTCCCCCCAACCCGTGAGGCTGGCATCCGTCGTAATCACCATCCATTGAAAAGGAAGAAACGACTTCCCAGACCGAAGAGTCAGGAATCTCAGCCACCAATTCAGAGAGACCTGAATCTGACAATCTAGAGACAAGGAAAGTTTTTGTTCCACTTGGACAGTATCTCCTTCTGCAAAACACGAGTGTGGAATTGGGCATACGGTACCGCCTCAAAGGAGTCTACCACCAGGCCCAGGACTCGCATGCAAAAACGGAGAGACGACCATTTGCGTGATGCCAACACCTTCACTGCAGACAGAAAAGTCTGCAATTTCCGAGGAGTCCAGAATCAACCCTAGGTACTACAAATGCTGAGTCGGAACCAGGACCGACTTCTGAATGTTTAACACCCACCCGATTTCTTGGAGGGTCTGGCTGGGTATAGACACATCCTCCTCTAATTCTGAGCCAGAAGCTACTCTCAGAAGAAGGTGGTCTAAGTAGCCCATGATGGCAATGCCTCGCTGTCTCAGCAAGGCTAGAATCGGTGCGAGCACCCTGATGAAAACTCTTGGTGCTGACACTAGACCAAAAGGAAGGGCCACAAACTGATAGTGGTCCTCCCCTATCGCAAAAAGCAGAAACCTCTGGTGACTTGTGCAAATTTGGACATGCAAGTATGCGTCCTTGATGTCCAAGGACGCCAGAAAGTCCCCCGGATGGAGCGCAGCTACCAACGAACGAATAGATTCCATGCGGAACTTCCCTACTCTCACAAAGGCATTTAGGGATTTGAGGTACAAAATTGGAAGGACCCCGTCCTTCTTCATGACTATAGACAGATTAGAATAGAATCCCTGAAACCTCTCGTCCTGCGGGACGGGTAAAATTACTCCGCAGCTTAGCAAGTCCTACACTGCCCCAGCAGGGCAGACCGACAAGCCGGAAGGAGAGGGAGACTTGAGGGAAAGAATCTGTTCGGTGGACAGGAAAAAAACTCTATCTTGTACTCCGAAGAGACCACCTCGCAGACCCACTGGTCGGAGAACAGTGACGACCAGTGAACTGACGAAAAATACTGCTTCTGAGCGGGGAATGAAGGAACCGGCTCACGGCGCGGCTCCTTTTCCCTGGTGGACTGAGGGAGGAGAGTGTTCTTACCCCCAGAGACATCCTTGATAATGTCCTCCAGTGAGGTACCAAAAAACCTCCCACCCCTGAAGGGTAAACCAGCCAGGGCTTTTTTGGATGCTTGGTCAGCAGACAAGCATTTCAGCCAAATCAGGCGGCGCAAAACCACCGCTGAAACAGAGGCTCTGGGTATCAAGGATGCTGCATCCCGTGTAGCATCACAGACATATACAAGACCCTGGACCAACTGGTTGGCCAGTCTAACAAATTAGGGAGGGAGCTGGTGCTCCTCCACAGTCTGGTGCAAAACCTTGCCCATTCAGTGAGTGTCTGAGACACCATTGTTACAGCCACAATAGGCCACAATGCAGACCCCAGCATGGTAAACATGGAGCGGGTCAGGGCCTTGGACCTCCTATCAGTATGGTCCTTGAAGGCAGGGGTTCATTCTATAGGGAGAGTGGTCACCCCTTTTTAACCGGGCACCGGGGGTCCACTACCCCAGGAGAAGCCTATTTTTTTTTAAACTCTCCTCAAAAGGGGTACCGAACCTCCAGGCGCTGAGGAACTACAAGGACTTCTGCGGTCTTTCCCATTCCTTATCAATGAACTTGTCAAAAGAAAAGGACATAGAAGGAAAAACTTTCACAGAGCGGTCTGATTTGTGTGCACAAAAAAGACCGAGCCCTCAGAGGATACCTCCGCTGCACAATACAGCATAAGCGAGTTCCTTACAGCAGTAATAAGCGCCCTGTCACTGACCCAAGTGAGGAGTCCTCCTCATAAGGAAGGCCCTGGTCCACTTACACAGACAACACAGAACCAGGGACTTGACAGCCAGGTCCCGGTCTGAGTCAGGGCAGTCCCCAGGGGATGGTGGGGGAGGGAGGGGGAACTTTCAACCCCCCCCTAACACCTGCACACCGCTCCAACAAAGTTTCCGTGAACCACAGATGCAGGAGCCCCAGCTGCCACCTCTGGCACGTCTTGGGGAGGAAGAACCAGACACTGACTCCATCTAGACAGCTCTCAGGGACCCATTTCAGACCTGAATAAATCCCACCCTCCTTGCTGCGCTGACCGGGGGTTACCCAGGGGACTCACCAATCACAGGAGTAGACCGTTCAGCGCTGCTGCCTACCCTCAGAACACAGCGTGATCAAAAATTGGGAGGAGATCTGTGCTGCACACTGTATAAGCCTAGCACTAGAGGCCAAAACCACCTCCAAAATGGCCGCCGGATGCCTCAGATAGAGCAGAAAATGGCCGACCGCAATAGTAAGCTGCGCCATAGCACGACCACAACAAAATGGCCGCCAATGGTAATTCACAATGGTAACAGTAGGCTACAAAAAAATGTCACCGGCACCGCACAAATGGTGGCAAAACGCTGCGACGTGGATGAGAAGGCCTAATGAGGCCTTTCTGAAGCAAACACGCCCCCACAGAAAAAACACAGGCCCAGGCACCTCGGCAGCAATAGAACAGCAGGGGGAAAAATGACAGAGAGCAGGGAAGGGAGGACAGGAGAACCCCCCAAACCCCAAGGAATGCTCAGCCGTACCGACCCGCCGAAGTGGGAAGGACTGTACTTACCCGTCCATGCGAGGACCCACTGACGCATTCCTGACAGGCATACACCGCGTAGGAGAAGCTGTCGGCCCGGTCCACTGTGAGTGAGACAACACCACAGCCCAGTCATATGTGGACCCTGGAGCCAAAGCTCACCGGCCACCCCAGGAGTCATGGGGTATGTCGTGGCAGACTCAGCCTCTTTGCAAAGGTGTGCTCACGCTCGCTGGTCGGACTGAGGAGACTATATATCCAGTCTATATATCTATATATCCAGCCTGTCTCTCAGCCGATAGTTGATAGAAGATTCTTCAAGAAGAAAATAAAATAAAAGAAAAAGAAAGATTTCCTCAGGGCGCTGGGCCCAAAGGGAGCCATACATCCTTCTCCTTTGCTAGGCAGAAAGAAACTGAGGCTTCATACTGCAGGGAGGAGGGTTATGTCCGGAGGGACCACCCCCTGGGCGGGGCTGCTCAACTCTGTTAAAGAAACATGTATTTAATTATCTAACATGTTTCTGCCTAGTCCTCTCGTGTGAACAGGAACATAACCCACTTGTCAAGATTTAAGGAGCTGTGTCCGTCCATGGACAATAAGAGAAACATATTTTTTCCTCAGTTTAGACCGATACGTATTTTTCTACATATTTTTGGTAAAAAAAAATGGCAATAAGCGCTTATTGATTGGTTTGCGCAAAAGTTATATCTTCTACAAAATAGGGGATTGTTTTATGGCATTTTTATTAATATTTTTTTTTTGCTAGTAATGGCGGCGATCAGCAATTTTTATCGTGACTGCGACATTATAGCGGACACATTTTTGGGACCTTTGTCATTTTTCACAGCGATCAGTGCTATAACAATGCACTGAATACTGTGAAAATGACACTGGCAGTGAAGGGGTTAACCACTAGGTGGCGCTGTAGGTGTTAAGTGTGCCCTAGTGAGTGTTTCTTACTGTAGGGGGGATGGGCTGTGTGTGACAAGACAGTCATCACCACTTCCGATTACAGGAATCGGTGATCACTGTCATTGTCACTAGGCAGAGCGGGGAGATGCTTGTTTACATTAACATCTCCCCGCTCTATCTCTCCGCGAGACGATCGCGGGTATCCCCGCGGCGATCAAGTCCACGGTACCCGTGGTTGAGTTCGCGGAGCTCACGGCAGGGGACGCACGCGCTCCGCCGACTGCACGTGCGTGCAGAATGGCTCTTCGTTAAAGGGGACGTATATATACGTTCTTTTGCCCAATAGTGCCAGTGGGCCGGATTCAGATACATTGGCGTATTTGTCCGGCCCGCGTAACATATGTCCGATACGTTACGCCGCTCTAACTTTGGGCGCAAGTTCTATATTCACAAAGAACTTGCACCCTTAGTTAGAGCAGCGTAGCGTATGTGTTGTGGCGTAAGGCCGCGTAATTCAAATGGGCATATAAGGGGCGTGTTTTATTTAAATTTCCCTTGACCCCGCGTTTTTTACGTTTTACTTGAACGGCGCATGCGCCGTTCTTGAAAACATCCCAGTCGGCATGCTCGAAAATCCGCCGCAAAACGTCATTGCTTTCGACGTGAACGTAAATTACGTCCACCCGTATTCGCGAACGACTTACGCAAACGACGTAAAAAATTTAAAACTTGGCGCGGGAACGACGTCCATACTTAACATTAGCTACCCCTCACATAGCAGGGGTAACTATACGCCGGAAAAAGGCGAACAAGTAATTATGATATACTTTACTATCTATTTACTAATGCTAGCAGCATGAGGATTCAAAATATTAAATATTTATTGGGAGAGTGAAGTTCCACTTTAAAATCCAGCTAAGTTAGTGCAGAAAAATCATTTTTTAACTAACATATCATACCATTTAAAGGAATATATAGAGGTGTCTCTTTAAGATTTTTTTTCTGTTTTAGTCAGAGTCCATATTTACCTATCTTCCATAAGGTAGGAAACACAAGCAATAAAAATCAAAGCCTGTTGGTGGCATCTCAAATCTTCAGTGGCATGAGTATCATGTGAATCCAGTAACACAGTTAGTGTTTCTCCTATACTGCCTTCTATCTGAATCATACTCTTATTCAAAATATCATATACCTCTGTAAAAAATAAGTGATTCAGCTAATCGTCAGCTCTTAAACATATATATATGCGCAATCCAGTGTAATAAAAACTATGACAATGTGAGCATAAACATACAGTTTAAAAAAAACTGCAAATAGCATCTGTGTTTGGGGCCGCGCATCCACTCCTGCATGCCTGTCAAATTAGGACACGTGGCCATGTCCATGCCGCTGTGTCTGTTCACTTCCATAGACTGCCTTCATGCAGCTCCTGGTAACCACAGGCGCAAACACAAATACTTAATTCCTGCGGTACAGTTGGCAGCCCCCGTGTGAATGAGACCTATTACAGCAATAAAGTGGTATTGAGCTCAAAACCCCAAATTTTACATATTACCAATCCTTAGATGTGGTGGCTGCATTCATTTTCTTTTAGACTCTTTTCCCTCTGTTTTCATATGGTGATCTGACCAATAACACATCTCCTGTATTAAGCCTAATACATTAAAAAAAAAAAAAAAAATGTTGTTCAGCCCAGTTCAGGAGGAGATCCTGTGCTAACAATCCAATGTTAGTAAAGTGATATCCCCTAGTCAGCTATTGTTCTGATAGAGGGACACACTGGTCAGATGCTGATTGGCAGACCTTTTTCAGTCATTGCCCTCCGACAGAAGTCGGGCCATGTGTCAGACAGTTTCTACTGAAACGGCCGATACAGCCCGATATTTGGTCCATGTGTACAGCCCTTTAGAGTGCTTAGACTCTGGATGAAGAAGCAACAGAGACACCTTTGGTTAACCAGTTTAGTTAAACAATCTTCATTTTTGGCAATAAAATTACTTAAACCCCCAGAACATATATTAATAATATATCATATATTTTCCGAAAGCAGAGTAGAAGATGATAGTTGAATTTTTTTTTATCGAATGATATTTGCACAACTGTTTATTAAACGGAAATTATGAGGAAAAAATATAATACAATTATTTTTAGTGCAAACACACAGAATATAATTAAGAAAATGTGCAAAAAAATGTTTTAAATGTGTGACAGCTGCCCTTTTAAGTGTAAGAACTAAGGGCCTGATTCCCAAAAAAGCTGCCTAAGTTAACTTTCAGCAGTTAAGTTACACTGACTTAAAATTTCTACCTAAGTGCCTGATCCACAAAGCACTTACCTAGAAATTTCAGGCCGTGTAACTTAAGTGCCGCCGTCGCAAGGTGGTCCTCCTCTCCGGGGGGCGTTTAAAATTTAAATAAGGCGCGCTCCCGCGCCGGCCGTACTGCGCATGCGTGTGACGTAATTTTCCCGACGTGCAGCGCGCGAACGTAATTGACGCCGGGCTTTGTGGATTGCGACGGGACACTAAAGTTGCGACGGGTGAAAAAAAATATACGCGCCGGGAAAACAAATAATTATAAAAAAAAATGACAGCGTCGCTCAGCATGCATTCCTGAGACGGAGAACTCCATGCCAATTTTCAAAGAAAAAACCGGCATGGGTTCCCCCCCCCAGGAGCATACCAGGCCCTTAGGTCTGGTATGGGTTGTAAGGAGACCCCCCCACGCCGAAAAATCGACGTAGGGGGTCCCCCTACAATCCATACCAGACCCGTATCCAAAGCACGCTACCCGGCCGGTCAGGAAAGGGAGTGGGGACGAGCGAGCGCCCCCCCCCTCCTGAGCCGTGCCAGGCCGCATGCCCTCAACATGGGGGGTTGGGTGCTCTGGGGCAGGGGGGCGCACTGCGGGCCCCCCCACCCCAGAGCACCCTGTCCCCATGTTGATGAGGACAGGACCTCTTCCCGACAACCCTTGCCGTTGGTTGTCGGGGTCTGCGGGCGGGGGCTTATCGGAATCTGGGAGTCCCCTCAAATAAGGGGGCCCCCAGATACCGGCCCCCCACCCTAAGTGAATGGATATGGGGTACATCGTACCCCTACCCATTCACCTGGAGGCAAAAAGTAAAAGTTATTAAACACACAACACAAGGGTTTTTAAAATAATTTATTAGTCTGCTCCGGAGGCCCCCCTGTCTTCTTTATTAGCTCTAATACCAGGGGGGGCTTCTTCTTCCGCTCTCCGGGGGTCTTCTCTGCTCTCCGGGGGGGGTTTCTTCTTCCGCTCTCCGGGGGGGTCTTCTCCGCTCCCTGGGGGTCTTCTTCTATCTTCGCCGCTCTCCACTGTTGACTCGGCGAACCCCGGTTCTTCTGCAGCTGTCCGGTGCCTTCTTCTTCAGCGCTGGCTGCCTGCTATCTTTGTGGGTTAGCTCAATTACTAACAGGCAGCCAGCGCGGTCTTCTGTGACGTCAGGTTCTTCTTCTCCCCTCTTCCGATGTTGACTCGTCGCCTCTTGACACTGCAATGATGGAAGCGCGCCTTGCATCCCATTTATATAGGCATCACCGTCCCATCATGCTCCGGTAGGTACCCACGTGGTGGGTGCACGTGGGTAGGCACCCACCACGTGGGTACCTGCCGGAGCATGATGGGACGGTGATGCCTATATAAATGGGATGCAAGGCGCGCTTCCATCATTGCAGTGACAAGAGGCGACGAGCCAACATCGGAAGAGGGGAGAAGAACAGAAGAGAAGAACATGACGTCACAGAAGACCGCGATGGCTGCCTGCTAGTAATTGAGCTAACACACGAAGATAGCAGGCAGCCAGCGCTGAAGAAGAAGGCACCGGACAGCTGCAGAAGAACCGGGGTTCGCCGAGTCAACAGCGGAGAGCGGCGAAGATAGAAGAAGACCCCCGGAGAGCGGAGAAGCCCCCCCCGGAGAGCGGAAGAAGAAACCCCCCCCCCCGGAGAGTGGAAGAAGACCCCCGGAGAGCGGAAGAAGAAGCCCCCCCTGGTATTAGAGCTAATAAAGAAGACAGGGGGGGCCTCCGGAGCAGAATAATAAATTATTTTAAAAACCCTTGTGTTGTGTGTTTAATAACTTTTACTTTTTGCCTACAGGTGAATGGGTAGGGGTACGATGTACCCCATATCCATTCACTTAGGGTGGGGGGCCGGTATCTGGGGGCCCCCTTATTTGAGGGGACTCCCAGATTCCGATAAGCCCCCGCCCGCAGACCCCGACAACCAACGGCAAGGGTTGTCGGGAAGAGGTCCTGTCCTCATCAACATGGGGACAGGGTGCTCTGGGGTGGGGGGGCCCGCAGTGCGCCCCCCTGCCCCAGAGCACCCAACCCCCCCATGTTGAGGGCATGCGGGCTGGCACGGCTCAGGAGGGGGGGGGGCGCTCGCTCGTCCCCTCTCCCATTCCTGACTGGCCGGGTAGCGTGCTTTGGATACGGGTCTGGTATGGATTGTAGGGGGACCCCCTACGTCGATTTTTCGGCGTAGGGGGGGTCTCCTTACAACCCATACCAGACCTAAGGGCCTGGTATGCTCCTGGGGGGGGAACCCATGCCGGTTTTGAATTTAAAAATTGCCGTGGAGTTCTCCCTCAGGAATGCATACCAAATGCCGTCGCTTGAATGGGCCTTTACAAGGTGTGACTAACTTTCCACATTGTAAAACCAGCCCTAGTTTTGCGCAAGCAAATGGGAACTTACGCAGAAATCACAGTGCTGAAAAGCTGATGAAAAGCGTTGTGGATCTGCTTAAGTCCTCATTTGCATACTCAAAGCTGCATTTCCATGAGAAATGCCCCCAGCGGCGGATGCGGTACTGCATCCTAAGATCTGACCGTGTAAGTGTCTTACACATGTCAGATTTTCTGCCTAACTTTGGAAAAAGCCTTTTGAGGATCGTTTCCAAAGTTAGGCACAGACTGAACAGCAGTTACGCCTACGTATCTCTTTTGGGAATCAGGCCCACAATAATTAATCCAAAACTTAAAAAAACAAAGTAGTCGCTAGTTTTCATAAATATTATGTGATCTCTGTGTCTCACAAACCATACCTTTTATCACATATATAGTTCTTGACTCCAAAAGCACCATAAAATATCACAACATTAAACATACACTTCAATATCGTGTGATGAATTATTCATCAAAATATACATTTGTGAAAAAGTGGAAAACATTGTGAAAAAAACATCTAAAATGAAAAGTCCTTGATATTGTTTAAACACAAAGTTCAATGGCATTGTATTTACCACACTTCATCCCATCCAACGTGCTCCTACAAAAGTGATTCTGAAACGCAGATGCAAACAGTGCTCCAATGCCAGTGATGCTATTATTGCACTCACCGGAACCATAAGGCCCTTGAAGATACCCCTGGAGGGGTTAATTTGGTTAACAAGCACGACTATACCACAAGCAGCAAAGCAACATCCGACAGTGGGTGCGACACTTAGGGGCTGATTTACTATTATCAATGCGCTGCGCCAGGTTCATGGCTTAATTAGTGCGCCGGGTGAAGCCTTAATTAGGCGCATGAACCAGCGTAGCAACGGGCGCAATGCAAGGAATATGTAAAGCCGCCGCCAAACTCCCTATAGAAGTCTATGGGAGAAATCAAAAGTGTTAATTTTAAAGGTTAATATGCAAGTTTTGTCCTAAAAAGTGTTTGGGGACCTGAGTCCTGCCCCAGGGGACATGTATCAATGCTTTTTTTATTTTTTTAAATGGCCGTTTTTTTCGGGAGCAGTGCATTTAACCACTTAAGGACCGGACCAATATGCTGCTAAATGACCCAAGGGGTTTTTACAATTCGGCACTGCGCCGCTTTAACAGACAATTGCGCGGTCGTGCGACGTGGCTCCCAAACAAAATTTGCGTCCTTTTCTTCCCACAAATACAGCTTTCTTTTGGTGGTATTTGATCGCCTCTGCGATTTTTATTTTTTGCGCTATATACAAAAATAGAGTGACATTTTTGAAAAAAAATCTATATTTTTTACTTTTTGTTATAAGAGAAATCAAATAAACTAAATTTTAGTCAAACATTTAGGCCAAAATTTATTCAGCCACATGTATTTAGTAAAAAAAAAATCGCAATAAAAAAAAATAGCTACCTAGAGGGAACAGCGACACTAATACAGCGATCAGAAAAATGATCGCTTAGTGACACTGGCAATAGGGAGTGAAAGGGTTAACTAGGGCGGTGATCAAGGGGTTAAAACTTTATTAGGGGGGGTACGGGGGCTACCCTGGACCTAACACTAACTGCCTGTCACACTGACACTAAATGCAGTGATCAGTACATATATGATCACTGCATTCAGTGACACTGTGACAGGGGGGTGGGGGGGTGATCGCAAGGGGTTAAATGTGCCTGCCTGTACTGGTGTCAGTGTAGTGTTGTGCAGACTCACTGTGTGATGTGATCTCTCCTCAGCGGCGATTGAAAATACAGCCGAGAGGAGAGATCACATCACTTCCTCCTCCTGTGTTTACACAGGAGGAGGAAGTGACGCGCAGGGGGAGCGCGCGGATTGGCTGAGAGCGATCCGGAGGGGGCGGACAAAAAGGACAAAAATGAACAGCCGCCCCCTCATCCCGGATCGCTTCTGAAGCCACGGGAACCGCCGCATGTACCGGGGGGGGGGGTCCCGATCGGACCCCGACCCACGTCTAGGCAGGCACGTACAGGTACGTGGATGTGCCTGTCCGTGCCATTCTGCCGACGTAAATGTACATGCGGCGGTCCGGAAGTGGTTAATAATGCTTAAAGTGAAACAATAAAAGTGAAATATTCCTTTAAATTTCGTACTTAGGGGGGGTGTAAAGTCAGCATGTGAAATAGCGCATGTTTCCCGTACTTAGAACTGTCCCTGCAAAAAATGACATTCTGAAGGAAAAAAAGACATTTAAAATTCACTCGCGGCAATAATGAATTGTCGTCTTCCGGCAATTCTGAGAGGATTCATTCATAAAATGTAAAAAAAAAACGTGGGGGTCCCCCCAAATTCAATTACCAGACCCTTCAGGTCTGGTATGGATATTAAGGGGAACCCCGCCGTAAAAAAAAAAAAATTAAGTGGGGTTCCCCCCAAATATCCATACCAGGCCCTTCAGGTCTGGTGTGGATTTTAAGGGGAACTCCACCCCAAATTTAAAAAAAAATGGCGTGGAGTCCCCCCAAAAATCCACACCAGACCCTTATCCGAGCATGTTAACCTGGCCGGCCGCAGAGAGGAGGGGGACAGAGTGCGCCCCCCCCTCTCCTGAACCGTACCAGGCCACATGCCCTCAACATGGGGAGGATGTCCCCATGTTGATGGGGACAAGGGCCTCATCCCCACAACCCTGGACGGTGGTTGTGGGGGTCTGCGGGCGGGGGGCTTATCGAAATCTGGAAAACCCCTTTAACAAAGGGGAACCCCAGATCCCGCCCCCCCTGTGTGAAATGGTAATGGGGTACATTGTACCTCTACCATTTCACCAAAAAAAGTGTAAAAAATGTAAAAATGACAATAGCCGGTTTTTGACAATTCCTTTATTAATGTCTTCTTTCCGCGCTTCTTCTTCTTTTCTTCTTTCATTCGGGTTTCTTCCTCCATCTTCCTCTGCTTCTTTCTTGGGACTTCTCGTCCACATGTTGACCGGCGTCTTCTCCCATCTTCTTCTCCTTCCGTCGGCCTTCTCGTCCCGCATCTTCTTCTTCTGCACCACACGGGGACTTTCTTATGAGTTTACCTGTGGCGTCAGAGGGGGGCGGGGTCCCAGGAGCGACACACAGCGGGGAATTCAATTTCAAGCGCACCGTCTGGGGAAGAAGAAGATGCGGGACAAGAAGGCCGACGGAAGGAGAGGAAGATGGAAGAAGACGCTGGTCAAGATGCGGACGAGAAGACCCAAGAAAGAAGCAGAGGAAGAAGAAGATGCGGGACGAGAAGGCCGACGGAAGGAGAAGAAGATGGAAGAAGACGCCGGGCAAGATGCAGACGAGAAGTCCCAAGAAAGAAGCAGAGGAAGATGGAGGAAGAAACCCGAATGAAAGAAGAAAAGAAAAAGAAGAAGAAGTGCGGAAAGAAGATATTAATAAAGGAATTGTCAAAAACCGGCTACTGTAATTTTTAACATTTTTGACACTTTTTTTGGTGAAATGGTAGAGGTACAATGTACCCCATTACTATTTCACACAGGGGGGGGCAGGATCTGGGGGTCCCCTTTGTTAAAGGGGTCTTCCAGATTTCGATAAGCCCCCTGCCCGCAGACCCCCACAACCACCGGGCAAGGGTTGTGGGAATGAGGCCCTTGTCCCCATCAACATGGGGACATCCCCCCCATGTTGAGGGCATGTGGCCTGGTACGGTTCAGGAGAGGGGGGGCCGCACTCTGTCCCCCCCTCTTTTCTGCGGCCGGCCAGGTTAACGTGCTCAGATAAGGGTCTGGTGTGGATTTTTGGGGGGACTCCACGCCATTTGTTTTTAAATTTGGGGTGGAGTTCCCCTTAATATCCACACCAGACCTAAAGGGCCTGGTAATTGAATTTGGGGGAACCCCCACACATTATTTTTTTTAATGAGCAATGACTGTATTCTTTATAGCCATGATTACTTTTAAATTACTTTTTTTTTCACTTCAGAAATTACATCTTGTACAGGGACAGTTCTAAGCACGGGGAACATGTGCTTCACAGGCATGTTATACCCCCCCCCTGTAGGAAATTTAAAGGAATATTTCACTTTTATTGTTTCACTTTAACCACATCCATACCGCACCTTTCTGGCACTTCTCTCCTTCATGTAAAAATTATATTTTGTTCCTGGGAAATTACTCAGGACCCCCAAACATTATATATATTTTTTTAGCAGACACCCTAGGGAATAAAGTGGCGGTCATTTTTCATTTTTTTCGGTATTTGCGCAATAATTTTTTAAACGCCTTTTTTTTTGGCCCTTGAATGAATTAAAAAAACAAAGCAGTAAAGTTAGCCCAATTTTTAGGGATAATGTGAACGATGATGTTACATCGAGTAAATAGATACCTAACTTGTCACACTTTAATATTGCACACACTCATGGAATGGCGCCAAACTTCGGGAATTAACAATCTCCATAGGCGTTACTTGAATTTTTTTTACAGGTTACCAGTTCAGATTTACAGAGGAGGTCTAGTGCTAAAATTATTGCTCTCGCTCTAACGCACGCGCCAATACCTCACATGTGTGGTTTGAACGGTGTTTACATTTGTGGGCGGGACTTACATGCGTGTTTGCTTCTGAGTACGAGCTACTAGGGACAGGGGCGTTTTAATTTTTTTTGTTTTTTTTACATAATATTTTTCTTTTTGCACTTTTTTTCCCTTTTTTTTGGATCACTTTTATTTCTATTACAAGGAATGTAAAGATCCCTTGTAATAGGACTAGTGTGTGACAGGTCCTCTTTATGGAGAGAGGCGGGGTCAATAAGACCCCACATCTATCCTCCAGGCTGGAAAGCATGAGATCGGAAAAAAAAAACAATGATCTCATCCTTTCAGCCGCAATCATGTTCGTTCAGCACAGTGGTGTAGTGGATAGTACTTTCACCTAGCAGCAAAAAGGGTCGCTGGTTCGAATCCCACCCGTGACACCACCTGCCTGGAGTTTGCATGTTCTCCCTGTGCCTGCGTGGGTTTCCTGCCACAATATAAAAACATGCTGTAAATCGGATCCTGTCTAAATAAGCCCTAATATGCAGTAGTATATTTAGGTTTCCTGACAGACTCCATGGCAGACTACGTGTGGGTTAACCCCGCCTTCTCTCTACTGCTATAGGACCCCCTACCCATAAGTTTGAGCTCACCTCTATGGACTGTGTTCCTTTTTTGTCCTCCTCACATGGACCTTCATCATGCGATTCTGTGCATTCAGGATTTTCTGTCCAGTCGGTACCTTTTTTGCTGCGGTGCGCCCAGGGCCCAGCTAAGAGCGGGCGAGTGGTTTCGGGCAGTTTATTACCCCTATGGTGGAAGGGATGTGGCCCAGTGTACCAGGATGGACGTGGAGCTGGCTGGCAAGGTCTGAAGAAATCTACTTTATCTTCCATGGCAGCGTTTTTGTGTGTATGTCCGTCTATCTATTTATTCACGTCGGGTGAACGTTATTCTTTTGGTGAAGGCTTCAACTGTTTTTCTTCAGACACAGATCTCACTTTAAGGATAAATAATTTCCTATGGACTTTTGTGAACACTTGTTATTTATTTAGAGTTTCACCAATTTTTCATATATATATATTCTTTGACCACTTATAATAATTTTTATTTTATTTTTTATTTTTCACTAGCACTACTTGGAAGTATTCATTTTTGGACTACTATTCATTTATCACTATGTTTATTTATGTTTTTATATGTTTACTTATTTGTTAGACATAGCGCCCCCTCCCTCACATGTTCCATATTGCTTCAGTCACCTGATTTGGGGAGCAGCTGTATATATATATTTTTTATTGTAAATTATGATTTAATTTGGTCCTACCCTCGAGTAGGTCCAACCGTGGCGCACAGATTTTCTTACCAATTCTTGAGTTATTTGATAGTTTTTTAATTATTTAATAGCTTCTATCTTGCTGACATGGATGTGTTTAATTTTATGCAAGGACGTCAAATTAATCTAGAAGAAATCTTCCAAGAAAAATTAAGTCCTAATCTAGACTTGGAAAAAAGCTTCAAACAGCTTCAATATCATCTAGAAAAACAAATACGGTCTTGGTGGGACATTGCATTATTTGAGTTATATATTCAAAAAAATCTCACTCCCAGAAGCCTTAGATGGGACGTCCATCCCAATGATGGGATGGATGACCTATCATTGCTAGACGACTGGTTTCAATTTTTTAACGCCTGTGAGCAAAAGTTGATGCAACTAATGATCAGGAGGCGGAAATCCAAGAATGTGCTATTGGAAGCTAATATAGCGGATTTAAAAGAACTTATGAAGCCGCATATGGGCAGCCAAGAATATTTGGACAAGTCCAAAACACTTCAGGTGCATTTGTCCAAATATGATAGTGAAATCAAACAAAAGAAATTAAAGAAATACCAGAGGGATATCTTAGATTATGAAGAACAAAAAGTTTATAAGTGGCAAACTAATTCTGAACAAATTCAACAAAAACCCCCATCTACGGAAAGAGAAAGAGAAGTGCGTAATGTGGTCACTCAAGCCAATAGCAAAATTACCACAAAAAATATTGGTACTCCTAAGAAAAATAAAACACCATCTAAACCCAAGGGTTCACAACAAGGAACCAAAAATCTTCCCCCCTATAGCTGTGAGAGTGAATATCCACCCTCCCAAAATTATTATTCAGCCCCCTATGGAGTACCTATGTATAATAGGTTCGCTCCGTTGGATAACAGACCCATGGATGGTAATTATTATTACCAGAATGCAGGCCCTAATTATTATGCCCCTCGACCCCCTAGGGGACACTTTAGGGGTAACTATAGGGGTCGCTCAGTACAACATCAAAATACTTCCCAACCGGGGGGGAATGGAGGGGATGGAAAGAACCTTACAAGATTCCGACCCCTATACCATACCAACCTCCAAACAAAGTAGAAAGAGAGGCAAAAGAGGGGGAACCGGAAAGAAAAAGACCACGGGACGACTAGCAGAGGGGATCTTCAATCTTGCTGGCATCGACTTCTCCAAAGAGGAATTGGAAGTCCTTTCCAGAGGGATGAAATATGCCCCAGACAAACATATAGACAAATTTGATTTATTTGTAGATATAGAAAAATACATAAGAAAACTAAATATAAAAAAACATTTCTCACAACAAATCCCCTATACTCCGTCGGTGGATAATACAGGTTTTGTACATAGTAATTTAAAAAATAATTCTACATTTAATCTGAAAAAAGGAACCCACCACCATGTGGAAGTATTCAAAAAAATGGTACAAGAAGAAGTCAAAACCCTAAAGCCACAATTCAAAAGGACCAATAAACTGATTAGGGAAGGTATCAAGCAATTAGAGAAAAATAAGGACATAGTAGTTAGGACTGCAGACAAAGGTGGGGGGGTAGTTGTTTTGACTAAAGACAACTACTATAATGAAGTTCAACGGCTTCTAAATGATAGTGACACTTATTTACCATTATCTGGTAACCCATTGTTGAAACTCAAAGAGGAATTATCAACCTGGGTTGAAAAAGGAGTCAGTCTATCCATACTTACCACCAAAGAAGCACTTTACCTTATACCCAAAGCACCACGAACACCAGTACTCTATATTCTGCCAAAGATACACAAAAATAAGACCCATCCTCCAGGCCGACCCATTGTAAGTGGGATCGGTGCCCTTTACTCTAGAGTGGGGGAGTATCTCGATCTATTCCTTCAGCCACTAGTAGTTAAGGGCCGATCCTACCTTAAAGACAGCAGAGAGCTCATTAACTCTCTGTCCACTATTACAGTTAACCAAGAAACATGGATGGTGACAGTTGACATCGAGTCACTGTATACTAACATCAAACAATCTGATGCCATTACAGCGGTATCATTGGACTTAGAAGGAAATTCCATACTCCCAGCCACTCAGGTTCGTTACCTAGTTGAAGGTTTACAGCTAGCCATGGGCAATAATTACTTTTGGGCCATGGAGAAATACTACAAGCAAATAAAAGGGGTCTCGATGGGGGCTCGCTATGCCCCTAGTGTGGCAAATTTAGTTCTAATGAAATGGGAAGAAGAAACCATATACAAAGATAACAATGTATCACTATTGTATTATAAACGATACATAGACGACATTATATTGTTATGGGAGGGTTCAATTACATCACTTAATATCTTTTTGCTTGATATGAATGACAATTCTTATGGTCTTAGATTCACAGCTGAGTCAAGCCTTACGAATGTCAACTACCTAGATCTTACATTAGTGAAAAAGGGGAATTTTATTAGTACCAAAACGTACTTTAAAACTACCGATCGAAATGGATACGTCCCATTATCTAGCTGTCACCATCCTCAGTGGTTGAGAACCATCCCTAAGAGGCAGTTTATGAGGCTTCGGCGCAATTGCGACCAACTTTCAGATTTTGAGATCCAGGCTGAATTGCTTAGTGAAAAGTTCTCTGAAAAGGGGTATGATAGAAACCAATTATCAATTGTTAAACACCAGGTATCGGAGATGGATAGAGAATCTTTACTGATTTCTAAACCCAAGAAAGCTTTTCAGAATGATCTTCCATTTATATCAGGGTTCCATCGTGATTATAAAAATGTAGAAAAAGTTTTTAAGAAACATTGGCCCATTTTATTAAAAGACAACGATTTGGCCAAAATTTTACCTGCCAATCCTAGATTTATTTACAGGAGAGCTCCAGGTCTTCGTAATATTATATCTCCTAATGTTCCAGACCCCCCCAAAAAAACTCTCACGTTTCTTGATAGTCCCGGTTTTTTCTACTGCACGAGGTGCAGATCATGCAAAACCACGAATAGACATGGTAAGAAGAAATTAAAATTTAAATCCAATGTAAGCCAACAAGAATTCACCATAAAACCTTTGATTACCTGTCACTCGAGATACGTGACCTACGTTCTCGAGTGTCCCTGTTCATTACAATATGTGGGTAGAACCACCAGGGAATTAAAAATCAGGATCAATGAACATGTGGCAAACATTATTAAAGGATTTCCCAATCATAGTGTCTCTCGACATTTTGATGAATGCCATGACAGAGATTCCAGCCTGCTTGTTTTCTATGGTATTGATAGGATTTCCACACATTGGAGAGGGACAAACCTTACCCAAGAAGTTTCCCAGAATGAAACCAAATGGCTGCATTGTTTACAAACGATGCAGCCGTTGGGTTTAAACATCGAATTAGATCTCAACTGCTTTCTCAGCAATGAATAATATGATCTATTAGCATTGAGTTTCTATGTATTTGTTGTTGTATCATGCACAGTACCAGTATACATGATTTTAAAATATTTTTTAAAACTATTTTTTAAAACTATTTCTTAATTACATATTATATCATGGGTTTCCCATATTGCGACATAGACATTTATTCGTTTATGATATATATAGAAAATGATTCTTTTCCTTTTAATACTGCTATTATTTATCACAGAGTATTTCAGTGTCATTGAACTCTGTTTGTTTAATAAAGTTTTTATGTTTGAGCTTGAGACCGGAACTGAGGCTACGATTGGTCCCGTTCCAACCACTTAGATTCGTCCCAGGGCTATTTAGACCCTTTCGATGCGTGACCAGTGACGCTTCCTGATGACGATTTCACATCGAAACGTACGTCGAGGCGCATACTGGTTACGCTGACGCACGCTACTTCCGGGTCCTGTTGGGAGAGCTGGAACGCACGCCACCTACAGATACACACGCGGACCCGCTCTTTGCCACATTCGATACAATCGATACACGCGCAGTAGCCTCAGTGCCGGGACTTTGGCACTTTACCAAGTAAGAGGCCATTTGGCTGTCCTGTCATTTTTATTACTTTTTAAATAAAAGGATAATATACTATTGCGATCTTTCTTTTGTATTTTGGATGGTATGTGAGATCTGCCACTTGTCTTACTGTTGATCGGGATGTCCTTGCCTGTTCAGTCTTCATCTGCTCCTTCCATGGTTACTATTGTGTAACAAAGCCGATTTGACCTCTTTTTAATTAAAGGGTCCACTCAAGTTGGTAAGGAGCCAATCTATTTATTCACGTCGGGTGAACGTTATTCTTTTGGTGAAGGCTTCAACTGTTTTTCTTCAGACACAGATCTCACTTTAAGGATAAATAATTTCCTATGGACTTTTGTGAACACTTGTTATTTATTTAGAGTTTCACCAATTTTTCATATATATATATTCTTTGACCACTTATAATAATTTTTATTTTATTTTTTATTTTTCACTAGCACTACTTGGAAGTATTCATTTTTGGACTACTATTCATTTATCACTATGTTTATTTATGTTTTTATATGTTTACTTATTTGTTAGACATAGCGCCCCCTCCCTCACATGTTCCATATGTCCGTCTATTGCTTTGCTGTATGCCCCATATTGTTTATTAGGCTCCCGGTGTGTGTGGAACACTTCTGCGTTCCAGGATGTCTCCCTCTTCCTGGTTTCCGGGTCGCCGTACATCCGCGCATGCGCGAAGCCGCGGTAAAATCGAGGCTTGGTTTCCGTGCATGTGCGGTGCGGCGGAGGGGTCAGAGGCCGCACAGGCGCAGTCAGGCCGGTCTTTTTGCCGCATGCGCGTCACAGGGATCGGCCGTGACGTCATTCCGGCGGGGGATTTAAACCGCTAAGGTGCCCTATACAGGTGGGATAACATGTGGGCAATAGCGGCGGCATCCCGAAACATCGATCTCACTTGGGCAAGGTAAGCCCTGTCTTGGGGGAGTGTACCACTTAAGTCCCTTAAAGGGGACATTTAAAAAAAAAAAAAATGTTTATTTAATTTTAATTCATTTATTTATTTATTTATACTTCCTTAGCCCTAAGTGGTATTTCTGATTCCTGTCACTGCGTTTTCCCCCTCATTATGGATTCTTCACCGCCGTGTGGCCAGCCCTCCCGCACAAGGTATGTGCGGAGGGGGGAGGGGGATGGTAGATAATGTGTTTTCAATTGTGGTTGCTAATTGTGTTTACTGGTTACGTTCCTTCCCCTCCCTCTGTCTGTACTGTTTTTTCACTACAGCCCGGCTGAATCTGGTCATCGGTCACGAGATAGGGACCTTGCCAGGCTACAAGACCATCATCAGTCATCTTCCAGGTCCAGACGGGACACCCCTTCTGGGTCCCACTATCACAGGGGACGCTCACATTCCCCCTCCAAGTATAGGAGATGTTCCCATTCCTCCTCTAGTCACCGCCACCACCACCGCAATAGTTGCTCTGACCATAGAGCATGTTGGGGATGTAAAATTAGAATCCCGGAGGGCAAATCGCTATGCGACCCATGTTATGCCCGAGCGGTCGGTGAGAAAGAGACGGAAAAACAAAATCTTGAGTCTCTTGTTAAACGTGTGGTGCAACAGTCTATGAGGGAATTAGACCCCCCCCCCACACGAGGAGCCAGTCCACCACCTTGTCAGGCTTCCTGGCTGACGAGGCCCAGGAGGATCCCGGCCAATTCCAGCCTCATGATGCCTCCCATGATTCCTCGCACAGCGAGATGGAGGGAGATGATTATTCTGTGGGTTTTGACTACGCTTTGGTCTCCCCATTAATCAAGGCGGTCAAGGAGACCCTAAAATTGGAGGATACTGCTGCTCCCCCAGAGAAACAGAGGAAGCTGTTCAAACAACTAGGGAAAGAACGTTCCAATTTTCCACTTCCCTCCGAATTGAAAGATGTTTTTGAGGAAGAATGGAGCAAAGGGGATAAGAAAGTTTAAATGTTGAACAAAACTTCAAAACTCTATCCCTTTAAAGCTGAGGATGTAAAAAATCTGAAAAATGCTCCCCTTGTGGATGCAGCAGTAATGCGCCTAGCGAAGCATGTCACCCTTCCGCTAGAGGATACAGTATCTTTTAAAGATGGCCTGGAGCGCAAAATAGATCAAGATCTTAAAAGGATCTATAACTTGGCTGAGATGGCCTGCAAACCAGCCTTGGCACTTGCAGTCACGTCCAAAGCCATGGAGGCCTGGGTTGAAAATGTGGATTCAGTTCTGAAAGGAGTGTCAGAAGATCTAGCTCAAGGATCGGCAGTACAAGATCTTAAATTGGCGGTTGCCTTTTTGGGGGAGGCATCGATTGACCTTATTCACCTGATGGCCAGATCGATGTTGTCTTCAGTCACAGCCAAACGGGGTTTGTGGTTGCGTCCCTGGCTTGCTGACCCAGCCTCTAAGCAGGCATGGTGTAAAATTCCCTTTGAGGGGTCATCATTGTTCGGTAACAAGTTGGATAATGCCATTTCTAAGGCCACAGGCGGAAAGTCGGGGTTCCTCCCCCAGGACAGGCGTCCGTTTAACCAAAGAAGGCCTCAGCGTAGGCACAGTACAGAGTGCTTGAGGGAAGCACGCTCCTATAAACCCGGACGGGATTTCAGGAGAAGCTGGAACTGGAATAGAGGGCAGTCTTCCTTTCAGAAGTCCGCCAATAAAAATACATCTGGTGGACGTGAGCCAACAAAATCTTTTTGAGATTGGGCCCGCCCAGGCGGGTCGGGTAGGGGCTCGCTTACATCATTTCCGCCACGTCTGAGTGGCCTCAATCTCAGACTATTGGACCATCAAAACGGTCTCCACAGGCCACACTTGGTCCTTCGTCAAAGTTCCTCGCCACAGACCAATGTCCACGACACTATCACGATCGGAAGGACGAGGAATTCCAGGGGGTATACTATACTCCCCTCTTTTTCTGGTGCAAAAAAAGAATGGCTCCTGGCGCCCAGTGATAGACCTCACGTTCCTCAACAAGTTCATAAGGCATGAGAAATTCAAAATGGAGCCTTCCATTCGGACTGACGACCTCTCCAAGAATTTTTTCCAAAGTCCTAATGGCAGTAGTGTCCCTTATCAGAACAAAAGGGGTACGACTATACCACTACCTGGACGACCTGTTAGTTCTATCTCAAGACAGGCAACTAATTCTAGTTCACAGGGAACAAGTAATTTCCACACTTTTGGAATTCGGATGGCTCCTAAACCGAGAGAAAAGCCAACTAGAACCGACTCAGTGCCTAATTTACCTCGGGGCTCAGTTCAACACCATAGAGAACACTATCTCTCTTCCAGAGGGAAAAATCCCGGTCATTCGGGAAAGGATCTCCCTAGCCCTAGATTCCTCACACGTTAGAGCTTTGCAGTGCCAAAAGATAATCGGCACAATGGTGGCCACAGCCCCTATGGTCAAATGGGCAGATGAGGAGGCTTCGTCCCTTCCAAGCGGGCTTCCTTCAGCAATGGAGGTCGGAAGACATGAGTCAGTGGATTCGGATCACTCAGTTGATGAAGAACAGTCTCCTTTGGTGGCTCCAATGCAAAAACCTGTTGACATGCCACTCTCTTGTTCCCATCCAATGGGTGCCTGTTACTTCTGATGTCAGCAATGCGGGCTGGGGGGCCCATTGTTGTCAAGAATTGGCACAAGGCAAATGGGATGCTCGGCTCCACATTCCAGGGTCAAACGTTCTGGAGCTTCGTGCGGCATGGTGTGCCCTTCAATCCTTTTCTCATCTCCTGAAAGGGAAATCAGTTTTACTCAAGATGGACAACACCACGGCTGTGGCATATGTGAAGAGACGAGGGGGCACTCGGAGTTCCGCTCTTCTCCAAGAGGTCGAGCCCATCTTGACCTGGGCTCAAAGGAACCTGCTCAATCTGTCAGCAGTCTTCATTCCATGGGAGCAGAACACTCAAGCGGACTTCTTGTCTCGCAACAATCTAGACAACAATGAATGGTCACTGCATCCTCAGACCTTCAAGTGTGACGATCCTGTCCTGCTATATTTATATTTGATTAATTGGATCTCAGCTGCGGAGGTTTCTCAGGTGTAAACCAATTAGTCACTCTAAAGTATGGTTAAGAGTTAATGGTTTATGTCATCACAACCTCAGATTGAGTACCAACACAATCAAAGAGCTTATTACTTCATAAGCTTGTATTTTGCAGTAAAAGTAAATGCCAGAGTCTATGTGCAAGTAGGTAAATGTAAATTTCAGGTTTGCAGTATTACTACTTAGTGTCCCTGGTTCAATGCAGTGCAGATGGAGCCAAAATATACTAAGCTGAGATAAAACACAAGTATATTCAGGCAGGTCTCTAGGTGACAGGTAATGTAACTGATAGACAAAGTTCCATATAAATACAGCTCAGTATAGCCTGGCTAGGCTAATAACTTAAGTAGAGATACTTGCGGTTCTGCTGGTAGTAAACGGAGATGGCTACAATCAGGTCTGCAGGGTGTAGCTGGAGATGGGAAGCCTGAGAAGCTGAGGGCTGGAGGGTGTGCTGATCCGAGTCCTGGATGGACAGACTGTGAGCTTAGGGCTGGATGGTGCTGATCACGGTCCAGGAAGGGTAGTCAGTGGGTTTTCTTGCCAGCAGGTCCACAGGGAATTTGAGGAGCGGGTCCTGGGTGACGGCAGGGGTCCAACAGAATAGCGGAACACCCTGCCGTCATTTCTGGTGATTTAAATAGCCGACAGCCCAGCAGAGCACGCTGGGGCGCGCTTCCGCGTTCCAGCGTGGAACGCAAACACTGGCGCGGCGGAAGTGACGCGGCCAGTGCAGAGAGAGGAGCGCAGCCGATGGAATGAGGTAAGGCTGCGCTCGTCTTGTAGTGAATAACGCCAGTGGCGTTACATACTCCCCTCCTCAAGGGGGCTCCACCAGTGCCAGTATTAGGTGATGGACGAGTAGGATACCTACGATGAAATTGCCTGATCAGACGGGAAGCATGTAGGTGCGAAGAATCTTCCCAAGAATCTTCAAGTTGAGAGTAACCTTTCCATCGTATTAAATATTGAATTATAGAACCTCTTTTTCTAGAATCCAGAATTTTTTCAATTTCATATTCGGTCTCACCCATAACTTCAACTGGAGGAGGGGGACGTGAGATTCTGTTAGAGAATGGGTTAGGTACGAATGGCTTAATAAGAGAGACATGAAATGAGGGATGTACTTTCCAATCAGGAGGTAGTTGTAGTCTTACTGCATTGGAGTTAAGTTGAGAAATGGGGTAGGGTCCGATGAATTGACGTCCTAATTTTTTCGAGGGTAGATTTAGGCGTAAATTTCTGGTGGAGAGCCACACTAAATCACCGACTTTATAGACAGGAGGTATTGATCTGTGAAGATCATAGTTACGTTTTTGGCGTAACTGGGCAGCTTCTAAATTTGAGCGTAACATAGGGAGTGTTTCCTTTAGGTTAGTGAGATAATGCTCTACTGCAGGTACGTTGTTTGAGAGAAAGGAGGATGGTAAACTATTTGGGTGAAAACCATAATTGGCATAAAATGGTGATAATTGGGATGAAGAGCTGGTAGAATTATTATACACGAATTCCACGTGGGGAAGTAATTGATACCAGTCATCCTGAAGATGGGTGCAATAGCAACGTAAATATTGTTCCAAGATCTGATTGATGCGATATGTCTGCCCATTTGTCTGTGGGTGGTAAGCGGTGGACATGCGGTGATCAATCTTTAATGCATTACATAGAGCTTTCCAGAACTTGGAAATTAACTGAGATCCACGGTCTGAGATAATCTGAGAGGGTAAACCATGCAGTTTGAGGATGTTATTAACGAAGGCTGTGGCTGTCTCAAGAGAGGTTGGTAGGTTTTTTAAAGGAATGAAATGTGCCATCTTTGTAAGTAGATCTACAGTGACCATGATGGTGTTGGCACCATTTGATCTAGGAAGATCGACTATAAAATCCATTGACACAACCTCCCACGGTCTATTTGGTATTGGAATGGATGCTAGAAGACCAAATGGAGGTTTTCTTGAGAGTTTGTTACTGGCACAAATCTCGCAGGAATTGACATAGTCATGGACCATTTTAGCTAAATGGGGCCACCAGTAATGTCTCTTTACAAGATGAATTGTTTTAGTGATTCCAGGGTGGCCAGCTAAAGGGGAATCATGTAGTTGTTTAACCAGTTCCCGACCCCCGCATGTACATATACGTCCACAATATGGCACGTACAGGCACATGGGCGTACACGTACGTCCTCGCCTATTAGCGGGTGGGGGGTCCGATCGGGACCCCCCCCGCTACATGCGGAGGTCGGGTCCGCTCGGGGAGCGATCCGGGACCACGGCGCGGCTATTCGTTTATAGCCGCTCCGTCGCGATCGCTCCCCGGAGCTGAAGAACGGGGAGAGCCGTATGTAAACACGGCTTCCCCGTCCTTCACTATGGCGGCACATCGATCGCGTCATTCCCTTTATAGGGAAGACACGATCGATGACGTCATTCCTACAGCCACACCCCCCTACAGTTGTAAACACATACTAGGTGCACCCTAACTCCTACAGCGCCACCTGTGGTTAACTCCCAAACTGCAACTGTCATTTTCACAATAAAGAATGCAATTTAAATGCATTTTTTGCTGTGAAAATGACAATGGTCCCAAAAATGTGTCAAAATTGTCCGAAGTGTCCGCCATAATGTCGCAGTCACGAAAAAAATTGCTGATCGCCGCCATTAGTAGTAAAAAAAAAAAAATTAATAAAAATGCAATAAAACTATCCCCTATTTTGTAAACACTATAAATTTTGCGCAAACCAATCGATAAACGCTTATTGCGATTTTTTTTTACTAAAAATAGGTAGAAGAATACGTATCGGCCTAAACTGAGGAAAAAAAATGTTTTTATATATGTTTTTGGGGGATATTTATTACAGTAAAAAGTAAAAAATATTGCATTTTTTTCAAAATTGACGCTCTATTTTTGTTTATAGCGCAAAAACTAAAAACCGCAGATGTGATCAAATACCACCAAAAGAAAGCTCTATTTGTGGGGGGAAAAAGGACGCCAATTTTGTTTGGGAGCCACGTCGCACGACCGCGCAATTGTCTGTTAAAGCGACGCAGTCCCGAACTGTAAAAACACCTTGGGTCTTTAGGCTGCATATTGGTCCGGGGCTTAACTGGTTAAGTAGTGACAACTGTAATTGTGGAGGAACGTACAACTTATCTTTGTAGGTGTATAATCCGTCTGATCGCTTTAGGATTGCTTTAGGTAGGTCAGATACATCCTGGGAAATAGACTGAGAGAGTAATTGTTTGAAGGAGGTGGTTACTCCAATGAAGCGGTTTGAGGGTATGATGGAGTGTGGTGGAATTTCAGTAGTGTCATCTTCATACATGCGAGATAGGGAATCCGCCTTTAAGTTTTGTAAACCTGGCCTATACGAAATATAAAAGTCAAATCTGTCAAAAAATAAACTCCACCTCACCTGTCGGGCGGACAAGGTCTTGCAGGCCTTTAAATGTTGCAGATTACGATGATCCGTTAGTATGGTAATTGGGTATGTAGATCCCTCTAAAAGATGTCTCCAATTTGCTAGGGCGTCTTTAATTGCGAGGAGTTCTTTTTCTCCAATAGGGTAGTTCTTTTCTGCAGACGTTAGAGTTCTAGAATAGAAAGCCACTGGGTGTAGAGGTTCAGGCAAACTTGGTTGTTGGGAAAGTACAGCACCCAAAGCGAAGTGAGACGCATCTACTTCCAAAGTGAAATGAAATTGAGGGTTTGGTAGTTGGAGGATAGGAGCTATAGTATAAGAAAGTTTCAGTGAATCAAAAGATCTTTGTGCTTCATCTGACCAAGTGAAATGTGTGTTTTTGCTAGTTAAAGCATTTAGAGGTTTGACAATCTCTGAGAAGTTCTTGATAAACTTCCTGTAGTAATTAGAGAATCCAAGGAAGCGCTGCAAAGCCTTCCTTGAAAGCGGGATAGGCCAAGAGAGAATAGAATCAACTTTTGAATGATCCATCTGAATACCTTCAGGAGTGATTTGATACCCAAGAAAAGAAATAGAAGTCTGACTGAAAACACACTTTTCAAGCTTGACATATAAACAATGAGTTCTGAGTCTGCCCAAAACCCATCTTACATGTTTAGTGTGTTCTTCAAAAGTGTCAGAAAAAATCAAAATGTCGTCCAGGTAAATTACAACACAAATGTCTAATAAATCACGAAAAATTTCGTTGATGAAACTTTGGAAAGTTGCAGGTGCATTACATAAACCAAATGGCATTACCAAATACTCAAAAGGTCCATAACGAGTCTTGAATGCGGTCTTCCACTCATCCCCTGGACGAATCCTGATTAAATTGTATGCACCTCTGAGATCTAATTTTGTGAAGATCTTGGAGGTCTGCAAATGTTCTATTAATTCTGGAATAAGAGGCAGGGGATATCGATTTTTTACCGTGATGTTGTTCAATGATCGATAATCGATTATAGGTCTGAGTGAACCATCTTTGTTTTTTACAAAAAACATGGCTGCACTTGCCGGAGAAGTGAAAGGTCTGATGAAACCCTTTCTTAGGTTATCATCGAGATAGTCCTTAAGATGGACCAGTTCTGGCTGAGATAATGGGTAAATTCTGGCAGTTGGAATAGGACTATCTGGGATAAGGTCAATAGGACAGTCATATATTCTATGAGGTGGAAGTGTCTCTGCATTGGTTTTGCTGAAAACATCGGAAAAATCATGTAGATAAGTTGGAAGACCCTCACAATTTACAGTAGTTAAAAGTATGTTATAGATTGGGTAGCAAGTTTGTTTACAAAATGTAGAGTCTAAAGTAATTGCAGTATCGGACCAATGAATACTTGGGTGATGAAGATGTAACCATGGTAGGCCTAACACTATTGGGAATAAAGGTGATGGAATGACATCAAACACCAAGGTCTCAGTATGGGCATCACCACAAGTAACCAACAGGGGTACAGTTTGAGATTTGACTGGGCCAAAAGAGGAAGTAGAGCCATCAATGAAAATGACAGACAAAGGGGTTTGCTTTACCACACAAGGGATTTTATTTAAATTAACAAAACCTAAATCAATAAAGTTGCCACAGGCACCAGTGTCGACCATCGCATCAATGGTTGTCCTATCTTGGTCCCACTGTAAGGTAAGGGTGAGAGAGATATAATTATTAGTGGTAGATGCGGATGTAGTACTAGCTACATTGAATTTATTAATGTTAAAGTTATTACCTTCAGACCTATTCTTTAGGATTGGGCAAGAAGACACCATGTGATCAGGGGCGGAACAGTAAAGACAAAGATTCTGGGCTCTTCTTCTTTGTTTCTCAGCTGGGGATAATGGGCCTTTGATTGTACCAACTTCCATAGGTACCTCCTTTGGGGGGGATCTGGACCTCCTAAAAGGTGTAGGTTGATAGGAAACGGCACGTTCAGCCTTCCTTTCTCTGAGACGGCGGTCAATAGAGAGAGAGAGAAGCATAAGATCCTCCAAAGATGCAGGAATTTCAACACGGGCGAGTTCATCCTTCATAGACTCAGACAACCCCAAGAGAGAAAAAAACAAAAAAAAGAAGAATGACTGCTGCACACCCTTAAGAGTTATTACTACGTTTTATTAAATATCAGAAAATAGAGCATAAAAGGCATTAAAAACACACAGGTAACCAATTATGGTATAGTACCCTAGAAGTGACCTGAGAATACACTCACAAAACGAGACGGCAAAAATCAGTGACAAATTGAAAACTGGAGCTCGATCATCCAATAAGGAGATCTAAGTCCATAACTCACCCATTCACCCTCCACACAACACAAAGAGACCCCCCACCCCAAGCACATATAAAACCCCCACTGCTATCAATAATCCTAAAGATTTCCACACCATGCGGTGGTTCCCTGTAACTACAGGTGAAAGTACCACAGTCTAAGTGGGAAAAGTTGCAAAAAAGAAAAGCTCAAAAATGGGGACATGAGAAGGATCCACTATATAGTGGTATAGTAATACTGCTCAATTGGAGATAAATGGCAAGTGATAAATCAGATGAAAGAAATATAGTCCCAGGGACCGCAGACAATTCTACTAGGCTGGAGAAAAAAAGTGGTATATATATATATATATATATATATATATATATATATATATATATATATATATATATATATATATATATATATATATATATATATATATATATATGTATATATATATATATATGTCTCTGCTCTTCAGATGGGTCGCCGCGTCTGGCGTAAACAGTTATTCAATTTCCATCAGATAGTAACTGATAAGGAGGCATTCAACAAAAAAATATATATTTGAGACACTGTAGTAGTGATCATTATGTATCAGAGTTCACCTATGCTGCACTTAAGAGGACTTTGCAACAATGTAGCCACAATTAATTGACGGGTTCCCATTACTTATGGGTAGTGTCCATTCAAATATGTCAAGTAGATTTGTCCATCAGATATTAAAATCTTGTTGAACTGCTAGTGGCATTAGGCTTACATGAATATTGGATGTGTTGATATATACACTGTTGGTGAGTAGATAATTGATCAGCATTCCACAGAAAATAAACGGTTGAGGTTGTACTCACTGTTGGGCTGTTATGTGTAGCTCAGAGTCGTAGCTACCACATGAAATCTGTACTCACGTGCTGCCAGAGAGATTTGCAGCCGAGCCATCCATCCATGTGTAGCACACAGAGCCTGAAGCACTCCTCCTCAGTGCAGTAATGATAGGTGAATAATATAGTAATATCCAGTATAGAACTGCGATTATACAGTGTCTTCAATGATGTTGGGCAAATACCAATCTCCAAAGTTGAGAATAAAGAATGTATTAGGTCTCCATGGGGTCAGTCTCTCCAATTTGAGCGTGCAAGTTATGTTCAGATTGCACTGTTCATGTCTCCATGTGATACTTTTCCTTAAGTTGCTTAGTGGCTCAAGGTAACCATGTTACCGAGCTCCAAAAGAAAGAAAAGCACTGAGGTTCAAAATGTGCATCGGGGGGTCCCTGTACCCCAAGAGTTTACATGTTTCGTTCCTTTAGAACTAGGAACTTCGTCAGAACTGGGGGGCTATTGATCTTTACCTCCTATAAAAAGGGAATTCAGAGCTATCCATAATTAACCTAGATGTCAATCAGGTGTAATCAACCCATTATCTCATTTAACCATTAGGTTTACCTGGTGCTCTACATATCAATTTGTAAATATACAATTAAAAAGAAACCCATAGCCAAAAAACCTATGTTGATGTGCGCTGTCACATACAATCTATTCCCAATAGGAAAAACGCATTCATACACACTGCATCCATGCATCCATATAGTACATATCCAAATAATATTTTATAAATTTGAAACATATCGTATCCAAAAAGATCTATCCACATACCATCCGATTCCTATTTCACAATACTATCCAAATCGCAGAGGAAATTCTTTTCCATATTCTCTGGCAAGTGCATTTAACCACCAGGCAATACACTGCTTGGAATCTCTATGGAACCAGAAAAGGGATATGGATGGAGCACGGATAGAGAGGTGAGGGGTATATACATACCCAGTGCGACTGAAACACTCGGTCAGTTTCTATAGCTATACATATCATATCCCATAGTAGATCAATATTCCCTACAAAAGCATAGGGCGTATCACTATCAATTCTACACAATGTATATGCATGAGATATACCCTTCACATGTAGTATTTATTGAAAAAGTGGATCGTGGTCGCACAAAACAACTGTTTTGTGCGACCACGATCCACTTTTTCAATAAATACTATATGTGAAGGGTATATCTCATGCATATACATTGTGTAGAATTGATAGTGATATGCCCTATGCTTTTGTAGGGAATATTGATCTACTATGGGATATGATATGTATAGCTATAGAAACTGACCGGGTGTTTCAGTCGCACTGGGTATGTATATACCCCTCACCTCTCTATCCGTGCTCCATCCATATCACTTTTCTGGTTCCATAGAGATTCCAAGCAGTGTATTGCCTGGTGGTTAAATGCACTTGCCAGAGAATATGGAAAAGAATTTCCTCTGCAATTTGGATATTATTGTGAAATAGGAATCGGATGGTATGTGGATAGATCTTTTTGGATACGATATGTTTCAAATTTATAAAATATTATTTGGATATGTACTATATGGATGCATGGATGCAGTGTGTATGAATGCGTTTTTCCTATTGGGAATAGATTGTATGTGACAGCGCACACCAACATAGTTTTTTTGGCTATGGGTTTCTTTTTAATTGTATATTTACAAATTGATATGTAGAGCACCAGGTAAACCTAATGGTTAAATGAGATAATGGGTTGATTACACCTGATTGACATCTAGGTTAATTATGGATAGCTCTGAATTCCCTTTTTATAGGAGGTAAAGATCAATAGCCCCCCAGTTCTGACGAAGTTCCTAGTTCTAAAGGAACAAAACATGTAAACTCTTGGGGTACAGGGACCCCCCGATGCACATTTTGAACCTCAGTGCTTTTCTTTCTTTTGGAGCTCGGTAACATGGTTACCTTGAGCCACTAAGCAACTTAAGGAAAAGTATCACATGGAGACATGAACAGTGCAATCTGAACATAACTTGCACGCTCAAATTGGAGAGACTTTTCTCCAGCCTAGTAGAATTGTCTGCGGTCCCTGGGACTATATTTCTTTCATCAGATTTATCACTTGCCATTTATCTCCAATTGAGCAGTATTACTATACCACTATATAGTGGATCCTTCTCATGTCCCCATTTTTAAACTTTTCTTTTTTGCAACTTTTCCCACTTAGACGGTGGTACTTTCACCTGTAGTTACAGGGAACCACCGCATGGTGTGGAAATCTTTAGGATTATTGATAGCAGTGGGGGTTTTATATGTGCTTGGGGTGGGGGGTCTCTTTGTGTTGTGTGGAGGGTGAATGGGTGAGTTATGGACTTAGATCTCCTTATTGGATGATCGAGCTCCAGTTTTCAATTTGTCACTGATTTTTGCCGTCTCGTTTTGTGAGTGTATTCTCAGGTCACTTCTAGGGTACTATACCATAATTGGTTACCTGTGTGTTTTTAATGCCGTTAATGCTCTATTTTCTGATATTTAATAAAACGTAGTAATAACTCTAAGGCCGGGTACTAACGAGCAAACATGTATGATGAAACCGGTCCGTCGGACCGTTTTCACCGTACATGCCTGCCAGAGGGCTTCTGTACGATGGCTGTACTAACCATCATACAGAAGTCCGCGCATAAACAATATGCGGGGCGTGTCCGCGTCGTCACCGCGACGATGACGCGGCGATGACGCAGCGACGTGGGCGGGCCTGCCATTTAAAGGCTTCCACGCATGCGTCGAAGTCATTCGACGCATGCGAGGGACGGCGGGCGCTCGGACATGTACGGTAGGTCTGTACTGACGACCGTACATGTCCGAGCGGGCAGGATTCCAGCGGACGGTTTTAAAACACGTCCAGGAATATTTGTCTGCTGGGAAAAGGCCCGGCGGGCAAATGTTTGCTGGAATTCGGCCCGCTCGCGCCTACACACGACCGAACATGTATGCTGAAACTGGTCCGCGGACCAGTTTCAGCATACATGTTTGGTCGTGTGTACGGGGCCTTAAGGGTGTGCAGCAGTCATTCTTATTTTTTTGTTTTTTTCTCTCTTGGTACATTATATTTTTGATTGCACCCCCCGACAATATCGGTGAGTACTACATATTTGATAAATAGGTGGGATTCCCATACCCGTCTCTCCTTTGTTTATAGACTCAGACAACCCAAGACGGAATTGATTTCTGAGGGCTATATCAGTCCACAAAGTTTCACGACACCAGCACTTGTACTCTGAAATGTAGTCTTCTACAGGTCTTTTCCCTTGCTTAAGGTTGCGGATAGTATTTTCTGCTGTTAATTGTTTGTTAGGGTCTTCGTAGAGGAGAGACATCTCATCTATGAAAGTATTAAGAGCACCCAGAAGATCACCGTGCTCTTCTACATAGGCATCAGCCCAAACTCTTGGTTCTCCTTTAAGGTATGAGATCAAGGTCAGAATTCTGACTCTGTCAGAGTAATAGGTACGGGGGCGTAACTCAAACATAAGACGACAAGAACTAATAAATTGGCGGAAATTTTTTCTGTCACCTGAAAAAGGTTCCGGAGGGCAGACCTTGGGTTCAGGTCGCTCCCTAGCTTGAGGAAAATTTTGATTACGGAGAACCTCATTCTCTGAACGGAGATCATTCAAATTAGTGGTGAGAGTGTCCACACGTTGTGATAGTCCCACTAAGTGGTTTGCAAGCTCCGCTGGATCCATTATTTTTAAGGTTCCGCTATTATGTGACGATCCTGTCCTGCTATATTTATATTTGATTAATTGGATCTCAGCTGCGGAGGTTTCTCAGGTGTAAACCAATTAGTCACTCTAAAGTATGGTTAAGAGTTAGGCCCCGTACTCACGACCAAACATGTCTGCTGAAACTGGTCCGCAGACCAGTTTCAGCAGACATGTTTGGCCGTGTGTTGGCCCGAGCGGACCATTTTGGGACGGATCGGACAGGTTTCCAGCGGACAACTGTTTCCCGGACTTGTTTTAAAACAGTCCGCTGGAAACCTGTCCGCCCGGACATGTACGGTCGTCTGTACAGACCTACCGTACATGTCCTGCCGCCCGCATCCCTCGCATGCGTCGAATGACTTCGACGCATGCGTGGAAGCATATTTAAGGCGGCCCGCCCACGTCGCCGCGTCATTGTCGCGGCGACACCGCGTCATCGACGCGGCGACACCGCGGACACGCCCCGCGTAATGTTTACGCGCGGGCTTCTGTTCGATGGTGTGTATAGCCATCGAACAGAAGTCCCCGGGCAGTCCCCGGCCAGACATGTCCGATGGAAACGGTCTGCAGACCGTTTTCATCGGACATGTCCTGCCGTGAGTACAAGGCCTCAATGGTTTATGTCATCACAACCTCAGATTGAGTACCAACACAATCAAAGAGCTTTTTAATTCATAAGCTTGTATTTTGCAGTAAAAGTAAATGCCAGAGTATATGTGCAAGTAGGTAAATGTAAATTTCAGGTTTGCAGTATTACTACTTAGTGTCCCTGGTTCAATGCAGTGCAGATGGAGCCAAAATATACTAAGCTGAGATAAAACACAAGTATATTCAGGCAGGTCTCTAGGTGACAGGTAATGTAACTGATAGACACACTTCCATATAAGTACAGCTCAGTATAGCCTGGCTAGGCTAATAACTTAAGTAGAGATACTTGCGGTTCTGCTGGTAGTAAACGGAGATGGCTACAATCAGGTCTGCAGGGTGTAGCTGGAGATGGGAAGCCTGAGAAGCTGAGGGCTGGAGGGTGTGCTGATCCGAGTCCTGGATGGACAGACTGTGAGCTTAGGGCTGGAGGGTGCGCTGATCCCGGTCCAGGAAGGGTAGTCAGTGGGTTTTCTTGCCAGCAGGTCCACAGGGAATTTGAGGAGCGGGTCCTGGGTGACGGCAGGGGTCCAACAGAATAGCGGAACACCCTGCCGTCATTTCTGGCGATTTAAATAGCCGACAGGGCGCGGGAACCAGCAGAGCACGTTGGGGCGCGCTTCCGCGTTCCAGCGTGGAACGCAAACACTGGCGCGGCGGAAGTGACGCGGCCAGTGCAGAGAGAGGAGCGCAGCCGATGGAATGAGGTAAGGCTGCGCTCGTCTTGTAGTGAATAACGCCAGTGGCGTTACATCAAGTGGATCCTATCGTTGGGAATCGATCTCGAGGTTGATCTGTTTGCATCTCCCTGCAACCACAAACTCAACAAATACTACACTCAAGTCCGTTGCAGTCAAGCTTTCGGAGTAGATGCTTTAACGAGTCAGTGGAACTTCAACAGGGCGTATGCCTTCCCTCCACCTCCGATCATTCTAAAGTTCCTTCAGAGGCTTCAATTGGAGACGATCAAAGTGGTGACAATAGCACCCTACTGGCCGAGCAGGCCGTGGTTTCCCCTCCTGATCCAGATGAGCTTCCGGGACCCGTTGCCTCTCCCTCTCAAACCGGACCTTCTTTCTCAGGGGGCGACCCTGCACCCCTGTCCAGCGATACTGAGACTGATGGTCTGGTTCTTGAGAGGGAGAGGCTAGAGTCTCTCGACTGTGCTTCGACAGTTATTTCTACCCTCATGAATTACAGAAAGCCTAGTACAAACAGAGTCTACAGTAGAATAAGTTTGTTAACTTTTCTACGTCAACAGGAAGATCATGCAGAGATCCTGGAGTCCAAGACATCCTCAGTTTTCTCCAGTCTGGCCTGGATCTTCCTCTATCGGTTAGTTCCCTTAGAGTGCAAGTATCGGCTTTGTCAGCCTTTTCAGGAACAGCATGGGCAACTCACCCACTGATAAGACAATTCTTTTGTGGGGCATCGAGACTCAGACCTCAGAGGAAACCTAGATTCCCCAAATGGGATCTTCCATTCGTCCTTGACGCATTGTCAATTCTAAACAACAAAGATCTTTCATTGAAGGACTTGTCACTTAAACTGGCCTTTTTGGTGGCCATCACCTCAGCCAAAAGGGTATCGGAGATGAGCTTCTTGGGATGTCAGGAACCTTTTCTGACTTTCTTTCCGGACCGGGTGGTCCTTATTCCCATGCTTGGGTCCAAACCAAAAGTTACTTCCGTGTTTCATGAAAACCAGGAGATAGTGCTTCCTACTTTCAAGTCTCCAGAATCTACGGATGTACATCCTTTGGATGTGGGCGAAACACTGAGGGAGTACTTACGAGTCAATTCGTCTTTCAGATGTTCCAATCATCTGTTCTTATTACACTCTGGCAGCAATAGAGGAAAACGTGCTTCTTAAGAACAATAGCGGTCTGGATTGTTCAAGCTATTCAACAAGCTTACAGGGCAAAGGGGCTGGTTCCTCCAGAGGCGGTGATGGCTCATTCCACCAGAGGCATGGCGACCTCATGTGGCTCCTGATGTGATATGCAAGGCAGTCTCGTGGTCTTCGATCAACACTTTCATGTCTCATTATTGTATAGAGCCTGCTTCCCTTTCTTCTGTTAATTTTGGCCTAAGAATCCTGTCAGTTGACCGGAGAGATTAAAATGTTTTTTTTTTGTTCAGCATACCCTCCCGTGTGGATTGGCTAGTTATTTTCCACACGTAGTCTGCCATGGAGTCTGTCAGGAAAACTGAAAATGTATTACCAAATACTTACCGTAATTTTCCTTTGCTGATAGACTCCATGGCAGACAGAGTTCCCACCCATGAGCGATAATATGAGAATTGGACTAAGAGTCGGCTAGTTACAGAACACAGTCCATGGAGGTGAGCTCAAATTTATGGGTAGGGGGTCCTATAGCGGTAGAGAGGAGGCGGGGTTAACCCACACGTAGTCTGCCATGGAGTCTATCAGGAAAGTAAAATTACGGTAAGTATTTGGTAATGAATTTTCCGTTTTCGTGCTGCCCTAGGCCTGACTAAACTTCTGCACCTCCTAATAGAAAAATAACCCACACTTCCTGTCAAGGCCACACCCTGTTTTTTTAGGACCCACCCAGAAATTTTCAGGGGACACACACACACACACACACACACACTAGTTCTGGGGGGGAGGGGGGGCACTGGATTCCCTTAATTTGCATCATTTTTCTCTCACTTCCTGTTTGGCTATGGGGCAGGAAGTGAAGGAAAATCTCCCCAATTGGACAGGGATGGTACAAAATAAACTGACAGGGGCTATAACCCTCCTTCCGTCCAAAATGAAAGAAAAAAAGTGTTGATTATAGTTCTACTTTATGCACACATTTCTGATAATTTTATTGAGAGGACTAAGAAAATATAACCATGCCAATAGGCCAGGATACAGCATTGCTAATATGTATGAATGTGTGTTAGGAACCCCGACAAACACCACTCAATGTTAAATAAAAATGTTTCCTAATTTGCAAATAAGTATCATCTGCTCATTTTTTGGGGATGTCTGCACCCCTGATAGGGTGAAGACACCTCACAAATGTTGTCACTTTCTACTTCAAATTCATTCACTTCCTGTCACATAGCCAAACAGGAAGTGAGGGTAAAACCTTACTAATATCTTTTCTCGGGGACACAGAGATCAATCTTAATAGTTTCCCATTATGTAAATTGCACTCTAGCATTTTGCTGTGTACATCCCAAAGTATTAGGGATCTTGGACTTTGGGGGTCCATTTCCTAAAGGCAAATCCACTTTGCACTACAAGTGGACAAGCAAGGAAGAAAAAAAAAACAAACAAAAACAACTTTGCTTCTACAGGATTGGATGTTAAAACCATCAGTGCTTCCCCTCTGATTTTCAGCGACTACGCTTCTACTGCAGAGTGGCTTTGCCTTTACTAAACCCCAAATTAAATAATCATTTGGGGTGTACACAGCAGTGCTGGAGTGCAATTTGCTTAATGGGGACACTAGTTAGATTGACCTGTGTCCCCAAGAAAAGACATTGGTAGGGTTTTAACCACAGCTGTGTGACAGGAAGTGAAGCCAATTTTAAGAAAAGGGACACAAAGCCCAACCCAAAAAACACAAGCAGGGGTTCTAACACTCACTTGGCTTCCCTCAAACACCCACAATTAGAATAGGATTGCCTTGCGCTAGATTTAAGCACAGTGCTGTAAATCAGCACTTCAAGCCTGTCCGTCAATACACCCCCCACCCCCCAACAGGCCATGTTTGCAGGTTTTCCTTCATCTTGCACATGTGCTTTAAAAGACAGTCTGGACAGCAATTCTTTAGAAGATAAATCTACAAAACATGTCCTGTCGGGGGCACTTGAGGACTGAGGCTGAGGCTCACTGCAGTAAAAAGGAAACAATACTTACCGCTCTGTATTTCCTTTCCTGGTGACTAAACATGACAGCAAACATTTAATGTATATACACCAGGAAAGGAGCTTTGAGACAAATCACAACTAATAGGGCTGATTGGTTAGGCCAATTTCAGCTGCAGCTGTCAAAATCTGTAGCATGAAAAAGTAACAAAAAACAAAATTCAAAATTCGAAAATAATTTTATTGGTCAACAAAACAATGAAAGCAAAAAAAACAAACAAAAATATAAAAAATAAAAATAAACATAGGTTCATTTGAGACAGTAAACAGCATATGGTTTATGCTTTGGAAATAACACAATAGAGCCACAGACACAGGATTGAAACATTAGACAACATCTTGAGAAATATTTAGCAAAATAATGCAGCACAGACAAATATATCAAAGTGAACACCGTAAAAAAAAACATACATTGCCCAAAAAAAAAACCTTGATCAAAAACATATGTGTTTAGCAAAGACATTCTTGCCAGCCGGCCCCCACACACACAGCCTGCCCTTTTCTCAGGGCAGCTAGCAAATGCTCCATCCAAGCTTTTTATAGCACAGGCTTGTGTGTGCTAATAATGAGGCAATTGAAAACACATGGACAAAGTTCAGTCTCTACTTTGGGTGCGCTTGTAAGTGGTTACACCTGTTAAGGATGTGCTTAAATTTCTAACCCAAAAAACACGCTCTATGAGCATGCTCAGAGACATCCAAGTGCTGTTCACACTACGGCCTTACTCAGGGTCCGCACCTCTGCCACGAGGGTAGCCGTGGTGGCCTGCAGCTCCCCCAAGCAGGTGATGACAGCTGCTGTATTGCCGGCCACATCATGCAGACCATCGTTGATGTGTCCCCTGGAGTCCAGGCTGTCAGCCACTCTCCTCATGTCCTGGGCCATCTCACCCATATGGCGGATCTGTGAGTCCTGGGCAGTGGTCAGGGTCACTGGCAGGTATTCCGGGAACCCCCCTGGTCTTCCTGGTTGCCTTCCTGGGGCCACGAGAGGCTTCAGGCCTGGCATAGGGGGAGGGACTTGAGGGAGTGGGTGGGTTGGGGATGGAGCCAGAGGGACTAGAGGATCGGAGGCTTGACGTCCGGGATGGACTAGCTGAGATGGATGACTCCTCGAGATAGAAGGACACCTCCTCACCCAAATGCTCAGCATCCTCCTGAATGACCTCATCACTGGAGGTCTGGCCACCACTCCCCTCCACCAATGCCTCTTGGCTTCCCAGGGGGTCAGGGGCAGAATCATCAGGGAATGATGGTGTGGGACGGGCATGGGCACCAGATGGCCCAGCTCCCTCCTGGACATCTGCAGATGACACAAAACATTCACATGTTGGTGAACCCACACACTTGTCACATATTCCCTTCCCCCCTCACATGCTACACACCAGATAGTACAAAAAACACACTTACCTGTCCTCAAGGGCGGCTCAACTGAGTCGTAGCCCTGAACTCCCTCCACTTACTCCCTGGTAAGGCAGCGGGCAACAACCTCCTCGTCAGGAGTCAGACGGACCCTAGAGGCAGGTCCAACACCAGTGCCCCTGGCATGCCTTGTCATAAGGGCCATCTTCTCCTTCACCCTCCTGCGAAGATCGTTGATCTTCTTTGCAATGTGTTTGGGCCTCCTCGCCTCATTGCCCACGGCATTTATTTGGTCAGTGATCCTCTGAAGGATCTCGTCCCTTCTGCCCTTACTGGTGTCCTTGCTACGGGACCCATGGAGGCGATCGTAGTACCTCTCCATGGCAGCAAGGATAATGCCCTTCTCCTCTGGGGAGAAGTTTTTTATTCTGGTCCCAGAATGCTGGGCAGACATGTCCACAATCAGAGAGCAAAAGTATATCCACCAAACCAAACCAACAGGTGTACTTTTGCCCTGGGCGTAAATGGTGGGCCGGCGTAACTTAGGAATTACGCCGGGCGTAGTTGTGAGCATGCGCAGAGGGGCGCGGGACATACGATCGCGTCACTGCGCATGCGCCGGTCTTTCGGCCATTCATTTGCATGGGGTCATGGTCCATTTAAATGGATCACTTCCTTCCTTCTTTGAATTACGCCCTCTTACGCCAACGATTTTACGATACGTCGGCGCAAAAATGCACGCTTCTGATTTGAGAATGCGGAACTTGCCTCTCTAAGTTACGCCGGCGTAACGCATCTGAGATGCGCTACGCCGGCATAAAGATGCGCCGATCTGCAAGAATCTGGGCCCAAGTGCCTAATTCTTCCATCATTTCTTAATCCTGCACTGAAGTTTGTGGAGAAGACCGCTGTGATAAGTCCTGTGCTAAAATATGCTTGGTGAACATATACTACAAGGATCAACCAGAAAAGACTCTCAGGCCCCGTACACACGTCCGAGGAACTCGACGGGCAAAACACATAGTTTTGCCCATCGAGTTCCTTGTGAAGCCGCCGAGGATCTCGGCGAGCCGAAATTTCCCATTGAACAACGAGGAAACATGTTCTCTATTTCCTCGCCGAGATCCTCGTCGGCTTCCTCGGCCGAAAGTGTACACACGGCCGGGTTTCTCGGCAGAATTCAGCTCTGATCGAGTTTCTGGCTGAATTCTGCCGAGAAACTTGGTCGTGTGTACGGGGCCTAAAGGCGTATGCTATCTTAGACGATCAGAGCAATAGATCACTTGCAAAATCAGAACTGTTTAATCTATTTGAAATAAAAGGCGAAGCTCATTCTTACACCTTGGAGTGGAACTATAGAGGTTTCTGGAAGAAGGGCTCATGGACTCATGGTATCTTCTCTCAAAGGTAACTTGCAATTACCCCTACCTACACTTGTTGAGTGCAATCAGATACCTGCCAACAGGAAAGAAATCCCTACTCCAGCTGCTGCTTTCCATCACCCTCACCTGAAGATAATAGCGAATGAGATACCCCTGCTTGACAAACATGCTCAGATCCTTCTTCTGTTAGGAAGAGACATTCTAAGAGTTCACAAGGTACACAGACAAGTCAGTGGACCCCCAGATGCCCCATTTGCACAGCGCATAGATCTAGGTTGGGTCATCATAGGCAATGGGCCAGATTCAGAAAGATCAGCGGATCTTTCTGCTGGTGTAACGTATTTCATTTACGTTACACCTCCGCAAGTTTTTCAGGCAAGTGCTTTATTTACAAAGCACTTGCCTGTAAAATTGCGGCGGCGTAGCGTAAATCACCCGGCGGAATTCAAATTCGGCGGGTAGGGGGCGTGTATCATTTAAATGAAGCACAGTGCGCATGCTCCAAATGACGTCGGCAAATCGTCATGCTTTCGACGTGAACGGAAATTACGTCCACCCGTATTCGTGAACGACTTACGCAAACGACGTAAAAAATTAAAATTTTGTCGCGGGAACGACGGCCATACTTAACATTGGCTGCGCCTCATAGACCCAGGGGTAACTATACGCCGGAAAAAGCTTAACGTAAACGACGTAAAAAAATGCGCCGGGCAGACGTACGTTTGTGAATCGGCGTATCTACCTAATTTGCATATTCTACGCTGAAATCGACGGAAGCACCACCTAGCGGCCAGCGTAAATATGCAGCCTAAGATACGACGGTGTAAGACACTTACACCTGTCGAATCTTAGGGATATCTATGCGTAACTGATTCTATCAATCAGGCGCATAGATACGACCGAGCACACTCAGAGATACGACGGCGTATCAGGAGATACGCCGTCGTATCTCTTTCTGAATCTGGCCCAATGTCTGTATGGACAAAATGAAGAGACCTGCCAACATTTCGTCATGCAAGACAAATGTTCTGCCAAATGGCCGAAAACACTTACTTTGAGCCATGCCCACATCACTACTGGGTGAAAGAGAAGATTGCCAGCCAAGAATGCCAACATGGTATCTCAGGTAACACAAACCCTTTCTCCTGCCACGATGACGACTTCAGCTCTACAGTGTTTAATGCAACCAGTGAAGATGACATACTGGTTCCTTCAATGGAAGACACAGAATTCATCAAGGTAATGGACAATGAGTTCTTCCAAGACTACTCCAATAACTAGGTAGCACCACTACCTTTTTGTCTCCCAAGTGAGAGATTGCCCAACAACTTTCAGCAGGCCATCAGTAGATTCTCCTCTTTAAAGCAAAACCTAAGCAGGAAACCAGAGATGCAAAAGCACATTGTTGACTTTATGCAAAATATATTTAACAGAGATCATGCAGAGCCTGCACCCCCACTGAAGGAGGGAGAAGAATGCTGGTACCTTCCATCCTTTGGCGTGTATCACCCACGCAAACCAGACCAAATCAGAGTTGTCTTTGATTCCAGTGCTCAGCATGAAGGTGTTTCTCTTAACAACATGCTCCTTACGGGCAGGGCCGCTGATAGAAATCATGGGGCCCTGTACAGCCTACCTGACGGGGCCCCCTTCAGCTCCACCCCTGGTCCCGCCTTTAGCTCCACCCCTGGCCCCGCCTTGAAACTGTCTCTGCAGCACGTTACGGGATTGGCGCCATTGGTAGGCACCTGGAGCAGAGAACCGGGGGGGGGGGGGCTGCCGTCTGAAATTGAAATTGAGAAGCGGGAGGGGGGGGCTGCCGCAAATTGAGAAGTGGAGGGGGGCCCTTCAAAAATTATAAATAAAAATGAAAAATGAAAAAATACAAATAAAAAAAATATATAAAATAAATAAATAAACATTTATATATAAAAAAAAGGGGGGGTTGCCATTCAGGGCCCTGGGGACCTCTGGGCCCTTTAATTAAAAAAAAAAAAACATTTATAAAAAAAAAAAAAGGGGGGTTTGCCACATGGAGATCTCATGAGCCCTTTAATATATATATATATATATATATATATATATATATATATATATATATATATATACACATATATAAGGAATAAAAAGAAAAAAAAATGAAATAAAATAATATGAAAAAAAAAATAATTTATAAAAAAAGGGGTCCTGGGGACCTTTAATAATATATACACATATATATATATATATATATATATATATATATATATATATATATATATATATGAAATAAAAAAATATATAAAAATTTATAAAAAATTTTATACAAAAAAGGGGTGTTTTCATCCCGGGCCCTGGGGATCTCCGGGCCCCTGGGGACCCCCGTACCCCTAAGAAAAAAAAATTGTCCCTTTTAATAAAAAATAAAAAAACATATATATTAGAACAAATATATATTTTTTTATAAAAAATAAATAAAAAAAAGGGGGGTTCTTCTACGTTGACGACGCACTCAAGTCTTTTCCAACCACTAAAGAAGCAATTGATCTTCTCACCAGAACAAAAGAGATGGGGGCAGATCCACGTACATCGGCGCATGTATAGGCCGGCGTAGCGCATCTCATTTTTGCTACGCCAGCTCAACTTAGAGAGGCAAGTACCGTATTCTCAGAGTATTTGCGCCCGACGTTGCGCCAGCGCAACGTAAATTCCTAGGCGTAAGCCGGTGTAATTGAAAGTAGGAAGGAAGTGGGCGTGTTCCATTGAAATGAGCCGTGACCCCATGCAAATGAAGGGCCGAACGGACGGCGCATGCGCTGTGATGCTGACTATGTTCAGCGCCTCTCTGCGCATGCTCAGAACTCAGCCCGGCGTAATCAGTGAGATACGAACTAGGCCTGGCGTAATTAGTGAGATACGCCCAGGGCATAAATACGCAGAGACATGCGCCCGTTCAGTCCAAAAGTACATCCGTTAGTTTCCCCCCTGAAGCAAGGTACTTTTGTTCTTTTCTTTGTAGCTGTTTGATTTAGAGCCATGTCTGCTCCAGCAGCTCGGAAGAAGAGAAAGCTTAATTATAGCATACAGGAGAAGGCGATCATTATCAGGGCCATGGCCCAGTATGATACATTTCTCCATGGGGCAGAGAGTGCCAATACCACCAAGGCCAGGAGGACGGAGATCCTGACGATGATTGCGGCAGATGTCAATGCTTTGGGGAGTGAGGTCAGATCCCCCAATGATCCCCCAATGCCTGCGGCACCTGGTCAAAGGTAAGCTGACCAGGATGAGCACTCATGCCAGGGGCACTGGAGGGGGACCAGCAACTACTGAGACGCTCACTGCTGAGGAGCAGGTGGTTGCCCAGTGCCTCCACAGGCATCAAGTGGAGGGAGTGAAGGGCTTTGACTCCATTGTGGATGCCTTGAGGACAGGTAAGTGTGTTTTATCTCCTATCTGGTGTGTAGCATGTGTGGGGGTGGAAGGGAACATGTGACAAGTGTGTGGATCCTCCAACATTTGAATGTTTTGTGTCATCCACAGATGTGCAGAAGGGTGCTGGGCCATCTGGCCAGTCCACACCATCCCCCGGACATCAGGCCGAGTCAGACCACCTGGCAAGCCAGGAGTCCTCTGTGGAAGGGAGTGGCCACACCTCTCCTCAGGAGGTGGTTGAGGAGGAGGAGGTGATGAGTGGGAATGAGGTGAGGCTCCATTTGGAGGATTCTCCCCCCGTGGCTGGCACCAGTCAGCTCTCCATCAGGGGCAGCCCTTCCCGCTCCTCCCCCAACAGGGCTTCCCCCCCAAGGGTCTCCCCTTCTCCCAGGCCCCAAGCCACTTCAGGACCCAGGAAGGTGGCTAGGAAGACAAGGGGGTGTCAGATATTCTCCCTGAACACCTCAGGAGGGACCAGGCCCGCCAGACCCACCATCTGGGTGAGGTTGCCAGGAGTATGGACCACATGGCCCAAAGCATGGCCTCCATGAAGGAAGCTGTAGAGGAGTTGGGCTGCAATTCCTCAGCTGTGGTCACCTGCCTGGCTGATCTGCAGGCCACCACAGCAGGCCTGGGTGAGGAGTTCCACACCCTGACAGAGGCTGTTTGGGACGAAACGGCAGCCATCCAAGTGGGGGTGCGGCTGCCAATGCGGTCCTCACCTGCATCGCCCTGGCGTTGAAGGGCAGGCCGCCAGGTGTGGAGAGACCAGGGGATGCTCCTCCTCCTGATTCCCCCCCATGAGTCTCCCATGAGGGGCCGGGGACGTGGCCGCCGCAGGCGTGGGGCACGGCAGCGCGGTAAAAAAAATTTGGATTTTTTTCTGTTCGGTTATGAGTTTTATGTTTATTTTTGGAATATACTCAGGTTATAAGTTTTTATTTATTTTTGTAGCCAAAGCACACGTTTAGTAGTGCAGGCTACAGTGTGACTGGTGTTTGAATTTGGGGGTGACATTCCTGCCGGAAAAGGGGTGTCACCCTCGGTCGTCGGGGAGAAGTGATCCCCAGGACCAGGGAGAAGTGATCCCCAGGTCCGTGTGAAATGGTGTATGAATGTCCAGCAACATAATTGGAGCCTTTCCATGGCGTTGCTGCTCCCAAGTCCTGCTTGGTGGACTTGGGCTAATCCAATGTGATGTGGATGTGATGTGTGTGTGCTAGGGACCACAGTGGTGTGCATGCATGCATTCTCATTGTGCCATGATGAATGTGTGTGTTTAACATGCAAAGATGCCTACTGTGAGGCATCTCCTGACTGCTCTTCCCTCAGCAGATGGGGTAGCCTCGGGCAGGGGGGGAATGTCTGGTTCGGGGTCAGGTCATCACGTAGGTTAATCTCCAGGCCCTTTCTCACGGCGAAGTTGTGTAGCATGCAACATGCACCGATGATCTGGCACACAAAGTTTGGGGAATACAACAGGGTACCCCCGACTTATCCAGGCATCGGAAACGGGACTTCAGGAGGCCAAATGTGCGCTCCACCACTGCACGTGTACGTGTGTGTGCATCATTGTATCTTTGCTCTCCTGGGGTTTCCGGATTCCGGAATGGAGTCATGAGATGGGGGTCCAAGTGCATATGCAGAGTCAACTGGAAGAGAAGAGACAGGAGGATGTTAGTCGTGCATGTGCCCCACATGATGTCTGCATCATGGGGTAGGACAGTCATGCCTGACACCCATGTCACTCACCAACCAGCCAGCTGTCCCCGTACACGTTCTGTTAAAATTCTGTTGGGATGGGGCTTTGACGGTATATGTAGCTGTCGTGGCTGGACCCTGGGTGTTTGGCACGGACGTGCCATATGAGGCATTGGGCATCGGCTATCACCTGTACGTTGATGGAATGCCAGTGCTTCCGATTGCGGTACATGTGCTCTGTGTCACGGGGGGCCGTAGTGCCACATGGGTGCAATCAATGGCCCCCACGGTGCGTGGGAATCTTGCAATCGTGTAGAAATCCCGCATTGCCTTCACCCGCAGATGCTCCTGGGTGGGTCTGACAATGTGGTGGGCCATGCGTCTGAGGATTGCAGGGACAACCTGGTGCACACATCTGCTAATGAAGGATTGTAAAACAAGGGAAGAGGCGCCTCTGGGTGTAATAGTTTTAAAACAATTTAATAAGGTTAAAAACTTAGGTAATGGTCACTCACATTTTAGAAGTGACAAATAATCATGTAAGTCAAGTAATCCTGAGGCGGGGAGAGGTGTCATCCGGCCGTCACTGTCATATGACGCCTCTTCCCTTGTTTTCCTCCTATAGATTTGGAACATGGTTTCTGTTCCCCTCTGATGGCAGCCCTGAAAGTGTATTACCTCATCAACTATTCAGACTTTCATTATTCATCCCTGTGTCAGCTAATGTTATACATTATCTATTGACTTTAACCCTTCCTCTCATATGGTGCTGGCTTTATACCTGAAGCATTGTTCACTTGCGCATTTTTTACTTATATTGTAATAGAGGATTGTGCCATCCCAGCCACAACTCCACTTGTACGCTGGAACGAGCCACTGGCAAGGAAATGGAGTGTTGCCAGTACCTTGACCAGTGGCTCCACTGCATGTGAGCGGTGTGTCTGGCTGGTGATGTCATCTTTCAGGGTTGTGGCTAATTCCAGGATGGCATCAGGGCTGAATCTGAAGACGTTTATGCACGGTCGGTATATCCTCTCCCGTGTCCTCCTCCGTGCCCTTCTCCTTCTACGCGCATGTAAAGCCAGTAGTATAGCTATGACCATGGATGCCCCTGGCATGTTGGCATAAAGATTGTTGTCCTGCAAGTGTGGATGCTCAGCTCGTCCCTAACGGTGCTGCTGAAGCTGCTCTCCAGCTGACCTGCACACGTCTGGTGCAAAGTTACAGCTGCTTTTATGAGGGGTAACTTTAGGCCGGACGTATATAACTTATGTGCAGCGCGCGTAGCCTGCGCCGGAAAAACGTACTTTCGTGGATCGCCGTATCTCCCTCATTTGCATGTTTGAATAGCAAATCAATGGTGCGTCCAGCGTATATATGCGCCCACGATGCGCCGGTGCAGAAAAGTTAAGTCGGTCGGAAAAAGCTGATTTACAGGCGTATCTCGTTTTGTGGATACAGCGCATAGTTACACTGGCGTATATATACACTTACGCCGCACATCTCGAGATACGCCGGCGTAAGTGCTTTGTGGATCTGCCCCATGCTGTCTTTAGCAAACCTTAGACTGCACAAGTTTAAATTCAACAGCCAGGAACTTATGAATGCCTTTCACTCTGAGGACTTTGGCCCAGATTCACGTAGAGCGGCGCATATTTAGATCGGCGTAACGCATGTCATTTAAGTTACGGCGGCTGAATTTTGTGGCGTAAGTGCCGTATCCACAGAGTATTTGCGCCCAAATGGGCGCCAGCATAACGTAAATTCCGAGGCGTAAGGCGGGTAATTGAAAGTGGGAAGGAAGTGGGCGTGCTCCATTGAAATGAGCCGTGACCCCATGCAAATGAAGGGCCGGCCGTACTACGTATGCACGCACGAATCTGCACCTCACTGGGCATGCTCAGAACTCGGCCCGGCGCAATCAGTGAGATAGGAAATAGGCCAAGCATACTTAGTGAGATACACCCTGTGTATAAATAGCCCCACACAAACGCCCTTCCATTGCAAAAGTACATCCCTGTGTTCCCTTTCCTAAAGCAAAGTGCTTTTGCTCTGTTGTTTGTTGGTGTTTGTTGGTGAGTGTAGTATTGTTGGATTAAAGATTTATAGAAGTAGGAGATTGTAGTAGGTGTTTGTTTTTTCTGACTGTTTTTTGTGTTTGTTTTTTCTGTGTTTGTTTTTGATTTTGTATTAGCTGTCTGCTTGTGCTGTTTGATTTCGGTGTTTGGTTTTTGCTGTTTGATTTTTGGGTGTGTTTGTTCTGTGTTTTTGTGTCTGTTTGTTCTGTGTGTATTTGTGTCTGTTTGTTCTGTTTGTTTTTTGTGTGTGTTTGGTGTTGAGTGTTGGGTGTTATGGCACCAAAGAGAAGGAAGCTGAACTTCTCGGTGCGTGAGAAGCACTTACTTGCAAGGGCCATCACCCGATTTGGGCGATATTTACATGGCCCTGAGAGCCGGGACACCCCCCCGGCCAGGAAGAGGGCGATCATCCAGCAGATTACGGATGAGATCAATGCGGAGGGAGGGGAGAGGAGGACCCCCAGTGGGATCTCTAAGAAGATCAATGACCTGAGGAGCCTGGTCCGTGAGAAGCTGGCCAAGATAACTGCCCATGCCAGGGGCACTGGAGGAGGCCCACCCTGCACCCTAAGGTGGACTGAGGAGGAGCGTACGGTGGCCCAGTGCTTCCATAGCCAGCAAGTGGTGGGCCTGCCTGGCTTTGACTCCAAGGAGGGCGTGAGGACAGGTAAGTTTTTTTTTTCTATCTGGCGAGTAGCATGTGTGGGTGGGGGAAGGTAATATGTGCTGTACAGGACGCCATGGCTGGGTCCTGGAAGGACGTTATATTTCCCCTCTGTTTGGACTGTGGTGCCTTTAAGGGAATGGAAAGGGTTAACGCACCTGTCTAAGGAAGTAGTTTAAAGCAGACAGGAAGTGCAGGTGAGAGTGAAGGAGTGTAGGAGAGTCCAATGCATGGTGAATGGTGGTCAAGGAAAGCTGTGGAAGCTATGAAAAGCTGTGAAAGGACTTGGCAGTGTCCTGCCTAAAAACCTGCTACTGAAGGACTTACCTGGAAGGACTGTTTAACTGCGATAGCAGTTCTGAGCTGTACAAGTCGGTGAGACTGTTATTTCTTTTGTTTTTGCTGCTGCTAAGCCATTTAAGTTTAATAAACCTCAGTTTTGATTTAAGAAGCCTGTGTCCTGCGATCAAGCTGGTCTCCCAAACATTACACTGGTGCTCGAATGCGGGCAGGACAGAATAACAGGCATAAGAAGAGAAAAAAAGAAAAAAAACGTTTTTTTTTTCTTTTGCATTGGACTTTATATTGAACTGACATTTAAAGGGACAGTACATTGAATTTATGTCCTGGGTTAAAGCTGCACAAACATTGAAAGTTGAAGCAATGGAGGAGCTAATTAAACAGCTGACCCTGGCTAACATACAAGCGCAAACTTACCACAAAGAGGCGCTGGCTCTGCAGCAAGAAAATAATCGCCTGTTGGTGGCCCAGTTAGCAGCCCAGCAAGCAGCCCAGCAAGGGGTTATGCAGGCTCAGGTGACTGCCTTAAAGGAAGCGGTGCAGCAGCTGTCTCAGGTTCAGGAGCCAGCGGCTGTTGCCCCTGGCAACCAGGTGACTGTGAGGGCAAGCCATTTTCTACAGAAATTGTCCCTGAGCGATGATGTAGAGGCATTTCTTGCTACGTTTGAGAGGACAGCGGAGAGAGAAGGATGGTCTCAGGACCAGTGGGCCGGCCTCATTGCTCCTTTTCTCACTGGAGATCCTCAAAAAGCCTACTTTGACCTGCCACCAGATGATGCGAAAGACTATCAAAAGCTAAAGGCAGAATTTCTGGCTCGTCTGGGGGTGACTACGGCCGTTCGGGCCCAACGTGTACACCAATGGAAATATCGTCCAGATCGGCCACCCCGGTCTCAAATGCATGACCTGGTGCAACTAGTAAAAAAATGGCTGCAGCCTGAGGTGTTGTCTGGCCCCCAAATTGTGGAGCGGGTCGTGCTGGACCGATACCTGAGGTCCCTGCCAGATGACCTCCAACGGTGGGTCAGCCATGGAGACCCCAAAACAGCAAACCTCCTTGTTGAGATGGTGGAACGATATACAGTGGTGGAGGAACTGCTCGGACCTACCAAGCGCATAGGGCCTAGTCTGCCACGGCCTGTTCGACCAACTGCTGCCCTTCGAAAGGATGTTCCAAGGAGCCCTGGGACAAACACCCCGGAAGGCCAAGAGACACTCCCGGTACCTTCGCAGCGTTCTGTTCCTGTTCGGAGAGGAGGGGATGTACAATGTTGGCGATGTCATTCCTGGGGTCATACCCGGGCACACTGCCCACTGCAAGAGGAGCCCATGGAATGCGGGGTTCTTCGGAGGGGGTCTTTTTGTGCCCATAAAGTGTGCACCACACACCTCGACCTGGATGAGGAAAAGTTTGAGTGTGAAGTCCAAGTGAACCACCTCCCTGCCCGGGCTTTGTTGGACTCTGGAAGCATGGTAACCCTGGTTCATCCTAGAGTGATTGGGAAGATCGGTCCGGTAAGAAAAACTTTACGGGTGGTATGCATTCACGGGGACACTAGAGAGTACCCGCTCATCACGTTGTCTATCTCCTCAGCATGTGGCACTGTTACTCAGGAGGTGGGGGTGATAAAGAACTTGGTGCATGATGTTATAATAGGACGAGACTGTCCATTGTTTACAAAACTGTGGGAACAAGGAGAACAGTTCAGAGACTGGGGAGAAACTACCCCCCCTGTTCCTGCTGCTGAGAGGGATAACCCTGAACTGCCAAACGTTAATGTGGACCCAGATGAGGAAAATGCTAATGATTGGGTTAATGGTGATGAAAGGAGTGTTGATTCTATTGAGGATGTCAAGATATGTGGTCCACAGACCTACCAAAACACTAAGGGAGAGGAGCCTTTCCCACTTCAGGTAATGCTGGGGGAAGAGGATGAGGAAGTGGCCTCTACCCCTGCGCTGCCGGATTTGGGTGTTCCCCAGGGGGCATTTGGGACTGCTCAGATGCAGGACCCCACTTTGGCCCATGCACAGGAACAAGTTGTAGTAGTAAATGGCAAGAGCCAGGTGCGAATGAGAGGTGGCCACACTTTGCAATATATAATGAATTGCTGTATCGGGTTACCAAGGAGAGAGAAAATGTGGTAGAGCAATTGTTGGTACCCCAACAATATAGACGAAAGGTTCTGGACCTGGCCCATGACGATGTGTTAGGGGGACACCTGGGAGTTGAAAAAACGGAGGCACGGATCACCGACCGATTTTACTGGCCAGGTCTGAAAGCAGAGGTAAAGAGATACTGTACCTCTTGTCCCACCTGTCAGTTGACCGCTCCGGTGACTCATTTTCGGAGCCCTTTGGTCCCTCTGCCCATAATTGAGGTCCCATTCGAGAGGATAGCCATGGATATAGTGGGTCCCTTGGTAAAGTCAGCTTGAGGTCACTCCTACATATTGGTGATTCTTGACTATGCCACCCGATATCCTGAGGCGCTACCCCTGCGGAATACCTCCTCAAAGGCCATTGCCCGGGAATTATTCCAGATGTTTACACGGACTGGTTTCCCCAAGGAAATACTCACAGACCAGGGTACCCCGTTTATGTCAAGGGTTATGGCCGATGTGTGTAAGCTGTTCCGGATTAAACAGCTACGCACATCGGTCTACCATCCCCAAACGGACGGGTTGGTGGAACGCTTTAATAAGACCCTTAAGTCTATGCTCAAGAAAGTGGTACAAAGGGATGGGAAAGATTGGGACTGCCTGTTACCAGCTCTCCTGTTTGCTATCCGGGAAGTGCCCCAGGCCTCCACGGGGTTTTCGCCCTTTGAGTTGGTATATGGGCGGAGACCTCGCGGACTTCTTGACGTGGTTAAAGAGGAGTGGGAAAGTGAACCTGTTCAGCATAAGAGTGTCCTGGAATATGTCTCCCAAATGCAGGAAAGGATCCAAACCGTGATGCCGCTAGTCAAAGAGCATTTGCAAAAGGCCCAGGAGGCTCAACGACGGGTCTATAACAGGGCTGCTAAAATAAGGCACTTCCAAGTGGGGGATCGAGTAGCGGTGCTAATTTCCACTGTGGAAAGTAAGTTCTTAGCCAGGTGGCAAGGACCCTTTGAAGTTGTGGAAAAAGTGGGAGAGGTCAATTATAGAGTCCACCAGCCAGGCAAGAGGAAACCGTATCAGATATATCATGTCAACTTGTTAAAGCCCGGGACAGACAGGGAACCGGTGACCTCCCTGGCTAGTGCAAGGCTTGAGCCACAGGTTGGGGTGGAGAGTGTCCAAGTAGCAAATACCCTATCTAAATACCAAAGTCAGCAGGCAAAGGAGTTCTTGCAGAGAAATAAAGAGAAGTTTTCAGACTTGCCGGGGCTAACTAGTATCATAGAGCATGATATTATCACGGAACCTGGAGTCAAAGTTTTTGTCAGGCCCTACCGCATCCCAGAGGCTCAAAGGAAGGCTGTTTCAGAGGAAGTAAAGAAGATGATGGACCTGGAGATCATTGAGGAATCGCAGAGTGAGTGGTCGAGCCCGATTGTGTTGGTACCAAAGCCCAACGGGACTCTGCGATTCTGCAATGATTTCCAGAAACTTAATGAGGTTTCACGGTTTGATGCCTACCCCATGCCCCGGGTAGATGAACTTATTGAGAGACTAGGTCCAGCCAGGTATATCACAACATTAGACCTTACCAAGGGGTATTGGCAAATCCCATTAACTAAGGCTGCTAAAGAGAAAACTGCTTTTTCTACTCCAGAGGGGAGTTTTCAGTACAAAAGAATGCCTTTTGGACTGCAAACTGCTCCAGCCACGTTCCAGCGAGCAATGGATAGGATTTTACGACCTCATCGGGAGTTTTCCTCAGTGTACTTGGACGACATAGTCATTTTTAGCAGAGACTGGGAGTCACACTTGCCCAAAGTCCAGGCAGTACTGGACTCTCTCTGGAAAGAGGGGTTTACAATAAACCCTGAAAAATGTGCTTTGGGAATGGAGGAGGTGAAATACCTGGGCTATATCGTGGGTAGAGGGGTGGTGAAACCTCAGGTCAGCAAGGAAGAGGCTATAAAGAGTTGGCCCCGCCCCCTCACAAAAAAGCAGGTACGTGCATTCCTGGGCATGGTGGGATACTACAGGAGGTTCGTACCCAACTTTGCCACATTGACCGATCTGACTAAGGGCCGGAAATCGGTCATGGTGGAGTGGAATGCAGACGCTGAGAAGGCTTTTTTGGTGCTCAAGTCAGCACTGTGCCAACACCCTGTCTTGATAGCGCCCAATTTTTCAGAAGAGTTTGTTGTCCAAACTGATGCTTCCGATGTAGGATTGGGAGCTGTGTTGTCACAGGTTGTTCGTGGTGAGGAACACCCAGTAGTCTTCCTCAGTAGAAAGTTGACACCAGCGGAGAAAAACTACGCTATTATTGAAAGAGAGTGTCTGGCCATTAAGTGGGCTCTGGAGTCCCTCAGGTATTACCTCTTGGGGAGGAAGTTTAGGCTCATTTCTGATCATGCCCCTTTAACATGGATGAGGCAAGGTAAAGGGACTAATGCCAGGATTACACGTTGGTTCCTGGCACTCCAAGAATTTAAGTTTGTAGTGGAGCATAGGCCCGGGAGACTGCATCAAAATGCAGATGCCCTCTCCCGAGTCCATTGTTTGAGCTCCACTGTTGCCTCCACCTCCTTGGCGTTGGGGCACAGGGGGGGGGGATATGTACAGGACGCCATGGCTGGGTCCTGGAAGGACGTTATATTTCCCCTCTGTTTGGACTGTGGTGCCTTTAAGGGAATGGAAAGGGTTAACGCACCTGTCTAAGGAAGTAGTTTAAAGCAGACAGGAAGTGCAGGTGAGAGTGAAGGAGTGTAGGAGAGTCCAATGCATGGTGAATGGTGGACAAGGAAAGCTGTGGAAGCTATGAAAAGCTGTGAAAGGACTTGGCAGTGTCCTGCCTAAAAACCTGCTACTGAAGGACTTACCTGGAAGGACTGTTTAACTGCGATAGCAGTTCTGAGCTGTACAAGTCGGTGAGACTGTTATTTCTTTTGTTTTTGCTGCTGCTAAGCCATTTAAGTTTAATAAACCTCAGTTTTGATTTAAGAAGCCTGTGTCCTGCGATCAAGCTGGTCCCCCAAACATTACAGTGCCAAGTGTGTGGATCCTCCAACCTGTGAATGTTTTGTGTCATCCACAGATGGCCAGGAGATTGCTGGGCCATCAGGCCAGTCTGCACCATCCCCAGGACTTGAGGCTGCTGAAGAGCCCCAAGAAAGCCAGGAGTCCCCAGGGCAGGGGAGTGGCTACACCTAACCTCAGGAGGAGGTTGAGGGGGAGGAGGATGAGGGGGGGGAGGATGAGGGGGGGAGGTCGTGGATGATCGGATGGACATTGCCAGGGAAATCCTTGTGTGTTTGCAGGAGGATCCCCTTGTGGCTGCCCCTGAGGCTGGCAGCAGTCAGGCCTCCATCAGGGGTAGCCCCTCCCACTCCTCCCCCAACAGGGCTCCCCCCACAAGGGTCTCTCTCTCCCCTCCTCCCAGGCCACAAGCCTCAGCTGCAGGCAGGAAGGCCACCCAGAAGACCAGGGGGTGGCCGAGTTCCTGCCTGCAAATCTGCAGAGGGACCAGGCCCGACAGACCCAACATCTGGGTCAGGTCACCCGGACTTTGGCCCAGATGGAGGACAGCCTGGGCTCCATTAAGGAGTCGGTGAGTGATGTGGGCACAAACTCGGTGGCGTACATCAATTGTTTCAACGACCTGCAGGCCGCCACAGCAGGCGTGGCCCTGGAGGTGTCTGCCCTGACCCAGGCTGTCAACGCCAATACACAGGCTGTCCAGGCCAATACGGCAGCCCTCACTGTGGGCCTGACCAGGATCGCCGTGGCCTTGGAGGGCAGGCCAGCAGGTGACCAGCCACCAGGGGAGGCTCCTCCTTCCCCTGCTCCCCCCCCATGAGTCTCCCCTGGTTGGCCGTGGCAGTGCCCGTGGCCGGCCCAGGCGTAGCTCACGCCGCCATTGATCATTTGGGATGTTCTTTTGGTTTTGTTTTTTTATTTTTTTATGATTTTCTACTGTGATTATGATTTGTTATATTTGTGTGAATGATGTATGAATGTGGGGGTGACATTCCTGGTGAAAAAGGGTGTCACCCTCATTTTTGGTGGAGTGGGATCCCCAGGACCAGGGAGAAGTGATCCCAGGTCCATGTGAATGGTGTATGAATGCACAGTGACATAATTGGAGCTGCGGCGTGGCGTTGCTGCTCCCTAGTACCATGGGGGGTACTTGGGTCTAATCAAATTCGATGTGCATGTGGGGTGTGTGTGCTAGGGACCACAGTGGGTGTGCATGCATGCATTCTCATTGTGCCATGTTTAATGTGTGTGTTTACTGTGCAAAGGTGCCTTCTGCGAGGCGTCTCCTGGCTACTGTTCCCTCAGCAGACCGGGTAGAGTTGGTTAGGGGGGGAATGTCTGGTTGGGGGGTCAGGTCATCATGTATGTCAATCTCCAGGCCCCTTCTCACGGCGAAGTTGTGCAGTATGCAACATGCCCCGATGATCTGGCACACAAAGTTTGGGGAATACAACAGGGTCCCCCCGGACTTATCCAGGCATCGGACACAAGACTTCAGGAGACCAAAGGTGCGTTCCACCACTGCATGGGTACGTATGTGTGCAGCATTGTAGTTTTCCTCTCCTGGGGTTTGGGGGTTCTGGAATGGAGTCATGAGATGGGGTCCAAGTGCATATGCAGAGTCACCTGGAAGGGAAGAGACAAGAGGATGTTAGTCGTGCATGTGCCCCTCGTGATGTCTGCATCATGGGGGGGGCAGTCATACCTGACACCCATGTCACTCACCAACCAGCCAGCTGTCCCCATACATGTTCTGTTCAAATTGTCTTGGGATGTCGCTTTGACGGTATATGAAGCTGGCATGGCTGGATCCTGGGTGTTTGGCACGGACGTGCCATATGAGGCATTGGGCATCCACTATCACCTGTACATTGATTGAGTGCCAATGCTTCAGATTGCGGTACATGTGCTCTGTCTCATGGGGGGGCTGTAGTGCCACATGTGTGCAATCAATGGCCCCCACGGTGCGTGGGAATCTGGCAATTTTGTAGAAATCTGTCATTGTCTTCATCCGCTGGACCTCCTGGGTGGGTTTGATGATTTGGTTGGCCATGCGTCTCAGGATTGCGGGGACAATCTGGTGCACACATCTGCTCATGGAGGATTGTGGCATCCCAGCCAACAATCCACTTGTGCGCTGAAAAGAGCCAGTGGCCAGGAAATGCAGTGTTGCCAGGACCTTGATCAGTGGCTGAACTGCATGTGAGCGGTGTGTTGGGCTGGTGATGTCATCCTGCAGGGTTGTGGTTATTTCCATGATGGCTTCACGGTTGAATCTGAAGGTGCGATACACCTCAGAAGCAGCCATGGCAAACACATCTAGGCGTCTGCGGTATATCCTCTCCTGTGCCCTCCTCCTCCTCCTCCTCCGTTCCCTCCTCCTTCTGCGCGCCTCTAAAGTCACTAGTATAGCTATCAGCATGGATGCCCCTGGGATGTTGGCAGACAGATTGTTGTCCTGCAAGTGTGTGTGCTCAGCTCTTCCTTAATGGTGTTGCTTTAGCTGACCTTTACACGGCTGGTGTAAAGTTAAGGCACCTTTTATAAGGTGTAACTTTCCGCCGGCAAACTAGCAGATGCGCACAGGGCGTAGCCTACTCCGCACAAGCGTACTTTTTAGATCGCTGTATCTCCCTCATTTGCATCTTTGCCTAGCAAAACAATGGTGTGTCTAGCGTATTTTGCGCTCAAAGATGCGCCGGTGTAATCGTTTTACGTCGGACGGAAAAATCTGGTCTTCAGGCGTATCTCGTTTTGAGGATACGGCGCAAAGATACGCGCGGCGCATTTTTTAATTACGCCGCGCATCTCTAGATACGTCGACGTAAGTGCTTTGTGAATCTGGGCCTATGCCATCAGTCTGAAAAACCTTGATTTAGGTACAGATGAGCCTCCTGTACAGCGAAGTCTGGGTTTGTTGTGGAACATCACCTGTGGTTTGTCACAAGTTGACACTTGGAAGGTGAAGCTATTGCTGCAGTAGCCTTTTTGAAGACCTCTGAAATTAATGGAGAATCAAACTGTAGTTTTGTCCTAGGCAACGCAAAACTCACTCCCAAACCTGCACATACTTTACCAAGACTTGAACTTTGTACAGCCGTGCTAGCAGTTGAAATTGCCGAAGTCATACAAAGTGAAATGGACACTAGAATGGATTCTTTCACCTTCTATACAGACAGTAAGGTAGTACTTGTCATATACAACCAAACAAAACAATTTTATGTGTACGCAACAGGGTTGAATGTTGAAGAGATTCTCTCTACCAAGTCAATGGCATCACGTTCCCACTGAACTCAACCCATCTGACTGTGGTACCAACTTTGTTGAAGCATGTACAGTAAAGAGCTACAATTGGACAGATTACTGGCCAAAAATGGATATACTTGGTTGTTTAACTAGTGGATGTAAATCCAAAATGTTTTTATTTATTTTTTGATGTCACAATGTACAGTATAAGATTTCCTATCATCTGTGCCCAGTCTTGTCACACAGAGTTAGTCCAGCTCTGAGCAATCCTCTTTTATTGTTCAGTGAAATAAAACAGACTTACAGAGAAAAACCTTAGTCCGTTCCGCCCCCTTGCTGTGAGTGACAGGTTTTTTACATATCTCATGCACTAGCCTGGAGACAGGCATTATTTTTTAATTTCCACTCCCACTCCTTTTCTGAAGTCATGTGGCTACTTTTTATGGATTTTGACTCGATGTTAGTGATCATAGCACAATTTAGTGTAAGGTATATACAGGAATAAATGCATGTTGACAAGGGGAGTGTAGAAGTGGGCGGGGAGTCTACTGACATCACGACTCCACCCACCGAGATTCAGACAACAGACCCACCCACAGAATCTGCAAATTTTCAGTTCTTTTAACAGACAGAGGGGAGACATTTGACAGGTAAGGATACATGCAGGAGGCATGTATATCCTTATAGATCAGCACTATGGCAGTAGTTTAGAAAGAATGAGAGTTGGTTTACATCCACTTTAATCCTCCACATTCTTCACACATGGGAGGATCCTGGGATCGAATGATTGGAGTAGCACGAAGAATTCTTGACTCCATGTTGCAGACTCACAAGTCTTTACCACTCACCCATGATACTTTGTCTACCTTTCTCGCTGAAGTGTCTGCCATAGTGAACGCAAGACCTTTAGTGCCGGTATCTTCAGATCCTGATGCTCCAGTGATCCTCACTGCAGCTTCTTACTCAAAAGATTAGGATTGCTGTAATATCTTCAAGTGAGATCGAACCCAAGGATATCTACAGGCATCAATGGAAGCAAGTGCAGCATCTAGCCAATGTGTTTTGGCATCGCTGGAGGAAGGAGTATTTTCATCACCTTCAAGGTCGTAACAAATGACAAACATCCAAGCTGAATCTTAAGGTTGGAGATCTCATCCTTCTAAAAGACAAGGAAGTTTGTCGGAATGAGTGGCCTATGGGTATTATTACTAAATTTATGCCCAGTGATGATAACAAAGTCTAGAATGTAGAAGTCAAGGTAACCAAGGGAGGATTGACACAAACCTTTAGTCGACCAATTACAGAGTTAGTACTCCTTTTGCCAGGTGAATGACTTGTGCAAGGACTAGCCATGCTGTTGGCACAGTGGGGAGTACATTGCTGATATCTACAGCTTCTACTCGGCACTTTGGAATTCTTTGAAGACGTCATACCTTGAACTTCATGTTCTTCAATCCTGTTGAACTTATGTTTATGCTTGTTTTGTTGCATGTTTTTCATTACAGGTTCCAGGGCATTTATCAGTATTGGACTTATTGAATATATATATATATATATATATATATATATATATATTGTAATGTTGGGGTGATTTAGCATCTGGGTAGAGCATACCAGTGAGCAGCAGAGTCCACGCCAGTTGTGCTTTTTAAGGGTTTGTTGACCCACTTTTATTAAAAGAAAGAAAAACGTCCATCCAAAATTCCCACACAGGGGGTTTCAAGTTTCTACAGCAATAAAGAAATGGTCAAACGAAAATGCCAAGCCACATGGCTCTCTTCAGAAATACAGCCCCCTAGGCTTACACTTCAGCCCTCTTGGCCACGTACCAAAGTACCTGTACAATCACTGTACCATCTCTCAGCTTCTGTGCTGCTCAGCCCACAGCTTTGGGTCCTCTCTCTATACCATGCAGACATGCATGCTTCTCCCTTGCTTGCCTGGACTCCTCGGGAGGGTGGAGTCCAGAACACTGGTCTTGATTCTACTATAAGCCCAAGAACCACCTGTTCAATCAACCAGCCAGACTCCTGGCTGTTTCCAAAACCCGGTCCCAGGATTGGAGATTCCTGCCTATTGGAGAGTCCTGGGCGACCATTACCAGGACAGGGAACTGGACTATCACATACCCCCCCCCTTTGTTTCGATCCAGAGGGAGGAACACCAGCACCCATCATCATGGTTGGGACACCTCTGTGCTGGCTATCAGCCACATAGACCCAACCTTTTTTCCGGGTGCGCTTCCAGGTACGTCCCACCCTGGATCTTAACCAGCTATATTTCCCTACACTCAGCCTTCTCCCTCTTCTTTTGGGGTTCCATAAGCACTTCCTCTTTTGAAATTTAAACAGGTCACCCCTGGCCTTTCTACCAACCCTTCTGCCTCCACGCTTCAGGTTCCCAGGTTTCCCAATACTTTTGGACACCACACTGTCATGTACCTTTAACAAATTATTTGGTTCATCATTGATATACATATTCAAACCAACTTTACACCTCTCAATGTTGCAAAAGTCACCAATGCCTTTTTTTTCAGTATTTGCTAGGGCAGAGTCTGCAGAGGGCACACATACCAGAGGGTTGCCATCACCCACGGGAACCTCAGAGGACGTCACTTCCCTGGAGTTCACCCTCTCTGCAGGCAGCTGTCCTACCACTTGACCTGTTCTGATACCATCTGTATTTTTATCCACCTGAAGAGACAAGTTCTCTTCTGATCCACATACAATTTTTACTGCACTTATCCGTTTGTCACCTAAACCAAACATTGGACTGGGGACCCCAGTCTTTTTAACCATCTTCGGTTGGGCCCCAGTTAGGATTTCTGCTGCTTTCTGGTCCACACTTGGCCCTTCCATCTCATGTGATAGTACCACTGGTACAGCATACACGCCCTTCACCGACAACTGACCAGTACTATCTTGAACCATAGCAGCAGAAATGCCTTCTACCTGGCTGTTAGGTGGTGAAACCTCAGACACTTTCTTTTCGCCAAAGCCTATCCCATAAACCTCTTGTACAGGAAGTAACCCATCAGCATACCTAGAGGCGACTTTTAACACTAGTAATACAGTCATAAATAAACCATTTTTGTCTTGTCTTCCTTTGTGCTGTACCACCTGCCACTCAGGGGTCCACCTAATGGTACTCCGCAGTACCAGACTGTCTGACTGTGGTGGAGACACCCCAGTATAGACTGGCTGTACATCCCAAAGTTTAAGCATCTCCTTTAACACTTTTGTTAGAAACCATACCCTTGGCTTCGGATTGAAGTCCTTCCTGGGGACTTTCCTGACACTGGGAATGCAGACAGACTCACTTGCTGAGACGCGAGAGGTTGCAAGGTTTAATGAAACCTTCTCCCAGCTGGAGACGACCACAGCCTGGTGCTCTACCAGAGCGCTGCCAGGTGCTTGACTCACACCCAACTTCTCAGGTTCAGCACTAATGAACTGCTTCACATTACCATTGACAACATCACTTTGACACGCTACGTCAGCATCATTTTTGTAGGTTGCGGACAAAGTGTCTGCTGTGTGCTCGCCCTTATATGGTCCATATTTCTCACGAGGGTTAACCCCTGCAGCAGCCACCGCGCCCTCAGGTATAAGCTGTTCTGCCATCCCTCCTGCTGGCACAGCAGAAACTTTGTCCACCTTACTTTTATGCATGAAAGCCTCATCTATCAGGGACATTAGATTTTTACCCCAACTATCCCAATCTGTTGTAGCTGTGCTCCATTCATTGGCGCTCCTTAGCCCTGATCCATCCACCCAAGGACACACATTAGAACAGATGGGTTTAGTTGCAGATTCATTACCCAAATTACAAATCATGGCAGACTTCGGTAACACATGTTCTAGCACCACAGGTTGCAATACACCACAACCACCACCACCTTGCTCGGGCGGCGCTTCATAAGCCTCACACACCTTTGCATTTTTCACATGTTTTAACCCACCATTTACCTGCACATTTTTAGTACTAGCAGCTTGCACTAACACATTACCATTATACGGTACAGTTCCACTCTGTCCCACCAGAGTGACATACCAGTTGTCCATGGCAACCTCCGACTTCAATACATGAAGTTCCCTGGAGATTTCTGGGGACAACTGTGCGGTCTTACCATCAGTTGCTACAGGCAACGGCCCATTTGTGACAACAGCTTTTGCTCTGAAAGAACCTGGGGTTTTTCCAACAGCAGCAAACTTTTCATTAACAATAACACTTATAGCATTTTTCGTTTTTGCAGGCTGTCCTAGCCCACTGCCTACTTGAGACTGGCAGACATTGGACACAACACTTTTAGTCATCAATACAGGTTCTGTTTGGACTTTAACCCCTGCATTCCCACTTTGTAGGGAGAAGTAATCTTCAAGCACACATTTAGTGGCCCCACTAACTGGGGTCACTCTCACATCATCATGGACAGTCTCGTAACCAGTTCTTTTATACCTGCAATCAGCAGTCCCAGCCATCATTTCATTAAAGACAGTCTTACCCACTGCAGTAGTTGGGATCACCATCTTCATTTGAGTACGTTGTCTTAAACAGTCCTCAGCCACACATTTACTGGTCAACTCCCCCTGGTGGCCACGGGATGAAATCGCACCCCCTGCAGACACAACAGAAAACTCCTCCTTGTTGCCAGGGGTGACGGCAAATATATTTTTTATAGGAAACTGGCTCAGCATCATTATCTCCAGGTGCACCCCAGAATCTAGGGCAAGACAACATTTCAAGCCCCAGCTGGCCACATTCCAGACATGGAACAGGACGACTTTTCTCCAGTGCGTTTCTCTCCTGATGATTCCCAGCTGGCAAGAACGCACAGGGCTCTTTGTGGGGACGTTGAGGCAAATCTCTCCTGCAGCTCCTCTCTCCAGGCACAACTTCCACTCTTGTTGTCATGGGAGATCGCACTCTCCCTGCAGAGCTTTGCTGGTTCTCTCCAACATGCTGTATTGGCTCCTCCGGAAGCCACTTGTCACGACCCTTGCAGGCAAGCACACCCCATGGTCCACAGACAGCCCGACTGGTCTCCTCTGTGTTGCTATGGGCAACCACTCTCCATCTTGGCTTTTGGTCAGCCTCTCTTCTGGCACACAACACAGGCTTCGCAGACCTTTGTTTTGCTAGGTAACTTTGCATTGGAGCCAGGGACAAAGGGCACTTGGAGACTGCATGCCCCCACTCGCTGCACCGCAAACAGCGCACTTTGTTTCCTGTCTTGTCAGGGTTTCCCACACTGCATCTGCTGGACCCTGTCTCAAGCTGTGTCACTTTCATGATTTTCACAACAGCTGCTGGTTTAACTGCAGCAGCGTTGCCAGGGGCAACAACACCCCTCTCCCAGGCATGGACATTTGGCAGATCTCTCTTTTTATCAAAGGTTGGCTTCGCTTCCACTTTAGCTTGGTCCAATCCTGCCAGGTGTCGCTTGCACCAATCCACTGCAGATTCAAACGCTGGTGGACGCTCCACATTAGCCGTCTGTGCACTCATTGCACCAGGGTTGCTAGGGACAACAGCAGCCCTCTTTTCCCTTGGAAAACTCTGTTCAGGCATGTATGGGGTTCGATCAGGCGGTAACAACCCCTCCAGCCTCAGAGCTCCATCTATCATCTCAGCCATCCTTGCTTCTTTTAGGCGTCTTGATCGCCCCATACTCACAATCACTCAGAAAAACAATTTGCACAGTTCAGCAACAAATTAGAGCACTGTCTCTTTAAGGCTAGTCACCTTTCTCTTGCAGGTTCTCCTCACCTGCACACACACAGGATTATGCAGTTTCTGGCAATAGCTCACTGGTATTTGCAAGGATCTTCAGTCCATGCCCGCATTCGAGCACCAATTGTAATGTTGGGGTGATTTAGCATCTGGGTAGAGCATACCAGTGAGCAGCAGAGTCCACGCCAGTTGTGCTTTTTAAGGGTTTGTTGACCCACTTTTATTAAAAGAAAGAAAAACGTCCATCCAAAATTCCCACACAGGGGGTTTCAAGTTTCTACAGCAATAAAGAAATGGTCAAACGAAAATGCCAAGCCACATGGCTCTCTTCAGAAATACAGCCCCCTAGGCTTACACTTCAGCCCTCTTGGCCACGTACCAAAGTACCTGTACAATCACTGTACCTTCTCTCAGCTTCTGTGCTGCTCAGCCCACAGCTTTGGGTCCTCTCTCTATACCATGCAGACATGCATGCTTCTCCCTTGCTTGCCTGGACTCCTCGGGAGGGTGGAGTCCAGAACACTGGTCTTGATTCTACTATAAGCCCAGGAACCACCTGTTCAATCAACCAGCCAGACTCCTGGCTGTTTCCAAAACCCGGTCCCAGGATTGGAGATTCCTGCCTATTGGAGAGTCCTGGGCGACCATTACCAGGACAGGGAACTGGACTATCACAATATATATATATATATATATATATTAGTTTATGGTTATGAAATCTAAAGATTTCAGACGGGGAGTGTTGTGTTACACTATGTGATTTATTATTGCTCTGTGTCTTTAAGCTCTGCTCCCTTCTGTCTAGCTGAACTCTCTCTCACCGTAGTTTCTTATATTCCCCTCCACTTCCTGTCTCTCTCTCTCATTAGCCCTGTATACCTACCACGCTGAAACATCTTTCCATGTGGCTTACAACTGCAACGTTTTTCTACCTATAAATATCTATCATTAAACGGAACATTCAAAAGGATTCATCGTCTGTCTCTCTAACAGTGAGTTATTCATTAAGTTAAGCCATATGTGGGGTGGGGGTACACATTAGATAATTATATGGAGGCACCGCCCCTGCAACGTATAGAAATGTAAAGGGTAGGATATGGAGTGGGGCTTTGAGTGTGCCAAGATGGAGTCAAACAGAATGAATACATTTCACAAAAATGTGTTTAAAAAATATATAGAAAAAGTTTAATTCACCATCCTTAGATGGAGCAGTTTAAAACCATGAATTGATCACAATTAATTGCAAGTTACAGTTTGTTACTATTTCTATGGTCCAGGGTGTGTGGATCCTGGCGGTATATCGTAGAAGAGGCCTACGCGTTTCGCGGGTAACCCCGCTTCATCAGGTCCTATTGAGCTGTCACGCAGAGAATTCATCATTCATCATTTTCATTGGTGTTATTTCTATCGTTAATGCATGAACATTGTAGAAACAAAACTATAACTGTATGTTTGTAAACTGATTTTTCTGAATATTGTCTTACCCATTTATCTATTCATTACTATCCATTCATCATGATTTCTCTGTGTGACAGCTCAATAGGCCCTGATGAAGCAGGGTTACCCGCAAAATGCGTAGGCTTCTTCTACGATATACCGCCAGGATCCACACACTCTGGACCAAAGAAATAGTAACAAACTCTAACTTGCAATTAATTGTGATCAATTCATTGTAAACAGCTCCATCTAAGGATGGTGAATTAAACTCTTTCTATATATTTTTTAAACAAATTTTTGTGAAATGTATTCATTCTGTTTGACTCCATCTTGGCACACTCAAAGCCCCACTCTATATCCTACCCTTTACATTTCTATTCATTGAGTTAAGCTGTCTGAATTGATGTAAGGGATAAATGGAACATCAGGTCGTGTAAGCCCTACATGAAGCTGGAGATAAAGTTTATGGCCTTGTAGTTGAGTCAGAACACCTACAGTTACCCTGAGCTGTAACCTGCCATATGGGGGGGCTGTATGAGGTCATAGCCCAAATCTCTGCATGCATTATTCTATGAAATTTCCTCATCTTCTGCCTTTTATAGAAAAGCCCGTAGCTATGGAGCGAAGTGTAATGAGTGAAGGGCGGGCATGACAGGGTTAACTGTAACTGTGTTTACTTGGTTGGGATCATGCTGCATGGTACAGGCAGCAGGAGAGGAGGAATCTTTCCCGGGTCTGGCAGAGCTGTTTTGTTATTAACAGCAGGATTGGCTGAGAGAGGTGGGGGGAGATATGGGAGGTCATAAAAGGGGGGAGGAGCCCGCCCTCGTGACCACACGGAGAGGAGAAGTCCCCTAGAGAGGTACAGTGCACCACTTAGTTATGTCCAGGGTAGACACGCTGATGGCGCAGCTAAGGGAGGAAGCTGCCACTCGGGGCCCAGATTGGCTCGAACAGCAACTGGGGTCTCTGCTGCCAGCTTCAGCTGCGTCCACGAGCGGGGGGGGTAGGGAATCCGGGCGAGCTCGGCGATCTAGGCCGCCGGAGCGCTTCTCTCCGGAGCCCCCTTCTAGAGCCCAGCGTCAGACAGGGAGTCCCCACTCGCGGGCCCCTCCGGGCCCACCCGCAAAGCGCGCAGCTGTCCCAACACCGGGGGGCACCAGGAGGAATCCCCAACGCGGACGGGGCTCTGCGGGAGGCCGGTCAGTTAGCCCTGGGGTGGCCACTCGTCCCGCACAGCGTATGGAGTCGGAGCAGGCGGGCCCCGCCCCCTCGGCGGTCGCAGGGGGGTCGGTGCCTCAGCGGGGGAGAACCAGAGACGCGGTAGCCAGGCCTCAGCGTGGTACAGCCGAGGGCCTTGTCAGGCCGGAGGCTACTTCATCCGGAGGGACGAGGAGTGAGGAGACCAGCGACAGGGTCGGAGATGGTTCACCGGGGCCGGGAAAGTCGACGAGGAAATCCGCGAGCGGGTCTGGCAGGGGACGTTCGGAGGCCAGATCCTCGGCCGCCAGGGATCCTTCCCCGGGTGGGCACTTTCTGATGGAGGAGGAAAGCGTGGAGGCTCGTTCCGAGGGGGAGCTGTCGGAAGAGGAGGAGATCCCCAGGAGGAGTGGGGCGGCGGTGGAGACTGGACGGTCGGCTGGTGGGTCCTTGCCTAGGCAGCCCGGTAAGTCATTTTCCACTTTACCTTTGAATACTGATGGGGGCAGTGTGTTAGGAAATGTTGATGGTGTGACTGGTGTTGTGTCGGGTGCGCAGGCAGGGGCTGTTGAGGGGGGTTTTGCGGGTTTTTTGGCAGGTATTAAGGAGCTGGTAGGAAGGTTTGAACAGGCTGGCGGGGCTATTCCCGGCCCGGCTGCGGCCTGGGCCCCCCCTGCTGGGGGGGTTGTGGGGGGGGGATTGGCGGCAGCGGTCGCCACCCCCCCGCAATTGGTGGTGCAGCCCGTCGCGGTCCCGCCTGTGGTGGCCCAGCCGGTGGTGGCGCAACCAGAGGTGGTCCAGGTGGGTGCTCCCCTGCCGGTGGCGCCGGTTTCCGACGCCACGGCACTGGCAGTCCACGATAAGGCTACGGCAACGGGGGATGGGGCGGTGAAGCGGGATGTGGTTCGCATAGGGGATGCGGCAAAATGTGAGGTGTACATTTGCTATGAGGGGCCGTTGGGGGCTCATTTGAAGACGGAAGTCAGGGAGAAGATCGTGAAGGGTGAGTATGTGGAGATCTTTTCCCTTCTCCCCCTGCAGAAGTTCAATCTGGACAGGGTCAAACCGGACGAGTCCAAGAAGGATGAGGAGGAAAAGCGTAGGTATCGCCTTATCCCGCGTACATTTTCCAATTGGCTACAGGCATTTGAGATTTTGGCGTGCGTAGTGGGAGAAAAGAAGCCGGAATATTGTTCCGACCTCTTTGTTTATCAGAATGCGATTGGAGAGGCGCATAGGGTATATGGGGGTACGGCTTGGCTACGCTATGATGAGGAGTTCAGGCAACGGATGGCGGTGCGTCCGGACCTCCGCTGGAACCACAAAGATATGAGTCTTTGGCTGAGATTGATGACGGCGGCGCGGGCTCCAAGTCAGTTTTTTCAGGGGGGGGCCGGTGGACAGTCTTCCCAGAGTCAACCGGCCGGTAGGGCAAAAGGGGTGTGCTGGCAGTTCAATTCCGGGACCTGTCGGTTCGGAAATTCCTGTCGCTTCAAGCACGAATGTTCCGGGTGTGGGGGATCCCACGCCTTGTCCAGGTGTTTTAAGCAGTCCAAGGGTCGTGCCGGAGAGCTTGCTGCGAAGAGGGACGACGCCAGTGAGGGTGGAAAGGATGCGGCCATTTCTAGGTAGGTATCCTGACAGGGAGGCGGCGCAGGTTCTGGAGCTGGGGTTTTCGGTGGGTTTCCAGATTCCGTGTAACCTGGGGGAAGTCCCTCCAGTGTCCCGGAATTTGAGATCAGCATTGCTACACCCTGAAGTAGTTTCGGAGAAACTGCGGAAGGAGGTGTCGCTGGGACGCATGGCGGGGCCATTTTCGGTGGCGCCGTGGGAAGACCTGGTAGTGTCGCCACTGGGGGTGGTCCCCAAAAAGGAGCCTAACAAATTCAGGCTCATTCACCATCTCTCCTTTCCAAAGGGGGGTTCGGTGAATGACGCCATTGATCCCGGGGCATGCTCGGTCAGCTATACGTCGTTTGATGCCGCGGTGAGCTGGGTGAGACGGTATGGGCGTGGGGCCCTGATGGCCAAGTCCGACATCGAGTCGGCCTTCAGGCTGTTGCCGGTGCACCCGGATAGCTTCAGGCTGTTGGGGTGTCATTGGCAGGGCGAGTTCTACGTAGACCAGTGTCTGCCGATGGGGTGCTCCATCTCGTGCGCGCTGTTTGAGCGGTTCAGCTCGTTCTTGGAGTGGGTGGTGCGGGACGTGTCAGGGGTGAACTCGGTTATCCACTATCTGGATGACTTCCTGTGTGTGGGACCGGCTTCGTCTAGGACATGTGCGGTGCTTCTGGCTACGCTGGAACATATGGCGGACCGCTTTGGGGTTCCGTTGGCTCCGGAAAAGACAGAGGGGCCGCGCACGGTCATTACTTTCCTGGGCATCACATTGGATTCGGAGGCCATGGAATGCAGACTGCCGGAGGACAAGCTGGAGGCGTTGAAGTCGGAAATCAGGGAGGTACTGGGCCGGCGTAAGATTCAACTGCGGACCCTGCAATCTTTGCTGGGCAAGTTGAACTTTGCATGCCGCATTCTGCCGATGGGACGGGTTTTTTGTCGACGGCTGTCGGCTAGCACGGCGGGGGTGCAGTCGCCCAGGCACTTCGTCAGCCTGGGTAGGGTGCATAGGGAAGATCTGAGGGTATGGCACTCCTTCCTCGAATCGTTCAATGGGAGGGCATTGTGGATGGCTGGTCCGGTCAGCAATTTCGACATGGAATTGTACACAGACGCGGCCGGGTCCACGGGTTTTGGTGCATTCTTTCAAGGGCGGTGGAGTGCCGGGCCGTGGCCACAGTGCTGGGTGGAAGCGGGTCTTACCAAGAACCTGGTTCTGTTGGAACTGTTTCCAGTGGTTCTGGCGGTGGAACTGTGGGGCGAGGCCTTCCGGGATCGGAAGGTTCGCTTTCACGGGGATAACCTGGGGGTGGTTCAGGTCATCAACCGGGTGTCGGCTTCGTCTCCCCCAGTGGTTCGTTTGCTGCAGCATTTGGTGTTGAGATGTCTGCAGCTGAATGTGTTCATTTATGCGGTGCATCTGCCTGGCGTGGAGAACGTCATTGCTGACGCTTTGTCTCGCTTTCAGTGGGACAGGTTCCGAGTGTTGGCTCCGGAAGCAGAGCGACATGGGGTGGAGTGTCCAGAATGGCTGTGGAGGATTGCTTTGGCGTGATCTCCAGTTGGATCAAGAGGTCGGTGAGTGGGCCTACGTGGGAGGCGTACAACAAGGTATGGCAGGAATGGGAGGCTTTATTGGCAGCGGTAGGGGGGGACGCGGATGGCAGCGAGGTGAGTTGGGCGGTGCTGTACTTCGTATCCAGGAACATGGAGGAGGGGGTGTCGGTGTCCGCACTGAACAAGAAGATGGCGGCGTTGGCATTTTGGTTTAAATTGCGGGGGGGCGAGGACCTCACTAAAGTTTTCTGGGTCCGACAAGCGCTCAGAGGTTACAGGCGGTCCAACAAGACCAAGGACTCTAGGCGCCCGGTGTCATTTGAAGTCCTGGGAGGCCTGCTGGCACACTTGCCGGCAGTGTGCTCCACGGAGTTCGAGACATTCCTGTTCAAGGCGGCTTTTACGTTAGCATTTTTTGGGGCGTTCAGGATAAGCGAGCTTGTTAGTCCGTCCAAGAAGGTACAGGGTGGCCTGGGGTGTCAGGATGTTGCCTTCAGGGAAGACAGGGTCTCGGTATGGCTCAGACGGTCTAAGACGGACCAAGCTGGAAGGGGCAAAGAAATCCAGATCTTTGCGCTCCCGGGATCCCCGTTGTGTCCGATTAGGGCCGTGGGGGAATATCTAGGCCGGCGCCCGGGGGTGGGGGGCCCCTTTTTGGTACACGCAGATGGGTCCCCTCTTTCAAAATTTCAGTTCATAGCGGTTTTCCGGAAGGGTTTGTGTGCACTGGGTTTGGAGGGTAGTTGTTTCTCTTCCCATTCCTTTAGGATAGGGGCGGCTACGGAGGCAGCCCGATCCGGGCTGCCTGTGGAGGCGGTTAAGCGCATAGGGCGGTGGGAATCCAACAGGTTCCGTAGTTATGTTCGTCCTCAGCTGGTGGTAGGTCTGTGAGCGGTATGTGTGTGCATGGTAAGTGGTTATGGGGGCGTGTGTTTTTCTGGTTTATGGTTGCTGTGGTTACGGTGGTATGCCTGTTTTTTATTTCTTTCAGATGCAGTACAGGCCCTGGTATGGATCCTGGGCCATTCTTATGTGCATTGGGGGGCAAAACGGGCAGAGGTTAGACGGGAGGGTCGTCAATTAGGCTTTGCCCGGGCAGAGGCGTGTATTCGGTGGCTAGGGGTGCAAGGGATGATGTGGGGCAGGGTGGTACCGGAGGTGCACCGGTTTGCACGTCTGGACCGTCCGCCTGACGTGTTAGTTCTGCATGTTGGCGGTAATGACATGGGGGTTAGGTCCATGCTAGACGTGACGAGGGACATTAAATTCGATGTCCTTCGGCTCCGGATGGCCTTTCCTGGCACAGTCATAGTGTGGTCTGACATGATTGCGCGGACCTCATGGCGACTTGCCAGGTCGGTAGAGGGTGTGAACAGGGCCAGGAGAAAAGTGAACCGTGATGTGGGCAGGTTCATGGCGAAGAATGGGGGATTGGTAGCGCGGCACTTGGAGTTGGAGGAGGAAACATGGCGTTTCCTGCGGGGGGACGGGGTGCACCTTAATGCGATCGGGATCGATTTATGGTTTTTGGGGCTACAGGACGGCATCGAGAGGGCCCTTAGAGTGTGGAGGAGCACACAAGGTTAAGGTTTTATCCTTGTGCGCTGGTGGCGGGTGTTTGGTCTCTGCGGGTGAGGATTGGTAACTTCGGGACGGAAGTTAGGACCTGTCGGTGAGAGGGGTCCGGATAGTGGGAGTTCCAGAGAAAGGAGTCTATCTCAAAAACATTGGTTCGGGGCCCTGCGGTCACCAGTTGTCTCTGAGCATGCATCGGCTTGAGGCCAATTAGTTTGAGTTAGAGACCGCAGGGCAATGCTTAGTTGTTAGAGATATGGTAGAGGGCCTGCAGAGATCAACACGAAGTGGAAGAGGCAACAGAGTTCAGCGGTTATGTTATGTTAATGTAAGAATTGTAAATAATAAAAGTAAGGCTGCTACGGCCGATATATTTTCCCCAACACATTGGTGTGGTCTCAGTTACTAATATCTAAAGGTGGGGTGATCAGGGGGTGTATTGGTTATGGAAGGGGGTTGGGGGGTAAAAAGGAGGTATCGGTTATACCCTGGTCAAGAAAAGCCCGTAGCTATGGAGCGAAGTGTAATGAGTGAAGGGCGGGCATGACAGGGTTAACTGTAACTGTGTTTACTTGGTTGGGATCATGCTGCATGGTACAGGCAGCAGGAGAGGAGGAATCTTTCCCGGGTCTGGCAGAGCTGTTTTGTTATTAACAGCAGGATTGGCTGAGAGAGGTGGGGGGAGATATGGGAGGTCATAAAAGGGGGGAGGAGCCCGCCCTCGTGACCACACGGAGAGGAGAAGTCCCCGCCCACCCTCCCCTATGTTTATGGTTTTGTTTCTACTTTATGTTTTGTGTATGTGTGCGTTTGTCTTCTGTGTAGTGCGTGTCTGCTTTGTTTTACTGCACAGGAGTCGATGGAGAGTTGTCGTGGCAGCGGGTGTTTGGTCTCTGCGGGTGAGGATTGGTAACTTCGGGACGGAAGTTAGGACCTGTCGGTGAGAGGGGTCCGGATAGTGGGAGTTCCAGAGAAAGGAGTCTATCTCAAAAACATTGGTTCGGGGCCCTGCGGTCACCAGTTGTCTCTGAGCATGCATCGGCTTGAGGCCAATTAGTTTGAGTTAGAGACCGCAGGGCAATGCTTAGTTGTTAGAGATATGGTAGAGGGCCTGCAGAGATCAACACGAAGTGGAAGAGGCAACAGAGTTCAGCGGTTATGTTATGTTAATGTAAGAATTGTAAATAATAAAAGTAAGGCTGCTACGGCCGATATATTTTCCCCAACACATTGGTGTGGTCTCAGTTACTAATATCTAAAGGTGGGGTGATCAGGGGGTGTATTGGTTATGGAAGGGGGTTGGGGGGTAAAAAGGAGGTATCGGTTATACCCTGGTCATGCCTCTATACAAGTTCACAAGTCATGTGACAGATGTGTGTGGTGGTGTAGGTGTTTTTCTGCATTCAGCCACTCCATGCAATGCAAGCATGCTTACAATGCACTGCATCGCATCTGTGTAAATTCTGACAGCACAGTGTGTCGCTTTCAAAGTACTCATACCTAAACATTGTACTGCGTCGCATAAAATGTACAGACCCGGGAACTCAGCGCAGGGATATTAGGAACCCCTCGTAATGGGCACAGCAGGTGTATAGACCCAGGAACTCAGCATGGGAATGGTGGGAACCCCTCATAATGGGCACAGCAGGTGTACAGACCCGGGAACTCAGCACAGGGATGGTGAGAACTCCTCATAATGGGCACAGCATGTGTAGATACCCTGGAACTCAGCATAGGAATGGTGGGAACCCCTCATAATGGGCACAGCAGGTGTAGAGACCTTGGAACTCAGCACACGAATGGTGGGAACCTCTCATAATGGGTACAGCAGCCAGCAGGTGTACAGACCTTGGAACTCAGCACAGGGATGGTGGAAATCCCTCACAATGGGAACAGTGAGGTTGCAATTGATGGGCACAGTGAGGTTGCAATTGATGGGCACAGTGAGGCTGCAATTTATGGGCACAGTGAGGCTCTTCCAATTGATGGACACAGTGATGCTGCAATTGATGGGCACAGTGATGCTGCAATTGATGGACACAGTGAGGGTGCATATGATCGAGAACATTGAGGCTGCATATGATTGGCACAGTAAGGATGCATAATATGGGCACAGTGAGGCTGCAATTGATGGACACAGTGAGGGTGCATATGATCGAGAACATTGAGGCTGCATATGATTGGCACAGTAAGGATGCATAATATGGGCACAGTGAGGCTGCAATTGATGGACACAGTGAGGCTGCATTTGATGTTTACTGATTTAAACAAATTCACTGATTCATAGTATATTTTATTGTATTCTTTAACAATTGACTTTAACATTAACATTTTCAATATTTTATCTAGCTGTAATTATACATAATCACCTCAGAAATGGCTATTTACAGCCCTGCATTACTAACAGTTTCATTTTTCAGTTTGTTTGCACCCCCCAAAAATTTTGAGCACCAGCCGCCCAGGGTTGGTGCAAGGATTTTTGGCACCCTAGGGGAAACCTAATTTTGCCGCCCCCCATTGGCTCCACCCTAACTCCACCCCTTTTGTCCTGCCCATGTGACAGGAGGTGGCGCTATACAGGAAACATTGGCTCTGCTTCCTCCAGTGCTAGCTCCAGTGCTGCATTGCGCCTCCGTCAGACGGAGCAGCTGCCTGAGTTAGTAGCATGCTGCAGCCTGCAGAGCATGCAGATGCAGAGGGAAACCAGTGGCTGGGGGCGCCCCTAGGCAGTAGTGTGCCCTAGGCGGTCGCCTAGTATGCCTAGTGGTAGAACCAGCCCTGCAGCTGCCACTGGCTCACTGCTTGATTGGTGATCCTCATCCACCCTGTGTGCAGCTTGCAAGATACTTTGATGAACTGTAGGTGTATCTGAATAAAGTTTTACTTGCTTTTCCTATATTGACCCAGACGTTCTCTTTCTGCTGTTTTTGTCTGTGTTGGGGGAGGGGGGTTGGTGTGGAGTTAAAGTGCCACTGATAACCAATGATTGTGAGATTGTTTTTTTGAGGGGTTAAAGAACCACTAACCACTAATAATCACAAGATTGTTTATACCAAAGGTAAAAAAGTAAAAGTGAAATGTAAGCAAGCCCAAATTTGTGGTTCATTTTCTTTTACACCAAATACTACAAAAATAAAGCTCTATCTCTCTTACAACATGATATAAGATTTATTTGGGTACAGTGTTGCATGACTATGTAATTTTCAGTCAAACTACCACAGCACCATAGGTGTGCGCAGCCGATTGCATTAGGGTGTGCACCCCAAAGCTTAAACACACATGGGTGTATATATATATATATATATATATATATATATAAATATATATATATATTGTAATAGTGAGAGTCCCTGTCACTATGAAAAGGGAGCACAAATGGACACAGAGGGGGATATTTACTAAAACTGGAGCCCTCAAAATCGAGTGCAGCTGTGCAAGGCAGCCAATCAGCTTCTAACTTCAGCTTGTTCAGTCAAGCTCTGACAATAAAACATGGAAGCGGATTGGTTTCTATGCAGAGCTGCTCCAGATTTTGCACTCTCCAGTATTAGTAAATCCCCCCCCCCCCCACAGTCTGCATGTCAGTGGACTGCGGAACTACACAGCATAGTTTTGAAACGTAATAAACTGTTTTGGCAGCTTTCTCCTGGTTTTTCTAAGTTCGGATGGGGCTGTGTAGTTTTCTGAGATCCTGCAGAGACTTGGGTGGGATGGGATCTCCAACCCTGTGTCCAGGTATTTTGAATAGCCAGCAGGTTGTGTACCCAGGTGCACACAACCAATAAAATGAGAGACTGGTGAGAGCAGAGTGGAGAGGAAGGTGGAGTGTGTACAGCTGACTGCTGGTTCAAGACAGACCTGTGTGTGGGGAGCTGTCTGTCTGCCTGCCCTGTGGGAGACTACATCCCTGGTAAGGGGGGACTTTATGCCTGACGGACTAGGAGGCTGGTAGACCTAAGGTGGCTAGCGAGTCTAAAGGAAGTTTGGGAGACAGTAGGCTGGAGAATCCTGTTGAGACCAGGAGTGGGCCAGGTTTAGCAGGTACTGCAAGGCTAAGTAAGCCTAGGAGCCAGGAGGCTTGGCATTTTGGTTATATGAATCTTACTGGAGAAGTACCCCTGCGTGGGAATCCTGTATCTGAACTGTTATTTTGTTTCCTTTCAATAAAAATGGGCTGCCATGGCCTCAAACCTAACATCTGACTGCTGTGGACTCGCTGAAAATCGCATTTACCACTTGAGTTAACAACCCCCAATGTTTACAATATATATATATATATCAGTATGGCAATGGACAGTGTTACTAGAGCAGTGGACAATGTCAGTAGGGCAGAGGATGGGGTCAGTAGTTTACTTTTATTTCATTTTGTTATTGTTCTTACTTACCTTTTTTTATTTTTTATTTTTTACAATTTTTTTTTTTTTTTACAATGTATTGGGAATAATGGGGGGCTTTGGTGAAATATCAGGGCCCTAAACAGAAGTTTTTTTTCTATTTCTATTGGTTGAACTAAATGGACTTGTGTCTTTTTTCAACCTGACTATGTAACCCCTGATGTCTCACTTTTCAGACAGAGAAAGGGACTGAGGACAGAGATTCCCCAATCTTTCTCTGCAGCCAAGCAGCAGAGGGAAATCTGTGCAGCACAGGGTGATTAAGGTGTGCCCAGGCACACCTGGCACACCCTGTGCGCACGCCTATGCACAGCACTGAAACTGAAAATGGCCTGGTAATGGTAATGCTAGCACTCAACAGAAAAACTATAGTAACAAATTATGTTTGGAATGTTGCTTTACATACAGCATGTTATCTGCTCATTTACAGCCTTACCGTTTTGAGAATCATTTTTTCCTCCTAATTTCAGTTCCCACAAGGTAAAACAGAGACAAGTCAAAAAGGCAGAACAGGCTTTGTTCAGATTACCGTTCCTTGAAAAATTGAACAATTTAATTAGTGTAACTGATCGAGAAATGTGTAACTACAAAATAATACTGATTAAAAGTATTTGGAGAGAATAGAGAATAAATACACTAAGCCCCTCTTCACACGGGTTTGAGGTGTATTGCGATCTGACAGTTCCAAATCACATGAAAATTCGCACCCTATTGTCAGCAATGGAACCATTGAAATCAGTGTGACTCCAACTTTGTGCATGAAGTCGCACAGATGTCAGGCAAGTCGCACCTGAAATCGCACTGACCTGCAGTTTTGAAATTGTGCTACTTCACATGAAGTTGCAAGATTTCAAAGTCGCATTTAGTGTGAACCAGGACTTATTGATGATTTATCTTGTTCTTGTAACTACAGGGCATGTCAATTATTTGGGGAGGGAGCCGATACACTCTTTTTAGAGGCACCCAGCTCCCACTTCCTCCTGGGGCTCCGCAGCGCCGGAAGAAAATCACCTCTCGCCCCTCCCTCCCTGCAATCTTCTTGGACACGTCACAGGTCCCAGAACATTGTCCCAGGCCAATAACAGCGCGCAGCTCGGCTTGCGCATTGCGCAGTACGCCCACAGTTCCAATGCTGGTGCCACAGAGAGGAGGGGGAGAGGAGCTTTGTTCGCCCGCATCGCTGGACCATGGGACAAGTGAGTGTCCAATTATTAAAAGTCAGCAGCTACACTTTTTGTAGCTGCTGACTTTTAAATGGATGGAACTCCGCTTTAACCAATCTTTTTTTGTATAATTATCCTTTAAGAGGACGTGGCATGGGGTGTGTTCTATGCCTACATACTATTGCTAATAGGTGTCTCTCGCTCCCATCTCAAAAAATTGGGAGGTATACAGTCCTGCATTGTAATTGACTATGCCACAGGCCTACTCTTGCAATGTGGGAGAAGCCACACTATACTGCATTTTGGTGGTTTTTCAGCCCCTTTGAAGGAGGACTTACTCTGGTTTAAATCCAAGAATAGCAATGTAGTTCAACCACCAAAGGTAGATTACACAGGTTATTTCCCAAACAGTGCAGAGGCAGACAGAAACAGTTCACTCACTCCAGCTCATGGAACAGTCTAGAGATTGTCATTTAAAGTTTATTTGCATGTAGAATAGGGTTGCCACCTGTCCGGGATTCACCCGGACAGTACAGGTTTTGAATCATGTGTCCGGGTTTCAGGTGGACTGAAATCCAGACACATTATTCAGACTGTGCTGTGGCTCCCCAAGTAACCAAGGTAGTCACACACAAATCTGTTGCCATCCGTGAACTGTGGGCAGCTGTCTGGGAGCAGGTTTTGCATCACTGGGGGGGGGGGGGAGACAGGGTGATGATGTCAGCAAAATCAATTTGGCCACACCCACATTTTGCTTTGACACACTATGCACACTACATTACTTCTCACCTTGGGACACCCAAAGTGTTCAGGTTTGGCTTGAAGAAAAGGTGGCAACCCTAATGTAGAAACTTGTACCAAGAGGGGATTTGGGGTGATGTGGGATACTCCAAAACAACAGGTATTGTTAGCAGAAAATGCTTCTCACTCAGTAATAGTAGCACGAGTACAGGTAGACTGGAACAGTCTATGGGTTCACGTCTGGTGACCATGAAGTAACTTTAGCACAAGTATGAGGCTCTACTCAAAGTATCCTGACACAAATCAGTCTATTGGTGCAGCCTCATGTAAAGTAGTCCAGTATCCAGTTCAATGCATCCAGGGGTAAGCAGCCCCCCTCTTCTCACAACTCACAGATCCATTCCAACAGGAGGGAAAAGACAATCTCCCCAGGCCTCCACTATTTAACAGCATCCAAGCCTAGGGTGACCACATTTCCAAACTACCATTCAGGGACACCCTCCCTTCCCAAAAATCAGCTTGTGCTGTAACGAATCACAGCAGAGTGATTGGACACAACAAGAGGCGGGATTTATGATTTCTCCAATCACAAGAAGGGGGCGGGGATTTTGCTCCTCCAGGCATTCCCAGCCAGGGCAAGTACTGTCAGTGAGCAAAGCGGTGATGTGGTGGCCTTTTTTGGGGGCATCAGATTGGCCTGGGGGGTAGCTGTGTCAGTTTCATTCCGGGACACTGTATTGTCCTGGAATGAAGGTGCCCGGGACAGACCTGCAAAATGCGGGACTGTCCCGGGCAATCCGGGACACGTGGTCACCCTATCCCAGCCACCATCTGGGCACACCTCCCGAGGGATTGGCTAGGCCCTGCTCAATATTTAGGATAGTCATTTGTAAATTTCCCTCCCTAAGTTTCAGAAACGTATTCCAAAGGCAAGGGAAGCAATCAACTCCCAGCCTAACTGGGAGGGTGTTACACAAATATCCCACTTCCATTGGTCCAGGTCTATCTCTCACACACACTAGCTATGAACTGCTAGTGGTGGCATGCTTCCCTGAATTGTGTGCCTGGTGCTAGTGTGTGAGCAGCAGGAAAGGTAACTGTGCAAAAATTCCAGCCTACAGGATTACTTGAGGAATCTCAGAAACATGTGTGATTGGGATCTGTCCTCTAATCCCATGCTGATCAGAGCAGAGCAGACAGATGAGCCATCTGTGTAATGTCAGTTTTTGCAAAGCAGACATGGACAGAGCCTGCTCTGCACTCTGGGTGGCCGGGAGTTAACTGCCCTTGGCTCTCTCTCCTTGGATTTGCCTAGGCGAGGACGGATCTCCCTCTGTTTTGTTTTAGTATATTGGATCGGTCCAAATCTAGGTGTAAACAGACATAAGTTCATTTAGACCTACTGGGCCATGGGGGTGAATAGACCATTCGATCAGGTCTGCCCAGGGCCGTCTTTACCGCAGGGCAAACGGGGCAGCTGCCCAGGGTAGGGTGACCAGACATCCCCAGTTTCAGGGGACAGTCCCCTGATTGAGGACACTGTTTTTGTCCCCAGATTGGATTTAATAGGGGGCAGGGGCAATTTCAAAGACAGTCAGTGCAGAATTAAAATAAAAAAAAATAGAATTGCACACCCCCGCTCCGCCGTGCCTATAAGCATAGGGAGGTTGTATTTTTCCCATTATCTGTGCCCCTTTCTGATGATCATGTGCTGGTCGGAGCGGAGGGAATATTTCTTCAGTTTCGGGCGCATGCCCATTCAGCTTCGCTCGCATGTTCTTCTGCCTTGGCTCAAATCCTGGCCACCTGCCGATCTCCTTGCCTTCCCTGGCGGAGTGATCTTCCTCCGCTCCCCATCCAGTAGTAGCCCGAAGAATAAGACTTGAGAGGCTGTGAGTCAGGCGGTGACGGGCAGAGAGTCGCTGATTGTTGCCATTACTAGTAAAGAAAAAATATGTCCCCGGATTTCATTTTAAAAATCTGGTCACCTTAGCCGAGGGCCCTGTCACTGTTTGGGGCCCAAAGCAGAGCTGCCATTAAGCCTGCGTGCTGCCCGCAAATCGGCACATCGGCGCTGAAAACCCCCACACACACAGTCTGTCACTGTCATCAGCGCGCTGCGCGCACAGTGCAGCAGTCCTAGTGCTGCATTTTCTCAATGGAGGAGCTGCCTGCCTGGTGACATCACGACGAGGAGAGCGAAGCCCCAACATTCGGAGCGACTCGGAGGAGGATTCCTCCTCCTTGCGCCTAAGCTCCGCCCCTGACTCCGCCTCCGACTCCGAGTCTTCCCTGAAGGTGAAGGCTGTTTCTTTATACTGCCCGCCACTACTCCCCTCCCATAATACTGCCCTCCACTGCTGCCCCTCCCATTTACAAATATACTGCCCTCCACTACTCCCCCTCCCATTATCCTCCCCTCCACTACCCCCCTCCCATCATACTGCCCTCCACTGCCACCCCTCCCATCATACTACCCTCCACTACCACCCCTCCCATCATACTGCCCTCCACTAACCCCCCTCCCATCATACTGCCCTCCAATACCTCCCCTCCCATCATACTGCCCTCCAGCCCATCATACTGCATTCCACTGTCACCCCTCCCATCATACTGCCCTCCACTACCTCCCCTCCCATCATACTGCCCTCCACCCCATCATACTGCCCTCCACTGCTACCAACTCCCATCAAAAACTGTAAAAAAACTATAATGGTAAAAAATAATAATACAAATAAATAAATAACACAAATGTAAAACTACTGATCCTGTCCACTGCCCTACTGACCATGTCCACTGCCCTATTAACCACGTCCACTGCTCTACTGACAATATCCACTACCCTACTGACCACGCCCCCTGCCCTATTGACCACTTCCACTGCTTTACTGACCATGTCCACTGCCCTACTGACTGACACCATTCACAGTCCACACTGACACCACTGGCGGAACTACTAGCAAAGGTTTCACTTGCGACTGGGCTCTGGCCTTCTGCCACCATGGCGGGGCCCAAAACTACAGGACTGCACAACATGTGAAAGGGATCCGCTGTGGGACCATTAAGGGTGGTGGGATCAGTGGGAAGGGCTCTGGGCTCGGTTCTCACTCCTCCCCGAGCAGAGCGATGCTGACTGTCAGTCAGCATCACTTCTGCTCTACTTCTCAGCGCTCATTGGAGCGCTGAGCCATGGAGGGGCAGGGAGAGGCTGTCTCAGCGGCTCACTGAGACTGCCCAGCTTAGTTCAGTGTGGATGCCCGGCTCTCAGTGACTGACCTGGAGCAGCGAGAGCAAGTGTACAGCATGGATGGCTGTGTCGATCCCTCCCACGTGTCCCTCCCTCACCGTGCTGACTCACTGACCCGCCAAGCTGATGTGCTGCAGGAAGAGACCGTGCTCCACTGCTGGCTGCCCAAATCGTGAGTACCAGCTGCCCCTCCATGCTGATTAGTACAGAGGGCTAGGTCCCTTTGACCCTGCCAGGCTATCTGAGGTCCCCTCACCCTATACTAATCTAATCTATAGAACTCCCCCACCCATACTGATCACCCTGTACAACACTGTACCCCTCACTATACACCCTGCCCCCCCCCCACAGAACCCTTCACCCCATACTGATCTACTCTACAGATCACTGCACCCCTCACTATACACCCTTCCCCCACTTTATAGAACACTGTATCGCTCACTGTTCACTTTGCCTCCACGCCGTAGAACACTGTACCCCTCACTGCTCATCCTTTTTTTTAGATAATTCTATTAGCTGGATTCAGGTAGGGGCGCGCATCTTTGCGGCGGCTTAGCGTAGCGTATTTACACTATGCCGCCGTAAGTCAGAGAGGCAAGTACTGTATTCACAAAGTACTTGCCTCCTAAGTTACGGCGGCGTAGTGTGAATAGGCCGGCGTAAGTGCGCCGAATTCAAATGAGGATGTGGGGGGCGTGTTTTATGCATATTAACTGTGACCCGACGTGATTGACATTTTTTACAAACGGCGCATGCGCCGTCCGTGTACATATTCCAGTGTGCATTGCGGCAAAGTGCGCCACAAGGACGTATTGGTTTCAACGTGGATGTAAATTACGCCCAGCCCTATTCACAGACGACTTACACAAACTACGTAAAATTTTCAAATTTTGACGCGGGAACGACGACCATACTTAACATTACTAGTCCAGCTATTTGATGGTATAACGTTACGCCTGAAAATGCCTTACGTAAACAGCGTATCTTTACTGCGACGGGCGCACGTACGTTAGTGAATAGGCGTATCTAGTGATTTACATATTCTACGCCGAACTCAATGGAAGCTCCACCTAGCGGCCAGCCTAAATATTGCACCCTAAGATACGACGGCGCAGGCTGTCGTATCTTAGCGAGGTTTAAGTGTATCTCTGTTTGAGAATACACTTAAACATAGGACGTTGCAGATTTCGAGTTAGGTCGGCGTATCTACTGATACGCCGGCCTAACTCTTTTTGAATCCACCTATATGTGTGTATGTTTTTTGAGATGTTTGGGTGAAGAGCTATAATTGCCTTGGGGGAAGGGCCCAAACTTCATATAAAAGGAGCCTTTGGGAGTATCTCGCCAAAAATGATTTTTTTTTTGCAGAGGATGCTTAAAATCTGACTTGTTTGTTACTGCAGACCTCTGCGGAGAAACAGTGGGCCAATCAAACAAGCAGGAGATTACATTTCTGGGGAAATCCTGTACACTAGCTGTGCACAGAAGGCCTCCAGGTTATCATATTTTATAGAATTTTACAGAAAATTACAGCACTGCAGATTGAAAAGGAAAGGCAATTTTTAATAACATTCAATTTCATTATGGTGTATTTAGCACTGGTATATGCTATATTATTTTATTTTTCTATTTGCTATTTATTTTTCCCCATGAAAGTGGAGTTACCCTTTAACCCATTCGTGCCCATGCTATAGCAGAAAGACAGCTACAACGTGGGCCTAAATTGCCGGGAGGGTGTCCATGTATGTCCTCCTGTGCATGAGTTGCCTGCGCTCGCCCTGCGGGACGTGCTTTGCGCGCTCTACGATCAGGGAGCCCCTTACCGCACTGACAGCAAGAGGAGAAAAAAAAGCTGATCATCGGCTTCTGTAAGAGGGACATTAGTCCCAAACACGGAGAGCAACCACCGTCTCATCTGTGCCCACCAGTACCCCCCGGCAGTGCCCATCAGTGCTGCCTATCAGTGCCCACCAGTGCCACCTACTAGTGCCCCCTATCAATGCCTACCAGTGCCACCTATCAGTGCTGATCAGTGCTGCTAATCAGTAACTCATCATCAGTGCTGCCTATCAGTGTCACCCACCAGTGCCACCTATTAGTGCCCTTCAGTGCCACCTATCAGTGCCCTTCAGTGCAGCCCATCAGTGCCACCCATCAGTGCCCATCAATGCTGCCTCATTAGTGCCTATTAGTGCTGCCTTATCAGTGCCCAACAGTGCAGCCTATCAGTGCCCATCAGTGCAGCCTCATCAGCACACATCAATGAAGCTGAAAAATTACCCGTTTTCAAAACTAAACTATGAAAACAGTTTTGTTTTTCAAGATCTGTTTTTGTTTTTTATCAAAAAATAAAAACCCCAGTAGTGATTAAATACCAGTAATAGCTCTATTTGTGTGAAAAAAATTATAAAAATATAATTTGGGTACAGTGTAGCAGTGGCAGAAGTATAGGGGTCACTGAGGTTGCCATGGCGACCGGGCCCCATGCTGCAGGGGGCCCATGAGGGAATGTGTGTATGTACATGTACAGTATGTATGTGTGCATGTGTTTATATGTGTGTGCATATGTACATTTATATATATATATATATATATATATATATATATATATATATATATATATATATATATGTGTGTGTTTATATTAGGTAGGGTTGTCCCCAGGCCCGGATTGGCCATAGGGCAAACCGGGCATTTGCCCGGTGGGCCGCGTCCGCCGGGCCACTGTTCTGACTTGCGGGGCCAAGGCAGGCTGCTCTTTAAGCCCGCGCCGGTCCTCCGACCTTTCCGCGGCCGCCCGGCTGCCAGTTCAGCCTCAGGCTCAGCCTTCGGCGTCGGCATCAGCAGCTCCTGAAGGGGGAGGGACTAGAGGAGACACCGCTCCACGGCCGCCAATGAAGTTCAGCCGTTGGTGCCGGGGGGCGTGACCAGGAAGGGAGAGGAGCCTGCTACAGCATGTGTTCTGCCGATGGGATCTCTCAGCAAAAACGTAAGTGCAGCCCCTGTAACCTGAATAGGAGGAGCGGTGGCTGCATATAGAAGAATAATTCTCTCCATCGTCCCCCCGCGGTCTCTGAATGCCTGCTTCTGCTCCTCTCCCTCTCGCAGGCATTCAGGTACTGCGGGAAGAAGATGGAGAGAATGATTCTTCTATATGCAGCCAACCCACCGCTCCTCCTATCCTGCTTATCTCTGCTGCCCCCCCCAGTGCTCTCTAGTCTCTACCCCCCCCCAGTGCTCTCTAGTCTCTACCCCCCACAGTGCTCTCTAGTCTCTACCTCCCACAGTGCTCTCCACCTCCCCCCATGCTCTCCACCTCCCTCCTGTGTTCTTCACCTCCCCCCTGTGCCCTCTGCCTCTCCCTATGCTCTACACTTCCCCCTGTGCTCTTCACCTCCCCCCAATGCTCTCCAACACCCCCAGTGCTCTCTAGCCCCCCCCCAGTGCTCTCCAGCCTCACCTTCTCTCCACCTCCGTCCTGTGTTCTCCACCTCCCCCCATGCTCTATGCTGCCCCCCTGTGCCCTCCATCTCTCTCCCTGTGCCCTTTATCTCTCCCCCTGTGCTCTCCACCTCCCCCTGTGCCCTCCGTCTCTTCCCCTGTGCCCTCCGTCTCTCCCCCTATGCTCTCCACCTCCCCCCATGCTCTGCGCTGCCCCCTGTGCCCTCCGTCTCTCCCCCTGTGCTCTCCACCTCCCCCCATGCTCTACGCTGCCCCCTGTGCCCTCTGCCTCTCCCCCTGTGCTCTCCACCTCCCCCCATGCTCTACGCTGCCCCCTGTGCCCTCCGTCTCTCCCCCTGTGCTCTCCACCTCCCCCATGCTCTACGCTGCCCCCTGTGCCCTCCGCCTCTCCCCCTGTGCTCTCCACCTCCCCCATGCTCTACGCTGCCCCCTGTGCCCTCCACCTCTCCCCCTGTGCTCTCCACCTCCCCCATGCTCTATGCTGCCCCCCTGTGCCCCCCATCTCTCTCCCTGTGCCCTTTATCTCTCCCCCTGTGCTCTCCACCTCCCCCATGCTCTACGCTCCCCCCTGTGCCCTCCGTCTCTCCCCCTGTGCTCTCCACCTCCCCCCATGCTCTACGCTGCCCCCTGTGCCCTCCGCCTCTCCCCCTGTGCTCTCCACCCCCCCCATGCTCTATGCTGCCCCCTGTGCCCTCCACCTCTCCCCCTGTGCTCTCCACCTCCCCCTGTGCTCTTTTCAATTCCCCCTAATTCTCTACAGAATTCCCCCTCCTCCATCTCTCTCCCTGTGCTCTCCACCTCCCCCATGCTCTATGCTGCCCCCCTGTGCCCCCATCTCTCTCCCTGTGCCCTTTATCTCTCCCCCTGTGCTCTCCACCTCCCCCATGCTCTACGCTCCCCCCTGTGCCCTCCGTCTCTCCCCCTGTGCTCTCCACCTCCCCCCATGCTCTACGCTGCCCCCCCCTGTGCCCTCCGCCTCTCGCCCTGTGCTTTTCACTGCCCCCTGTGCTCTCTACCTCCCCCATGCTCTACACTGCCCCCTGTACCCTCTGCCTCTCCCCCTGTGCTCTCCACCTCCCCCTGTGCTCTTTTCAATTCCCCCTAATTCTCTCCAGTCCCCCCCCAGTGCTCTCCAGCCCCCCCCAGTGCTCTCTATCCCCCCCAGTGCTCTCCAGCCCCCCTCTTCTCTCCACCTCCCTCCTGTGCTCTCCACCTCCCCCCATGCTCTAGGCTGCCCCCTATGACCTCCATATTTCCCCCTGTGCTCTCCACCTTCCCAATGCTCTACGCTGCCCCCCCCTGTGCCCTCTGCCTCTCCCCCAGTGCTTTCTAGCCCCCCAGTGCCCTCTAGCCTCCCCTGTGCTCTCTAGCCTCCCCTGTGCTCTCTAGCCTCCCCTGTGATCTCCAGCCCCCCAGTGCTCTTTAACACCCCAGCCCAGTGCTTTCCACCTCCCACATGCTCTACGCTGCCCCCCTGTGCCCTCCGTCTCTCCCCCTGTGCTCTCCACCTTCCCAATGCTCTACGCTGCCCCCCCTGTGCCCTCCGCCTCTCCCCCTGTGCTTTTCACTGCCCCCTGTGCTCTCCACCTCCCCCATGCTCTACACTGCCCCCTGTGCCCTCTGCCTCTCCCCCTGTGCTCTCCACCTCCCCCTGTGCTCTTTTCAATTCCCCCTAATTCTCTCCAACCCCCCCCCGTGCTTTCCAGCCACCCCAGTGCTCTCCACCTCCCCCCATGCTCTATGCTGCCCCCTGTGCCCTCTGCCTCTCCCCCAGTGCTTTTTAGCCCCCCCTGTGCTCTCCACCTCCCCCATGCTCTACGCTGCCCCCTGTACCCTCTGCCTCTCCCCCAGTGCTCTCTAGCCCCCCAGTGCTCTCCACCTCCTCCCATGCTCTACGTTGCCCCCCTGTGCCCTACGCCTCTCCCCCAGTACTCTCCAGCCCCCCATTGATCTTCACCTACCCCCTGTGCTCTCCACCTCCTCCCGTGCTCTCTGCTGCCCCCCCTGTGCCCTTCGCCTCCCCCCAGTGATCTTCGCTTCCCCCAGTGATCTTCGCCTCCCCCAATGATCTCCGCCTCCCCCATGTGCTCTTCGCCCCCGTGCTCTCCTGCCCTCCCTGTACTCTCTGCCCCACCCTGTGTTTTTGCTTCCCCCTGTGCTCTCCAACCCCCCACTCCCTGTGCTCTCCAGGCCCCCATGCTCTCCAGCCCCCTTGTGCTCTCCTCTTCCTCCCTGTGTTCTCTGCCTCTCCCCCATGCTCTCACCCCACCCCATGTTCTCAAGGTTCTTCCCGGTGCTCTCTGCCCCCCCCTGCTCTTTCCCTGTCTCCTTGCCCCCTGCACCTTTGCAGGGTTTCCCCCTCCCCTCTCCCGGGGGATCCCTCAGGATGAAAAGTGGAGAAGGAGACGGTTAAGATGTCATGGGCTGCTCATTCCAAAATGCCCGGGCCTATTTTTTGTGCCAGTTCAGGCCTGGTTGTCCCGATACCGAGCATTTCCCTGAGTACTTGTACTCAGGGAAATGCTCCTATGCTTCACCCGATACCTGGACAGTTAGGGGCGATCGGTGCAGCAGGGGAGTTACAAGCACTGATCTGCCCCCTTTTCAGCTGCTTTAGTTAAAGTTATACAGTGGTGATCGGTGCTTGTAACTCCCCCCAAAGCCGCACCAATCACCGCTGAGTGAGTGAGTGAGTGAGAAACTTATATAGCGCAACACATGCAAACTAAATCGCCTCTGGGCGCTTAGTATGCATTCCCTGAGTAACCTTTTTGATCTCAGAAGAGATAGGTTTTGATCTTTCTTCTGAAGGCCAAGTGGTCCACCTCCAATCGGATGGTGGTTGGTAGGGCGTTCCACAGTCTAGGTCCTTGGACTGCGAATCTTCGCTCTCCTTTGGACTTGTATCTGGCTTTGGGTATCAGGAGTAGATTTTGGTTGGTGGATCGCAGAACGCCGTTGGGTATGTGAGCTTTTATTTTTTCGCATAGATATTGGGGGGCGTTTCCTTGGATACACTTATGCGTTAGGCAGAGTGCTTTGAAAGTGATTCTGTCTTTTACTGGGAGCCAATGAAGGGATCTCAGAGAAGGTGAGATTTATTCCCATGTTTTTTTCTCAGTCACTAGTCGAGCGGCTGTATTTTTAACGACTTGCAGACGAGTGATTTGGTATTTGGGAAGTCCGAGATAGAGGGCATTAGCATAGTCAAGTCTGGAGTTAATAATTGTACCCACCACGACTGCTATGTCTTCTTTTGGGATAAAGGGAGTGAGTCTGCGTAGTAGGCGCAGCAGATGGTGCGATCCACTGACCACTGACCCTATTTGTGCATCCATTGTTGGTGTCGAAAATGACTCCAAGATTTTTGACTTTGGTGCTAGGGGTGATGGTTTTACCCAGAATGGGCGGGGGTGTCCATGTTGATACTGGATGATTTTTCTGGTTGGCGTGAAACAGGAGAAATTCTGTTTTTGAGCCGTTGAGTTTAAGATAACTCTTTGTCATCCAGTTTTCTATCATAGTAAGGCATTTCTCTAATCTGAGATAATGATCCTTATTGTTGCAGATGCGAAAATACAGTTGTGTGTCATCTGAATAAGAGTGGTAAAGTAGCTTCTGGTTACTGATGATTTCAAAAAGAGGGCGGAGATAGATATTGAACAGAACAGGCGACAAAGGGGATCCCTGGGGGACTCCGTATGACACTGTGCGTTCTTCAGAAGTGAAAGGCCCAAGTTTCACTATTTGTGATCGGTTTTCCAGAAAGGAGGAGAACCAGGATAAATCACATTCTGCGACTCTGGCTACTTTAGCTAGCCGAGTCAGTAATATTTTGTGGTCAACAGTATCAAAAGCAGGACTTAGGTCCAACAGTACCAAAAGACAAGATTCTCCTACGTCTGCTGCCTCGAGAGCGTCATCCCATATTTTGAGCAGTGCTGTTTCTGTCCCTTGACCTGGACGGAAACCCGATTGAAACGGAGCGAGTAATTTATGGGTGTCTAAATGCTGTTGTAGCTGTTGTACAACTTCTTTCTCCATTATCTTGGAGAAGACATTTAGGCCTGTTATGGGTCAACGGTGGTTTGGGTCTTTGGGGTCAACGGTGTTTTTTTTTTAAATTGGTTTAATTATGCCTTGTTTCAGCAAGTTTGGCACATGCCCTCCTTGAACGACTGGTTTATGAGCTGCCTGATAGCTGGTGCCAAAATATCGGCACATTCTTTCAGCAGCTTGGTTGGGATGATATCATTGGGTACTGTGCTGTTTCGTAGAGTAGCGATGATGTTTTTGGTGGCATCAATGGAAATGGGTTTTAGAGTGATGGAATAGAAAAGAAAAACAAGAGAATAGAATACAATTTTATATATATTATAATTGATTCTATTCTGTTCTATTGTTTTTCTATTCTTTTCTATTTTAGTTTTCATAAATTTTAATTATTTTCCAATCTATTCTAGAATTCATATTTATACTATTCGAATGTTCTATTTTATTACATTATTTTAACTTCTATTCTATTCTTTTTGATTCTATTGCTTTATTGTTTTATATTCTATTTTATTGTAGTTTTTAGAAAATCGATTTCTATTTTTTCAAATTCGATTCGAATTTGTTTTCGAACTCGATTCGAATTCGATTCGAATTTCGTTCGCGTTTTTTTAAATTTGTTTAGATTCGTTAATTTTGTAATTCGGTTTGTGATTTGGGGAGGGGTTGATGACGGTTCTATTTTGCTGAATACTTTCACGGATTTTTTCAATTTTATTAATGAAATAATCCGATAATTCGTTGCAAAATTCTTGTAAATCAGAATTGGGGGCCTCTAAGCAGACTGGGTCCATAGTCTGAGAGACTAGCTTGAAGAGTTCGCGGGGGCGGTTTAGGGCATTTGCAATGATGTTGGAAAAGTGATTTTTTTTTTACCATAAAGATTTCTTTGTGGTATTTCTTAGTTATTATCTTATAAATGGTGTGGTTTTCCTCTGAAGAGCTTCTTTTCCAAGCTGCTTCCACTCTTCTGCGCTCTTGCTTTAGCAACGACAGTTGGTCATTAAACCAGCTGGAGTTGTTTTTCCGGATGCGTTTTGGTGCTACTAAGTCGGCTGACTGTAGTAGCGCCTTGTTGATGGCGTATAGTGTTTGTGTGGCTGTTAGATGTTGTTGGTTTGTTTTTATTTTTTTCCCTAATGTAGTTTTGAAGAGTTCCGAGTGGAGCTTCTTCTGTGATCTAGTCCAGTGAGTTGCCAGAGAGGGCATTTTTAGTAATTGTGAATTTAATGGCATGGTGATCTGTCCATGGTTGCGGCTCAATCTCCAGAATATCGATTTCCAAATCTTGTTTGAAAATTAGATCAAGCGTGTGACCTGAGGCATGAGTGGGCTCATGTACTAGTTGCTGCAGACCTAATCTTTCCAGATGGTCGATACATGCGTCCGTGATGGGGTCCAGTGAGGAGTTGGCCCAAAGGTTGAAATCCCAGAGCAGCAAGAGGTGTTTAATGTTTAGGGTATAGGTGGAGATGAACTCCGTCAATGACGTGAGAAGGTGCGTCTGATGGTTCGGTCATCCAAGGCTCCGGGATCCGAACTACAGCTATGTGCCGTTCGGGATCCATTAGAACAAACACCAGGCAGGCTGTATGTAAGTTCAAACAGGAAGACCTTTATTGGAAGTACACAACACTCTTTTTAAACAGAATTTGGAACATCCCGCCCCCCACAAACGCTTTCCTATTGGTCAATTGTAAAGTACATCGAGTTCTCCTCCAGGTCCTCTTAGGCATGCAAATGAGGACTTGAACATGAGTCAGCAGGGATTGGTCCGATAGCTGGAATGGAAGGACTGTTATGTGTATTGAGACGGAAGCCCCAGGGGGAAATCAATGTACACAATAGCCAGACACAGAACAATGGAGCCGTCTGGCCTTAAGACAGAGCAGAAGACCCCCCACTGTGTAACAGATTTCAAAGAGATACCCTTCAGCATTCCAAGGTCTATGACATAACTTCCCCTGGGAAACAGTCCAACAGCCACAGTGGGACCCCGAACGGGTCAACTCGAGGATGTTGGAAAAGTAGTCTTAAGGTTCTAGGTCTGTCTGCCGGGATAACCCATCCGCATTCCCGTTTTGAGGCCCTGGCCCATAATCGGAAGGCAAGAGGCTCGCATTCAGTCCTCTCCAAAAGCCTCTGTCCCGGCTAGGTCTGTCACACATCTCCCCCTTTGGCAGGAGACTAACACAGGTGGAGACCCCAATGCCAGTACCCACACAGTACCCCAAATAAATTGTCCCAAACCGAGCATTACTCACCCAGCCAACCTCTGCCTCTCTCATAGAGCATGCCTGCCGTTGGGGAGAAGCCTGGACTGGCCCTTCTCCCTGGAGTCCTTTCAGCCGCTGGAGAGAAGACAGGGTGACTGGGCTCAGTTCATCATGCTGTTGGGGATCTGGGCCAACTGCCCCCCATCCCTGGGGTATACAAGTGGAGACTGAAGTCCCATCCACTTGTGGTAGGTGAAAATCCCCAGGTGCTTGCAAAGCAATGCTGACATCCTCCTGTCTCAGTGATTCAGCTGGGAGTAAAAGCTTTACAACCTCAGCTTGTTGCTAGAGAGAGGGGCCAACTGCCCCGGCTCCCTGGAACTCCACAGTTTTTTCCGGTGCTGGGCAGAGATTGGTAGCACTCTGCCCTGTTGCCAGTACTTGAGCTGGCAATGCATAATCCATAACATCTTCTGAATAGTCCATTAAGTCCATACATTCTGTAATCTGCGGCTGGGGAGATGAGCCAACTGCCCTAGCCCCCTGGAACTCCACATCATCCGCTTCGGCTTCAGGGATGGCAATCTTCAGATTTTCCACTGCCGATTCATCAGCCAGGATTTCAGAGTTGTCAGCTGATATTTCCTGATCGTCCCAGGCAAAGGGAGCCCCACCCTGCTGCTGAGCAGAGTTTTAGCAGCTGTCTGTAGGCGATCTCCAGCTCCTCTTGTCGCTCTTGTTCTCTGTCTTGTCGCTCTCGTTCTCTCTCTTGTCGCTCATCCTGCAGCTGGATGCCTCTAATGGCATTCTGTATAGCGGTCTCTGATGGGTTAGCACCATATAATGCCAACCGCTTTCGAACTCGTTGCTGAAACAAGTCTTCAACTGACCGGGGTCCTGCATCCCCATCCCTCTGATCCATCTCGGCTAGCTCACTGATCAGGGTGGCCCACCGGTCCCTCCACGGCTCTCAAGTAAGTCTTTCAGCATGGCTCTCCTGCATGCTGCATAGCTGGTCATTGACTGTGGTAGTTTGGAGTGTCCCAGTAACTGGAGAGAAAATCCCACCGCTGCCAACCTATGTAACAAGACCCTGGCTCGCTCGCTTCTGCTCTCCGGACACTCCTCTGCTACTAGTGAGTCAGCTTTCAGATTGCAACGTCTGATGGTTCGGTCATCCAAGGCTCCGGGATCCGAACTACAGCTATGTGCTGTTCGGGATCCATTAGAACAAACACCAGGCAGGCTGTATGTAAGTTCAAACAGGAAGACCTTTATTGGAAGTACACAACACTCTTTTTAAACAGAATTTGGAACATCCTGCCCCCAACAATCGCTTTCCTATTGGTCAATTGTAAAGTACATTAAGTTCTCCTTCAGGTCCTCTTAGGCATGCAAATGAGGACTTGAACATGAGTCAGCAGGGATTGGTCCGATAGCTTGAATGGAGGGACTGTTATGTGTATTGAGACGGAAGCCCCAGGGGGCAATCAATGTACACAATAGCCAGACACAGAACAATGGAGCCGTCTGGCCTTAAGACAGAGCAGAAGACCCCCCACTGTGTAACAGATTTCAAAGAGATACCCTTCAGCATTCCAAGGTCTATGACAGGAGCCAATTCCCAAGCGTTGAGTTCTGGAAGGGGAGTGGGGGTGAGTGCTGGAGAATCCCAGTTACAGGGGAGTTGGAGGAACACTGCCTATCTGGGAGCCCTGGGGGGTGAGAGTGCGAGCAGACTCGTTGGAGAGTGTTGCAAAGAATGAATTGTGACCATTCTCTGATTCCAGTCAAACAAGCCAGGATCCCCCCCCCCCCCCGCGCAGGAATGCAATATGTTGCACTCATCTCCAAGAAGTCTAGGGAAAGGCAGCTGTTAGGCAGGCTCCACAGACAAAAGACATTGATTAGGTCACCATACTAGGTAGGGAAGGACAAGTAGTAATAAGGAAATGATCACGGAAGCGCAGTGATTGGGTATTGGCAAATGGGCGGTGTTGGGGGTGTGTGTGCTTGAAGTGTGGATGTTAAAACTGAATCACAATGGGTACAAACTCTCTTTTCCCATCCAGAGCTCGGCCATGAGGTTATACAGCTGTTGAGTGTTGAGTATAATTCCATCTTATTTGGCAGTAGGTCTTAGACATTTTTGTTAGAGTATTGTTCTTTATGCAATAGACATTTCTGTTAAAGCATTGTTTATTATGCAATAGACATTTTCTGTTAGAATAAATATAACTAGTTGACTCAAAGGTGTCTGTCTTTAACTAACTTCTAGCTTTAGGCCTAAACACATGCTTGGTCATTTATATACTCGCAAGCAAATGGCTCATATACAGTAATACAGATGTAATAGTTATACATATATATTATAGGTTGCAGTAAAGGATAGATACTTATAGTTATTATTAATTATTGCATGATTGTTACTTCAGTTGGCACCCTTAGATGTTTGGACATAGAGTTCACAAATCCTAACGTATTTTTGTTTTGAGTCCATTAAGCTTAAGTCCTCAAATAACCCAGAACTGAAATCGTCTCTATCTTTGATGAAAAGTTGGCGCTGGCTCGCGAATCTTGAAACCCTGCTTGGATGATCGAGAGAGTTCTGTAAAATTTCAACAGGAGTGTAGACGTACATAAACTGCTGAGATTTTTTTGGCCGATATGTTTGTATGTTAAACGTTTTTTTTTTGTGCGTTGTTGTAATGTTCGTGTGTGTTTGGCCTTTAACCAGTCAAGCGTACTGGTGAGTAAAGGGGATTGATCACCCCTGGATATGCGATATAGCCTGTAGATTGACAGGATAAACCACACATCTTTGCGGAAAAAGTGGGAGAAATATAGATTTTTATTTATTTTTTATTATTTTTTATTTTTTTTAAATTTGAAGTTTTTTTATTTTTATTTCATTTTTACCCATGTGAATGTGAAAAGAGCTTTCTGTTCCTAGAGAAGATACACACATCTTTGCGGAAAAAGTGGGAGAAATATAGATTATTTTTTATTATTTTTACTTTTTTTTCAATTTGAAGTTTTTTTTTATTTTTATTTAATTTTTACCCATGTGAATGTGAAAATAGCTTTCTGTTCTTAGAGAAGATCAATGTGGCCTGCAGTCTGACAGGGAGGAGGGCGTTTATTTAGAGTGCGCTCGGTAGGACTACAAATAATCAGTTTTTTGTCTGATTGTTGGTCTGTGTTGATTCAGGTGTGTATTGTCTAAGCAACTGTTCAATGTATTTAGTTGCAGTCAACATAACAATGGATATTCTTGAACAGTTTACTGTGGAAAAGGCTTGTATCCATTTTAGTAATACACAAAAGAATGCGTTAGTACACCAATTCAATGATCTATTAAAGCAATGCAATACTCATAATGAGGCGCTCAAATCCAAAAAGTCTTCCAAGTCTAAAAAGTCTTCCAAAGAAGGCAAGAAAAAGAGGATGGCAAATTTGGTATGCATGCTATTCAAGATGAAAGAGATTGCAGAACAGACAGAATTACAATGGTGTTAAGATAGGACTGAATTATTAGGAAGGATAGAAAATGTGCGTAAAGATGTTTCAGTGGTAGCTACGAATGCGGACATGAATGTGTGTGAGTGTGATGAAATGAGGGATGAGTTTGAACAATTGTTGACTGAGAATAGCTTGTTGGAGCAATGAGTGGATGAATGTAAGGAAACATGTATGTTGAGGGAACAATGTATCACATCTTTAGAGAAGAAAGAGGCTGTGAATGAATCTGCGATAGAAATGCTTAAGAGAAAGTTACAGGAGTGTAAAACTCAGCTAGCCCAAAAAGATCATGCCATTCTATCTTTGAAAGCGCAGGCAATGGAGAAAGTGCACAGCCATTGTTGTGCTAACAAGGATACACAGTCTAGTGTGACACAGGAGAGGGGGGAAGGGATGCTGATAGAACAGCAACCAGTATGGTCAGCTGACAATCCTGAAGAGCCCCCAGATCACAGTTCTTCTCTCTATACTTCTGCGTCAGATAGGACTTGGCCAGGATCTGCGATTATAAAGAGGGAGGGTGGCACCCAATCCACGACACTCTCCATACAAGATCGCACAAATCTGTGCCAGATTTTGGGAAAATTTGACACGAGTGCTTCACCCATTAGTCTCTCAAACAGGCTGGAAGCTGTAGTGACACAGTACATTTTAAACAATAGGGATGCATGCACACTCCTCCGCGCATGGCTTCCATTGCAACTGTGTGAAAAACTGCAACAACCAGTCGGGAATCATAGAAGTCTAACTCCCGAGTTAAACTCAAATTGGGGGAACTCGGCAGATAGAATGAAGGAAATACAGCGCATAATGGGAGGAAGGGATACTAGGGGTTCAGATGCCCTAGAAAATACTAAATTTAGGAGGGAAATTGATCCAATACACTTTTGCAGTGAATACTTCACCATTTATAAGGCCACATACAATTGTCCTGATATGTCTCACGATGACAGTAGTTTTCTGTGTTCTATGGCTAAGTGCACGTGTATTGATTACCATACCAGAATTGCACTGAGGAATGCCACATCATACCAGACCTTTATAAACATATTAAGGGACTGGGTTCGGGAGACAGATCAAGACAATAGGCCCCACAAAAGAGTTGCCGAAGTAGTTAAAAGCAAAGGTAGAGTGAGGTTTGCAGGCAGGTGTTACAGATGTGGGAATACAGGCCATGTAATGAAGGAGGCTTTGGCATAAAAAGGAACAGCAAAAACCTGAATCAGATAAGGTGGCAACAGAGCCGAACAAGGCACCTGATACTACATTATATGGTCCTCTTTTTAGGGAGTTAGAGAGGATAGTGCAAGCTAAAATAAACCAGGAGGAATATAAAATCCCACCCCCAACCAATCCTTATTTTAAACCATAGGGATGTCAGGCCCCTGTATTGTCCCTAGTATGTCATCTGGACAGGGACAAAAGCGGCAGACCACGTATCCAAGGGGCGATAGGGGGCCATTGCACAAATATATTACTAGATAGTTGAGCTGCTGTAAGTCTAACTAATATCAGACTTCAAAAAGATCCTAATGGGAAACAAATCTTCCTTAGAGGATTCAGAGGACAACTAGTACCTTCTGAGCAATCAATACCTGTATCTATAGAAATACAGAGGTTATGTGTGGAACACAGTTTGTTTCTTTCCCCAACGCATGAGGGCACTATTTTGGGCTCGGATGTCATGGGGGCACATGGACTGATTCTAGATCTATGTAACTGGGTATTGTGAAAAGGTCTAGATACAAAGGCAAGGTGCACATGGTCATGGACAGCTGGGAAGTTGCATCTGTTAAAACAGATGAAATCCTTGACCCACAGGCAATACTGAAAACAGAGGACCAAATATTGGCTAAAATCTTGTGGCAACATAATGAAGTGTGGGCAACGTCTAAAGTGCAATGTGGTAAAGTTTCAAACATGATTGTTAAAATTGAGGGCCCTGATCCGCCACCTCAGCGTCAGTACAAAATTCCACCCGAATCTATCCCATACATACAGTGAGGAATTTGTTGGCACAAAATGTAATTAAAGAATGCCAATCTAAAACAAATGCAGCCCTCTGGCCAGTAAAGAAGGAGGGGGGATGGAAGCCCACTGTAGATTTCCGTGCGCTAAACAGATGCATCCCATCTATTACAAATGTAGTTGCTAAGATGCCAGACATGATGACAGCACTGAAACCTTCAGCAAAAGTGTACTCATCAATTGACATATCAAATGGCTATTTTTCCATTCCTGTAAATGAGGATAGCCAATACAAGCTAGCCTTTACGTTTCAGGGAAAACAGTATGCATTCTGTAGATTAGCTCAGGGGTTCAAATCCAGTTCTACGTACTTCCATATCTGTATGGTGGACATTCTGAAGACATTTTCGGAGCCAGAATGCATCATCCAGTATGTGGATGACATACTTCTCCAAACAGAGACAGAAGAGCAGCATGACACTAATTGAGAATGCAGGTTTGAAATTAAACCCCAAAAAGGCACAATTGATGAAGGATTCAATATGTTTCTTGGGTGTGATAGTTTCACAGGGTGGGAGGACTCCAGACCCAAACAAATGTGAAACTATCAGGAGATTACCAAGACCAGTCACTAAAACCGCACTGAGACAATTCCTGGGGATGGTCGGTTTCTGCAGGGACTTTATTGAAGGCTTTGCAGAAAAGGAGAGACCACTGTATGATTTTCTCAAAGGAGACAAGAAGGAAACAGACCCCTTAGACTGGTTGGGAGAGCATGAGCAAGCTTTCACCAAGCTAAAGGTGGGTCTGATGCAGGCCCCGGCCTTAAGCAGTCCAAACGCCGATTTGCCCTTTGCACTACAAGTATATGCCTCTGCAGTAGCAATAACAGCGCTATTGCTGCAGGAGAGGCAGGGCAAATGGGTACCGGTGGGATACAGGTCCAGGGTACTAAGCCCGGTAGAGAGGGGATTCGGTGAATGTGTCAGAAACCTTTTGGCAGCGCACTGGGCGGTTCTCGCCACAGAACATGTTGTGGGGTTTGGCAAAATCATTCTGCAGACACCCCATTCTCCAATTAAAATGCTTTTGGAACGTACCCTCAAAGGGTAGTCAGATGGCTAGTGGATTTAACGCCCAGAAATCTGGCTGTGACCCACAATGCCACATACACTCTCCCACAATTGATGCAATATGAGGGAGAGCAGCATGACTGTGGGGAGGTACATCGGACCAGAACACAGGAGGTATTTAGGTTAACAGCAGGTGATGTAGACCTTAAAATCTGGGTGGATGGATCAAGGTACTGGGATGAAGGAAGTTTTCACACAGGGTATGCCCTGTGGTGCCCCCAGACCAATGAGAAAATCATGACCAAATGCCCTCTAAGTTTTTCTGCCCAAAGAGCTGAACTGGAGGCAGTGAGAGAGGCCATCATGCATTTCAGTTCGGGTCCCATAACCGTATTCTCTGACAGCGCCTATGTAACAAGGTCTCTGACCGAATACATGCCTCTGTGGCAGTCAAGGGGCTTCAGTGATGCCTCTGGGAAAGACTTGATACATAGTGCGGTGCTAAGAGATATATGGGAAAGATCAAGTGTGGAACCTCAGAGAGTGGCTATCATTAAGGTGAGAGCTCACTAAAGAGGTGGAGAGGAGGTTACTGTGGGCAATAACAAGGCAAATGAGCTGGCAAAGGAGGCAGCTTTGATAGGGGTCAAGTGGACACCCTATGATGCTGAAGGGAGACAGGCCTGGGAGGAACATCATTTTGAGGAGCAGGAGGTGAAAGCAGGTTTGCATGAACTCCTGCCAGTGCTAAGGATGCCTACCCCATGTTTAGCAGTTGAACAAAATAAGGATGAGGCCTTGAGCTCAATCAAAAAGCAGCTTAGAACAAAAGCGGCAGATGCTCCCCAAAATTATGTATTGCAAGACGATCAGAAGGAAGACGGTTTGTAGTACCCTCCCAGCATCAGAAGGATTTAGTCCGGGAGAACCACATGTTAACAGGCCACATGGGTGTTCAGGGTACCTTGAAATTTGTGCAAGTTAGATACTGGTGGGAGGCAATGGGTAACACAGTGTCACAGGTAGTGCAGGAATGTTTGATCTGTGCACAAATGAACCCTAGGCCAAAAGGACAGAAACCAGTCTTAGCAAGGGTACCGGTAGCTGATGGACCCTGGGAGAACCTGCAGATTGACTTTGTTGGTCCATTACCAAGTGCCACTGGAGGATATAGATATCTGCTGGTAGTTGTGGATGTTTTTTTAAAGTGGGTGGAGGCTCTACCCCTGAGGAAGGACTCTGCTACTGTCACAGCTAGAGCTTTGTGGACCGATGTCTTTTCAAGATGGGGTTCCCCAAAGTCCTGGAATCTGATAGGGGGACTCACTTTACCGGCAGGGTCATGAAAAATATTTGTGAACTGCTGGGAGTAGAACAGAGATTCCATGTACCATACCATTCACAATCGGCAGGGATGGTTGAGAGGATGAATCGAACACTGAAAGAGAGACTTAAAAAGATGGTACTGCAATCAGGAAAGAACTGGCCGATTTATCTGCTTTCAATCCTGATGGCAGTACGAGGGTCTACAGCGAAAGGTACATCATTAACTCCATATCAGTTGATGACGGGAAGAATGATGAACCTCAGCCATCCAGCAGACCCACTACTTAGCACCCCAGTGAGAGAGAGTGCTGAAAGGGACACATTTCTGGTCCAGCTGCAAGAACAGGTACAGGGGTATTTGCAATTTGCTGCAAATAACATGGCACCTAAAGAGAAGGAGCAGCCTGGAAGGCCTCCTGTTAGCTTGAAGATTGGAGACAGGGTTATGGTAAAGAACACTGGGGTGGATTCAAGAAGCAATTGCGCCTGTGTAACCATAGGTTACACAGCGCAATTGCTTACTTGCCCCGGCGTAATGAGCGCTCCTGATTCAGGAACCTCGTTACGCCGACTGCAGCCTAAGATATGCGTGGCATAAGGCTCTTATGCCCGCATATCTTAGGCTGCATTCTTGCGATGGCCGCTAGGTGGCGTTCCCGTTGTGCTCAGCGTATAGAATGCAAATTGCATACTAACGCCGATTCACAACGTTGCGCGAGCCCTGGGTACGCAGTTTACGTCGTTTCCGTATGGCGGTTTTCGCGTAAGGCTGCCCCTGCTATGTACGTCGTTTGCGTAAGTGATTCGTGAATGGCGCTGGACGCCATTCACGTTCACTTTGAAGCAAATGACGTCCTTGCGACGTCATTTGCCGCAATGCACGTCGGGAAAGTTTCCCGACGGAGCATGCGCTCTACGCTCGGGGCGGGAACGCGCCTTATTTAAATCATTCCCGCCCCCTACGGGATCATTTAAATTGCGCGCGCTTACGCCGCGCATTTTGCCCGAGTGCCCACGCAATTTACGGAGCTTCTGCTCCGTGAATCGAGGGCAGCGCAAAAAATTTGCGGGGCGCAGGGCAAAAACGTTGCCCTGCGCCTCCGTAAAAAAATCTACCTGAATCCGGGCCTTTGTTTCCAAATCTTCATGGGACGCAAACTGGACCAGACCGTTCACAGTCACTATGACCCTTAGTGATCAGGTAGTCAAGGTAAAGCGGCTCATGGACAATAAGGGTGCAAAAGGCATGAAAAAGAGGGAGATAGAGAAATGGGTTCATGCTGATCAATGTAAAAGATACTGCTCATAAGAAGTGATTCCGCTCTTGTTCTTGTCTTTCCAGAGTCCTGGTGGAGCGAAGATTTGCAAAGTCTCTGGAAAATGGATAGAAGGATCATAATTGTCGCGTTGGTGATCCATCTGAGCCATCTTACATCTCAAATTGATTCAGACGAACATTCAGGGGAGGATGAGGAGAATGAAAATCCTGATGAAAATTATGCATCCACTTCTGCTCTGTCATCAATGTTGGACTTGTTAGGGCAGAGGTGGGAGCAGGGGGGAGGTGAGAGAAGGAGAAAGGTCCGGATAATATCAGAGGGTCCTAAGTTACCAGAGACATACCAATGGGGTCAGCACGGCAATTTGCAATACAAAGTTTATTTTGCTTTTGGACGATTTAATCCTAACTTAACATCTCAAGGACTGCCGTATAAACAAGACTTGAGAAATATCATACCGGAGTCCGTCCAGCCGTTTGTGGATGCAACTATATATATGAATGAAACGGGTTATTGGTTAGGAAAAAATTCCAATCTATCCAAACCTTGGGAAACAAGGGACGTAGGATATGGGGTTTTTGGTGAAGAATTGAAAGAAGGGAAATATGTTTTTATGTGTGCCATATATTGGCAGAACCAAAGTAATAGGGTGCAGACGCCCAGGAGGCTGACACTTAGGCATAGTAAGGTGTCTGTTGGCCAAACTAGGGAACTCCGGATGACACATCAACAAGGTGAGAACTTCCTTGTGGGAGCGGTATCCAAGTCCTATCAGTCCTACAGAGAAGCTATCGGTTACTGGACATGTGGGACACCAGAATTGAACGTAGGGGAGATACGCCTGGTTGATGTCTCACCTGAGATGTTGATACCCTGCACAGGTAATGCCAGTGATCACACACAGGGACATGCTCCATTAGAGAAAGGGGAACCACTACAAATAGATTTAAGCTCGTCCCAAAAGCTGGCTACCAGGGTACAATATGCCATCACCACGTGGCACTTCAATGTCTCGCAGTGGTTGATGAAGTCCTATTACCCTATATGTGCTGAATATACTCTGAATCAAGTGCAGTCAGTATATCAATGGCTTGCTCCCAGAGACGTGCAAATGCAGAGTGAGGCTCATGCAGGACGCTTATTTCTGAGGAGTAACCGGAAGAGGAGGGATGTATTCAGCACTATATTGGGGGGAGTAGGAGCCGGAATGGGCATTGTTAATGGAGTGGACATCGATCTTCTGAATAACAAACTCTCAGCCATAGCTTCAGACAGCAAGCATGGCTTTGTTACTCAGAAAGAGATCAATGACATTCTCGATAACATTGATCTGCGTCACATAAATACCCAGGTGAAGGTGGCTCAAGACTTTATCCACCATTTTAAGAGGTTGGTAGACAGTGTGGTGATGCAGGGCAAAAATATATCATGGGCTCTGGCATGCACGCAGGGGCAAGCGGAATTGTCAACCAACCATCAAGCTGATTGTACAATCTCTGTATGAGGGACAGTGGCCTTATGAGTTGGCATCAGTAAGATTTTACCAAAGCACATCTCTTTCACTAATCAAAAATGGTGGTCAAATGCCTGGATGGGCTGTACTAATTTGGATTATGAGAGATGCTATGCTTCCTCATTGATCCCAAATACAGAAGTACAGACATTGGGCCAGATTCACAAAGGGATACGACGGTGTATCTACGGATACACCATCGTATCTCTGACTTACACTGGTCCTATCTATGCGCCTGATTCATAGAATCAGATACACATAGATAGGGCTAAGATCTGACAGTGTTACACTGTGTTACACTGTCGGATCTTTTTTTCAATTTAAAAATGGCGCCGGGGGCGTTCCCGCTGATTTACGATAAATAATATGTAAATCAGCGAGATGCGCAAATTCACGAACGTACGCGGACCCGTCGCAGTGTTCTTACGTCGTTTCCGTAGCGGTTTTCCCGTCGTATACTTACCCCTTCTTTTATCAGGCGCAGCCAATGTTAAGTATAGCCGGCGTTCCCGCGTCGAATTTGAATTTTCCTACGTCGTTTGCGTACGCCGATTCACGAACACGCGCGTCGGAAGTCCCGCTCACGTCGCAACCACTGACGTCCTAGTGACGTCAGTGGGAGCAATGCACGCCGAGAAATTCCCTGAGCTGAGCTACGTGAATCTGGCCCCCAGTCTGTGTATTCGGTAGTATCAATGGGCTTGCTGACTGGGGATTCTACATTGTTGCATCTGAGGCTAAATTACCCACATGTGATCAGAGAGGATGGGAGCTGGAGGCAGGTTGATACTTCCCTCTGTCGGAGGCATGACCATGACATCCTGTGTATGCCAAGTCAATAAACGGTGGTGAATGAGAAGTGTTGGGAAGATGCCCCGCTCTGTGTTCTGGATGGGGAAAACATCGCCAGGAAGGGAACACCGGTATATTATTTGGGGCATGGGAGAGTTTGTTTCTTTGTCCTAAAGGATACTGATATAACGTTATTTTTTTGAAGGAAGAAGATTATGATCCAATCAAGCACAGATACAAAAATCGCACCTCATTCCTGGTATAATAGAGAAGAATAATGCCATTCGCTCCATTATTCTTCTCACTGATATAACGTTAGTCATGGAACTAGCATGTTCTGTGAACATGACACTAGCTAGAGGAGCATGGTGTACCCTTGGCGGTGTCTCTGAAATCCAGACACAGGAGTGGAATTATGTGGTACCGCATATTGCCAAGCTGTCTGTGGATATCAACCATAACCGCTCTGTTAATCTGAGAGCCCTGAACCTTGGTATGGGAAGAAAGATACAGGAATGGTTAACAGATTGGGATAGAGATGAGAGCCTTATGAGGACGCTACAGCAAGAGAGAGATAATGCTACTATAGTCATCCACCATGATCAGAATGAAATAAAAGAGATAGTGCATCAACTAGAAACTGATGCGGGAGGATCTTGGTGGGAGGAAATATTTGGACATTCCAGTAAGGCCAACAGAATTATTTGATACATCCCATTGTGGTATTACTCATTATCGCTGCAGCGTCGTCATTGGTTCAAGTTGGTATGTGTTGTTGGACTCGACGTTTATATAAGAAAGTCTCTCATTTATCCATGCAAATGGAGGGACGAATCGGTGGTGAGGTCTCTTCATACAAATTAGAGGCTTTGCTGCCAATTCAGAACACTGAAATACTGCCGGTATGCCAAAATTGCGCTAGGGGAGGCCATTGTGAACGAACCTGCATAATCCCAACCCGTATATACAGTGAAGAGTTATAGAAGGTTGGGAGCGGGATATGCGATTTGATGGGTCATATGTATATATGTAAATATTATGGTGATGGGTGATTTATGTCATGGTGTAGTGTGATAACGGTGTGTTTTAGGCTAATAAGACGGGCAAGAAAGGCCCTCCTCGGGACTCTGTTGCAGAAAGCTGGTTAACATGAGGCTCTGAGTGTGTGCTGGTGAATGGTGAGTGAATGGACACCCCTTTCCCTGCCTGTACTGCGCCCCTGCATGAAGATGTCAGAAAGAAGAAAAGAAGACACGGAATGGTGACCTGGAAGCCGTCACGGAAGTTGAGGCGTCACCCAGTAGCAAAGCAGCACGTGTTGGGAAGCACAGCACGTTAAAACCATTATTGACTGTTCCAAAGAGCCGTTTCGGAAACACATGTTGGAGAACAGTCGAGAACTGTTCCGGAGGTACTGGTTCTGAAACGCATGGTGGAAGACAGTTAAGAACTGTTCCGGATGTACTGGTTCTGAAACACATGTTGGAAAACAGTCGAGGACTGTTCCAGAGGTACTGATTTTGAAACACATGTTGGAAGTCAGTTATGGACTGTTTCATGGGAGCCGGTTCTGAAGCCTATGGTGGGAGGCGCAATATTGTGGGCTATTCCATAGGCGCTATTTCTGAGACGCATGTTGAATAAAGCAACAGATTGAAACAGTGGAGGACTGTTCGGACCATATGGACTGTTCGAGGGGAGCCATGTCTAAAGAAGGATGTTGTGCACCTTATTAGGCGCAAAGCGGCATATGTTGCAAAGAATGAATTGTGACCATTCTCTGATTCCAGTCAAACAAGCCAGGATTCACGCCCCCCCCCCCCCACACAGGAATGCAATATGCTGCACTCGTCTCTAAGAAGTCTAGGGAAAGGCAGCTGTTAGGCAGGCTCCACAGACAAAAGACATTGATTAGGTCACCATACTAGGTAGGGAAGGACAAGTAGTAACAAGGAAATGATCACGGAAGTGCAGTGATTGGGTATTGGCAAATGGGCGGTGTTGGGGGTGTGTGTGCTTGAAGTGTGGATGTTAAAACTGAATCACAATGGGTACAAACTCTCTTTTCCCATCCAGAGCTCGGCCATGAGGTTATACAGCTGTTGAGTGTTGAGTATAATTCCATCTTATTTGGCAGTAGGTCTTAGACATTTTTGTTAGAGTATTGTTCTTTATGCAATAGACATTTCTGTCAAAGCATTGTTTATTATGCAATAGACATTTTCTATTAGAATAAATATAACTGTTTGACTCAAAGGTGTCTGTCTTTAACTAACTTCTAGCTTTAGGCCTAAACTTAGCTTGGTCATTTAAATACTCTCAAGCAAATGGCTCATATACAGTAATACAGATGCAATAGTTATACATATATATTATAGGTTGCAGTAAAGGATAGATACTTATAGTTATTATTAATTATTGCATGATTGTTACTTCAGAGAGCGTCCTGCTTCACTGGCTGACTGAGTAGGAATGACACTGACAGTGTGCTGGTCCCCTGGGTGTATCAAGATGGCCACCAACTGAGATCCGGCCCAAGCCAGGGGCTGTGTGACTGGGGGGTCCGCACAGCCTGCGAAGGAGGCTCAGGGGTATCTGGGGGAGAGCTAGGCCGCTGCTGAAGCCGTGGACTTTCCTAGACGCGGCTGCCGCAAATCTTCCCTAGAGGTTGGGCTGGGGTTATGGAGGGTAATGGATGGCTGGAGCTGAGGCAGGGAGATGGTGGCTGGCGGTGTGGGGCGGTAAAGAAAGTTGGTTGTTTACCGCTGTGTTAGGCCACCGCCGCGGCTTGTCCTGAAAAGGACGGCTGCAAACGGTCCCAGGAGAGGTCAAAATAGCCCTGAGCATCAGGGGCTTACCTTGAAGATGCTCCCGGGAAGTGAAGCCTGCGTGGTAAAAAGGGAGGCCAAGGGGGGAAGGGAGAAACGCTGGTTCTCTGGTCCTGTGGCAGGGGAGTTGGAAGAACCCTGCCTATCTGGGAAGCCCTGGGGAATGAGTGAGAGCAGACTCGTTGGAGAGCGTCCTGCTTCACTGGCTGACTGAGTAGGAATGTCTGTGCCTGTATCCTTTTCTGTGCTGCTCTCCTCCTCCGGGTTTGTGTCCCCCTCCGTGCTGTGTGTCCTCCTCCATGCTGCTCTCCCCCTCCGGGTCCTTGTCCTTCTCTGTGCTGCTCTCCTCCTCCGGGATAGTGTCCCCCTCTGTGCTGTGTGTCCTCCTCTGTGCTGCTCTCCCCTTCCGGGTCCTTGTCCCCCTCCGTGCTGCTGACTGTGCTCCATGTCCCCCTCCGTGCTGCAGCCTGTGCTCCGTGTCCCCCTCCCGCTGCTCTCCCCCTCTGCGCTCCTTGTCCCCCTCAATGTCCTCCTCCATCCCCTTGATCTGTCAGGATGGAGAGCGGAGGTAGGAGCCGCTAAATCCGGCTCCTACCTTTTCCGAATGTACAGAGTCAGTGATCACTGACTCTGTTCATTCACATAACTGAGCATCGTAACCCAGGGCTCGACAAAATCCGGGCGCCCTGTTGCAACTGCGACAAGAAATTGTGACCCGGCGCCCGGGGAAGCTTAGCCCTGCAGAAGGCCGCAAAGTCGCACTCTCAATTACCGGCGGGCCTCAATTACCTGCGAGTGTGGGCCCGCCGCGATTGCGCGGCGGGGAGGTGGGGGCGCACGAAGACACAGGATACTGTGTCTCCGTGCGCCCCTACCTCCCCCGCCGTGTGATCGCGGTGGGCCCGCGCCTGCAGGTAATTGAGGCCGCGGCTTTGCGGCCTTTTGCAGGCCTAAGCTTCCATTTGTAATCTGGCGCCATCTTGTGGTGGCCGTTGGCATTACAAGTAAAACAGCAGTTCTAATGTGTTTTTCACTGTTTTCACTGCCATCTCCTTCCCAAACATTATATATATTTTTTTATTCTAACACCCTAGAGAATAAAATGGCGGTCGTTGCAATACTTTCTGCACACCGTAGTCTTACAAGCGCACTTTTTTGGGGAAAAATACACTTTTTTAAATAAAAAAATAAGACAAAAGTAAAATTAGCCCAATTTTTTTTTAAATTGTGAAAGATAATGTTACGCCGAGTAAATTGATACCCAACATGTCACGCTTCAAAATTGCTTCCGCTCGTGGAATGGCAACAAACTTTTACCCTTTCAAATCTCCATAGGCGACGTTTAAAAAATTCTACAGGTTGCATGTTTTGAGTTACAGAGGAGGTCTAGGGCTATAATTATTATTCTCGCTCTACCAACCACGGCGATACCTCACATGTGTGGTTTGAATACCGTTATCATATGCGGACGCTAATCACGTATGCGTTCGCTTCTGCTTGCGAGCTTGGCAGGACGGGGCGCGTTTTCTGGCTCCTAACTTTTTTAGCTGGCTCCTAGATTCCACTCCTGTCGTAACCTGCTTCAGTTTATGAATGGAGAGGAGCTTCTCTCCATTCATTTTAGCTGAGGCTGAGGCTTAGCTGAGGCTGCAGAGAAAGGGACTGGGGAATCTGTGACCTTAGTCCCTGTAACGGCTACCCCATTAGTGAGAGGGTATCAGCCGTTGGAGACGTCCTTTTCCCTGGCAAGTTGCGATATGCAAATACAGCTGGTATAACCCCATTCACGAGATCCAGAGAGAGAGAGTCAGGTTCAGCTGTAAAAGGAGCTGAATAATAGTCCCATAGAATGCCCTTTCAAGAACGAGACGGGGCTACGTTTTGAAGGGTCAAGTAGACTACTTTAATGGTTCACTCTGAGATTTTATACAGTTTTCAAGGCACATGAACAATCAAACTCCCCACCCACACATCACACAATGATCTCCTTCCAATCCACATCCCCAGACAGACGCTCTGTCTCCGACAAGTACATTCCACACATAAACAGTATTTAGCATACATAATTAGAGGTCTGGGAGCAGACCTGGATCAACACCTTTACACAAGGGACAATGAAATATCTAAGAGTAGATGCAATTAACACTTTTCAAAAGAATGTGTCCCCACATTGAATAGCCAACAACTTGTGATATCTCAAGACCTCCTGCAAACATGAATTATGATTCACTTGCCACCCCATCTCCTGGCTCAATCTGTGCCCAAAAGTCACTCTACCATTAACCCTTTGAGCTCATAATATAATGTGTTAAATCCAATTGTAACAAGTCATTCTGTTCAGTGTATGTCCCACTGTAGGATTATTATAGATGTCCAGGCAGAATACATAGTTCCGTTACACTGCTCCCCTTTTGTGGAACACTCCGGCAGACTCGGATTGATCCTTTTCGGGTCAACTTGGGGATGTCCGGTCTGCTGTTAGGGTAAAAGTTCAGTTTGCCTGGATAAACCATCAGCATTGCCATTTGGCTTACCAGGTCGGTAGCTGATGGTGAAGGTGCATAATGGAATTCAGTTCTGGAACAGTCACTTGCTTTGCTCTCTCAATGGCTCCCAAAACCTGTTGCTGATGCTCTTGGGACAGATAAGGCACCACCTGGACGCAAATCCCATTTAATCTTTTGACAATTTCCGCCTGTTTGTGCATTTCAATGTTCAAGCCATGGGGCATCTCATAATACATGACATAGGGGCTGATTTACTATTGTCAGTGCGCTGGTTAATGCCTTAATTAGTGCGCCGGGTGAAGCCTTAATTAGGCGCATGAACCAGCGTAGCAGCCGGCGCATTGAAAGTAATGTAAAGCCGCGCCGAACTCCCTATAGAAGTCTATGGGAGAAATCAAAAGTGTTCATTTTAAAGGCTAATCTGCAAGTTTTGTCCTAAAAAGTGTTTGGGGACCTCAGTCCTGCCCCAGGAAACATGTATCAATGTTTTTTTTATTTTTTAAAACGGCCGTTTTTTCGAGAGCAGTGAAATTAATAATGCTTAAAGTGAAACAATAAAAGTGAAATATTCCTTTAAATTTCGTACCTAGGGGGGGGTGTAATGTCAGCATGTGAAATAGCGCATTTTTCCCGCACTAATGCCGCATACACACGGTCGTTTTATGCGATGTAAAAAAACAACGTTTTCAAAAACGTCAATTTAATTGATCGTGTGTGGGAGAAAACGTTGTTTTATGTCTTCTGAAAAACGACCAAAAAAAATTGAAGCATGCTTCAATTTTATGTGTCGTTTTTGCCAAACGTCGTTTTTTGGGTCATAAACATTGACCGTGTGTAGGCTAAAACGTCGTTTTAAGCCCGCGCATGCTTAGAAGCAAGTTAGGAGACGGCAGCGCTCGTTCAGGTAAAACTACTGTTCAGAATGGATTAAGCACATTCGTTAGGTCGTTTTCAAATTATCTAGAAGAAAATAATGCGCTTCTTTACACCCTGCTTTTAAATGCCACACGAAAATGGTCGTTTGTTGCGGCTGATCTTGTTACATAGTTATGACAAGCTTTTAACTAGATTATTTCTTGTTATATAATGTTTTGTTTTGTGTTGTGCTTTTTAGGTGTATCTTCCATCTACAAAATTTTAAATATATATATTGGCAAACCTTTTTTTGTGTGTTTTTATTTTGGGCCCTACTTTTTGTGAAATCTTTATTTTGGGTTGATTTGGGAGTGTGTGAAGTGGCTGCAACAACCTTTTTTTTTTTTTTTTTTTTAAGTTACCCACAAGGATGTTTTTTTAACCTTGTTAATCTTTCCTCTAAATGTTTGCAAATGGGTCTGCCCACTCACTAATGATCTCTCAAATTCCTCAAAAATACACATGGTCAAATTTGTATGATAAATCAAAAGTGCATTTATTCTGCCAAAATATGAAATAATAAAATGGTGGCAAACAAAAAAAACAACTTAATAAAAACAAAGATGCCAAGGAAGGCAGCACTTCACTTGAGTGCGTGCTGGAATTTTGTAAAACAAGGGTCCCCCAAGCCACCAATCCAGGCTGTGAGTCTCAAAAATATTCCATCAGGGGCACCGTGGGTTATTTTTTCCTCCTTTTCTTCCCAGCAGCCTTCCCTGTAGTCTTCCCTGCAGCCTTCCCTGTAGCCCGAGTCCTTGGGGGCTGGGTTCCTGGAGGAGATGAAGTGCCAGGAGCCAGAGCAGCCTCAGAAAGAGGAGGAGCAGGAGCAGGAACAGGAGGAGTGGCAAGGACAGGAGGAGCAATCCGAACAATGTCGGTGTCATCATCGAGCTGCCCCAGGGATGCCATGCTTATGGCTTTGAAGATGAGGAGTTTGCAGCGCACACGCTGGCTCTGCTCCAGATTGTGGAGCTTGGCTGCAATGAGCGCTGCGAACCCCTCTACTTCACTGGGTGGCTCTCGGATGGCCGCAGTAGCTTGTCGAAGCAGGGTCTGGGTCTCCTCCTCCATTTGGCGCAGACTTCGGTGCCTTTTTGCGGGAGTGCGGAGTGGAGGGATCCGGGAGATGGTATACCGCCGGCGTGCCTCCTGGGTCCCACTGGGGCCTGCCACCTCCTGGCTCCCAGTGAGTTCTGCCATCTCCTGCCTTGCAATTGGACCTGCCTCCCCCTGGCTCCCTGTGGGGCCTGGCTCCCCCTGGCTCCCTGTGGGGCCTGGCTCCCCCTGGCTCCCTGTGGGGCCTGGCTCCTCCTGGCTTTACTCTGCCTGTGTATGAAAAAAAGGGACATAGTTTATTTCTTGTTTTCATTAATCACACACATTTTTAAAATCATGAGAGATGCAAATTGAATGCCAATATATGTTACACACAGGGTCGCCATCCATAATTCTGTGGCCCCTTACACAGCTTCAGACATGGTTCCCCTGGAGTTGTGGGGGTTGTTGCAGGCTGAATTTGGGAATTATGGGGCCTTTACACCAATAAGCAAACTAGTCTATTTTGTGTCAAATAGATTTGTGTCAAAAAGGGTGTTTGACATCTGGCACCCCTTGCAGGTGTATTGCGTCCATCCCCCCCCTAATGGCCTACCAGAAAATGACACACAATCATTCCGACCCCTTCATTTTTCTATCTTGTCCCCATCCTGTTTTGCCACTACTGTCTATTGATATGATTTTATTATTTTGGACATTCCCTTTGAATTTATAACACTAGTAACATCAATTTGACATCATTATTAGATTATACTTGTCATATACTAAATTCATATAAAAATGACATACCTGGCTCCATGGGTCACAATTGGGGTCCTCCAGGAACTCTTGCTCTTCCTCCGAGCTTGCCTGCTCTTGTCTGCAGGGAACACTGGAGGATTGGCTGCTGGGAAGCTGGGAGCTACCTCTTGGGGGAAGGGTAGACAGGGATGCCCTGGTCTCAATATGGTCGTCCAGGAACTGCAGCTGACTGTAGTACCACAGGGTAGGTTTATATATGGACTCAGCTGCAGCCCCAGACCTCATTGAGGCCAGGACTTGGACCTGTTGGGCCCTGTAGGTGCCCCTGATGGAATTTATTTTGTTCTTGACGGTGTCTCTTGTGGCGTGGGGGACCCTTGTTTTAACAAATTCCAGCATGCTCTCCTTTGCTTTTCCCTGGCATCTTTGTTTTTATTAATTGTCTTTTTTGTTTGCCACAGAACAGGATGTTCTTTCCATTTCTGAATAAATTCAGTCATGAAGTCTGCTTCCTTGAAGGGATCCATTATTTCTGCAAATCAAACATATAAACAAAAACCTAATGTCAGTCAAGCCACTACTACTAATAAGCTTTCTCACCATATCTAGCCCACAAACTCATTCCCTGTTGTTACGTACCGTTGTTTGAAACGATCGTGACTTCTGCCTTCTTCAACAGACTCTGCACGCCACTTTCAAACACGTCGGATCCCTTTTTACAGTACGCACGCGTGACGCTCCGCACGACACACCGCCCCTGACGTTCGGAATCGTCTTTTCCACGCCCCTTCTCTGTCGTTTTGAGAGGAAGATAGATGATGGATCAAATGGAGTACAATGTGGCTTCTAGCTCGAGCCAGGAGGCAGGCCAGGCCCAACCAGCCAGAAGAACCAGGCAGCGGTGCAGAGCCTCCAACATGTCATTCCATGAAATGGTGGAGATGGTCATCATATTTAGGAGGGAGGACTATGATGCCAAACATGGCCCGTACAGGCATCCCAATAAAGTCAAGGCCGCAATTATGGAGAAGGTCATGAAGAGGCTCCATCGTAAGTTTGGTAAACGCAAGAGCAACTGCGTAAAAGATGGTCCGACCTCAAAAAAAGAGAACCCCAGCAGCTTGCAAAAATAAAAAGAGTCATTAGAAGAAGAAGTAAGTAATTTTCATGTGTATTAATTTTTTGGGTGTGTTCTTTGTGCCATGTGGTTTTTCTTTCAGGTTGGCCAGAATTTTTATTATGATTGTGGGCACAAGATTTTGTCGTCGGAGTCGTCGTTCATTCGCTGACTTTAAATAAGAAGAGACGATCTTTGTGAGAAATGGCATCATGCCTAGTTCGCTTGGGCAAAGGCGAGTTCAATCACTGTATCAGACAAAAATATATTTTTTTTTATTATTTAGGATCGAACGAACGACAACTCCTACGACCAATTATTCGACCCACAAACATAAAAGTTCTGTTTGGTTTGAGGTGACATCAATTGTGGAATGTATATAGATGTGTTTCTAACTATATTTGAACCAGAAATAATACCTTAATATCCCGAAAAAGGAGCATTTGCTCAGCAGTTGTTTACACATGTGGACTCAGTAGCACAATTCTTTGTCACAACAACAACCTATGTCGGGTGTAACACAGAGGTGAGCAGATCCAGTGGATACTTGGTTAGCTTCCATGAAGAAAACGACACCAAATCTACCGAGATTTTAAAGTGCATTGTGAAGGGCTACAATACTGATCTTGGGTTTTAGAAGGGTTTTTAAAAACAACAATAGTCACATTTTTTTAAAGGAACAAGCTAGTTTGTTTGACTTTCAGGCCTCTAGAATGTTTGAATCTCATGTTTACCCTTTCTTCAATCTCGTAGGGCACAATGAAGCAGCAAGGCAGGAGGCAGAACAACAACAAGCCACACCCCCGAGGGATGTAGACGAAGGGGAACCTGCCACAACATCGGGTAAAGTATCATATACCACTGCTTCAGGTAATGTAGATGTAGGCCTACATAATTGTAATACATGTTTTGGTCCCACATTTCAGGAACAAATCGTGCTGGTGAGGGACTTGACACCTATAGGGCCTGATTCCTAAAAAAGCTGCCTAACTTAACTTTCAGCAGTTAAGTTACACTGACTTAAAATCTCTACCTAAGTGCCTGATCCACAAAGCACTTACCTAGAAATTTCAGGCCGTGTAACTTAAGTGCCTCCGTCGCAAGGCAGTCCTCCTCTCCGGGGGGCGTTTAAAATTTAAATGAGGCGCACTCCCGCGCCGGCCGTACTGCGCATGCGTGTGACGTAATTTTCCCGACGTGCAGCGCGCGAACGTAATTGACGCCGGGCTTTGTGGATTGCGACGGGACACTAAAGTTGTGACGGGTGAAAAAAAATATACGCGCCGGGAAAACAAATAATTATAAAAAAAAATGACAGCGTCGCTCAGCATGCATTCCTGAGAGGGAGAACTCCATGCCGATTTTCAAAGAAAAAACCGGCATGGGTTCCCCCCCCCCAGGAGCATACCAGGCCCTTAGGTCTGGTATGGGTTGTAAGGAGACCCCCCCACGCCGAAAAATCGACGTAGGGGGTCCCCCTACAATCCATACCAGACCTGTATCCAAAGCACCGTCCCATCATGCTCCGGTAGGTACCCACGTGGTGGGTGCACGTGGGTAGGCACCCACTACGTGGGTACCTGCCGGAGCATGATGGGACGGTGATGCCTATATAAATGGGATGCAAGGTGCGCTTCCATCATTGCAGTGTCAAGAGGCGACGAGTCATCATCGGAAGAGGGGAGAAGAACAGAAGAGAAGAACCTGACATCACAGAAGACCGCGATGGCTGCCTGCTAGTAATTGAGCTAACACACGAAGATAGCAGGCAGCCAGCGCTGAAGAAGAAGGCACCGGACAGCTGCAGAAGAACCGGGGTTCGCCGAGTCAACAGCGGAGAGCGGCGGAGATAGAAGAAGACCCCTGGAGAGCGGAGAAGCCCCCCCCCGGAGAGCGGAAGAAGACCCCCCCCCGGAGAGTGGAAGAAGAAGCCCCCCCTGGTATTAGAGCTAATAAAGAAGACAGGGGGGCCTCCGGAGCAGAATAATAAATTATTTTAAAAACCCTTGTGTTGTGTGTTTAATAACTTTTACTTTTTGCCTACAGGTGAATGGGTAGGGGTACGATGTACCCCATATCCATTCACTTAGGGTGGGGGGCCGGTATCTGGGGGCCCCCTTATTTGAGGGGACTCCCAGATTCTGATAAGCCCCCCGCCCGCAGACCCCGACAACCAACGGCAAGGGTTGTTGGGAAGAGGTCCTGTCCTCATCAACATGGGGACAGGGTGCTCTGGGGTGGGGGGGCCCGCAGTGCGCCCCCCTGCCCCAGAGCACCCAACCCCCCCATGTTGAGGGCATGCGGCCTGGCACGGCTCAGGAGGGGGGGGCGCTCGCTCGTCCCCACTCCCATTCCTGACCGGCCGGGTAGCGTGCTTTGGATACGGGTCTGGTATGGATTGTAGGGGGACCCCTACGTCGATTTTTCGGCGTAGGGGGGGTCTCCTTACAACCCATCGTCGTACGTGCTTGACGGAACCACGCTTTGATAGAGCTTTTTACAAAAGCGATGGTGTGTATGCTACGTCATTTTGCAAAATGACGTCTCTGCAAAAAATGACATTCTGAAGGAAAAAAGCCATTTAAAATTCACACGCGGCTATAATGAATTGTCGGCTCCCGGCAATTCTAAAGGGATTCATTCATAAAGGAATAAAAAAATGTGTAGGGGGTCCCCCAAATTAAATTACCAGGCCCTTCAGGTCTGATATGGATATTAAGGGGAACCCCGCCGTAAAAAAAAAAAAAAAGACGTGCAGTTCCCCGAAAATATCCATACCAGGCCCTTCAGGTCTGGTGTGGATTTTAAGCGGAACTCTACCCCAAATAAAAAATAAATGGCGTGGAGTCCCCCTAAAAATCCACACCAGACCCTTATCCGAGCATGTTAACCTGGCCGGCCGCAGAAAAGAGGGGGGGACAGAGTGCGGCCCCCCCCTCTCCTGAACCGCACCTGGCCACATGCCCTCAACATGGGGAGGATGTCCTCATGTTGATGGGGACAAGGGCCTCATCCCCACAACCCTTGCCCGGTGGTTGTGGGGGTCTGCTGGCGGGGGGCTTATCAGAATCTGGAAGACCCCTTTAACAAAGGGGACCCCCAGATCCTGGCCCCCCCCTATGTGAAATGTTAATGGGGTACATTGTACCTCTACCATTTCACCCCCAAAAAAATGTCAAAGTGTTAAAAATGACAGTAGCCGGTTTTTGACAAATCTTTTAATAAAATCTTCTTTTATTCTTTCATTCGGGTTTCTTCCGCTGCTTCTTTCTTGGGTCTTCTCGTCTACATCTTGCCCGACGTCTTCTTCTATCTTCTCCATCCGTCCTTCAGCCTTCTCGTCTACATCTTGCACGGTGTCTTCTCCTGTCTTCTCCGTCCTTCAGCCTCCTCGTCCGCATCTTGCCCGGTGTCTTCTCCTGTCTTCTTCTCGGTCCGCCAGCCTTCTCGTCCACATCTTTTTCTTCCCCGGACGCAGCGCTTGAATTTGAACTGGCCGCCGTGTTCCGCTCCTGGGACCGGCCCCCCTCTGACGCCACAAGTAAACTCCTTAGAAGGTCATGTGCGTCAGAGGGGGGCGGGGTCACAGAGCGTCACACGGCGGGGGAATTCAATTTCAAGCGCGACGTCCGGAGAAGAAAAAGCCGCCGCAGCTTCCAATTGAAGTTCCCGCCGTGTCACACTCATGTGACCCCGCCCCCCTCTGACGCACATATGCCACACGCGGACTTTCATATGAGTTTACCTGTGGCGTCAGAGGGGGGCGGGTCCCAGGAGCGGGAACACGGCGGGATCTTCAATTTCAAGCGCAGCACCCAGCACCCAGGTCGACGGATAGAGAAGAAGATGGGAGAAGACGGCAAGATGTGGACGAGAAGACCCAAGAAAGAAGCAGAGGAAGAAACCCGAAGGAAAGAAGAAGAAGAAGGAACCGCGGAAAGAAGATTTTATTAAAGGAATTGTCAAAAACCGGCTACTGTAATTTTTCACACTTTTGTCACTTTTTTTGGTAAAATGGTAGGGGTACAATGTACCCCATTACCATTTCACACAGGGGGGGGTGGGATCTGGGGGTCCCCTTTGTTAAAGGGGTCTTCCAGATTCTGATAAGCCCCCCGCCCGCAGACCCCCACAACCCCCGGGCAAGGGTTGTGGGGATGAGGCCCTTGTCCCCATCAACATGGGGACATCCTCCCCATGTTGAGGGCATGTGGCCTGGTGCGGTTCAGGAGAGGGGGGGCGCACTCTGTCCCCCCTCTTTTCTGCGGCCGTCCAGGTTAACGTGCTCGGATAAGGGTCTGGTGTGGATTTTTAGGGGGACTCCACGCCATATTTTTTTAAATTTGGGGTGGAGTTCCCCTTAAAATCCACACCAGACCTGAAGGGCCTGGTATGGATATTTGGGGGGACCCCACGCCATTTTTTTTTTGTTTTTACGGCGGGGTTCCCCTTAATATCCATTCCAGACCTGAAGGGCCTGGTAATTTAATTTGGGGGGACCCCCATACATTTTTTTTTGTTTGTTTTAATGAGCAATGACTATTCTTTATAGCCATGAGTACTTTAAACTTACTTTTTTTTCACTTCAGAAATGACATCTTGTACAGGGACAGTTCTAAGCATGGGAAACATGCGTGTACCCCCCTCCCCCCTGTATGAAATTTAAAGGAATATTTCACTTTTATTATTTCACTTTAACCACTTCCATACCGAGCCTATTCTGGCACTTCTCTCCTTCATGTAAAAATTATATTTTGTTCCTGGGAAATTACTCAGGACCCCCAAACATTATATATAATTTTTTAGCAGACACCCTAGGGAATAAAGTGGCGGTCATTTTTTATTTGATTTCCAACGGTATTTGCGCAATAATTTTTCTAACGCCTTTTTTTTTTGGCCCAAAAAAAAACACGGTCCATGAATTAAAAAATAACAAAACAGTAAAGTTAGCCCAATTTTTATGGATAATGTGAAAGATGATGTTACAACGTGTAAATAGATACCAACTTGTCACACACTCATGGAATGGCGCCAAACTTCGGGACATAAAAATATCCATAGGCGATGCTTGTTTTTTTTTATACAGGTGACCAGTTCAGAGTTACAGAGGAGGTCTAGGGCTAGAATAATTGCTCTCGCTCTAACGCATGCGTCAATACCTCACATGTGTGGTTTGAATGGTGTTTACATATGTGGGGTCTTACATGCATATTCGCTTCTGAGTGCAAGCTTCTAGGGACAGGGGCGTTTTTTTTTTTTTTTTTTTAGCTCATATTTTTCTGCTTGCACTTTTTTGTCACTTTTTTGATTTTGGATCACTTTTCTTCCTATTACAAGGAATGAAAACATCCCTTGTAATAGGACTAGTGTGTGACAGGTCCTCTTTATGGAGAGAGGCGGGGTCAATAAGGCTGGAAAGCATGGTATTGAAAAAAAAAAAAAAAGATCTCATGCTTTCAGCTGCAATCATGTTCGTTCAGCACAGTGGTGTAGTGTATAGCACTTTGACCTAGCAGCAAAATTGTCACTGGTTCGAATCCTGCCGTGACACCATCTGCATGGAGTTTGCATGTTCTCCCTGTGCCTGCGTGGGTTTCCTCCCACACTATAAAAACATGCTGTAAATCGGATCCGGTCTAAATAAGCCCTAATATGCAGTAGTATATTTAGGTTTTGTGCTGCCCTAGGCCTTTTTTACCTCATATTTTTCTTCTAGCACTTTTTTGTCATTTTTTTTTATTTCGGATCACTTTTCTTCCTATTACAAGGAATGTAAACATCCCTTGTAATAGGATAGTGTGTGACAGGTCCTCTTTATGGAGAGAGGCGGGGTCAATAAGGCTGGAAAGCATGGTATTGGAAATAAAATTGGGTTATTTGTCTGTTTTCTTGTCAAGGAGGAGGGAGGGGCCTGATGAGAGAGCAGAGACGCCGCTGCTGCTGAGCGTGTCCTAACCTCCTCCGGGCGGCATGGAGATCTAACGCCGCCATTCAGTCCATGCGTCCTTGCAGTGTTACACAGTGTTACATCCTCCTCAACGTCCGGGCTTTATGGCGGAACAGAAGTGAGCTGAAGCTGGGAGAGCCGGGAGCCGGGAGCCAGGAGCCGCCATGCTGCTATCTCTGTTTGGTATCGTAATCGTAAAGATAAGATAAGATGAGACGAATGACCGAATGTCTAGCCGTAGGATAAGCTGGAGGATAAGCAGTATGACAAGCCGTGTGATAAACTAACTCTGCCTTACTCTGCCTAACGCTGTAACAGGCTTAGTCTTACACATACAAATACCAGCACGACCTTTTTTTTTTTTCTCTCAAACCCGCAGCGGGCTAGCTGCAGACTCAGACACAGGCTCATTGTACTAGGGATACGCGTGGTGGAGAGTGGGAGATCGGGTCGGTCCGGGCTGGGCTGTGCACTGCTCCTGGGATCCCACACATCCACCGCGCCCGCTGCTGTTACAGCTGTTTCCAGGGGGCACTAAGAATGCCGTTATCGTGAGCGTAGCAGTAGTGACATGCGGGGTTATGTGAGCCCTGTGAGTCCTACCTATCTATAATCCTAGCTGTGGATCTAGAATTCAGAATCTAAGCGAGAGATTTTTTGACGGGGAGGGCAGGCGACCAGGCTGGGTGGAGCACGGTCGGACGCTGCCAGGTGATATTTCCAGGCTCCTCTGCTCCTTGCTGGCCGATTGTCATATTGCCATTCGCTGCTGCTTTGTCACTGTTGCCACTTCTGTTGCCACTCCTGTTGCTATTGCCGCGTTTGCTACTGCAGTTACTGGTTCACCCAGAGAGATCCATGAAGACCCTTTACTTCAGAGCACTAGAGAACACTGCATAAGTCAATTGTAAGTTATACGGAAGTTTAGTGCAAAACTGACTGATACTGTCTGATACCGGCATCAATTGGGACAGAGCACTGCAGAGTATTGCCTAATACTAAGATACTGCCTAAGATACGTATAGGTTCAGAGCCAGATTGCGACAGATACCAATGACAATTTCTGCCTGGGCTTTTTGTTTGTTTTATTGCCTGTACCGTGCTGTATTGTGCTTATCCGCACTGATCCATATGGTTATGTACCGATTAGTTTACGGAACATTGTGTATCGATCCACCCTGTCCCTTGCTGGAAAGGATTTTTTTTTTTTGTGGATAGGTGTCAGCAGACTCTATAATCAGTCATTTACCAAGTATATATTCAAAACTATAGCTGATATTTTTACTGACACTATCTCTAATATTATAATCATCATTATATTATTATTATTATCATCGATCCGTTATGCGGTCACTTATACCCAACTGCAAAGTGCCACTCTGTGGTGATATTTGAGTATACCTCTTGATTTCTACTGATCCATATTTTGATACTAATATCTTTACCCATTGGAATTAATGGCAAATTACTGGCAAGCACCGTCTTTATAATCACATATATCCCTATATTTGTTGATGTAGTATCAGGTGATCTTCAGTGCTAATCAGTGACTTTTTGTCAAAAAGAAAAAAAAAAATAGGGAAGGGGAAGACTCTTTCTTAAGATACGGTAACAGACATTGGCCAAAATAGATTTTCTGCTCATGGACTCTATTAGACCAATGGGTCTTCATCAGGATATATGATGTCCTATGCCTGATCTCACATCTTTATTGTTGTTTCCTTACTTCTTTTTGGAGGTGGTTCTGTTGGGTGGCGTCCCTCAGATTAGAGATCAGTCCCACTAGGCATACTAATTTGTAAGTTTACAAGTGTATACAGCTGAAATTTCTCCAGCACTGGTAGTAACGAAGGGGCAGGGAGAATGTAAAGAGTCTACGTCAGACTAACCTAAGTGAGGCCTAATTCTGTATATTAGGCTTGCTCACCCCTCATCATCCCTAGCCCTACCCGACTAAAGGGGTACACACAAGTCACTCTTTGCATGAGTTTAAAAATGAGGGGGAGATCGGGGAGAGGAGCGGCGGCAAATATACCTAGATCAAGTGCGAGCCCCGGATCTATAAGGAAATATATAGTACAGGAGGGAGGAAAAGCTAGCCCTGGTAATAAGGCAGGCACTAAAACACATACGGATTCGGCCAGCTTGCTGAGGGAGGAATTAGAGGACGACGGGGAAATGGAAACAAGACAAGAAAAGCAACAATTAACTAAAGGGGAGATGGCAGAAATGCTAGCAAATATGGAACTAAGATTGGAATCCTCTATAAAAGGGGAAATAAACAGCCTACGGGAGGACATGAAACATATGCTGGAAAGAGTCGAGGAAGTAGAAGAAAGAATGGATAGCCATAGTTCAGAATTAAAAGAGTTAAAGAAACAAGTGGAAGATTTACATAAAGAACAGAGATATATGAGATATAAAATTGAGGACCAGGAGAATAGGAATAGAAGAAAGAATATTAGGATTAGAGGCATACCGGAACAACAAGGAGAAGAAAACTTACAAGAACAAATGGACGAGATATTTGGTCATATGCTGGGAAATAAAGATGCCCCAAGAAAAATTAAGTTTGAAAGGATACACCGGATCAGAAAGCCACCAGAAGTGGGGGTAGAGGCCCCAAGAGACGTGATTTCACAATTATCAAGACAAGGAGCAGATAAATAGTTATATGAAAGCGAACCAACCGACTAAATACCGAGAGACCAGTTTACAGATCTTCCCAGATCTATCAGGAGAAACGCTATCACGTACAAGAATACTGAAGCCACTACTGGAGCTTCTTAGATCAAAAAATATTCAGTACACATGGGGTTTTCCTGCTTGCTTGACGGGCCGTAAGGAGGGGCGATCAGCAACATTAAGATTTCCAGAGGAGACCCCAAATTTCTGTAGGAGATTGAATATAGATCTAATTGAGATTCCAGGATGGTGGGAGAATCAAGAGCAAATTGATAATTCAGAGGAAGCACAGGAGTGGCAGCCGGTTTGGAAGAGACCGCCGGGAAGAAAGAAAATGTAGGGAGAGATAGAAAGGGTATGAAAGGGTATGGGGCAACTGAGAGAAAGAAAGGAAAGAAAAAAAATATATATAAAACATAAAAAAAAAAAAAAAAAAAGTAATCTGCTTGTTTTGGGATACATAGGTGGAGGTAGCATATGCGAGGACGCTTTGGAGGGATGGAGTTGGAGGGGGTGGACACGGGTGGGCGGGGTGACCAGTTTCTGCACTCCCTCAGAGCTCAACCTCTAGGAGGAGAAGCCGGGGGCCGGGAAAAGGAAAGGAGGGCCACGGCCAATGGTCTTAGAGAGACCAGTATTTCCTCCAAGGGAAAAGAGGGAGGGGAGGCAGGAGGGGGGGAAGGGGGGAGTGGGATGGAAGTGGAGGGGGGTGAAGACAGGGGGGAGGGGGGAGGAGGGGGGGATTGGAAGTAGGAAAGAGGGTACCTCAGAAATCCACGAAATATCAAGAATATCTTATAAAAAAATGTCGGAGATAATGTGAGAGGCCTAAATGCACCCATTAAGCGCGCAAATATAATGAAGGAGCTTAGCTTACTGAAGGGGGATGTGATTATGTTACAGGAGACCCATCTTAATATAGAAGCAAATCGCAAAAATATGACACAATTTTACCCGATATGGTATTTTGGAGACTCCCCAATTAGTTGAGCGAAAGGGGTCGCTATTGGTTTTGCCAAGGAGATCAGGTTTATAATAGATGAGAGAAGGGCAGATCCAGAAGGCAGATATTTGTTCCTGAGAGGAAAATTGAATGGAGCAGAGATCTCACTGGCAAACATATACTCCCCAAATAAAAATCCTATCCGCTATGTAAGGAAAATGATAACGGAGTTTATGGAATTTAAACGGGGAATCGCCATAATGGGGGGGGGGATTTTAATTTTCATATCGATCCAGATCTAGATAGTACGTCTCGTGCACAGGGGACCGGAATGGCTTGGAGAAATAAACTGAAAAAAAAACTCCACCAGTCTCAATTGGTTGATGTATGGAGGATACAACATAATAAACAGCAGGAGTATACATTCCGTTCTCCAGTGCATGAGACCTACTCGAGGATTTATTTATTTTTGGTAGAGCATAGGTTTTTGGAAAACGTAAGTGATTCCAGTATAGGTATAGCAACCTTTTCTGACCATTCGCTAGTTTCAATACGACTAAAAATAGGGGAGAAACGGGTAAATAATATGAAGTGGAGGCTTAACGAAGAACTCCTTCAGGACAAAGATATAGAAATCAGAGTAAGAAGGGAACTGGAGGAATTTTTTTAAATAAATTTGACAGAGGATGTCTCAGAGGCTACAGTCTGGGATACCCATAAGGCATTTGTGCGCGGAGTATTAATTAAGATTGGGGCGGAAAAAAAAAGAAAAAACAATGAGAACAGATTAACTCTCACAAAATACATTTATAAATTAGAACAGCAACTCAAACAAGATAGAAATAAAGAAACTTTGTTAAAATTAAATATTAAGAGAGAAGAGTTAAGAGAGGAAATAGAAACTAGAAGTACATTTAATCAAGTAAAGAAAGAGAGGTACCTATGGGATAATAAACCAGGGAAACATCTTGCAAAATTATTAAAAAAGAAAAAAGGGCCTGATTCCCAAAAAAGCTGCCTAACTTAACTTTCAGCAGTTAAGTTACACTGACTGACTTAAAATTTCTACCTAAGTGCCTGATCCACAAAGCACTTACCTAGAAATTTCAGGCCGTGTAACTTAAGTGCCGCCGTCGCAAGGCGGTCCTCCTCTCCGGGGGGCGTTTAAAATTTAAATGAGGCGCGCTCCCGCGCCGGCCGTACTGCGCATGTGTGTGACGTAATTTTCCCGACGTGCAGCGCGCAAACGTAATTGACGCCGGGCTTTGTGGATTGCGACGGGACACTAAAGTTGCGACGGGTGAAAAAAAATATACGCGCCGGGAAAACAAATAATTATAAAAAAAAATGACAGCATCGCTCAGCATGCATTCCTGAGAGGGAGAACTCCATGCCAATTTTCAAAGAAAAAAACGGCATGGGTTCCCCCCCCAGGGGCATACCAGGCCCTTAGGTCTGGTATGGGTTGTAAGGAGACCCCCCCACGGCGAAAATTCGACGTAGGGGTCCCCCTACAATCCATACCAGACCCGTATCCAAAGCACGCTACCCGGCCTGTCAGGAATGGGAGTGGGGACGAGCGAGCGCCCCCCCCTCCTGAGCCGTGCCAGGCCGCATGCCCTCAACATGGGGGGGGTTGGGTGCTCTGGGGCAGGGGGCGCACTGCGGGCCCCCCCACCCCAGAGCACCCTGTCCCCATGTTGATGAGGACAGGACCTCTTCCCGACAACCCTTGCCGTTGGTTGTCGGGGTCTGCGGGCGGGGGCTTATCGGAATCTGGGAGTCCCCTCAAATAAGGGGGCCCCCAGATACCGGCCCCCCACCCTAAGTGAATGGATATGGGGTACATCGTACCCCTACCCATTCACCTGGAGGCAAAAAGTAAAAGTTAGTAAACACACAACACAAGGGTTTTTAAAATAATTTATTAGTCTGCTCCGGAGGCCCCCCCTGTCTTCTTTATTAGCTCTAATACCAGGGGGGGCTTCTTCTTCCGCTCTCCGGGGGGGTCTTCTCCGCTCTCCGGGGGGGGGCTTCTCCGCTCTCTGGGGGTCTTCTTCTCTCTTCGCTGCTCTCCGCTGTTGACTCGGCGAACCCCGGTTCTTCTGCAGCTGTCCGGTGCCTTCTCCTTCAGCGCTGGCTGCCTGCTATCTTTGTGTGTTAGCTCAATTACTAACAGGCAGCCAGCGCGGTCTTCTGTGACGTCAGGTGTCAGACTCTGTTAATACCCCTGATATCTCACTAAAGAATCCCAACAGGGCTGATAAAAAAAGAAAAAAAATTGCAATAAAAAAAAAAATGAATTGTAAAAAATAATAAAAATTGTAATAAAAAAAAACACACTGACACAATCCACTCCCCCCCCCCTTAAAAAAGAAGAAGAAAGCACTGTAAAAAAAACATGACAAAAAAATTTAAAAAATAAAATAAAAAAAATACTCACACATGTGCCACTGTCACATGACATAGAAAAAAAGTATCAGTACTTGTACTCGGTCTTAAAAAAGTGGTATCGGGATAACCCTAGTTTATATATGTGTGTATTTATATGTGTGTATGTATATAAACAGTATATGTGTGTGTATTATGTGTGTGTGTTTATATATATATATATATATATATATATATATATATATATATATATATATATATATATATATATATACATATATATATATATATATATATATATATATATATATATATATATATATATATATATATATATATATATATACACAGGTCATAAACTACAGCCCTTTTGGCAGGAGGTACATTCGCATATTGCCAAGATTACCTCCTATACACCTGACTTTACCCCAGGGCAGTATCTTCTTCATCACACCTCTCTGCCACAATCAATCTATCGGAAATCACTTGTATTACACTTAATCAATGCGGCTACTCAATGTATCCCGATACGGTGGAAGGACCCCATTCCGCCTACACTGTTGGATTGGCAGGTGAGGGTGGATAAAATAGAGATGATGGAAAGGTTGATTCATCAGGCTAATGACAACTCTGAAAAATTTAGACACATTTGGAGATGTTGGACATTATATAGGACCCCCACTACTCATAACTCAACATAGGTTCCCGCCTAATGATTCGAATTCCTTTTATAGCTAGATCTTTTTTCTTTTTCTCTGACCGAGGTCTTTCTGGTAAAAAAGCTATAGACATACTTTTTATCTTGCACTGCTCTGTCTTTCAACTCCTTTCATATTCTTTTAACCCCCTTGGTAGTGCACGAATGCGTGCACCTGCGGAGTGTGAAATAAAATCATAATTTCATTGGGAGGATTTGAAGCCTCTGGGAAAAGAATTTCTTAATTATAGGTAGGCCCGAGGTTTCTATTACCTGGGACTCGTTTTTGAGCAGAAGGTTAAAAACATTTAGGTTTTTGACCAGATGTTTGCGTTATTGAACTTCTCCTTGTTCCTATCCCCCCTCTCCAGTATTCAGCTAATGTTTCTGAAGGGGGTATACGGGACGGGGAATTGCTCCTCATAGTCTCTGTTTATTTAGTTAAATGTCTGCAACTAGGATATATGTGTAAGGATAGAGCGATGAGAGCTATTTTATCATTTAAACGTTATATTCACTAGTTTACTTTATTAGGATGGGTATTAGATAAATGAGACCCTTATTGGTGTTCCTTCTTTATATGCAAATATACCTTCGGTACAGAAGACATGTGTTGGGGACGGGTTACGATCTGTTGTTCTTCATTTGGCCTTTGTACACATGTAAGGTTTATATGATATTCTTTGCCAACTTTATTTGTGTCATATTAACCACTTACTTATGTAATGCATATCTGAATGTATTGACATTAACTTTCAATAAAAACTGGAGTTCCAGATTCCAATAAGCCCCCCCCGCCCGCAGACCCCCACAACCCCCGGGCAATGGTTGTGGGGATGAGGTCCTTGTCCCCATCAACATGGTGACATCCTCCCCATGTTGATGGCATGTGGCCTGGTATGGTTCAGGGGGGGGGGGGGCTGTCTTTCGTCATTTTTTTTTTTACTTTGGTGCAGGGTTCCCCTTAAAAGCCATACCAGACCTGAAGGGCCTGATATGGAATTTGGGGGGCCTCCCACGCTTTTTTTGGTACATACCAGACCCAATATTCATACGAGACCCGAAGGGCCTGGTAATGGACTGGGGGGGGGATGGACTGGGGGGGAACCCCTGCCGTTTTTTTTTTTCAATGACTCTGATCTGTATTGCCGGGACCAACAATTCATTAATAGCTGCGAGTAGTTTTAGAAATTACATTTTGTGCAGGGACAGTTCTAAACACGGAAAAACTTGCTACTTTGCATGCATACAATACACACCCCCCAGGTATGAAATTTAATGGAATATTTTACTTTTATTTTTTCACTTTAAGCATTATTTTAATCACTGCTCCCGAAAAAAATGCAGTTTTTAAAACTTTTTTTTGCATTGATACATGTCCCCTGGGGACCCAGGTGCCCAAACACATTTTATGACAATAAGTTGCATATTAACCTTTAAAATTAGCACTTTTGATCTTTCATGTTGGTGTCCCACAAATTTTAACAGTGTTCGCGTGTTCAAACACATTTTTTGCCTGTTCGCATGTTCTGGTGTGAACCGAACTGGGGGGGGGGGGGTGTTTGGCTCATCCCTAGCCAACGGGTGGGAGAGGAGGAGAAGCAGGGGGAAATGGAGAAATCGGTTCCTTTTATATGCAGCCACCCACCTGGAACTGGGCTCCATTGTTCCGGGCTCGGAGGAAAGGGCCCTGTCTGGGGGTCAGGGGGGTAATTCATGGTTTCTTGCATCAGGGCCCTGAAGGTTCTAGTTACATAGTAGGTGAGGTTGAAAAAAGGCACAAGTCCATCAAGTCCAACCTATGCAGTGTAGCATGGCTGCGCAATGGTCATTAAAAGTGCGTCAGTACTGAAAGCTGAAAATTGACCTGGGCAGGAAGGGGCTGAAAGTGCCCAGTAGGCAAGTGGTTAAGCAACCAGAAAAATATCCACTTTACAATTGTGTCTCCTGTATTTAAGCTGTATATTGTCTCTTCAGCTTTGCATGTACACCTTCTGCAAACCTATATATATATATTCTGGGCCAGATTCACATAGATCGGCGCATCTTTATACCGGCGTAGCGCATCTCATATGCGCTACGCCGACGTAACTCAGAGAGGCAAGTACAGTATTCACAAAGCACTTGCTCCCAACATTGAACCTGCGTAACGTAATTTCGTAGGCGTAATCCAGCGTAAGTGGGTGTGACCTTATGCTAATGATGGTCCGAGCGTGGAGCAGTGTTTTACGCCCGGCGTATCATGAATGGAGCATGCGCAGTGATGCGGACGTATGATCGCTCACATGTGCGCATGCTCACAACTAGGCCGGCGCAACTTCCTGGGATACGCCGGCCCACCGGCTTACGCCGAGCACATAAATACGCCCAGACATGCGCCCGTCCGGTGCAAAAGTACATCCTTCTTTTTCCCCCCCCCCTGAAGCAAGGTACTTTTGCTGAGCGATGGCGGCAGCTGGAACTCGAGGCAAGGAGAGGAGGAAGAAAAACTTTATAATGGAGGAGAAGGCTATTATAATTGCTGGAATAGCCAAATATGATAAGTACCTCCATGGTGCCCTCAGTTCCCAGACCAGCAAGACATGGAAGAAGGAGATCCTGGGGAAACTCACCCTGCAGGTCAATGCCGTAGGGAATGAGACCAGGACCCCCGAGGACGTGAGCAAAAAAATCAACGACCTGAGACGTCAGGTCCGTGAGAAGCTGGCCCTTATAAGGAAGCATGCCAGGGGCACGGGAGGAGGACCAGCCTGTGCTGTGCGTTTGACACCTGAGGAGGAGGTCATTGCCGAATGTTTGCAGCGTGAGGGCATGGAGGGATTCGACTCCGGTGACCAGTCCTTGAGGACAGGTAAGTGTGTTTTATCTCCTATCTGGTGATAATGTGAGGGGGTGGAAGGGAACATGTGACAAGTGTGTGGGTCCACCAACATGTGAATGCTTTGTGTCATCCACAGATGTGCTGGAGGGAGCTGGGCCGTCGTCGGCTGCTGGGCGATTGTCACGATCGCTACCGTGCCAAACAGACAGCGAGGCGTGGTCACGCCCTAAGTGGCTCTGGGTGGGATTGAACCCAGGACTTCTCCATTGCTGCTCCAGGTCTGCAATCTGCACCAGCCTATCCTGGTCCAGCTGAGGCAGGTTACCCAATCAACCAGGGTATAAAGCACTGCCTCACTCTGAGGGATTTGTCAGTTCATTGTTCTCTGATGGTCCTGTCTGTGCCAACGGTTCCTGTGGTTGTCTTCAGCCTACAAGACTGACCCCGGCGGCTTATGTACCCTGGAATGCTGCTGTCTCCTGCCCTTTGACCCCAGCCTGTACTTTTGGATTTTCCCTGCCTTCTCCAGCACTTGACCCACGGCTTGTGCCCCGGACTTGTCTTTGGTTCCTGTCTGCAACCCTGAACTTTCCGTCAGTAGTTACCTGACTCTCTCTAGAATCCTGGACCACGGCTATACTTCGGCTAACCTTGGCAAATCCCTATCAAGCCCCCGTGCACAGACTCACAGCCCAGGTAGTGTCTTACCTTATTACTGTCATGGATCTGCCACTTAAGGGTTAATGGTGCAGACTGATTTCAGTGATTAACAGCAGGCTGCCCTATTTAAACACCTCAGCAGCACAGTGTCTTTGCTGCCTGATCTGCAGTTCTGACGTGGATCCTATCTGAGACCTGTTTGCTATCTGAAACCTGATTTGAACACTGAACTTGGCTTGTTTTGACTACTCTACCTGAAACCTGATTTGAACACCGAACCCGGCTTGTCTGACTCCTCTCATCTCTCCTATCCTGACCCGGCTCCGTTTGACCATCTGCCTGCTTGACTTCACTGCTGCCAGATCCACCTGCTTGTTTACCGACCATTCTTCAGTCATCTTTCTGCACAATCACCTGTTATGACCCGGCTTGTTTGACCCTGCTTTCCCGGTATACCTGAACTATTACTAACTTGTGCCGCTGTAGTCGCAGCTTCTGTGCGGGTCGCTGACCCATCCTACCTGAACTGTTACTAACTTGTGCCGCTGTAGTCGCAGCTTCTGTGCGGGTCGCTGACCCATCCTCCGCTGTACGTTCAGCATCTACTTGCCAGAGGTATTCGTCCACCTGCTTCTACACATCACCACCCGGCACTCCTACCCCTCTGTGCTCCGAGCCCGCTGTCCCATATCCAGTGGCTCGCGAACCAGAGTCGTAAGAGAGGCTACCCTGCATCAGACTCTGGAAACCAGGTACGTAACAGTATCAGGCAGCCATGACAGAGTCTGCAGGCGTAGTTCCGGCTATGGAAGAGGTGTGTAAACACTTAGCATCACTTACCCAGGCCGTTCAAAACCTACAAGATGGCTACCTGAGATTGGAGGGGCAGGTTCAGAACTTATCAGCTTCTGGGGACGCAACTTCAGCATCCACTGCTAGATCATCGTCATCTGCGGGTCCGTCAGTTGTGATGTTGCCACCTGAACCCAGGGTTCCCATGCCCGAACGATTCTCCGGGGATCGAACCAAGTTCCGGGACTTCCGAAACGCATGTCAGTTATACTTTGCTTTGCAACCCCGAACCTTTTCTTTGGAAGCCACTAAAGTGGGATTTGTCGTTTCCCTACTCCAAGGGGAACCCCAAAATTGGGCACATCGCTTGTTAGAGGAGAACGGTGTCCAGACAGAGACTTTGCTAAACTTCTTCCAGACTATGGCACAGCTCTACGACGACCCGCAAAGGACTGCTACTGCTGAAGCTGCTTTACTCGCTCTCCAACAGGGGCGTAGAGCAGTGGAGGACTATGTTACTGATTTCTGCCGCTGGAGTGCGGACACCCAGTGGAATAGCGCAGCCTTGCGCCACCAATTTCGCTTAGGTCTGTCTGAAGCCTTAAAGGATGAATTGGCCCGTATTGGGGTACCTGACACCCTGGATGATCTGATTGACAAAGCCGTTCGGAGAAGCGGAAAATATTATTAAACGAACTAAAATCTCTCAAAACGGATATAGGATTTATTCAGGAAACACATTTTAAAGATGGGGTATCTACATATCTTCAAAACAGGAATTTTCCCAATGTATACCAGGCCTCTAATAAGGAAGCTAAAAGTAAAGGGGTGGCAATTCTAATAGCAAGTAGAATACCATGGTCCTTAACGGATAAATACGCAGATCCAGGAGGGAGATTCTTGTTTCTTAAAGGGAAAATAGGGGGCGAGAATGTAACATTAGCGACAATTTATGCACCGAATATACATCAAGACAGTTTCTTATCAAAGGTGATCACTAAACTGATGAACTTTAAAGAGGGCAAATTGATATGTGGTGGAGATCTGAATATAGCTTTGAACCCAAAGGAAGATACCTCAGTAGGGATGTCGTCAGTGTCAAATAAAATTAGGAAACAAATCATAAAAAAACTATTTGAATTTCAGTTAGTAGATGGATGGCGCATATTACATGCAGGAGAGAAAGACTATACATATTTTTCAAACCCACATCAAATATATTCAAGAATAGATTTATTTTTGATACCTCATCAGTGTTTACACTTAATAAAGGATATTTCAATTGGGAATATAACTTGGACAGATCACGCCCCAGTAACAATGGAAATAACTTGGGGAGGGGGAACTCAGACGTCAGAGCGGAGGTGGAAATTAAATGAGAGTTTACTACAGAATCCCGATATAATTGAAGACGTAAAAAAAGAAATAACGTGGTATTTCCAGACAAATGATAATGAAGAAAGTGATCCGGGAATAGTCTGGGAAGCCCATAAATCAGTGATTCGAGGGGTTTTAATTAAACATGGCTCCCGAGTTAAGAAAGCTAGAGAAAAACAAATAAAAGAACTATTAGAAAAGATACAGAGATTGGAGATACAACATAAAAAAAAGACAGAAATGGGTATAGGAATTGAATTAACACATTTAAGAAGACAGGTAGCGGATCTCCTGAGATATAAGGCTGAAGCGGTTCTACAATATGCAGAGAAGATCACATATGATTCAGGTGACAAATGTGGGAAGTTACTAGCAAAAAAATTGAAAAAATTACAGTCACGGTCATATATCCCATTTATTAAAACCAAAGAAGATAAAAAACTCCACCTCTCAAAAGAAATAGCACAAGAATTTAGGAAATACTACGCCGCGTTATATAACCTTCAAGGGAAGGAGAACCCCTCTGGGGCTGTGGAGAAATATATATCCTCAGCAGGCTTGACTAGATTAACATCTCCAGAGCGAAGGGATTTGGGAAAACCAATTACTCTGGAGGAAGTGCAATCAATAATGAAAACAATAAAACAGGGTAAAGCCCCAGGCCCAGATGGGTTCACCATACAATATTATAAAAGCTTTAGTACACTATTAGGGACCTATATGACTAAATTGTTTAATACAGTAGGACAAATAAGAATGTTACCCCCGGAGACGTTACTAGCACATATTACGATCATCCCAAAAGAAGGGAAGGATCCAGGGGCATGCACTAGTTATAGACCAATATCATTAATAAATGTAGACATTAAAATTTTGACAAAGATTTTGGCATCACGTATACAGCCCTATCTATCTAAACTGGTACATTTGGATCAGGTCGGGTTCATCCCAAATAGAGAAGCAAGGGATAGTACTATTAAAGTGTTAAACTTAATAAACCTAGTAAAAGAAAAGAAGATATCGAGTGTTTTCTTGAACTCAGATGCAGAGAAGGCATTCGATCGAGTGAATTGGGAGTTTATGTTGGGAACAGTAAAACAAATGGGATTAGGAGAGCGGATGGCTCAGTGGATAGCGGGGGTGTATGCGGGACCCAGAGCTTTGGTAAAAGTGAATGGGGTGTACTCTGAGCCTTTAGCAATTACAAATGGTACTAGGCAGGGCTGCCCCCTGTCGCCCTTATTATTTGCATTGACATTAGAACCATTATTAAACAAGATTCGACAGAACAGAGATATAGTGGGTATTCAATTGGGAGGAAGGGAATATAAAGTATCGGCTTACGCAGATGATATGCTCTTCTCCCTAACAAAACCACAGATATCCCTTCCAAATTTAATGAAAGAAGTAGAACTCTACGGGAGGATGTCAAACTTTAAAATAAATTATAATAAATCTGAAGCAATGGGGGTCGCTCTGCCAGGGTCGATTAAGAATGGTTTGGAATTTAGTTTTAAGTTTAAGTGGACGACGAGGGCATTGAATTATTTGGGCACTCAAATGCCACCAGATTTAAAGGATACTTTTGAACTAAATTTTAAACCATTATTGGGTACAATCAGAACAATGTTAGATGGATGGAGTAGAGGGATGCACTCTTGGTTTGGGAGATCTAATATTTTGAAAATGAGTGTAGTGCCAAAGTTTCTATATCTTTTTCAAGCGCTACCAATTCAGATCCCCATGTCGTACTTCAATCAAATTCGGGCCTTATTTACAAAATTTATATGGGGGAGTAAAAGGCCCAGGATCGGTAGGAAATTATTGATTCTACCCAAGAAGGTGGGAGGGATATCAGCACCGGATATGTTAAAGTACTATCACGCAGTCCAGTTGGGAAGGATAGCAGATTGGAGTAGACATGGGGATTATAAATTGTGGATTACTATAGAGCAACAAATGTGCCCTGTACCGTTAGATAGGGCAATATGGTGCTATTCTGCGTTACCCCGTACAGTTAAAACTCACCCAACGATAGGACCAACTCTATGGACTGGAAATAAAATATGTCATAATCCGAATTTCTCAACTAATAATTCCCCCCTCTACCCAATAATAGGAAATCCAGAATTCCAGCCTGGTATGGAATCCCATATACTCAAGAAATTAAAAGAAAAGGGTAGATTTCAAGCCTCCCACTTTCTGGGTGAAAGGGGGTGGATGACAATAGGAGAAATAGCACAAAGGGGAGGGAGCGGCGAGATACCGATATGGCAAGCGCGACAGGTACGACATTTTCTGGAGACTCTGGATGGTGCGGAAAAGTATAAACGGGCACTCACAAAGTTTGAGGAGTACTGTGGAGGAAAGGAACCACTAGCCCATATGGTCTCTAAAATGTATATATTATTGACTGCACCACCAGAAGACTTTAGAATGTCGAGCCTAGTAAAATGGGAGAGAGATTTAGGCCAAGTTTTTTCCCCAATACAAAGCCAAAATATTATAAATTTAGCATTAAACTCTTCAAGATGCACGAAAATACAAGAATTAAATTATAAAATATTAACAAGATGGTACTATACGCCAGCGCGTTTAAACACATTTTTTCCTGAAATGTCAGATAGATGTTGGAGAGGCTGTGGGGAGAAAGGGACAATGCTACATACATTTTGGGGATGTCCAATAATACAACAATTCTGGGAAACAGTACGGAGAATTACACAAGTATTTACGGAATATCATATTCCAGTTGACCCATCGTTTTTTCTACTACATCATGCTGAAATATATCCGGTGAGATATAAGGGATCAATGATGTGTCATTTGATAAATGCGGCGAAAAGTTGCATTGCAACAAAATGGAAAGACCCCGAGGCACCTCCAATATCTATGTGGCTGAAAAAAGTAAGGAAAATAGGGATAATGGAGAAACTCCTCCCAAAAACAATAGATAAGAAAGAGCAAATTAAAATGATATGGGCACCTTGGGAATTATTTTTACAGTCGGAGGAAGGTAAAAAGCTAATAGGAGAATAAGATAAAGGGTAGTAGATGGAAGAAAGAAGGAAAATAGGAGAGAGAACATTTTGCGCATGGATGGAGGACAGCGGAGGAGGGGAGGGGTGTATTGTATTGTCTTATTAAGAAATCTTTTTTTTTTTTTTTTTTTTTTTTTTTTTTTTTCCTCTTCTCCTAATTCTTCTCTCCGGCCTGAGGATGGACGGCTGGAGGAGGGGAATGGGGGAAGAAGGGGGTCTAGAGGTAGGGATAAGGGGGGAGGGAAAGGGGGGATAAAATGAGGAAGGAAGTGCTGCGGGAATAAGGAGGGAATTAGTACTTTAGATAAAGAATAAATGGATATTTAGTGGGAGATGGAATACTCGGGTAGTCTGAAAATTAGTTTAGAAGTAGAAAGTATTTGGTCTATCATAGAGGAATGGATTGAAACTAATAGTGATACAGATATTATGAATAGTAAATAGAGTTGAAGAGAGAGAATAAATATAATTTCCATATATATGTTGAGGTATAGGACTATGCTTAGTCCTCTTCTTATGTTTCCTGTATCACTTTCTTGCTTTTTGTTTTCTTGGAAAAGAAACGAAATAAAAAGGAAAGTTTGAAAAAAAAAGACAAAGCCGTTCAGATCGACCGACGACTAAGGGAACGCCGAGCGGAACGATCCTCTCAACAGAGTCGCCCAGTCTGGGTCACCACCCGGGCTCCCTTGCCTCCTTCTCGTTTTCCACCACCTGTTTTTTCCAATTCTGCTGGTCCACCCATGGATACTTCAGAACCCATGCAAATAGGCGTGATGCGACCCACCTTGCCACCTGAAGAACGCACATGCCGCCGTCAGCTAAACCTGTGTCTATATTGCGGTGAGGCCGGTCACTACGTACACAATTGTCCCGTCAAAATACGTAAGTTCCGTTCTTCAGTTCCTGGTAACATCTCTGCTATTGCTACCAACCCCAACCATCTTGCTCTCTTCCTTTCCTTACAGCTTCCGGGAAAGACGGTGTCGGTCAACGCTATCGTTGATTCAGGGGCATGCAGTTGTTTCATCGATTCCTCATTTGCCAATCTGCATAACATTCCCGTCCGCACAAAGGACTTTAGACTTTCCGTTTTTTTGGCTGATGGCTCACACATCAAGTCTGGGCAAGTGACCCATGAGACCCTTCCTTTACCTGCTATTACTTCATCCAATCATAAGGAACTTTTAATTTTGGACGTCATTTCATCTCTTTTGTTTCCAGTAATCCTGGGTATACCCTGGCTTCAGGTACACAATCCTCAGATTGACTGGACATCTAAAAATCTTTCGTTCCCATCTCATTACTGTCAGGAACACTGTTTTCCCGAACGTCCTAAACCATCTTCTGCCCTGCTGTGCTTAAACACTGACCCAAGTTTGATTCAATCCATCCCCAAACCCTACCATGGATTTCTGGATGTCTTCAGTAAGAAAGGGGCAGATTCCCTTCCACCTCATCGGCCGTACGATTGTCCGATTGATCTTCTTCCAGGGGCCGAGATCCCTTTCGGACGAATTTTCCCACTTTCTGAAAAAGAACAAGACGCGTTAAAAATCTACCTTGACGAGAATTTGGAAATGGGATTTATCCGCCCGTCCACTTCACCAGCAGGTGCCGGAATATTTTTCGTCACAAAGAAGGACCAAACTCTTCGTCCCTGTATTGACTACTGGGAACTCAACAAAGTCACCGTGAAAAATCGTTACCCTCTACCTTTAATACCTGAACTTTTCCAAAAATTAAGATTTGCCGTTATCTTTACAAAATTAGACCTAAGGGGAGCGTATAATTTAATACGTATCAAGGATGGACATGAGTGGAAAACAGCATTCCGTACCCGCTATGGCCATTACGAATATTTGGTCATGCCCTTCGGGCTATGTAACGCGCCCGCTACTTTTCAGCACTTCGTCAACGACGTATTCCGAGATTTTTTGGACATTTTTGTAATCGTGTATCTAGATGACATACTGATTTTCTCCCGTTCCTTGGAGGAGCACCGAGGACATGTCTGTAAGGTTCTGGATCGCCTCCGTCAGCACAGTTTATATGCGAAAGCTGAAAAATGCGAGTTTGAAGAGCAAACCATCCAATTCTTAGGCCTGGTATTTTCCCCTACAGGAATTGAGATGGATCAAAAGAAGGTATCTGCAATCTTAGACTGGCCAACACCTTTGGATAAAAAAGGGGTGCAGCGTTTCATTGGATTCGCAAACTTCTATAGAAAATTTATTAGAGGGTTTTCGGCTATTGTGGCCCCTATCACACAACTCACGAAACAAAATCTTCGTTTCTGTTGGAACCCTGAAGCGCAGAAGGCCTTTGACATTTTAAAAAGACTCTTTACTTCAGCTCCGATCCTTAGACATCCCAATCCAAAGTTACCTTTCCTTCTTGAGGTCGATGCCTCCGAAGTTGCGGTAGGAGCCGTTCTCTCTCAGCGCTTGGGGGACAAAGATTTAATACACCCAGTGGGATTCTTCTCTCGAAAGCTTTCCCCCACAGAAAAGAACTATGATGTAGGAGATCGAGAACTACTGGCCATTAAGACAGCTCTAGAGGAATGGAGATATCTATTGGAGGGCGCCATTCATCCTGTACTGATCTACACAGATCATAAGAATTTGGAGTATTTGAAATCTGCCAGACGTCTTAAACCTCGACAAGCCCGTTGGGCTCTTTTCTTTTCTCGTTTTTGTTTCCATATTACCTTCCGACCAGGATCCAAAAACATTAAACCGGATGCATTATCCCGAATGTACGATAACCCAAAGGATACTTCTATTCCCGATACCATCCTGTCGGATGGCAACTTCCTGCTCCTACACACTGACCTAATCTCCATGATCCGAGGAGCATTTTCCGATTCGTCCAAACCCTCTAATGTCTCACTAACTTCCAGAAACGGGCTGTTTTGGAGAGGAAGTCAGGTTTTTGTCCCAGAAAACATTAGAGTGGAAGTCTTGAAACTTCTTCATGATCACCCACTTGCAGGTCACTTTGGAGTTAATAAGACTCTTGAATTGGTACGACGCACCTTCTGGTGGCCCAATTTGGAGGAATTTTGCAAGTCTTACATCAGTTCTTGTCCGATATGCAACCGAAATAAAACACCCCGAAAACTAGCCTGGGGTTTACTAAAACCCTTACCAGTACCTAACCGACCATGGGAGATGATCGCAATGGATTTTATTGTTGAACTTCCTCGTTCCGAGGGATGTACCGCAATTTTTGTTGTCGTGGACCGTTTTACTAAAATGGCTAATTTCCTGCCTTTAAAAAACACACCTTCTGCTGCAGAAACGGCCCGCGTGTTTATCAAGGAAATCATTAGACTACATGGGGTACCTTCCAACATCGTTTCGGACAGGGGAGTCCAATTTACTTCTCGTTTCTGGAGAGCCCTCTGTGAAACACTACAGATTCAACTTTCCTTGTCCTCAGCCTACCACCCCCAGTCTAATGGGCAAACAGAGAGGACGAATCAAACCCTGGAACAATATATTAGGTGTTTCACAGCCTTCTCTCAAGACGACTGGGTCTCTCTGCTGCCTTTGGCAGAATTTGCATATAATAACACCAATCACTCAGCTACTGGGCAATCCCCTTTTTTCTCTAATTATGGCTTTAATTTAACATTTTTACCAGATTTCTTTTCAGAGTCAGCAGTTCCAGCTGTGCAGAGTACTATGGACTTTCTCCAACGCAACAATCAGTTATTGCACGACGCAGTAACTAAAGCCCAGGCCGATAGCAAGAGATTTTTTGACAAGAAAAGAAGGGGTGACTTGGACCTGAAACCAGACGATCAGGTATGGCTGTCTACAAGTAATCTCAAATTACCTTGCCCATCCAAAAAGTTGGCACCTAGGTTTTTGGGTCCATTTTCAGTTAAAAGAAAAATCAACTTAGCTTCTTACGAACTGTTTTTGCCTGACTCATTGAAAATTCACCCTGTGTTCCACGTTTCTCTACTCAAGCCTGCAGTGGCCGATCCTTTTCCCAACAGAGGATCCAGACCTCCCGAACCCATCCAGGTTGACGGTTGGGAAGAATACGTGGTGGAAGCTATCTTGGACTGTAGGAAGCGACAAGGCCAGAATCAATTCCTAGTCAAATGGAAGGGGTACGGCCCAGAGGATAATTCTTGGGAGCCAGAAGGTAATATACATGCCAAGAGGTTGTTACGTGCTTTTTTCCTTGCTCATCCTGACAAAGAAGCCCGACTGGGCATCCGGAGGCTGCCCCTTGGGGGGGGGCAATGTCATGGATCTGCCACTTAAGGGTTAATGGTGCAGACTGATTTCAGTGATTAACAGCAGGCTGCCCTATTTAAACACCTCAGCAGCACAGTGTCTTTGCTGCCTGATTTGCAGTTCTGACGTGGATCCTATCTGAGACCTGTTTGCTATCTGAAACCTGATTTGAACACTGAACTTGGCTTGTTTTGACTACTCTACCTGAAACCTGATTTGAACACCGAACCCGGCTTGTCTGACTCCTCTCATCTCTCCTATCCTGACCCGGCTCCGTTTGACCATCTGCCTGCTTGACTTCACTGCTGCCAGATCCACCTGCTTGTTTACCGACCATTCTTCAGTCATCTTTCTGCACGATCACCTGTTATGACCCGACTTGTTTGACCCTGCTTTCCCGGTATACCTGAACTATTACTAACTTGTGCCGCTGTAGTCGCAGCTTCTGTGCGGGTCGCTGACCCATCCTACCTGAACTGTTACTAACTTGTGCCGCTGTAGTCGCAGCTTCTGTGCGGGTCGCTGACCCATCCTCCGCTGTACGTTCAGCATCTACTTGCCAGAGGTATTCGTCCACCTGCTTCTACACATCACCACCCGGCACTCCTACCCCTCTGTGCTCCGAGCCCGCTGTCCCATATCCAGTGGCTCGTGAACCAGAGTCGTAAGAGAGGCTACCCTGCATCAGACTCTGGAAACCAGGTACGTAACAATTACTGTGGGCTGTGTGTATTTGTAAGGGTGAGCATACAAACCTGCAAAATGGACTCCACTCAAGGTAAGCCCTTACATAATGAACTGACCCATAACATGGAGTCCGCAGAGTTGTACAAAATGCTCACCTCCCTGGCTCTGCAAGTCTCCAGCCTGGGCCATACCTTTCTGGAAATACAGCAAGAAATTCAATTACTTAAAGAGACAGCACGCCCAGCCTCGGAACCAGCATGTCCTGAGCCGTTTGTTGTTATGCCAGAGAAATTTGATGGTAGCCGTGCATCCTTCTTATCATTTAAGATGGATTGTGAGCTGCTGTTTGCTCTTAAACCTAGGACCTATGCCACGGACTATGTTAAGGTTCGCGCTTCCATCAACCTGCTAACAGGGCAAATCAAATCTTGGGCTCATCAGTTGTTGCAGGAAAAGAGTCCAGTCTTGGACAGCTGGGAAACTTTCATGTTTGCTCTGGACTCATACATTCCTGTCTCCAAGAGAACCAGTGTTCCCAAGTCTGCTCTTGGTTCACGTGGCCTACGGGTATCCAGGGACAGGAATTCCCAGTACAGATATGACAGCAAGCCAGCCCAGTATGTGCCAAGCTATGAAGCTCTGTATGTGCCCAGCCATGAAGTTCCAACACCACATAGCCTTGACGCTCCTGTGGATGCACACACGCCTACCTTGGAGGATGAGGAACCCATGCAGATCGGGGCCATCCAGTCCAGCCTATCTAAGGTAGAAAGAGAGCGGAGGAGAGGCTATGGACTTTGTTTTTATTGTGGTGTTAGCGGGCACCTTATATCTCTCTGCCCAACTCGCCCACCTCGGCCAAGGGTTCTTCAGGTGGGTACTATTGGGAGTTTTTTCTCTACCCCAGAATCTTTACCTGCTATGCAGCTTGAAGTTCCTTTGACCCAGTCTGACATTCCAGTGACTACTGTCCAGTCCGATGCACCTGTTCTTCAGCTTGCTGTATCTACCTTCCCGGTTGAAGTTCCGGCTCCAGTGTCTCCGGCTCCAGTGTCTCCGGCTCCAGTGTCTCCGGCTCCAGTGTTTCCGGCTCCAGTGTCTCCGGTTCCATTTCCTGTGTCTCCAGTTCCATTTCCTGTGTCTCCAGTTCCATTTCCTGTGTCTTCAGTTCCTGTGTCCCCAGTTTCAGTTCCTGTGTCCCCAGTTTCAGTGTCCCCAAGTGAAGTTCTTCCTCCTGACTGCACATATGCCTCAAATGGAACTATGGTCCGTAAGCAGGATCTAGCAGTGTTTGAACAAGCTTTACGAGCAGTGAGTGCACCCCCTACCAGAACTTCAAAAGCAGCGAAGTCCAAAAAGAAAAAGTAAAAGTCTTCGGACTCTGTCATTGGTTCTTTGTTTCCCCATGGTTTGGACTTTACAGACTGTGTCTATGAGGAAGCTCCTTCCAACGCCCGGAGGGCGTTTTTAAGGGGGGGGGAACTGTCACGATCGCTACCGTGCCAAAAAGACAGCGAGGCGTGGTCACGCCCCAAGTGGCTCTGAACCCAGGACTTCTCCATTGCTGCTCCAGGTCTTTGCCTCTGAGCCACTTCTCAAGGTGATATTCTGCTTGCTGTCCATCAAAGCCTGGTTCTGAACTATGTGCTGATTGCCTGTCTTTGGATCTCCCTGCAATCTGCACCTGCCTATCCTGGTCCAGCTGAGGCAGGTTACCCAATCAACCAGGGTATAAAGCACTGCCTCACTCTGAGGGATTTGTCAGTTCATTGTTCTCTGATGGTCCTGTCTGTGCCAACGGTTCCTGTGGTTGTCTTCAGCCTACAAGACTGACCCTGGCTTCTGACCCTTTTGGCTTATGTACCCTGGAATGCTGCTGTCTCCTGCCCTTTGACCTCGGCCTGTACTTTTGGATTTTCCCTGCCTTCTCCAGCACTTGACCCACGGCTTGTGCCCCGGACTTGTCTTTGGTTCCTGTCTGCAACCCTGAACTTTCCGTCAGTAGTTACCTGACTCTCTCTGGAATCCTGGACCACGGCTATACTTCGGCTAACCTTGGCAAATCCCTATCAAGCCCCCGTGCACAGACTCACAGCCCAGGTAGTGTCTTACCTTATTACTGTGGGCTGTGTGTATTTGTAAGGGTGAGCATACAAACCTGCAAAATGGACTCCACTCAAGGTAAGCCCTTACAGCGATCCACTCCATCCCCAGAGGAGTGTGCCCACACCTCTCCTCTCGAGGAAGTAGTGGAGGAGCACGGGGACCTGGAGGAAGTGGTCTACCGCGTTCAGGAGGATCCCATCATCCCTGGACCCTCCCAACCCTCCTCCCCCATCAGGGGAACCCCCTCACCATCCTCCCCCATCAGGGAAAGATCCTCACCCTCCTCCCCCATCAGGGAAAGATCCTCACCCTCCTCCACCATCAGGGGAAGCTCCTCAAGGGCCTCCCCGTATACACGGCCCCAAGCCTCTCCTGCCCCCAGGAAGGTGACCCGCAAGCCATCCAGGAAACGCTTGCGAGGGATCAGGCTCGCCAGACCCGCCATATGGGTGCTGTTGCCTGGGACATGCGGCGTGTTGCAGACAGCCTGGTATCCTCGGCACAGATACCCGACAGTCTGCAGGATATTAGTGGGAACTGTGCTGCGATAGTGACCTGCATTGGTGAGCTGCAGGCCACGACATCACGCCTCATGACAGAGGTCAAGAGCCTGACAGTGGCTGTAAAGGCCAATTCTGCTGCCATAGAGGCGGAGGGGAGGCAGAGGAGGCGCCACCAGCAGCACAATACCACCCGCCAGCTGCGGATGCAGGCTGAAACCAACGCAGTGCTCACCCGCATTGCCCTGGCGTTGGAGGGCAGGCAGGCAGCACCTGACAGGAGTGTCAGACCTGAGGATGAGCCTGCTCCTGATGCCCCACCACCCCCACCTGAGGCTCCCCCCAGGCGACTGAGGAGCCAGGGCCATGGCACCAGGCGGAGCCCACGACAGGGCAATTGATTCCTTTTTTTTATTATATTTGCTCAGGTGATGAGTGTTTTTTTTTATTATATTTGCTCAGGTGATGAGCGTTTTTTTTAAATTATATTTGATAATCCAATGTGAGGTGGATGTGGTGTGTGTGAGCTAGGGACCACAGTGGTGTGCATGCGTGCATTCTCCTTGTGCCATGATAAATGTGTGTGTTTAACCTGCAAAGATGCCTACCATGAGGCATCTCCTTACTGCTCATCCCTCAGCAGACGGGGTAGACTCGGTTAGGGGGGGGTTCGGGGGTCAGGTCATCACGTATGTCAATCTCCAGGCCCTTTCTCATGGCGTAGTTGTGCAGCACGCAACATGCACCGATGATCTGGCACACAAAGTTTGGGGAATACAACAGGGCCCCCCCGGAATTATCCAGGCATCGGAAACGGGACTTCAGGAGGCCAAATGTGTGCTTCACCATTGCACGGGTACGTATGTGTGCAGCATTGTATTTTCTCTCTCCTCTGGTTTCGGCATTCCGGAATGGAGTCATGAGATGGGGCCCAAGTGCATAGGCAGAGTCACCTTGAAGGGAAAAGACAGGAGGATGTTAGTCGTGCATGTGCCCCTTGTGATTTCTGCATCATGGGGTCGGACAGTCATGCCTGACTCCCATGTCACTCACCAACCAGCCAGCTGTTCCTGTACACGTTCTGTTCGAATTCTGTTGGGATGTTGCTTTGACGGAATATGTAGCTTTCGTAGGTTGGGCCCTGGGTGTTTGGCACGGACGTGCCATATGAGGCATTGGGCATGGGCTATCACCTGTATGTTGATGAAATGCCACTGCTTACGATTGCGGTACATGTGCTCTGTGGCACTGGGGGGGGGGGGGGGCCGTAGTGCCACATGTGTGCAATCAATGGCCCCCACAGTGCGTGGGAATCCTGCAATTCTGTAGAAATCCTGCATTGCCTTTTGCCGCAGATGCTCGTGGGTGGGTTTGATGATGTGGTGGGACATGCGTGTGAGGATTGCGGGGACAACCTGGTGCACACATCTGCTCATGCTGGATTGTGACATCCCATACATGACTCCACTTGTTCGTTGAAAAGATCCACTTGCAAGGAAATGCAGTGTTGCCAGTACCTTGACCAGTGGCTGCACTGCATGTGAGCGTTGTGTCTCGCTGGTGATGTCATCATGCAGGGCTGTGGCTAATTCCAGGATGGCAGCAGGGCTGAATCTGAAGATGCGATACACCTCCGAATCCCCCATGCCAAAGACGTTCATGCGCGTTCGGTATATCCTCTCCCGTGCCCTCCTACGTGCCTGTGGACACAGTGATAATGCTAGGACCACGGCTGCCCCTGGCATGTTGGCATACAGATGTGTTGTCCTGCAAGTGTGGTTGCTCAACTCGTCCGTAACGGTGCTGCTGCAGCTATTCTCCAGCTGACCTGTGCAAGTCTGGTGCAGAGTTACCCCTGCTTTATGAGGGGTAAATTAAGGCCATGCGTACAACTTGCGCGCACCACGCGTAGCCTACGCCGAACGTGTGTACGTTCGTGAATCGGCGTATCTCCCTCATTTGCATATTTGAATAGGAAATCAATGGGTACGCCAGATGCGTCCAGCGTAAATATGCGCCCACGATACGCCGTCGTAGGAAAATTACGTTGGTCGGAAGAAGCCTATTTTCAGGCGTATCTAGTTCTGTGGGTACAGCGCACAGATACGACGGCGCATATTTACACTTACGGGGCGTATCTCGAGATATGTCGGCGTAAGTCCTACGTGAATCTGGCCCTTAGTGTGCAGAGCCTACCTGTCTCAGAGAAACATGAATACTATCCTACTGCAAAAATGTTGTAGCCATCTGTTCTTAGCATATTTGATTGCACTACTGTTGTGGACTCCCTCCTTGCTGACCAAGTTCCTAATAAAATTATGTTAGTGAAATACTCTACAATACATTTGGTATGCAATTTGGCTTGCATTGCCCAAGAAGGTTATGTGTGCAAAAAATATAAATTACAAGTTGGTGTTTAATTTGTCTGTAGTATTAATGGTATATTTTCAGTGTTTCATGAAAGGTATGTAGCGCCTGGTTACTTCAAAGTACTGGTGCTATTTAAATTTAGAGGGAGATCAGAGTGTTAGTTAAACTCTGATCTAGTCAATGTGTTCAAATATGGGTCTCTGTTTTAGCTTGGCTGTGCCGTGGGCTCATTCTGTTGTTGCTGGGGTGCTCTTCCCACCCAAGGACAGTAGGTGGTAGCAGTAGAGTCAAGGTTTGGGTGCTCTACCCCAGCAACCAATCAGGAGGGTTGGGCCTCGCTGTGCATCCTGGGGAGGGTATTTATGGGGCAGACGCCATTAGTTCTGGGTCTTTTTCTTTGAGTGCGGCATTCACCTTTAGGGTGTCTGCACCACAGCGCCCCGTCGTTATTGCCTACCGGGCTGGGGTGTGCGTGCCACGCAGAGTTCCTGGTTCCGGGACCATGTTGGTCCGGAACAATTGAGCTGTGGCAAGGAGCCCAGTGGTCGACTGGGTTCCCAATTCTGAAGATCCCAAGCGGTATAGCTGTTTGGTGGGGAGTACATCTGAGGAGAGCCAATGAGAGGCTGGCAATAGGATCTCGACAAACCACCGGGGATCGAGGTATTCGGACACTGAGAGGCTGGTCACCTGTCAGTCGGTACCTGAAAGCAACTTGAAGGAGATCCAGGCGTAATTCTACCAAGAAGGATCATCTCTGTAACCACAATCAGGAGGGCCTGTGGCAGGGGTTTCTCTCTGAATCCATTCCAGGAGGGTCTGTGGCAGAGACTTTTCCTTAAAGGTTCGAGCGATACTCTGGCTGCCAGGTCAGTGATAGAGGCCTGTCCAGGTACGCTATTCCTACTCAAGCACGAGTGACGCAAGAAGTGTTACACGTGGGAGCAGGATTGTTTCCCTATTGATACGCCTGAATTTGCTATTCTTCTTCTGCTTTCAACTCTACCTTCTTCACCACAAGTTTAATTGTTTTTACCCGGCTGGGTAATAAAGAGCACAGCAAAAGACACCTGTCGTGGACATTCTGTTACTATTGCTATATGCACCATACACCCCTAAGACAGCGGAGGAGCCATGAGGTAACATGCCACCCAAAATAAACCAGCAGCTCTTTCGGGTGTAGTGCTACACATGGGGGCTCGAACAACCAAATTGAGAAGTTTTATTCCGCCATTGTTTCAAGTAATTGTCGTGGTGTTGAACTGTGCTGGTGAGGAAGGAGTTAACCTTGCCATTAAAGTTTGAGCACACATGCAGCGAAGTGACGTGTGCCTGCATCGTGTGAGAAAAAGAACTCAGAGTGGGAGGAGTTACCCACCCCTGCATGAGACGTAGGGCGAGTTTGGCGCCAAAGTACAGAGTGATTGCCCGCCCATGAGAGAGAGTCGTGCAACCATGTCTGTGCCACCAACGCTGTTTGAAAGGCTGAGACCCTGATGTCTGTACCGGGAGCCAACCTGATGCCTGCTGCCACCGGAGTCCCCTTGACCGATACAGAAATCCGAATGAGGACCCAAGGGAAGTTCGTCCTATTCTCCAGTGGTAGCGTGGAGGCCCTCGGACTGTCCTGCCCCCGCTGTTCGGAGCTGGCCGTCCGGATCCTGCCATTTGCTCGGTGCAAAAGATGCCGAGACTATTTGTTTAGAGTGGAACCACCAGCTGAGTCTCCCCGTGAGTATCGGGTGGATTGGATCACCGGAACGGTGACCGCAGAGGAAGAGGTTCCATGGCCTGAACCCTCCTCCACTGAAGACACCGCCGACCCTAAAGCAGTGATTGTTTCCACTATAATGACCATGCCATCGGCTGCTACCCCGATCGGTCGCCGGAGGTAAGCGACACTGAAGATAAAGATAGTGGCCCAGGTTTCTTAAAGCACTTACGCCGACGTATCTTTATATACGCCACGTAAGTGCACTGATGCGCCGTCGTATCTATGCGCCTGATTCCTAAAGCTAGATACGCCTGAATTGTGGCTTTATCCGACCGACGTAAGTTTCCTACGCTATCGGAGCCTGGGCGCATATTTACGCTGGCCGCATTGATTTAAGCATCGAATATGCAAATGACGAGATACGCCGATTCACGAACGTACTTGCGCCCGTCTGAGTCGTATACGCCGTTTACGTAAGGCGTACGTCCAGCGTAAAGTTATTCCACCTATAGGAGGCGCATCCCATGCAAAGGTATGGACGACGGAACAGCCGTCGTATTTTACATCGTTTACGTAGGACTACGTGAATAGGGCTGGGCATAGGTTACGTTCAGTGATTCGACGTATCTTAGGCGTTAGGTCCGACGTGATGACATTACGCCGGCGCAACATTGGGGGCGAGTGCTTTGTGAATACTGTTATTGCCTCACTGATTTACGTTGGCGTAGCGCATATGAGATGCGCTACGCCGGAACAAAGATGCACCGATCTACCTGAATCTGGCCCAGTGTGTCTACTGTAAAAGTGGATGCTACAACTAAGAAAGTGTGCATGACGGTGGTCCCTGCTTGGCTCACCTCTGGAGAGATGGGCCCCGTCAAGGTCTCCCACGGCTGTGGTCGAGACCCACCTACAAGTACACATGACAAGGTCAGTACTCTTGTTGGAGAACGTGTGTGGTTGCCTGCGGAAGAGTATGACACCTCTGACATTGACTCTTCTTCCGATGTTGGGGATGACAAGTGGTTTGAGCCGGAGCTGCCTGAGTCACAGTGGGGCAGAAACTCCCGTGCTTCGAAACCCTGCAAGCACAAGAGATGCTCCGGGATGCTGCGCCACGTACGGATGTCCCGCAGCTAACCTGGGGAGTTGCGGTGCCAAGCACCAGTGTTGTTAAGGAAATTGTTCCCTTGCCTGTTGCCTGGCTTGTTGCCTTGCCTGTTACCAAAAGATCGCCTGACGCCATTGTCATGCCAGGACTTGAACACCCCCGTACCTTGCCAAAACTGGCCCATCTTCAGTGCATCGTCATGAAGAAGTTGGCCCAGGACTACGTATGGGAGTTCCCCTACGTGCCTCCAGCTCTCATGATGTTGATTGAAAAGATGAGAGAGGACTGGTGCAAGGATGCCATCTGGGAATGTTTGAATGGACCGGAGGCTGCTCGTGACATGGACTATACTTTTGTTAATTTAAGTCATCGGTATAAAGATTGCATGAGGGAGTGGAGCCCTGGTCGGTACATCTACAGTGACAAGGTGGTTCTCAAATTTCCCGGGAAAGTGGATCAAGTGAATCCCGCAGGATTGTTTCCCTATTGCTACGCCGGAATTTTCTATTCTTCTTCTCCTTTCAACTCTACCTTCTTCACCACAAGTTTTATTGTTTTTACCCGGCTGGGTAATAAAGAGCACAGCAAAAGACACCTGTCGTGGACATTCCGTTACTATTGCTATATGCACCATACACCCCTAAGACGGCGGAGGAACCATGAGGTAACATGCCACCCAAAACAAACCAGCAGCTCCTTCAGGGGTAGTGCTACAGGTATAAATATATATATATAAATTAATATATATATATATATATATATATTTTAACCACATAAAAATAACCAGTGCAACAGAATTGTTATATATGTGTAATCTAGATGCTTCTGTCAGGTCTTAGTGTAATGAAAGTTCTAACCAAGTAATGGCAGTTTACAGCTACTTTAGACCTTAAAGGGGTTGTAAAGGTACACATTTGTTTTCCTAAATAGCTTCCTTTACCTTAGTGCAGTCCTCCTTCACTTACCTCATCCTTCAATTTTGCTTTTAAATGTCCTTATTTCTTCTGAGAAATCCTAACTTCCTGTTCTTCTGTCTGTAACTCCACACAGTAATGCAAGGCTTTCTCCCTGGCGTGGAGTGTCGTGCTCGCCCCCCTCCCTTGGACTACAGAAGAGTCAGGACGCTCTCTCTATTGCAGATAGAGAAAGGAGCTGTGTGTTAGTGGGCGCCCTGACTCTCCGTAGTCCAAGGGAGGGGCGAGCACGACACTCCACACCAGAGAGAAAGCCTCGCATTACTGTGTGGAGTTACAAGCAAAATTTAAAAGCAAGATCGAAGGATGAGGTAAGTGAAGGAGGACTGCACTAAGGTAAAGGAAGCTATTTAGGAAAAAAAGATTGTACCTTTACAACCCCTTTAAAGTGATTCTAAAGTCTATGTTTTTTTGTTTAAAAATAACAAACATGTTATACTTACCTGCTCTGTGCAGTGGTTTTGCACAAACCAGCCCAGATCCTCTTCTTCTCGGGTCCGCCACCTGTGCTCCTGGCCCCTCCTTCCAATTGAGTGCCCCCACAGCAAACGGCTTGCTATGGGGGCACCCAAGCTGAGCTTCTGCTCTGTGTGTCCATTCAGACATGGATCTGTGGCCCTATCTCTCTCCTCATTGGCTCACTCACTTTGATTAACAGCAATGGGAACAAATGGCTCGGCTGTCCATGCTCCCTCACCTCATTGGCTGTCTCAGCCAATGAGGTGAGGGAGCCTGGACAGCCAAGCCTCTTATGCAACATCGCTGGATCGAGATGGGGCTCAGGTAAGTATTAGGGGGGCTGAGGGGGGCTGCTGCACACAGAAGGTTTTTTATTCGAATGCAAAGAATGCATTACGATAAAAAACCTTCTGCCTTTACAACCAAAGAATAGCAGTGTCACGTCAATATTATTTTTCTCAAAATTACACTAACCTTTGACTTGAACACAATGTAGATTTCACTTCCATGGATAATCTAATGAATGAAGCATATGCTGCAAAGTAGAATACAAATAATAAAATGGAAACGATTACCACTAAAATGGCCTTGGATACAATTTTAAAAATACTATTGACATTTTCTGTTTAAACAGTCACTATACTTTTTGCTATAAATATTCCCAAATTAAAAAAAAAAAAAAAAATTCTTCATCAATTTAGGCTAATATGTATTCTTTTGCATTGTTTTGGTAAAAAAAAATCGCAATAAGCGTATATTGATTGGCTTGCGCAAAAGTTATAGCGTCTACAAAATAGCTGATAGATTTATGTCATTTTTATTATTATTATTTTCTTTTTATTAGTAATGGTGGCGATCAGCGATTTTTTTCTGGACTGCGACATTGCGGCAGACAGATCGGACACTTTTGACACATTTTTGGGACCACTGACATTTATAGAGCAATCAGTGCTATAAAAATGCACCGATTACTGTGTAAATGTCACTGGCAGGGAAGGGGTTTACACTAGGGCAGTGAAGGCGAACCTTGGCACTCCAGATGATTCCTTAACTACACTGCAGGGTGCATGAGCATCATGGGAATGTAGTTTCAAAACATCTGGGGTGCCAAGGTTCGCCATCATTGCACTAGGGGGAGCGATCAAGGTGTTAAATGTGTTCCCTCATGTGTGTTTCTAACTGTGGGGGGATGGGACTCACTAGAAGAGGAGACCGATCGCTGTTTCTGATTAGTAGGAACAGACGATCTGTCTCTCCTTCCCTGACAGAACTGTGTGTTTACACACACACAGATCCTCATTCTTGCTTTCGTGCTTGCGATTGGGGATGGCCAGCGGGCATCGCGACCGCTGGCCACACACATCAGGTCCCCCCGACGTGCAGGGGGCACGCGCGCCTGCTAATGCGCTTAAAGAAGCCAACGTACCTATACCGGTTCTGTCAGGGGAGGAGAGACAGATCGCCTGTTCCTACTAATCAGGAACAGAGATCGGTCTCCTCCCCCATCTGGTAAAAAGCCTAGGCTTATGACTTCATGCACAGCTCTCTCTATCACTCTTGTGAGAGTTTGCCAGAAAGGAGGGGGGGTGAGTCATAAGAAGGCCAATTAGAGCTGCAGAGCTGGAGGTGTGCCTCTGTATGTCTGCGTAAATCCAGGAAGCAGCTTCAACTGCCCACATTTAAAATGATTGCAGATATGTAGCGCCTGTGAACTTTATGGTACCGGTGCTAGTTAAATTTAAGGGATGATCAGAGTGTAGTTGAACTCTGATCCAGATTGTTAAGTGCAAAACAGGGTCTCTGTCTCAGCTTGGCTGTACTGTAGGCTTATTCTGCTGTATTGGGGTGTTCTTCCACCCCCGGTGCTGCAGGTGGCAGCAGTGGAGTTGAGGTTTGGGTGCTCTTTCCCAGCAGCCAATCAGGAGGGTTTGACCTCACTGTGCATGCTGGGGAGAGGTATTTATGAGGCAGACACCATTGGTTCTGGGTCTTATTCGTCCAGTGTGGCACCCACCTTTAGGGTGGCCACATCACGGTGCCCCAGCGTTATGGCCTACCTGGCCAGGGCGTGCGTGCCACGCGGTGTTCCTGGACCATGCTGGCCCGGAGCATCTGAACAGCGACGGGGATCCAGTGAGTGACTGGGTTCCCACCTTTGAGGATCCAAAGCTGTACTGCTGTTTGGTGAGGAGTCAGTCTGAGGAGTGCCATTGAGAGGCTGGCAGTCAAAAAGGGCCTGGACAAACCACCGGGGATTGAGGTAGCCAAACACTGAGGAATTGATCGCCAGTCAGTCAGTACCTGGGGCGACAAGTTGAAGGAGATCCAGGCGTAACTTATCCAAGAAGGGATATCTACAAGAATTCAATCCAGAGAGGGCCTGTGGCAGAGGTGTCTTTCTGAGACTCGCTGAGGAGGGTCTGTGGCAGAGACTTTTCCTCAAGTTCAAGTTCACCAAGGAGGGTCTGTGGCAGAGACTTTATCCTACAATTGGCCAAGTGATACTCCGGCTGGCAGGTCGGTGAGAGAAACCTGTCCGGGTACACTAAACCCACTTCGGAAGGAGTGGCCCAGAGAAGTGTTACGCTTGGGAGCAGGAGTGTTTCCCTATCATCACGCCTGAATCTGCTATTCTCCCTTCTTCTTCAACTTTACTTTCCTCACCACAAGTTTACTGTTTTTACCCGGCTTGGTAATAATAATGAGCACAGCAAAGAGCACCTTCCTTTGCTTCTACTATATGCAATACGCATCACTCACCCCTAGGAATTCGAAGGAGCCATGAGTTAATATGTCACCCAAAAATACAGCAGCTCCACTGGGGGTAATGCTACAAATATGCAAAAGGAAGCTTCAAAATGGCAAAAATGTTTTTATTACAGATTATGTGAGCATACTGCAGTTCCTCTTTAAAGATTCTGAGGCCACATGGAAAAAGGTGTTATCGTCAGATAAGACTAAAATTGAATTATTTGGCCTCAACAACACACAATATGTGTGGCAGAAATCCAATATAGCTGTTGGAAGGCAGCATGGTTTAATGTTTCTGGAGTTTTACTTTCTGGTTGATACAGCCAGGTGGCCTAAGTTGGAAGTTGCAAGTTGACCCAATGAGGTGTTGATTCAGACCCCCCAGGGAGTAGAGCTTGGCTCCAGACCACCTGGTGTAAAAAAAGATGGAAGTGCTTGATTAACATGTCTGCAAACAAATCTTCAAAGAAAGCCACTGCTGCCAAGATGACTGATGGGTGGAGCAACAGAAGATCAAAGACCAGATGTCTATGAAGATTTGACCCAGATCGGATTGCAGTGATTCATGGACAAACAGCAGGGACTGGAGCTCTTGTCAGGAAAGAAGGACAATGAATGGGGGAAAAGGCCATCAAATTATTGAGTAAAATCTGCTGCCTTCTTCTATAAAGTTGTCAATTTGAAGAAGGTTTACCTTCCAACATAACAATGACCCAAGGCACAAAGCAAAAATGGTGGTTGAAGGAGAAAGAGGTGAATCTCCTTGCATGGCCTAGTCAGAGCCCAGACGTAAGGCGGAGTTCCAGAAGGTTTTTAGTTTATTAAAAGTCAGCAGATAAAAAAAGTGTAGCTGCTGACTTTTAATAAACACTTACCTGTCCCACGATCAAGCAATGCACCGCCCGAAGCCTCGGTTCTCTCCCCTGCCTCTTCTCTGCATCGGCATCACTAGTGTGGGCACCCAGCTGTGACAGCTTGTGGCTTCACAGCCAGGTGTGCACTGCAGGGCAATCTTCTGGGACCTGTGACCAGAAGATTGAGGGGAGAAAGGGGGAGAGGAGGAGTCGCCTAGGCAGCGCAGGTGGAAGTGGGAGTTGGGTACCTGTAAAAACTAGGTACCCACCCCCCCCCCCCAAAAAAACGACATGCCTCGACGTGGCATGTCAGGTGGTTAGGACTCCTTAGGACACTTTTGGGTGGAACTCTGCTTTAAACCCCATTAAAAATTTGTGGAATGAACATTGCAGTCCAAAGACGGTCACAATCAAATTCACCTGAACTTGAGCAGTTCTGCAAAAAAGAGTGGGCAAATATTACAAAGTCTAGGGGCCAGATTCACAAAGAGATACGACGGTGTATCTCCAGATACACCATCGTATCTCTGACTTACACTGGTCCTATCTATGCGTCTGATTCATAGAATCAGTAACGCATAGATATGGCTAAGATCCGACAGTGTTACACTGTGTTACACTGTCGGATCTTATTTTCAATTTGAAAATGGCGCCGGGGGCGTTCCCGCTGATTTACGTTGAATAATATGTAAATCAGCAAGATACGCGAATTCACGAACGTACGCGGACCCGACGCAGTGTTGTTACGACGTTTCCGTAGTGGCTTTCCCGGCGTATACTTACCCCTGCTTCTATGAGGCGCAGCCAATGTTAAGTATAGCCGTCGTTCCCGCGTCGCTTTTAAATTTTCTTACGTCGTTTGCGTACGCCGATTCAGAAACACGCGCGTCGCAAGTTACACTCACGTCAAAACCACTGACGTCCTAGCGACGTCAGTGGGAGCAATGCACGCCGGGAAATTCCGCGGACGGCGCATGCTCATTTAAATCGGCGCGGGAACGCGCCTGATTTAAATAGTACACTCCCCCTAGCCGCGGAATTTGAATTCCGCTGGGGGATTTACGATCCGCCGCCGCAAGTTTGGAGGTAAGTGGTTTGTGAATTACCCACTTGCCTTGCGGGAGCGGATCTTAAATCAGGTAGATTGAGCGGATCTAAAGATCCGCTGATCTACGTGAATCTGGCCCTAGATGTGCTACACTACTGTGAGGAGAGGGTGGCAGAGGACACTACAAAGGAGAGACCAGAAGTAAATTGATGCCATTGATGGCTTCTGCCCACTCAGTTCTGATCTGATTCTCCTGCTGCCACTCGGGGGGGGGGGGGTACAGGACACTACCGTGTGGGGGGGTGATGTGAAGGGGGCAGAGGACACTGCATGGGGAGGTACAGAACACTACTGTGGGGAGATGGAGCATTGGACAGTGGAGAGACAAGAGGTTAATTGGTGCCATTGTTGGCTGCTGCCCACTCAGTTCTGGGCTGATTCTCCTGCCGGCCACAGCCCTACTATATGTAAAAATGCCATCTTGAGAGTTGAGCAGTGGGAGAGTGTTGTCACTTGGGATCAATAAAGTGGTCATGTAAATTCATATGGCATTTTTTTTTTATATAATATGCACTAGATAAAGCACTGTGAAAGAACAAATAGCACTATTGGAACGGGGGAGGCTTGATAAATTTAATATTAGGCATAGTTGGTAGAGCATCTTAATAGCACTAAAAGAGGTAGGGGCATGAGTCCTAGAATAAGGGTTCAAAGGGATGCATGTAAGAGAGGAGGGGAGAAGGGATGAGTGGAGTCAGGAGGTTATAGCCCCCAGGGTAGGCCCAGCAGGGTAGGTAGGGAGGGGGTGGAGGATGAAGGGGGGGTGGGGGAAAGGGGCTTGGGGAGGAGGGGTGGGGGGGTAGGGGGGAGGATAAGTCTTTAATAAAAAGAAAAAGTAAACCTCTGGGCCCTTTAATAAAAAAATAAAAAAAATAAACATTTATAAAAAAATAAATAAAAAAAGGAGGTTGCCTCTGGGCCCCTGGGGACCTCTGGGCCTTTTAATAAAAAATATTAACAAAAATAAAAATGTATAAAAAAAAAAAGGGGGGGACCTCTGAGCCCTTTAATAAAAAAATATATATAAAAAAATGTATTTTTTTTTATAAAAAAAAAAAAGGTGGGTTGCCTTCCGGGGGCCCTGGAGACCCCTGGGCCCTTTAATAATAATAATAATAATAATAATAATAATAATAATAATAATAATAATAAAAAAAAAAATATATATATATATATATATATATATATATATATATATATATATAAAATATATATAAAAAATAAATAAAAAAGGGGGGTTGCCGTCCGGGGCCCTGGGGGCCTTTGGGCGCCTGCGGACCTCCGGACCCCTAAAAAAAAAAAAAAAAAAAGGGGGCCCCCTATTGGGCGGGGCCCATGGGCTTGAGCCCAGTCAAGCCCAATGGTAAGTCCGGCCCTGGTCCCCCCCACCGTTTACAGCAGCACCACTTAGGAATTTAGCGCAATTTATGGCTTCATCCCCAGATGTACCGGTATTAGCCTTAGGCGATTTTAATAATACCTTGGATAGGGGTTTGGATAGAATATCCTTTTCACCTAGAGTGGCGAGGCAGACAACTGGTAAAACGGCCTTCGCCTCCTTGCTCTCGGAAATAGGACTTCATGATGTTTGGCGTGAGAGGAATGTTGAGAATAGATGCTATTCATGCCATTCCACCACGCATTATGGTCTCTCCCGTATTGACTTAGGTCTGAGGAATGAGATGTTAATGCAGCGGGTAGAGGACTCGGCCTACGAGCCACGTTTACTATCCGATCACTCGCCCCTTTGGGTACGGCTCGATGTCTCTGTTACATCGGACCGCCCACTATGGAAAGCCAATCCATACTGGCTGACCTTGTTTCCACCATTGGATGGAATAGGGGATGCAGTACGAGAGTTTTTACATTTTAACAGGGAATCCGCCAGTGCAGCGATGGTGTGGGACACACTTAAGGCATTTCTGAGGGGATGTCTTATCAAAAGATAGCGGGTATTAAAACTCGTTCCAGGGAATGGGAGAATAAGGTACAGGACGAACTGAAAGCTAGAGAACAGGCCCTGGTAGCAAATCCCTCTCAAGCTAAACATGACTCCTGGATAGAGGTGCAATATGTGTATAACTCTGTTCCAGTGGTGGTTCGTCCATAGAGGGCGCCGGAGCGCCGCCCCCTCTGGCTCTTGCACCGCCACTGGAATACATAGATTTATGCATTGCATAATTCTATGTATTTTCCCCCGCTGCCGCCCACTATTCAGATGGCTGGATGGTGAGCGCCGGCCACCTGAATAACGGCAGCTGGTTGGCTGTGTGGAGGTGCCTATCAGAGCCAGCTTGGATAAGACTAACAGGCGTCTCAGCCAATCAGGTTCACCGGTTCTGGTTACCGGTAACCTGATTGGCTAAAAAAAATCAAGGGTGGGAGAAGACATCGAGGGACGTGGAAGGAGGATGGCTAACCCCCAGAAAGGTAAGTGCCGGGCGGGGAGGGGCATTTTACAGGGCACAGCAGCGACAATGGGCACAGTGGCATCAATGGGCACAGTGGCGACAATGGGCACAGTGGCGACAATTAAAGGGCACAGTGGCATCAATTGGCACAGTGGCGACAATTGAAGGGCACAGTTGTGACAATCAAAGGGCACAGTAGCGACAATTAAAGGGCACAGTGGCATCAATTGGCACAGTGGCGACAATTAAAGGGCACAGTGGTGACAATTAAAGGGCACAGTGGCGACAATTGGCACAGTGGCGACAATTGATGGGCACAGTGGCTGTGTTTGATGGCATGGCACAGTAGTGACAAGTAATGGCACAGTGGCTGTGTTTGATGGCATGGCACAGTGACTGCGTTTGATGGCATGGCACAGTGGTGACAATTGATGGCACAGTGGCTGTGTTTGATATCATGGCACAGTGACTGCGTTTGATGGCATAGCACAGTGGTGACAATTGATGGCACAGTGGCTGCGTTTGATGGCATGGCACAGTGGCTGAGTTTGATGGCATGGCACAGTGGTGACAATTGATGGCACAGTGGCTGCGTTTGATGGCATGGCACAGTGACTGCATTTGATGGCATGGCACAGTGGTGACAATTGATGGCACAGTGGCTGCGTTTGATGGCATGGCACAGTGGCTGCGTTTGATGGCATGGCACAGTGGTGACAATTGATGGCACAGTGGCTGCGTTTGATGGCATGGCACAGTGACTGCATTTGATGGCATGGCACAGTGGTGACAATTGATGGCACAGTGGCTGCGTTTGATGGCATGGCACACTGGTGACAATTGATGGCACAGTGGCTGCATTTGATGGGCACAGTGGCTGCATTTGATGGGCACAGAGAGGCTGCAATTGTTTTTTTTTTTTTTTTGTTTGCGCCCCCCCCAAAAATTTTAAACACCAGCTGCCACTGCTCTGTTTTGCTGTCTGTAGCAGAGAAGAGCAGATACTTTCAACAGCAAAGCTATTTTGAGGAAGGGGAAAATACAGGTCACCTTCTCGCCCTTATAGCTAGGGAGCAGCGGGAACTTTCTAATATCACAGCAATAAAGGCGAAAACTTAGAGGGCTGATATTCTAAATGAATTTCAACAATTTTATAGGGATTTATACTCTTCTAAAGTTAGTTATACTCCATCAGATATGGCTCTGTTCCTACAAACCTGCCCTTTTCCACAGCTTTCTAAAGCAGATAGGGAAATGTTAAATTCTCCCATAACCCTGACAGAGCTGAAGGATACCTTGGATGGGGCCCCACACCACAAATCCCCATGACTGGATGGTATACCGGCAGAAGTGTACTCCCATTATGGGGAGATTCTCCTACCACCTTTGTTACAGGTTCTGCAGGAGGTAATTGAAACTGGTACCCTACCAGATAGTATGCAGGAGGCGATAATTATAGTACTATTAACCACTTCCATACCAGGTACTTACGCAGCTTCCCGCCCAAGCCAATTTTCAGCTTTCAGCACTGTCGCACTTTGAATGGTAATTGCGCGGTCATGCTACACTGTACCCAAACAAAATTGGCGTCCCTTTTTCCCCACAAATAAAGCTTTCTTTTGGTGGTATTTGATCACCTCTGCAATTTTTATTTTTTGCGCAACAACTAAAAAAAGGCTGAAAATTTGGAAAAAAAATTACGTTTTTATTTTTTTGTAAATAAGTTTTCTCTTTCAATTACGGGCACTGATATGGCGGCACTAATGGGCACCGATGAGATGGCACTGATGGACATCGATGAGGTAGTACTGACAGGCACAGATGAGGTGGCACTGATTGGCGGCGCTGGTATGCGACACTGATGGGCACACATAGGCGGCACTGATGGGCACACATAGGCGGCACTGATGGGCACACATAGGCGGCACTCATGGGCACACATAGGCGGCACTGATGGGCACACATAGGCGGCACTGATGGGCACTCATGGGCGGCACTGGGCACTCATAGGCGGCACAGATGGGCACTCATGGGCGGCACTGATGGATACTTATGGGTGGCACAGATGGGCACTGCTAGGTGGGCACTGGGCATGGATGGGCACTGTGGGGTGGCACTGATGGACACTGGGGTGGCGCTGATGGACACTGGGGTGGCGCTGATGGACACTGGGGTGGCAGCACTGATTGTTGCCAGTCAGTGCCCATTTGTGGGCACTGACTGGCATCTTTTTTCTTTATGCCTTTTTTTATTTATTTTTTAGACTTTTTTTTTTTCTGGCTTTTTTTTTTTTTTTTTGCCCACCCTGGTGCTCCAGGGTGGGCATCCCTGGTGGTCCAGTGTGGCGATCCGAGGGGGGGCTGCGCTGATAAACAATCAGCGCGAACCCCCCCTGTCAGGAGAGCCGCCGATCGGCTATCCTCTACTCGCGTCTTTCAGACGCGAGTGAGGAAGAGCCATCAACGGCTCTTCCTGTTTACATCGTGATCAGCCGTGGTTGGACACGGCTGATCACGTGGTAAAGAGTCTCCACCGGAGGCTCTTTACCGAGATCGGAGATGCAGGGTGTCAGACTGACACCCCGCATCACCGATCGCCGCGATGCGCGCCCCCACGGGCGCGCGCGGCATGAAATCCTGCAGGACGTTCTAGAACGTCCTGTCAGGATTTCATAACCACTTCCCGGACGTAAATCGGCCATAGGCCGGGCGGGAAGTGGTTAAAGCCGGGAAAAGATAAGCTCCTGCTGGATTCTTATCGCCCGATCTATTTACTGAATGCAGATGTTAAGCTCCTGGCTAGAGTTCTGGCCACGAGGTTATCTTGGGTGATTGGCATGCTGGTCCATCAGGACCAGTCTGGTTTTATACCCAATCGCTCTATGGCGAATAATATCCGGCGACTTTATATGAATTCATATGAATTTACAGGTGCCGGTGGACAATCCAGGAGGCAGGGCCATTCTGTCACTGGTCGCCGCAAAGGCATTCGATAGCGTGGAGTGGCACTACCTCCTGGAGATCCTGGCAAGATTTGGACTGGGAAGTAAGTTTATAGCATGGGTAAAGGTGCTTTACTCCAAACCCAGAGCTAGACTCTGCATTAATAATAATCTCTCCCCGGCATTCGAGCTATATAGAGGCACCCGGCATGGGTGCCCGTTGTCCCTACTGCTGTTCGCATTGGCGGTCAAGCCTCTGGCCATCTTGATCCGTATCGCCACTGAGGTGGTGGGGTTCCGTAGGGGCCAGAGGGAAGACAAAATATCGTTGTATGCGGATGACGCGCTTGTCTATCTAGGTGACTCGGCCGACTCGCTGCGAGCAGTAATAAGTATAATAGGGGACTTTGGAGGTTTTTCGGGTTTTGCCATTAACTGGACTAAATAGACAAGTTAAGGGAACCCCTGCCAGCTGGGGCAGAACAGATTGTTATAACTAATAGTTTTAGATTAGTTTGGTATCTTCGGTTGAATCTGGGTCCACTGCTGGCTTGACAGAAGGAGAAATGTAATAGCTGGTGTAAGCTTCCATTGTCAGTGGTAGGACGGGCAAATCTAATAAAAATTGTATGGGCACCACAGCTTCTATACATTTTTCACAACTCCCCCATGTGGATCACGAACAAATGGTTCAAACAAATTGACACACTAATGAGGGACCTGATATGGAAGGTAGCTAGAATTAGTTTAGCTAACCTTCAGCACAGAAAGGACAGAGGAGGTCTGGCAGTTCCTCACCCTAAAATGTACTTTTTGGCTTCCCAGCTCCAGCAGTTGGTGGGATGGGGGCGGGAAATGAGTGAGGACCCTATATGTAATCTGGTGACTATATCTGTTCCCACATTGGAGGCGGCATCTCATTTGGAAATGGATCTGCCCAGAATACCATACTCTGCGCCAATATGTACTCTCCTTAAAAGGGTATGGGGGGAGACCCGGAAAGCCCTGGGGATAAAGGGTCCGTTGCCTTTTACGCCGATATGGCATAACCCGAGATACCCAGAACTACAGGAACTAAGGGGATTTACCTTATGGAAAGATAAGGGGATCTGTTTTTTTGCACAGCTGTATGAGGAAGAGGTATTAAAAACATATGAACAGTTGTGTCAGGAATTTCAGTTAACCCCAAGGGGGTTTTATCAATATCTCCAACTTCGACATGCTTTGCAGGCACAACAAATAACACACTCTTTATTAATATCATCATCACCCCTGATGAAGGAAGTCCTCGGAACGGATGATCGGAGAGGACTGATATCAAAAATGTACACGGCATTGCTATCCACGGTGCAGGACCATACCTCTTTGAGATGCCGTAGTACATGGGTAGAAGATATAGGGGAAATAGATCAGAACCAGTGGGATAGGGCCTTAGAATCTATACCCGCAGTATCGGTATCTGCGTCTCATAGACTGTCACAATTATTTATTTTGCATAGGGCATATAGAACACCAGTGCAGATGCATAGGTGGGGTGAACGAGATTTCCCCCTATGCCCAAAGTGTAAATGTCGCGGTCCCTACCGTGCCAAGCAGACGGCTAGGCGTGGTTGTGCCCCAAGTGGCTCTAGGTGGTATTGAACCAGGGACTTCTCTGTTGCTGCTTCAGTTCTTTGCCTCTCCTCAGTTTGGTATTCTGCCTGCTTTCCATCTAAGCCTGGTTCTGAATGATGTGCTGATCGCCCTTCTCTGGATCTCCTTGCAATATGCACCTGTCTCTCCTGGTTCAGCTGAGGCAGGTTACCCAATCAACTAGGGTATAAAACACTGCCTCACTCTGAGGGATTTGTCAGTTCATTGTTCTGTCCTGTCATTGTCAAAGGTTCCTGTATTCTTGTGTTCTGTTTCAGCTACAGCTACAAGACTGACTCCGGCTTCTGACCCTGGCTACGTTGATCGTTTATTCTGAATTCTGGAATCCCTGACCACGACTTTACTTCGACTATCCTTTGGCAAATCCCTATCAAGCCCCCTTGCACAGACTCACAGCCCAGGTAGCGTCTTACCTTGTTACCGTGGGCTGTGTGTACTTGCAAGGGTGAGCATACAACTCTGCATTATGGACTCCAACCAAAGTAAGCCCTTACATAATGAACTGACCAACAACATGGAGTCCGCAGAGATCTACAAAATGCTCACCTCCCTGGCTCTGCAAGTCTCCAGCCTGGGCCATACCATTTTGGAACTACAGCAAGAAGTTCAATTACTTAAAGGGACAGTATGCCCAGCCCCGGAACCAGCATGTCCTGAGCCATTTGTTATGATGCCAGAGAGGTTTGACCGTAGTCGTGCATCCTTCTTGTGTTTTAAGATGGATGGTGAGCTGTTGTTTGCTCTTAAACCTAGGACCTATGCCACGGACTATGTTAAGGTTCGCGATTTCATCAACCTGCTCACAGGGCAAATCAAATCATGGGCTCATCAGCTGTTGCAGGAAAAGAGTCCAGTCTTGGACAGCTGGGAAACCTTGCTCTGGACTCTCACATTCCTGTTTCCAAGAAAACCAGTGCTCCCAAGTCTGCTCTCTGTTAACTTGGCCTACGGGTATCCAGGGACAGAAATACTCTGTACAGACACAACACCAAGCCAGCCCAGTATGTGCCAAGCTATGAAGCTCTGTATGTGCCCAGCCATGAAGCTCTAACACCACAAAGCCTTGACGCTCCTGTGGATGCACGCACAGCTACCTTAGAAGATGTGGAACCCATGGAGATCGGGGCCATCCGGTCCAAGCTATCTAAGGTAGAAAGAGAGCGGAGGAGAGGCTATGGAATTGTTTTTACTGTGGTGTAAGAGGGCACTTTATATCTCTCTGCCCAACTCGCCCTCCTCGGCCAGAGGTTCTTCAGGTGGGTACTATTGGGAGAATCTTTGCCTGCTATGCAGCTTTAAGTTCCTTTGCCCCAGTTTGACATTCCAGTGACTACTGTCCAGTCCGATGCACCTGTTCTTCAGCTTGCTGTACCTACCTTCCAAGTTGAAGTTTCAGCTCCTGTGTCCCCAACTGAAGTTTCAATTTCTGAGTCCCCAATTGAGGTTCCATTGCCTATGTCCCCAAGTGAAGTTCTTCCACCTGACTGTACATATGCCTCGAATGGTACGACAGCGCGCCGCTCCGCCCTACAGGTAGAATCTTACCTTGTTACCGTGGGCTGTATGTACTTGCAAGGGTGAGCATACAACTCTGCATTATGGACTCCAACCAAGGTAAGCCCTTACAGTAAAGTACACCAGGGGGATTTTATACACCTAATGTGGAGATGTCCAAAATTACATTGGTATTGGGAGGAAGTCTCCCAGTGCATAATTAGATTGGCCAGGTACCAGTCCCCTTAGATCCCTTGGTGTATTTACTTGGTGCTATAGATGTCAAATTATTTTCAAAAGGAATGTATGTCATGATAACCAGATTGTTAAATCTGGCGAGAAAACTTATTGCATGATATTGGATGGCACCAGGGGTACCCACGGGGAGGCAATGGATCCTATATGTGAACTCCTTACTTACAAGTAAATTTGATCTTATATGGCAACCATGGTTGGGGGATGCCAGTCTCGTGCCACCACAACTGGTAATGGATAGACTCCGGAGGTAGGGATTCTAGGGGGCTGCAGGGGGGGGGGGGGGTGGAAAGGAGTAAAAAAGCACAATCCAAAGGAGATAAAGTATATACATTAGATCCTAGAGAATCCCGGGGGTAGAAGAAAAGAAAAGACCAATGATATTCAGACACAATAGGGTAAAAATAAGGCTGTGGTAGTTTGGGGGATGGGGGGGGGGGGGCGGTAGGAGGGGGGGGGAGAGGTAGAGAAAAGGAAAGAAAAAGGGGGAAGGGGAAAACAGAAATAATGCACAAAAGGTTACACGGTTATTGATAAAATAATATTTTATGGAAAAATGACTAAATATGTTATTTTAATGTATATTCTTTGTATATGACCAAAAGCACAGAGGGTATCATAAGAGTCAATTTCTAAATAAAAAGAAGAGATTGAAAAAAAAATTCATATGGCAAGGTACTGAGTGTCCCCTTTGGGACATTACTACCAATTACTTAGAAGGCAGTAATTGGTGTTGGTAAGACTGTAACTGTTGCTGAGCCTGGGAGTTCAACCAGAAAACATCTCTACGTTATCATGGCTCAATGACACCCCCATTTGGAGTTTATTATAATATGCTTGGCACCCCCCCCCCTGAAGCTGTCAGATGCACCCTTGGAGTAAACTAAGACCCTTTTTCTGTTAAAAAATAAATCTTCTCTTCTGCTGCCTGCCTAAAGCCACCCACAGAAATGTCATACACAACCAAACCACCGCCAGGCACTCATGCTATAATGCACCAGAATGTAAACTGTCTATGGGCCATGTTTGTGGGGCTGATCATAGGTGTGCACAGCCTTTGGCACTAGGGTGTGCACCCCAAAGCTCAAACACTCTACCGATCACTCACGATGTTCATTTAGAAAGGGAAGGGGCAAGTAAATGGCATATTTACTGGCCCTTTCCCCCACTCAGCCTAAAACATCCACAGTAACAACCGGTGGGAGAGGAGGGAAGCTGGCAGTGCTGTGGGGGGGGGGATGAGGGAGAGCCAGGTCAGTAGGGGGATCTGTTATGCACAGGGTGATTAGGGTGTGCCTGGGCACACCTGGCACACCCTGTGCGCACACCTATGGGGCTGATGATAATGATGATAGGAAGTCCAGAGCCCAGAACCATCAGTAGCTGAAAAACAATTAAAATACAATTTATTCCAACAATTAAGCAAGACAGCAAAAAGCCAGAGCTAAATGTGGGACAGCATTACCAGAGGTCGATCCAATCCCCACCTTCAGCAGCAGAGGTTTGCCAGAGGGCCCTGGTGACGAGGGGAACCTACGTTCACTGGGAGATCTGGATGGAAGGCAGATCCCGTGTGGGAAAGCTGCCTGCTGTGGCCAAACAGCGGGGAAGCACATGTCATCAGACAGCTAGGCTGGAACACAGGGATCAGCTGATCCACTGACAGGAATGTGAACAAACAGGAAGTGAAACCAGCAACCAGCAGAAGCATTATATAGGCATGTTTTTAAAAGGCTTTAAAACAAAAAACAAAAGAAAAACGGCACCTCCTCTACTGGAACACGGGTTAGGACAACCACTGAAATGCAACATACAAGCTTGCTATGGGGGCACCCGAGCTGATCCGCAGCTCCGTGTGTCCATTCAGACATGGAGCCACAGTTCAGCCCTGTCCCCTCTTTCTTCTGATTGACTTACTGACTTTGACAGCAAAGGCGCCGCTGCTGTGTTTCAGCCAATCAGGAGGTAAAGTCCCAGACGGCTGAGGCACTCGTGCACATCGCTGGATAGAGATGAGAAGGTTTTTTATCTTAATTTATAGAATGCATTAAGATAAAAAAAAAACTTTACAACAACTTTAAGAAAAGTTCTTTCCTCGATTACACAATTGTAACAATATGTGAATGAGAGAGAGTCTAATTAGCTGCACTCCGGTGTAATTAATAAAATACATTTTCTCAATAGAGGAGGAAGAGGAACAAATCTCTTAAAAAAAACATTGATAGTCCATTTCAGGCATAAGGCTGCTGCGTTTTAATAATGCTGGGTAGATTTTTTTTTCTTTTTAATTAGCCAAAAAGCCTACAAGATGCAGAAGAGGTAGAAAACATGACAAGAAAGCTGAGACAATAATTGAAACGCTGTTATATACAAAATATAAAACAAGGATATAGAGAGTACCAAAATCCTATAATCTTTTTTTTTTTTGTAACAAGATCTTTTACAAGTCAGTTTTTATTTATAGCATGTAAAACATACCTAGCTTTACAGAAAAAGTTGTCTTCATATTGGGTACAACTGCAAATATATCAGTAAGCAATGAAAAAAATGTCTCCATTGTTGCTGGAACTCCTGTCATATGTTCATAATATTTCTGTATAAATAAAAATGAAACAAATTAGTGTAAAAGAGATCAAAGAAACCTACATTTCAGTTAACTAGTAGACATCTGAGTAGGCCCATTTATTTTACCCATTCCACAATAGCCACACATATTAAAGATTATGCCACAGACATTGGAGGATCAATCGGCATCTAATGTATATGGCCAGCCCTTAAGCGACTGTAACCAGGTAATTCAGTATGTAAAACTTGTTATTAAAATAAATATATACATTTTTTTGCTATGCTTTATTGAATATGAAGTAAAAAGAAACGCTCAAAATAATCAACAACCAACAAACATTATTTTGAACAATTATATAGGAAAGATTTGTTAGGCATGTTTCTATACATATAGAAAAGCACAGTGTTTCATAAAAAGTTTCTATACAAATCACAAAGCAGCTTAAATCTCATATAAGACCCCTTCCAAAGTAGGGCCAGGGCCGCGTTAGTGCTAAAGCGCCACTCGTTCTGATCAGCGGATTGTAATTTGCTGATCATTGTTATAGGATTGTTCAACAGGGTCTGCTGAACAATTCTGATATAAGTTTATGATCACTGAAGTGACCGTGAGCTTACAGTGAGGGAAATAATTATTTGATCCCCTGCTGATTTTGTACGTTTGCCCACTGACAAAGAAATGATCAGTCTATAATTATAATGATATCCAGAAAAACAAATTGATTTGCATTTTAATGAGTGAAATAAGTATCTGATCCCCCTATCAATCAGCAAGATTTCTGGCTCCCAGGTGTCTTCTATAGAAGTAACAAGCTGAGATTAGGAGCTTAAAGGGAGTGCTCCTAATCTCCGCTTATTACCTGTATAAAAGATATCTGTCTACAGAAGCAATCAATCAATCAATCATATTCCAATCTCTCCACCATGGTCAAGACCAAAGAGCTGTCGAAGGATGTCAGGGACAAGATTGTAGACCTACACAAGGCTGGAATGGGCTACAAGACCATCACCAAGCAGTTTGGTGAGAGGGTGACAACAGTTGATGCGATTATTCGTAAATGGAAGAAAACACAAAATAACTGTCATTGTCCCGCGGTCTGGAACATCTGAATGATTCAGAGGAGCACTTGGTGAAAGTGTTGTGCTCAGATGAGACCAAAATTGAGCTCTTTGGCATCAACTCAACTCGCCGTGCTTGAAGGTGGAGGAATGCTGCCTATGACCCCAAGAACACCATCCCCTCCATTAAACATGGAGGTCGGAACATTATGCTTTGGGGATGTTTTTATGCTAGGGGGACAGGACAACTTCACCACATCAAAGGGGCGATGGACGGGGCCATGTACTGTCAAATCTTGGGTGAGAACCTCCTTCCCTCAGCCAGGGCATTGAAAATGGGTTGTGGATGGGTATTCCAGCATGACAATGACCCAAAACACACAGCCAAGGCATCAAAGGAGTGGCTCAAGAAGAAGTACATTAAGGTCCTGGAGTGGCCTAGCCAGGCTCCAGACCTTAATCCCATAGGAAATGTGAAGAGAGCTGAAGGTTCGAGTTACCAAACATCAGCCTCAAAACCTTAATGAGTATCTGCAACGAGGACAGAGACAAAAGCCCTCCTGAGATGTGTGCAAACCTGGTGGCCAATAGGGATGAGCCGAATACCCCACATGTTCTGGTGCAAACCGAACCGGGAACAGGCTATGGGACACGACCATGAAAAATCAAAAGTGCTAATTTTAAAGGCTTATATGCAAGTTTTGCCCTAAAAAGTGTATCGGGACCTGGGTACTGCCCCAGAGGTTTTAAAAACAACTTTTTTCAGGAGCAGTGATTTTAACTACATCCCACCCAGCCACTGTACATATACGACCGGATGGGCATTTCCTCCTGAGTGGACGTTCAGAAACATCCCTTAGAAGGAGGGGGATCGCGCGTGTGCGTGCCCGCACATCGGCGCGATCCTGATGTCTCACCCGGACACGGCGCATCTCCGATCGGCAGTAGGGCTTTGTGATTGGCCCTCCTGATCACATGATGGCTGTGTCCAATCACACCCGTCATGTGATGTACCGTATTTATCGGAGTATATCGCGCACTTTTTTGCCCTGAAAATCAGGGCAAAATCGTGGGTGCGCGATATACGCCGATTCCCCGCTTTCCCGCGCCGAGTTTTGAATACTGCGCCGACATATACCGAGCGCAGTACACTCGGGTATAGTCGGCCAGTCTCGGCTTCTTCCGCGGTCACGTCCTAGACGTACAGGACGTGAGCGCGACAGTTGCCGAACCTGCCAGAGTGTACTGCGCTCGGTATATGCTGGCGCAGTATTCAAAACTCGCCGCGGGAAACGAGCGGGGGGGACGCGAGGATGCTGCAGAAGGACGCCGGACCCGCCGAAGAGGACACCGGACCCGCCTCAGAAGGACAACCGAAGCCGCAGAAGGACGCCGGACCCGCCGAAGAGGACACCCGAAGCCGCAGAAGGACGCCGGGTCGCGGGAGCGCGTTATACCGTGATAAATACGGTAAATAGAGAGCCGGTTGCTAGGCGATCGGCTCACGTCTCCTCGCACAGAAGTGGTCAGTGAGGAGAGCAGATCGCTGCAGCCGGCCGGAGATCAGTGAGTATAAGCTGTTTTTTTACACACTGATCACCGGCCCAGTGTCCCCACACAATGCAAACACACAAAGTCCCCAAAATAGTGTCCCCAAAACACATGTCCCCACACAGTAAAAACACCTGTCCCCCATATACTGTATACAGACTTTGAATGAAAAAGGACAACCAATGCTCTGATCATAGTACCAACCTGTGCACTTACGAATAAAACCTCTATTGATCGTGGGAAGATGTATAGGACCATTTGGGAGTATCATAGAGGGGAGAAATAAACTGGGAGGATCTGTAGGTCCATCTGCATTGAAGGTAAATACATACTGTATTTGCTGGCGTATAAGACTACCTTTTACACTTAAAAAAAATGGCCAAAAAGCAGGGGTCTTCTTATACGCTGGGTCAGCAGCTCGGATGCCTGCTGGATGTGTGGTAATACTGTATGTAGCTTCTGCTACATACAGTATATACCGCTTAGCCAATCCCGGTGAGCGATGTATTCAAATGAATACAGAGCCTGCTTGGATTGGAGTAACAACCTCTGCCAATCCAAGCAGGCTACATACAGTAGCCTGCTCGGATTGGCTTTAAGAGTCAGAGAGGAGCGGGCTGATGATGTTACAGCCTCTGCCAATCCAAGCAGGCTTTGTAATCATTAATAGAATACATCGCTCGCCGTGATTGGCTCCAGCTCCAGCAAGGAGGAAGAAGAATATGGCTCCAGCTCCAGCAAGAATGAAGAAGAATATGGCTCCAGGAGGAAGAAATATGAAGCGTCGGAAGCCTTGGAAGGGGGGTCGTCTTATACAGTGAGTACAGGCAAAAAATCTTAACTGTAAAATTAGGGGGTCGTCTTATACGCCCGGTCGCCTTATACACCGGCAAATATGGTATATCTAAAATGGTTGACCCTCATTGGAAATTCAAAAATACAAAAGGAAAAAATCTCAAAGGAAGCCTACCTTTATTTTACCCATGCCCCATATGAAGTTGGGACACACAAAAGCTTCAAGAGCTCCGTCAGAAAAGGAAACCAGCAAAGAGGAAAACGTTTTCCTAATGGCTATTGCCGTGTTTTTCCGGGTATTCCTTAACCACTTTCCGCCTGGTCAATAGACAATTGACGTCCGGGAAGTGGTTGTGAAATCCTATCCTAATCTATTGACGTCCTGCAGATTTCATGCCGTCGCGCGCCTGTGGGGGCGCGCGGCGATCGGTGATGTGGGGTGTCAGTCTGACACCCTGCATCTCCGATCTCGGTAAAGAGCCTCCGGCTATAGATGGTAAAAAGGGGCTAAGTAAATCTTCTAAATACCTATTTTATCCCTTGTTGGTTTGCGCATTAGTTCCCCCATTTTTCATAAGGCTTCAGTGATGTCATAAATTCATTCAGTCCAAAAACAATTAGGCTTCATTTCCATGGACGTTTTTACAGCCACTTTTTTTAGCCTTTTTTACAGCTTAAAAACGCCTGTCCAGGTTTAGAAAAAACACGGTAGCGTTTTTGCGAATTTTTGAGTGTTTATGCAAGTTTTTGAGCGTTTTTTAATGTCTGGCGTTTTTACAGCTCTAACACTGGAGCTACAGAACGCACTGGTCCTGGGTTTTTTTTGCAACTTAAAAACGGCTCAGCCATCTACAGCTCAAAAACTTCATGGTGGGCATGAGGCCATAGACTAAAATGGAGAGCTGTTTTTAAGCTGCAAAAAACGCTCAGAAAAGTGGCTGTAAAAACGTCCAAAAACGTCCATGGAAATGAAGCCTTAGCTTGAATATCCATCAATATTAATAAAGCAAACAAACATTTACAATAAGAGAATTTTTTTTCTTTTTACAATGGCTATATCCGTATAGAAACGACCTGAAGCCCAGAGATTCATTGAGGCCTGGATGGATAGTAGCAGATAAGGTATGTATCAATTTAGATTCTCGTTGGAGTAGTATTTTGTCAATATCTCCACCTCTGTCAAAATCTGGTACATGTTCCAATGCAAAAAATTTAATTTTGGAGGCATCAAAAGCATGAAAAAGCCCCATGTGTCTACTGATTGGTGTTTCCATCTTCTTTTTGTTTAAGGCCTCATTCACACAGCTACGGAGTCCGCCTGCTCCCATCAGCTCAGCGGGAGATAAGTCCGCAGATCTCCGCTGAGCTGATGGATGACAAGCTCCTCTCTGCTCACTGAGCGGAGAGGGGCTTGTGGGGCACCGCTGTCCTCCTATGGAGCGATCTGATGAAAACGGACAGCATGTTGCAAACACATTTCATGAAGTAAATCACACCAACTGTTTTACAATTGGCAAAGAAATTTGGTTTATATACTTGGCCATTGGGAATAGTCACATCTGCGGTATTTGTGAGTAAACCACTGAGTGCAAGCTAGTGGCATGCAGGATTGTGTTTCCTGTTAGAGGCTTACGATAGAGAGAACCAATGGTGCCATCTGGATTAGTATATATTGTGATATCCAAGAAGTCAATAGACCCTTGGTCACAAGACAAAGTAAACTTTAAATTAAAGGAATTATTTTCCAATTTCTTCAGAAACATCATTAGTTCATCTTTGGTTCCAGTCCAGACGACAAAGATATCGTCTATGAACCGTCTCCAAATCAACACCTTCTCAAAGCAACCTGCAAACTCATCTGAGGAAAAAATCATCTGCTCCCACCCCCCCAGGTACAGGTTGGCATAAGATGGGGCTTGCTTGGTCCCCCATCGTAACCCCCTGCACCTGGAGGTAGTGGGAGCAGTCAAAAACAAAAATGTTATTAGCAAGGATGAAGAGCAAAAGTTCTGTTACAAAATTGTTATAGGCCTTAGAAGGGGGGGATCAAGTTGTAGAGGGCCTTCACATCTATGGCGACCAACTAAGCCCCCTCTGGAATAGATAAACCATCCAAAGAAAAAGATCTGCAGTGTCTTGAATATAGGAACATATGGGGTGGGAAAAATGTTTGGGACTTTGAATGAGGCTGCAGACATGGTGTGGGTAGTAAAAAACGTACAAATTTATTGGTCACACATTTGCAAAACACATATCAACATCCAGAGATCATGTAAATGAAAAACATACATTTCAAAATAAATGACATTACTACATATTGGAACACATAGTATGTAAAAATACAGTAGGGGTAGTAGAGATACAACAATGCTTGGCCGGATGTCACATGATCATCCGCATGGATTGGTGAGTGCATAGGGTGAATATACATATGTACAGATGTCAAGATAACAGTATTAGCGAATATGTAAAAGTGAAAAAGACTGGTAAAAGCATATATAGAATATAATAGGATCAATTTAAGTATTGTCATAAAGTATATGTAGCATCCGTATTGGTCCGACGCGTTTCGTGTATTTAACACTCTTCAGGGGCAGATGCTTGACTTATCTAAAAATATATAAAAATTAAGATAGGGTATAGTAGGTAAATAAAATGTATTATATTTAACCAGTATAAGATGGAAACAATATCCACCTGGAGTACTCACATGGAATCTAAAGTAAATGAATGCGGTATGTAAGGAGCCACGGCCAAGGGGATATGTCCGTAACGGGAGCTGAGGCGGCAGTAGAGCGCACACAAGAAAGGGCAGCAAGGAATCCTCCCATAGCACAGTAGCATAGGGTTGAGCATGTATGGCATATAAAGCGAGAGCAAAAACCACTAAGAACAGCCAGCTGGAATCTATAAAAATAATAATAATAATGACAGACAGTTAGTGGATATAAGAACAAATCGGGAGGCAGCCAGACCAAATAAATGGATAGGTATAATAACCTAATAGAGGCGTCCAGGATTCCCGAATATCCAGCAGGAAGGATAATGTGGTATAGCTTGTTGCAGCTCAAAGGCATTGGGATATAAAGGGAGGACCTTTAAATAGCTGCCTCACAGCTGTGCATGCCAGTGTGCCGTCAGCGTCACGTGGGCTGGAAGTACACCATAGGAGGGTGCCGCCGCGGGAACCATGTCTGCAGCCTCATTCAAAGTCCCAAACATTTTTCCCACCCCATATTTTTCATATATGTCACTAGGGATGGAGGTGCTATACTCATAGACCTCATCTAAAGTCCCAAATTCCCCTTCCCACTCTCTCGCTCAGGGATGGAGGCTTGCTAGACAGGATCGCCATCCCAGTGCTGGGCGGCTTAGTTCTGTGCGTTTTTCTCATCAGGCCCAGACGTAGCACACTCAGGATATGTTCCTTGAGAGCTAACAGTTGTGCATTTTTGTTATGGTTCTGGCATTTGATGTGGTTGTATGTCCATGGCCTTCTATTGTCTGCCAATTGGGAGCTGTGACGCGCTCTGCTTGCTGCCTCCTGCCCGCCCCTCTCTCTGCCCAGTGTGGGCGGGGGGCTGCTCGGGCTTAGGGGGGCGGCGCACACAGCGCGTCGGCGCCACGCATCCCCCTCAGCCTGGGACGTGTGTTTTCCACCTTGCTGAAGTTGCCAGGACTACAGGGTGGACTACAGGGTGGATGCACCATGTCTGCAGCCTCATTCAAAGTCACAAACATTTTTCCCACCCCATATTTTTCATATACGTCACTAGGGATGGAGGTGCTATACTCATAGACCTCATCTAAAGTCCCAATTTCCCCTTCCCACTCTCTTGAATATAGGAACTTAACGATTTTACATGTGGCCGTAGATATTGATCAATTAGCTGGCTAGCTGGTTTAGCCACTTAAGCCCCAGACCATTTTGTTGCTAAATGCCCAGGCCAGGTTTTGCGATTCGGCACTGCGTCGCTTTAACAGACAATTGCGCGGTCGTGCGAAGTGGCTCCTAAACAAAATTGGCGTCCTTTTTTCCCCACAAATAGAGCTTTCTTTTGGTGGTATTTGATCACCTCTGCGGTTTTTATTTTTTGCGCTATAAACAAAAATAGAGCGACAATTTTGAAAAAAATGCAATATTTTTTACTTTTTGCTATAATAAATATCCCCCAAAAACATATATAACATTTTTTTTTCTCAGTTTAGGCCGATACGTATTCTTCTACCTATTTTTGGCAAAAAAAAATCGCAATAAGCGTTTATCGATTGGTTTGCGCAAAATTTATAGCGTTTACAAAATAGGGGATAGTTTTATTGCATTTTTATGAATTATTTTTTTTTTACTACAAATGGCGGCGATCAGCGATTTATTTTTTTCGTGACTGCGACATTATGGCGGACACTTCGGACAATTTTGACACATTTTTGGGACCATTGTCATTTTCACAGCAAAAAATGCATTTAAATTGCATAGTTTATTGTGAAAATGACAGTTGCAGTTTGGGAGTTAACCACAGGGGGCGCTGTAGGAGTTAGGGTTCACCTAGTGTGTGTTTACAACTGTAGGGGGGTGTGGCTGTAGGACTCCCTATAAAAGGGATCACTCAAACGTTGCAGCCGCCACAGTGAAGCACGGGGAAACCGTATTTACATACGGCTCTCCCCGTTCTTCAGCTCCGGGGAGCGATCGCGATGGAGCGGCTATAAACAAATTGCCGCACCGTCGTCCCGGATCGCTCCCCGCGGGTATCCGACTGCCGCATGTAGCGGGGGGGTCCCGATCAGACCCCCGACCCGCGGAAAGGCGGGGACGTACGTGTACGCCCATATGCCTGTACGTGCCATTCTGTGGATGTACATGTACATGCGGCGGTCGGCAACCGGTTAGTTAAGCAGCCGTTGCCGGACACTATAGGATGCCCTGGGGGAAATTGGGCATTGTTATGTATCTTCGGCAAGGCATATAAAGTTGGCAGCCTTGGAGTTTTGACAGATAGAAATTCACAAGTTTTTTTTATCAATTAGATTATCAAAAAAGGCTTGAGTCATCAAAATGTGATGCTTCGTTGGGCATATTTGACTTGGGTTAATGGAATCGGCCGATACCAATGTCGATTGGTTAATAAGTCCATAACCATGGCCTTACAGTTATCAAGATCCATGACAACTATATTGCCTCCTTTATCAGAAGGTTTTTTGTTTTTTTTTAAAGGTTAACTTTGTTTTTTTTATTGTTTATAAAAACATAACAAACAAACACTATACAGGTGTATTATGCTAGCGAACATCGCTTCAGTCAAAGTGCAATACAATACTCAGGTATACAGGTAAACATTGTGCAACAGCATACAGAAAATATCATCACAAAGCACAATCTACCCTAGTCAGGGCCTAGGCACTGGCAGTTCTGGAAGCATAGGATCCCTATTAAGAGCTGTACCCTAGGGTCAGGTGGTATGGTACTCCAGGAGTCCCATATTTTGGAGAACTTTTTGGGACATCCTCTTGCTTTGTATGCTAACTTATATAGTGGTATCGATTGGTTGACAATGGTAAGCCAAAGCTTTATATTTGGTGTGGACTGGGATTTCCAGTGCATGGTAATCGTTTTTTTAGCGTAAAATAGCACTATGCGTATGAAGGATTGTATGTTTTTGGATAACTCTTCATCATCAATGTATCCCAGTAAACATCTAAGAGGATTGCAAATATTAGGAATCTCAGCTACGGAGCTGATGAAGGCAGTAACATCCGACCAGAACTTCCTTATCGGAGCACATTCCCACATCAGATGGAAGAATGTACCATCGGCCATTCCACATCGAGTGCATAAAGGAGTGGATAATCTCTTTAATTTATATAACAAACATGGTGTAAATAGGATCTATACAATAGTTTGGTCTGGATCACCTTGTCCCTTGAGGAAATGACGGAGGTCACCTGCAGGGGAAGAATCTCCAACCAGATCTCCTCCGTCAATTCAGGTATATCTGCCCGCCATCTTTGTTCAATGGTGGTAAGCCTAGTGGTTGTGGAGAGTAGTAGAGTCTTATAGTAAGTCAAAACTATTTTGGTGTGGGAGGGGTCGGTCAATAAGTTTTTCAGTGGGGAAGTTTGCATCTCTATATTTCGTAGTCCGAATTGAGTAGCAGTGGTATGTCGTATCTGTAGATATTGGAAGTAGGCCGTGCGTGGGAGTCCAAAGTCTCTCTGGAATTTCGCAAAGGAATGGAACGTAGTGTCTGTAAATAAGTGTGATACTGTTTTTACCCCTTTCTTAAACCAGTATCCCCCATCAGTTCTCTGATGAAATTCCGGTAGGCTTGGGTTTCCCCATAGCGGGGCATTGGGAGAATTTTTTAATTTTTTTAATTTTTTAGGCCGTCTTGGTGAGCTGACTCCATTGTGCCTGGACCTGTACCGCTATTGTATGCAGAGAAGGCTCCTGGATTCTATCCCAGCATTTGGAGGATTTCGTTGACACGCATTATCCATTGACTGGAGGTAAGCGCTCTGTGAGCTCAATCTTTGTGAAGACTCATCTAGATTGTCTACATTGATGTCCATGGGCAGAAGTTTTACACACAGTTGATACACCAGATTCATTCATTTTGGACTTTATTCACATGTTTAATGCACCAGTTGCATTAGTTCTATGTTTTTTGGTCTTTTTATTTTATGGTTCACTGCTTTGAAATTTTATTAATTTGATTAATAGATTGTTATCAGTCTGTTTGACTGTCTTTATATTCACTTTTAGATTCTCAGTTTGCGCTCATCACTCTCACTTTATACATGTGTGGGAGTTGGTCAGAAATACGCACTTCCCGCCCTCATAATGCGTCAGAGTCAACCACACTTTGGGACTCCTTGCAGCATGAGAGGTGGGGGCGAAACTCGATAAATACATATGAGAGAACATTGTGCTTCTATTAAACAATACCTGAATACCTTGATGGCCTATCCGGCCTGTGAACCTGTAAAAAATGTGTATAAAAGAACAATCATACCCAAAAACAAGGGAAACAGGTAGGACGGCCCCCAGTCCCCATTACTTGGGGGCTTTGATCCCATAAACAAAAGTGCAACCCAGAACATTCAAACCCACCCTAACCCTCCCGGCTCCCAAACCCAAACACATGAGAGCTTTATTCCCAAAACGAAAACTGCAAAGCAAGGGGGTCATGGCTTAGTCCCTCAACCAACAAACCCTGAGATGTGAAGAAAAGTCCGTAGCCGTGGTCTTCCATCCACGTCCGCACAAAACAAAAATATGCAGTAACACGATTTCTAGAAAAAAACTGTCCCTGAGTTAGTAGGAGCAAAAGATAAGGAGAAACATAATGTCAGCATCACCTGTCTTCCCGCATGGCTGACATGCATGTGGCCCTTGATAGAAAATGAGGATGATCCCCAACCTCCAGTGGGTAGCAAAATAAGTGAGGGGCCATAAAAAACATTAGAACCTGTCCCCATCCCTCTCCCTCCCCCAATCTACCTCAAACAAAAGGGGGGGTGTAGGTTGGGGGTTGTCAAACGTGTGCTGGACCAAACAACTTCAATGATGAGGTGGTCTTCGGTTTTGATCCCTGTGATCCGGGTGTCCCAGGGTATCCACCCAATGCGACGCCTCCTTAGGATCCGTGAAGAAGTGGGCCTTGCCTTGAAAAATGATCCTCAATCTTGCAGGATAAAGCATACCATAGGGTAAATTAAGCTCTCTTAGCCTCTTTTTGATGCCCAGAAAGGTAGCCCTTTGTTTTTGAGTGGCTGCCGAGAAGTCAGGGAAGATAGTGATTCCATTACCGTTGAAGGCTACTCTGCCTTTTTCTCGGGCAGCTCTGAGAACCGCTTCCCTGTCTCTGAAGTGTAGTAATTTAATGAGGATGGCTCGTAGCGGGGCCCCTGAGGGCAGGGGGCGTAGGGGAACTCTATGTGCCCTTTCGATGGTGAACAGCCGTGAGAAGGTGGAGGCGCCAAATGTGGTGATCAGCCAGCGCTCCATAAAGGCCTCTGGGTCTCTGCCCTCTGAGCCCTCTGGGAACCCCAAGAAGCGCAAATTGTTGCGCCTCAAGCGGTCCTCCATATCCGTGGTCTTGTCAGCAGTATAGGTTTGGGCCTGACGCAGTTCCCTAACAGAGCCCTGTAAGGGACGTGTCTCATCTTCCAAGTCCCCAATGCGTTGTTCTGCATTCGTCACTCTATGACGGACGGTGTGAACGTCGTGCTTCAGGAAAGAGAGATCTGATTTAATGGAGTCCATTTGTATGGTGAGAGAAGAATGGCTGTGCTGTATAGCCTCCATGATCTGTGCCAAGGTAGGCTCTGCATTATGGGGTGAAGTTGCAGGGGAGTCAGGAGCAGTGTCATCAGGAGGGGAGAGAAGGAGGGGGCCAGCAGGGCTGGAAGTCTGGGTTTGCCATGGCTCACCCTTCCCTGGAGGTCGCTGGCCTGAGGAGGAAGAAGAGGAAGGTTGTCCATGCTTCCGACTGTGAGGCTGGCCGGAGACATCTTGTTGCTGGGGAGGTTGTGTCAATGGCGGCAAGAATCCCAGCGCCTCCTCCATCACAGGGCCGTATTTTGCCATCCCCTGACGGATTGCAGGGTCCGGAGGATCTAGTAAGGCAGATGAGACCCCCGGGGCTCAATCAGGTGTGTGGTATCGTTTGAGGATGTGTGTGGCGTGGACGAGACTCAGGCACCCCTCATCTCCCGGTCATTAGCTACCTCCCCGGACACCCCCCACAACCCCAGATTAGCGGAGCTGCCAGATATGCCAGGGTGCTGTGGTGGTTAAGTGGGGCCCAAAGCAGGGAGGGGAGAAGTTAGGAGGCAAGAGGTGTTCGGTGGGGTGCAGCAAGATGGCCGCCAGTCACCTATCAAAACTGGGAATTGCCTGCCGGTCTGCACATATAAAATGTCCCCAGGAATGCTGCGGGCAGCAGCAGACAGGCCGGCACACAGTCGGGGGCAATGTGGGAGGCTGTCAGGGATCCAGGAAGGCTGCTGCATTGCGCCGAGAGGGCCCGGGTGGACCAAGATGGCCGCCGGCTCCGTGGAGTAGGCGGAAGCCGCGGACTTTCCTGGCGGCTGGCGCCCGGCGGGAGAACGCCGCTCCGTTCGGGCCTCCGCTCGGTTGCGAGCCCGGGGGTTTTGGCTTGCCGGTGTGGAGGGTCCTCAGGGGGACCTGACAGGCCTGGGCTGGAGGATGGATGAACACAGGATGGGCTGTATTAAGGAGTAAAGGACGGAGCTCAGTTCTCCCACGTCCTACTCCTTGCTAGCTAAGCCACGCCCTTTTATCAGAAGGTTTAATGATCAACTCATCATTGTTTTTTAAAGAAATTAAAGCCTGGCGTTGGACAAAATTAAGATTAGAATCTGCATTGGAACTTTTCCATTTTGTACTCAAAATTTATTTTGTTACTTGCTGGGTGAAGGCCCAAATACTAGGGTTTCCCTGAAGCATGGAATAACAACGTGATTTGGGTTTGTATAGAGAAGGCAGAGGAAAAATCCTCTCAAATTGGGAATCTAAAGATGGTAATGAATCAGAAGAAGGGTCCTAATGGGGGTCATCTAAGGGATTACTTTCTTCCCATAATTCCATAAGGTAATTTAAGGCTCGAATTTCATTGATAGTCTTATCTTTCCAAATATCTTCGGAGGAAGTAGTTCTGCCAGGACTTGATTGCTCCTTATCAAAAATAACTTTGAACATTAATTTGTAGGCAAATACATTTATATCTTGTATGACTTCAAAGGAATCGACCTCCTGCTCGGGGCAGAATGATAGGCCAAGGCTAAGAACCTTGATCTGATCATCTGTCAGAGAGCAGAAAGATAAGTTAATTACTTGGAAGTTATCTTGTTTTGGAAGTATATCCATTTTTATAATGTTAATCCTTCCAATCAAGGAAAAAAAATCATTCTATCATATTTTTGGAGCATCTAAATTATGTTTTGCATTATTGGTAAGTAATTCAGTTCTTGAAGTTTCATTAAGTCCTTAGGGATATATGAGAAAAATAATGATCAGCGCTACAATGTACACAAAAAACAACAAAAGTATTATAAAAGTGCAAAACCTAGCATCCAATGGGCCGTGTAGTCATCTGATTGGCTACAACAGCAAATCACCCAAAGTTGATCTAAACAATTGGGCTGCAAAACCAAAACACGCAGTGAAAATAGCCTCTATAAAGTGAAAGGGCCAGTGAAACAGACACAAGAAAAAATGGAAAAAAATAAAAAAATGATCAATATTACATCAGATAAAATATGAATTGTAAAAAACTGCACAAGTCACTAAGAGTTAATGGCTGAACTATAATGGGAAAAGATGGGAAGTGGGTCTTCTAGGTCAGGTGAATGAATCCAGTAGGAGTCTCACATTGCCCTTACCTTCATCCGGTGGTAAATTCACATAGAGGGCAAATGCTGTCTTCTCCTGCGGGTTCAGTGTCACCGATTCTCCGTCCAGAACGTACTCCCCTGATATCCTAGTAGGATGGATGGTCCTCGGATGCACTGTCCTCCGATCCGTGAGTGTGTGCAGTTAGGGCCCAGTAGGAAGAAATGATGCCAAAATCCCTGATGAAGTCACGAGACGGTGACGCAACGACATAGGACAAAGAACCGCGTGATACAGGCAACCAACCGGAGGCCAGCAGACTGTAGCCGGCTAGGTATACGCCGCGTTCTGTGCTGAGCGGCTAATTCAAACTGTACCGCACTTTTAAGGAATAAATTAGTTTTACTTTACCCGAACGTGCTTCACTATCTTTTGGCATCATTTCTTCCTACTGGGCCCTAACTGCACACACTCACGGATCGGAGGACAGTGCATCCGAGGACCATCCATCCTACTAGGATATCGGGGGAGTACATTCTGGATGGAGAATCGGTGACACTGAACCCGCAGGAGAAGACAGCATTTGCCCTCTATGTGAATTTACCACCGGATGAAGGTAAGGGCAATGTGAGACTCCTACTGGATTCATTCACCTGACCTAGAAGACCCACTCCCCATCTTTTCCCATTATAGTTCAGCCATTAACTCTTAATGACTTGTGCAGTTTTTTACAATTCATATTTTATCTGATGTAATATTGATCATTTTTTCAATTTTTTCTTGTGTCTGTTTCACTGGCCCCTTCACTTTATAGAGGCTATTTTCACTGCATGTTTTGGTTTTGCAGCCCACTTGTTTAGATCAACTTTGGGTGATTTGCTGTTGTAGCCAATCAGATGACTACACGGCCCATTGGATGCTAGGTTTTGCACTTTTATAATACTTTTGTTGTTTTTTGTGTACATTGTAGCGCTGATCATTATTTTTCTCATATTCTATTCACGTTTTTTGTGCACCTTCAGATTAAGCAGCTTCAGTTATTTTACACGTGTTCATTTATTACACGTTCCAACACTCGCAGTAGCGCAATAGACCTTTTCTACATACCTTAGGGATATATGTTCCCAAGTACTTAATAGCTACCCTCTACAATTTAAGGGGGAAAAAATTGCAGTGTAATATTCAGAGCTTCTGTCATAATTTACTTTAAAGTTGCTCATCTTACCGAAACGGTTAAACTCTTGGATTTAATTTGGAATGGATACTATTGGATTTGTTATGTATAGCAGAAGATCATCTGCATATACAGACATTTTGTATTCTATTCCTTTAACTTTTATCCCTTGAATGGAACTGAAAGATTTTGGATAACTAAATCCAAAAATCAAAGTGTGGGACTTTATATGAGAATGTGGCCCTGCGGCACACAAATCTCCATCCCTGGTAATATGAACAAAGAGGGACTAATGGGGACTAGGGAAAATTGGGACTTTATATGAAACAAAACATTAAGGGCAGAACGAATCAGTGAGTAAATAAAATAGGCTGTTTATTAGTAGCACATATGGATACGTTGCATTGTAGATACATAGTAATAAATAATATGTTAAAATTCATAGTAGGAACATGATCGATCAGTCATAAACATTCCAATAATATCATGATAGCCAAAGTAACACATGATAAACGATGTAACCAGCATAGATGCATGGTAATTATACATGGTAGATCAATAAGTATGTTAAAATGCATGATGGAGAAATGACTGATTGACCACGATGAGTTCCAATATAGACATAGTAAACAATGTAACACATGGTATAGACTGTGATCAACAGCAATCAATAGTAGTTGTTAACAGTAAAATTTAAAAATAAAATAAAAGCATGATCTGTCAATCATGACAGGTAATATTTGTAACAATGTAACAAATGATAACCAATGTAGCCAGCAATGTTGCATGGTGGATATGCATGGTAATTCAATAATTACATATAGAGTATATAATAGTAGCATGACTAGGCGATCATGGAAAGTTGCAAAGATGACATGGTAAACAATGTAACACATGGTAAGTACTGTGATGAGCAGTGTATCCAAATTGATGTAGATTCATAAAAATATATATAATATAGGGTACATGATTCGAACGTTCAAATGCCCATGTGGTATCCATGATTAGAGTGACATATCATCTATAGGGTAAGCTCGACGCGTTTCGTCGATAATTTCCACTCATCAGGAGCAAGTAGAGGCTATGGATACCTATAGTAAAAGATAAATGGTAGTAGAATACTAGTTAGGGGTAAGTAACTAGAAAGGGAAGAAGGGGAGCACGACTAGGTGGTCCAAACACTCTTACCTAGGGTAATTGGTAGAACAAGATAGGAGGTAAAATTGTTGATCAGAGGCGTCAAGCAAAGGGGGGTAGGAAATTACCCCACCGGGAGCTGACGTGGAGGCAGATTGGCGGCAACAGGAATACGATCTCAGGATGTAGAGTGATAAAAGTCCAAGGGTGGGTGGTGAGTATGAGCCCAAAGAGCTTCTGTAAAAAACGTATAGAGGCCATGCATCAGGGTAATGAGCTTGGCTAGGAAGGGCAGGAGTCATGGAAGAGACTGGTAAAGATAAAAAACCAGACCGAAACAAGACAAGGGTAAAAGACAAGAAAGTGAGTGAGGTAAGTAGAAATAGAGTGGTGGCTATTAAAACCACCAACAAAAACTGGTGACAACAAAAATAAAAGTAATAGTCATTGTACCTAAGGTAAATGAGTGATACGAATCAGTGATGGTGATGGAAGGTGGTGTGAAGGAGGGGAGAGACCGTGCCTGCCAGCGTCTGCCCCACTGAATAAACTAATAAACAGCCTATTTTATTTACCCACTGATTCGTTCTGCCCTTAATGTTTTGTTTCATATAAAGTCCCAATTTTCCCTAGTCCCCATTAGTCCCTCTTTGTTCATTTATCCCTTGAATGTCTGGATTTTTTCGAATGGCTGTAGTCAAATGCTCCATTACTAGTACATATAGTAACAGGGATAGGGGACATCCCTGTCGTGTTCCATTCGATATTTTCACAGGTTCCGAGAGGTTTCCATTTGTTTTCTAGCTGTTGGATTTTGATAGAGTGACATTATTTTCTCCTTAAGCATTGGGCCTATTCCCCACTGATCTAGGGTTTCTTCCATAAAACTCCATCCCACCCTGTCAAATGCTTTTTCAGCATCCACCGCCAGTAGACAGGCTGGGATGGAGTTCTGCTGGGCATATTCTACCAATGTCAACGTTTTCAATGTATTGTCTCTTGCCTCTCTCCCCCTTATGAATACTACTTGATCCAGATGAACATATGTTGGCAAAATTGGAGTGAGTCTATTAGCTATGATCTTGGAAGATCTATGTTGGTTAAAGAGATTGGGCGATAACTCCCACATAGCGTATGATCCTTTTCTGGCTTTGGAATAATCTATATGCTTCCATCCCTTGTGGAGCAAAGGTTCAAGAGGCTGAGATCACATTAAAAGTTTTGATCATGATTGGAATCAAATGTTCTTTAAAAACGTGGTGTAAATGTCCTTTGGGTCAGTGCCCTAGCTAGGAGTCGACCGTGTTTATTACCATGTTAAAACAAGGGGGATTGGGGAAATTGGGACTTTGAATGAAGCCATGACTGGGTAAAGTCATGTGCCTCCATCCCTGTCATTTGATGATACAAGCACCATTTGCGGCATGGGGCAGCATGAGTTTGCAGGTTGATTTGGAGACGATTCATAGACGATATCTTTGTCATCTTGACTGGAACCAAAGATGAACTAATGATGTTTCGGAAGAAATTGGAAAATAATTCCTTTCATTTTAAGTTTACTTTGTCTTGTGACTAAGGGTCTATTGACTTCTTGGATATCACAATATATACTAATCCGGATGGCACCATTGGTTCATCTCTCTATCGTAAGTCTCTAACAGGAAACACAATCCTGCATGCCACTAGCTCGCACCCTGAATCTTTAATTTAAAGCATACCCTACAGTCAATACCTACGATTGAGGAGAAATTGCAGAAAAGATGGGGATTATGAACAAGAGGCAAAGGCACTTCAGACTTGTCTCCTAAATAGAGGCTATAGTAGGGCATACCTTAAAAAAAAGCCTACAAAAGAGTAAAACAGAAAGACAGAAGGAATCAAATCCATTCAAGCAAAGTTGTTAAGAGTGAACAAAATGTATGTCTTATTACTAGATTTGCAGGGGAACACAAAAAGATTCATAGAATTGTTCAGAAATATTGGCACTTACTTGCTTCAGATGAGATCTTGTCCAGATATGTCGGCGAAAACACTCAAATTACCTATTGTAAATCAAGGTCTTTGAAAGACCAATTGGTACATAGCCATCTAAATTCCAAAATAAATAGTATACGTAAAGGCACATATTCGTGCAGAAGGTGTGACTTCTGTGGTTTACTCATACCACAGTTGTGACTCTTCAAAATGGCCAAGTATATAAACCAAATTTCTTTGCCAATTGTAAAACGGTTGGTGTGGTTTACTACAAGAAATGTGGTTGCAACACATTTTATGTTGGTAAAACCAAAAGACCCTTCTTTCACAGAATAAGAGATCATGTCAACCTCTTAAACAAAAAGAATATGGAAACGCCAATCAGATGGCACATGGGGCTTTTTCATGCCTTTGATGCCTCCAAAATGCAATTTTTTGCATTGGAACATGTACCAGATTTTGGAGATATTGACAAAATACTCCTCCAACGAGAATCTAAATGGATACATACCTTATCTGCTACTATCCATCCAGGCCTCAATGAAACTGAATCTCTGAGTTTCAAGCTGTTTCTATAGGGATATAGCCATTGTAAATAGAGAAATTTCTCTTATTGTAAATGTTTGCTTTATTAATATTAATGTGTATTTAAGCTAATTGTTTTTGGACTGAATGAATTTATGACATCACTGAAGCCTAATTTCATTGTTTGGTATAACTGTGTTCTTGAAATAATGATTATTTTTTCAAATTTATTAATGAGTAGATTCCCTGGATGATGGCCATTAGTCAACCCTCAGAGACTCGTATCTTACAATTTATGTTAGATATAATTGTTTTTTTACTGGATGAATGAGGGATCAGACGTATTATATGGACACCCAAGGTGTAATCCTAAGACCCCTTTCACACTGAGGAGTTTTTCAGGCGGTACAGCGCTAGAAATAGCGCTGCTATACCGCCTGAAAAACTCCTTCACTGCCTACTCAATGTGAAAGCCCGAGGGCTTTGACACTGAGGCGATGCGCTGGCGGGAGAGAAAAAAATCTCCTGTCAGCAGCATCTTTGGAGCGGTGAGAGGAGCGGTGAGAGGAGCGGCATGTATACCGCTCCTTCACTGCTCCTTCCCATTTAAAACAATGGGAAACCGCGGCAATACCGCCCGCAATGCGCCTCTGCAGAGGCGCATTGCGGGCGGTATTAACCCTTTATCGGCCGCTAGCGGGGGTTAATACCGCACCGCTAGTGGCCAATTCCCGCGGCAATTCCGGCGGTATAGCGCCGCTGTTTTTAGCGGCGCTATACCGCCACCGCGGCTCCCGCTCCAATGTGAAAGGGGCCTTATGGAGAGCACCACCCTAGCTGATTAAGAGAGTCCCCTTTTTTATTGTTGCATCTGGTTTCCATCTTGTTTGTGTATTTCAGCTCTATTATTTTATCTCTGCACTAATCTGCCGCTTTTTACCATCATTGAGCCACCATAAGTTTCTACACTGATAACAGGAAGTGAAGGGAGTGATCCTGTGATCTTCCACATATCCTCCAGCGTCTTAGGAGTGCCGCTGAGTCATTTCCGGTGGGCACGGATGGCGTCAAGCGTTACTTCCGGTGTAGTGTGATTCCTCGTTCAGCCCATTGCGTGTCCTCAGTTTGTTTTGGTGCCAATAATTTGGTGCCAAGCAAACTGGAGAGGGGTATAGGAGGAGGCAATTAGCATTCATTGTGATGCTCGGAAGGAACTTTTGAAGTGCTCCCGTTACAAATAGGTTTTTAGAAGATCTACTTAGCCCCTTTTTTTACCATGTATATTTGGCAATTTTGTAAGTTTAGACTTTGTTTCATTTAAGGAATATCTGGAACAACATGGCAATAGCCATTAGGAAAAACGTTTTTCTTTCTGCTGGTTTCCTTTTCTGACGGAGGTCTTGAAGCTTTTGTGTGTTCCAACTTCATATGGGGCATGGGAAATATAAAGGTAGGCTTCCTTTTGAGATTTTTCACTTTTTGTATTTTTGAATTTCCAATGAGGGACAACCATTTTAGATATATGTTGTGAGAGTAGGAGCTACTGTCACGGTAAAATGGAAAGTTGGCTGGACACAGGGTATGCACATTTTCTGGGTGCAACTCTATAGAGTGTAGATGTGGACTGGAGAAGACTGCTTTTGCAGCTTTCTCCAGGTTTTGGTACTTTGACATGGGGCTCTGTAGTTTGGAGATTCCACAGTGTCTGGGGTGGGACGGGATCTCCAACCCTGTATCCATATTTTGTGGATGATCAGCAGGGTGGGTGCTCAGGTGAGCACAGCCCTTTATAATTAGTGGGGGAAGACCTCATGGCTCCCAGTTGGAGACAGCTCCACAGTAAGAGACAGGAGGTCTCCAGAAATCAGAGAGGCTGTAGGAGACAGCCAGAACGTTGGGTACTGCAAGAGGCAGAGGCGTAGACGCTGAAGGGAAGCCGTCTACATTGAGGAGTCCGCTGGTCTGGGTGACCAGGACAAAGCGCAGAAGTACTGCTACAGAGAGCCAGATGGGCTAGTATTTTCAGTTTTGTATTTGATGGAGAAGAACCCCCTGCGTGGGAAACCTTTGTTTGGTCTTTTATTTTTGCCTTTTTAATAAAAATGGGCTACCACGCCCTTAAATATAGTTCCTGACTGGCGTGAATCACTTAAAAACGCATACACCACGAGAGCTAACGACCCCCAACTTTAAAATGTATTTACCTTCAATGCAGATGGACCTACAGATCCTCCCAGTTTATTTCCCCTCTTTATGATACTCCCAAATGGTCCTATACATCTTCCCACGATCAATAGAGGTTTTATTCGTAAGTGCACAGGTTGGTACTATGATCAGAGCATTGGTTGTAGTTTTTCGTTCAAAGCCTGTATAGGTCTTGTGTTATTCATTGTGTTTTTCTTTGTTATCAATTTGTAATTTTCTTTTTTGTTATAATGGTTTTTATTGAAAATGTAAACAATTACAATATAGATAATACATTGAAAAATATATAGAATCACGGATGCAGCCGTGTTATGGAGCAGAAGTATACAATAGTTAATAGACATAACAATAATTAAAGCATCAATGTAATTTACACGTTGAATAAAGCATGTATATTAAATCACTGAAAAGCAAATCTTATCAAATAAACAATAGAGGAATTATTGAAGAATAATCAGCTCGGACTCATAACATGTTCATGAATCCAGACTGCAAATCAATCCAGGATAACGAAATTATTAAGTAAATAATAATATCTTGAATATAAATGAGGGAAAATAAAGGGGATAGGGAGAAAAGTAAGGGATCTGCCATATTTCCAATGTATCAAGAGGATCAAATAAAGAGGATGTCAATTTCCAGAATTGATAATTTTGTATCTATCAGTCGAAATGAAATTTAGCCAATCAGACCAGACATTGGTGAATCGTTTTTGAGTATCTTTCGCTTGATGAATCAACTTCTCCATTTCCATGTTCCTCTGGGTGCGGTTGAACCAGTCAATGATTGACGGGGGATGATTGGCTTTCCATTTAGCTGGAATACACATCCTGGCCGCATTGATTAGATGCATGGCCAAGGATCGGGAATAGTCTCTAGGTAATGAGGGAGAATAGTGGAGTAAAAATTGAGCAGGTGTGAAATCCAAATTAAAAGAGGTTATTTGGGAGATATGTTTATGGACTTCTTTCCAATATGGTTGGATATCAGTGCAAGACCACCAAATGTGAAGAAAATAACCTATCTCACGATTGCATCTCCAACAGGTTTTAGATATTGAGGCATTAATCCGATGCAATTTAAGGGGGGTCATATACCACCTGGAAAGAATCTTATAAGCATTTTCTTGTGTTTGAACATGAATCGATCCTTTCTGAATAAATTTATATATATATTCCACCACTCTGAGTCTGATAGATCAAGCGAAAGGTCCCTTTCCCATAGTTGATTAGCCCAATTGATCTTAGGTGACTGAGTGGAGAACAACAAAGAATATGTAGAAGAGACTAGGGGGTAGATCCACGTACGTCGGCGCATATATAGACCGGCGTAGGGCATCTCATTTACGTTACGCCGGCTCAACTTAGAGAGGCAAGTACCGTATCCTCAGAGTATTTGCGCCTGACGATGCGCCGGCGCAATGTAAATTCCTAGGCGTAAGCCGGCGTAATTGAAAGTAGGAAGGAAGTGGGCGTGTTCCATTGAAATGAGCCGTGACCCCATGCAGATGAAGGGCCGACCGGAACGGCGCATGCGCCGTGATGCTCACTATGTTCAGCGCCTCTCTGCGCATGCTCAGAACTCGGCCCGGCGTAATCAGTGAGATACGAACTAGGCCCGGCGTAATTAGTGAGATACGCCCAGGGCATAAATACGCCCAGACATGCGCCCGTCCAGTGCAAAAGTACATCTGTTTGTTTCCCCCCCTGAAGCAAGGTGCTTTTGTTCTTTTTTGTGCCGATTATTCTGTTGGAGCCATGTCTGCTCCAGCAGCAGAGAAGAAGCGCAAGCACAATTACAGCCCACAGGAGAAGGCTATCATTGTCAGGGCCATGGCCCTGAATGATCGTTACCTCCATGGGCCAGAGAGTGTCAACACCACCCAGGCCAGGAGGAGGGAGATCCTGGCACAGATCGCAGATGATGTGAATGCATTGGGGAGTGAGACCAGGACCCCCAATGAGATCTTAAAAAAGATCAATGATCTGCGGCGTGTGGTGCGAGGTAAAATGGCGAGGATGGCCACTCATGCCAGGGGCACTGGAGAGGGACCAGCCACTAGGGAGACACTCACTGCTGAGGAGCGGGTGGTTGCCCAGTGCCTCCACAGGCATCAAGTGGAGGGAGTTCCAGGCTTTGACTCCATTGAGGAGGCCTTGAGGACAGGTATAAGTGTGTTTTATTTCCTATACGGTGTGTAGCATGTGTGGGGGTGGAAGGGAACATGTGACAAGTGTGTGGATCCTCCAACATGTGAATGTTTTGTGTCATCCACAGATGTGCAGGACGGTGCTGGGCCATCTGGCCAGTCCTCACCATCCCCCGGACATCAGGCTGCCTCTGACCACCTGGCAAGCCAGGAGTCCTCTGTGGAGGGGAGTGGCCACACTTCTCCTCAGGAGGAGGTTGAGGAGGAGGAGGTCACCAGTGGGAATGAGGTGAGGCTCCATTTGGAGGAGTCTTCTCCTGGTGCTGGCACCAGTCAGGCCTCCATCAGGGGTAGCCCCTCCCACTCCTCCCCCAACAGGGCTTCCCCCCCAAGGGTCTCCCCTTCTCCTAGGCCCCAAACCACATCTGGACCCAGGAAGGCGACCCGGAAGACAAGGGGGGTGGCAGACGTTCTGCCCGAAAACCTCCGGAGGGACCAGACCTGCCTTCTGGGTGAGGTGGTGAGGAGAATGGACCACATGGCAGACAGCATGGCTTCCATAAAGGAAGCTATGCAGGATGTGGGATGCAACTCCTCAGCGGTGGTCACCTGCATGGCTGATATGCAGACCACCACAGCAGGCGTTGGGGAGGATGTCCGCACCCTCACAGAGGCTGTCAGTGCCAACACGGCAGCCATCCAGGTGGGGGTGAGGCTGCATGAGGACACCAATGTGGTTCTCACCTGCATCGCCCTGGCCAATGAGTCTCCCCTGAGGAGTCGTGGTCGGGGCCGTGGCCGCGGCAGGCGTGGGGCACGGCAGCGCCATTAAGTTATTTATTTTTTTGACTCAGGTTATGAGTATTTTGTTTATTTTTCTATTTTTTTTTTTTTTTTTTTTAAGTGTATTTTGTGCGTGTACTCGAGAGAGGAGCCGGACTGCAGGAGTTGGGAGTAGGCAGGCCTCCCCCAGAGGCAATCTGCCACCTTTCTCCATGCCCCGGGTGGCAATGGCAGGTGTGTGAGGGGGTCCTCCCACACAGCCCGCCCTACCTGCTCCGCTTTGAACCCCAACGGGGCAGAGGGACTCCCTATAAGGGAGTGAGAGGATCTAGCCCGCTCAACCAGCCCCGTTAGTCCTTCGCCTCTCTTTTTAGAGACCGCGTGGTCAAAGTGCGTGCATGTTAACCCAATTTCGAGTGCGTGTAAGTGTGGTGGTTTTTGTGGGAGGGGGGTGGGCGTACTAAGCGCAGGCTTACCTCGCATAGCACACCCACCGGGAGCCGGGCTGAGACCACCAAACTCAATTCACATGTAGCCGAGACCGGGATCCGAACCCCTAGCTGCAGAGGTGAATGGCTTGTCAGCGCTGTGCCAATCGCGTTGAGCCACCGCAGCTCTATTTTTCTATTTTGACTCAGGTTATGAGTATTTTTTTTTTTTGTAGCCCAGGCAGGCTACAGTGTGACTTATGAATGAATGTGGGGGTGACATTCCTGCCGGAAAAGGGGTGTCACCCTCGGTTGTTGGGGAGAAGGGATCCCCAGGACCAGGGAGAACTGTCCCCCAGGTCCGTGTGAATGGTGTATGAATGTCCAGCAACATAATTGGAGCCTTGTCGTGGCGTTGCTGCTCCCAAGTCCCGTGCGGTGTACTTGTGCTAATCCAATTTGATGAGGATGTGGGGTGTGTGCGCTAGGGACCACAGTGGTGTGCAAGCGTGCATTTTCTTTGTGCCATGAAGAATGTGTGGGTTTAACGTGCAAAGATGCCTACTGTGAGGCATCTCCTGACTGCTCTTCCCTCAGAAGACGGGGTAGCCTCGGTTAGGGGGGATTGTCTGGTTTGGGGGTCAGGTCATCACGTATGTCAATCTCCAGGCCCTTTCTCACGGCAAAGTTGTGTAGCATGCAACATGCCCCGATGATCTGGCACACAAAGTTTGGGGAATACAACAGGGTCCCCCCGGACTTATCCAGGCATCGGAAACGGGACTTCAGGAGGCCAAAGGTGCGTTCCACCACTCCACGGGTACGTGCGTGTGCATCATTGTATCTTTGCTCTCCTGGGGTTTGAGGATTCCGGTATGGAGTCATGAGATGGGGTCCCAGTGCATATGCAGAGTCACCTGTAAGGGAAAAGACAGGAGGATGTTAGTCATGCATGTGCCCCTCGTGATGTCTGCATAATGGGGGTGGACAGACATGCCTGACTCCCATGTCACTCACCAACCAGCCAGCTGTTTCCGTACACGTTCTGTTCAAATTCTGTTGGGATGGGGCTTTGACAGAATATGTAGCTGTCATGGCTGGACCCTGGGTGTTTGGCACGGACGTGCCATATGAGGCATTGGGCATCGGCTATCACCTGTGCGTTGATGGAATGCCAGTGCTTCCGATTACGGTATATGTGCTCTGTGTCACGGGGGGGCCGTAGTGCCACATGGGTGCAATCAATGGCCCCCACGGTGCGTGGGAATCCTGCAATTCTGACGAAATCCCGCATTGCCTTCACCCGCAGGTGCTCCTGGGTGGGTCTGATGATTTGGTTGGCCATGCATCTGAGAATTGCGGGAACAACCTGGTGCACACATCTGCTCATGGAGGAATGTGCCATCCCAGCCACAACTCCACGCTGGAACGAGCCACTGGCAAGGAAATGGAGTGTTGCCAGTACCTTGACCAGTGGCTGCACAGCATGTGAGTGGTGTGTCTGGCTGGTGATGTCATCATGCAGGGTTGTGGCTAATTCCATGATGGCAGTAGGGCTGAATCTGAAGATGCGATACACCTCCGAATCCCCCATGCCAAAGACGTTTATGGGCGGTCGGTATATCCTCTCCCGTGCCCTCCTCCGTTCCCTCCTCCTTCTACGCGCATCTAAAGCCAGTAGTATAGCTATGACCATGGATGCCCCTGGCATGTAATCATACAGATTGTTGTCCTGCAAGTGTGGGTGCTCAGCTCGTCCCTAACGGTGCTGCTGAAGCTGACCTGCACACGTCTGGTGCAAAGTTAAAGCTGCTTTTATGAGGGGTAACTTTAGACCGGACGTACAGCTTACGCGCACAGCGCGTAGCCTGCGCCGGACAAACGTACTTTCGTGGATCGCCGTATCTCCCTCATTTGCATATTTGCATAGCAAAACAATGGTGCGTCCAGCGTATTTTTGCGCCCACGATGCGCCGGCGCAGAAAAATTACGTCGGTCGGAAAAAACTATTTTTCAGGCGTATCTCGTTTTATGGATATGGCGCATAGATACGACGGCACATATTTACACTTACGCCGCGCATCTCGAGATACGCCGGCGTAAGTGCTTTGTGGATCTGCTCCTAGATGTTTAAAGCGGAGCTCCACCCTAATTACAACATTGCCGCATTTACACTTGCACTATCAACAATGCTAAATACGGATGTTTTCATTTTGTAAATATGTACAGTACCTGTACATTGCTGAGGCTTCCGGTCTGTGTCGTTGCGGGAATTTGACGGGCATTGCGTCACTTCCCGTTCGATGCTGTGGACTGTGGGAGCTTCTCTCCATAGCTCCCTGTCTTCACTGCGCAGCCGTCATATCAAATCTCGCGCTATTTCGTGACGCGCTGAGGCTGTGGCTGTGTAGCTGAGGCTGTGTTTACATAGTAAATCACAACGCCTGCCATTGCTATGGCAACACAGACGCTGACGCCCATGGTCCGCACTGCGTGAGCGGTGGATGCTGGGAACACAGCGTCACCGCAACCAGGAAGTCCCTGCCCGTATGTATTGCCAACACTCAAAATGGAAACGGAAGGAATATAAGTTATTTTTCAGCACAGAAAGAGAGCGGAGCGGACGTTAGAGCGGAGAGAAGTAAGTTTCTTTAAGCCCTGCACTTAGCTATGTAAATAGACTAAAAAAAAAAAAACGTTATTGCATGGGAGATCCGCTTTAAGAGGTTCACCATTATCACACCATTTTTCAAAGTCAGTTTTTTCTCTAGACCAATTTGGTCTGGGGTTTGGTTTTAAGAAAAAATTCCTGTTGTATGTAGGTCCAGAAAGGGAATTATTCCATGTTCAGTTTAGTGGCCAAATCAGATTGGGATATCAATTTGTCACCTAAGAAGAACTGTCCAGCCCTAACAGTTGAGTGAGGCCAGCCGTCAGACAGAAAATTTACATGCATTCCCGGTGTAAAGTCAGGATTAAGTTTGATTGGGGTCATTGGACCGTTCGCAGAGGAGATTTTGTGTTTGTTGCAAGCTCGTCGAAATGTGAGAATAGTTGGATGGATCAAGGGGTGCTGTTTACACGTTAAGGGAACATCATGAGGTTTAATCCATGGGATTTGAGAAAGTGGTATTGGCGAGAATAAGTGTTCTAATTTAACCCAATCTTTGTATTCATAGTGAATATTCCAATCAATAATTCTGGTCAGGCAGCAAGCTTGATAGTATTTATATATGTCAGGCAGACCTATTCCTCCTCACGTTTTTGGGGTAGTAAGTCTATCATAACTTTGTCTTGGGCGGAGTTTATTCCAGACGAAAACCGTGCACATTTTTTTGAGTGAAGAAAAGAAGGCTTGGGGAACCGCAATAGGGACAGTTTGCAAGACATACAGGATTCTTGGAAGAATATTCATTTTAACGATTGCAGCTCTGCCGAACCACGAAAAAAGTCCAGAAGACCATTTTAATAAATCAGATCATATATTTTGTAATAGGGGGGTATAATTCAGGGAGTATAAGTCAGTCAGACAAATTGGGAGTTGTATACCTAGGTATTTAATAGCTTGAGTACTCCAAGAGAAGGGGAAGTCAGATTGGCATAGATTGCATGTTGCTGAAGACAGGGAAATGTTGAGGGCGGTAGACTTTGAAAAATTGATTTGGAAGTTCGACAGAATCCTGAAATTAGTGAAGTCTTCATGTAATTTGGGTATAGAGGTAAGTGGATCTGTTAGAAACATAAGGATATCATCCGCAAAGGCAGCCAGTTTATAGGTATGACTTTTAATGTCTATGGGGCAGATCCACAGAGCGAGTACGCCGGTGTATCTACTGATACGACGGCGTACTTTCAAATTACCCGTGTCGTATCTTTGGTTTGAATCCTCAAACCAAGATACGACGGCATCTGGGTTAGATCCGACAGGTGTACGTCTTCGTACGCCTTCGGATCTAAGATGCAATACTTCGGCGTCCGCTGGGTGGCGTTCACGTCATTTTCCGCGTCGGGCATGCAAATTAGCTATTTCCGACGATCCACGAACGTACGAGCGGCCGACGCATTCCTTTACATCGTCTCTATTCGGCTTTTTCCGGCGTATAGTTAAAGCTGCTATTTCGTCGCGTATAGTTAGACTTGCCATGTTAAGTATGGCCGTCGTTCCCGCATTTAATTTGAATTTTTTGTTTTTGTTTGCGTAAGTCGTCCGTTAATCGGAATGTACGTATGTCACGTCTAAGTTAAAAAAAATGACGTCCTAGCGACGTCATTTAGCGCAATGCACGGCGGGAAATTTAGGGACGGCGCATGCGCAGTTCATTCGACGCGGGGACACGCTTCATTTAAATGAAACACGCCCCCTAATCGCCGATTTGAATTCCGCCGCCAGAGATAGACTACGCCGTTGTAACTTACGGCGCAAAATCTTTGAGGATTCGAAGATAAGCCAAGTAAGTTACGGCGGCGTAGCGTATCTCTGATACGCTGCACCGGGGCAGATCTTTGTGGATCTGGCCCTATGCCTTTAATGGTGGGATTGGTTCTAAGGCGGTTCAATAGCGGCTCTAATGTAAGTATAAAAATCAATGGGGATAGAGGGCATCCCTGGCGAGTACCATTTGACACAGAGAAGGCGTCCGACAGGTGTCCATTCACACGTATTCTAGTAGTAGGTTTGGAATAAAGTGTAGAAATAAAGTTCAACATGATGGATGGGAGGCCTAAAGCGCTTAATGTTTCGGTCATGTAGTCCCATGCCACTCTGTCGTACGCCTTCTCTGCATCCAACGAGTGGAAGAAACCAGGGGTTTTAGAGGACATGAGCCAATGGTGTATGTTGATGGCCTTAAGGGTGTTATCCTTCGCCTCCCTGCCAGGTACAAATCCCACCTGATCTAGGTCTATCAAATCGGGTAGGAGGGGAAGAAGTCTGTTTTCAAGAGTCTTTGCAAACCATTTTAGATCAACATTTAACAATGAGATAGGTCTATAGTTAGCAACCATGGAATGATCTTTGTCAGGCTTCAGAATCATTACAACATGTGCCGACAGTAGGTCACGTGGTGGTTCAATGGGATCAACAAATGAATTAAAGGCTGATAAAAATAATGGAGTGAGGGTTTCCACGTAGGTTTTGTAATATCCTACTGTCAGTCCGTCAGGGCCAGGGCTTTTACCCGATTTCATCTGTTTAAGTGCCAGGTCTACTTCCTTTTTGTTTAAAGGTGTATCCAGTTGTAATTTTGTTTCGTCAGAAATGGGTTTGGGGCTATATTTTTTTAGGAAATTTTAAATTAAGTTTTGTCTGTTTTCTTTGGATATTGAAGGATCAGATTGAGGGAGGTTGTAGAGGTTCGGATAATAGTCAACAAATTGTTTGGCTATGGCAGAGGGGGAATGTACTTTGTTTCCCTGGGTATCAGAGATGGAATGGATTGTTGTTCTAGCTTTGTTCGTTTGTAAGGCTTTGGCAAGCATCTTACTGGGTTTATTACCAAACTCATAGAAAGTTTTTTTTGCTAGAGCAAATTTGCGTTTGACTTGTTTACCTAAAAAATCGAACATATCGGATCTAGCTTGAATAAGTTCAGTCAGGGTTGTCACGGCTTGTGTAAGTTTATGCGTATTTTCTAATTTTTGTATTGTACAAACAAGATCAGAGTATCTTTTTTTTCTTCTTTGTTACGTTTAGCCGCGGCAGCAATGAGAATACCCCTAATCACACATTTGTGGGTCTCCCAATTAGTGATAGGAGAAGTATCTAGTGGGTCATTTTCATTAAAGAATAATCTAATTTTGGACTCTACCTCCTGAGCTATAGAGGGATCGGTGAGTAAGGAAGGATCAAGCCTCCAAATATTCATTCTAGGATGTGCATCTGGAAATGAGATAGTCAGAGAAATAGGGTTATGGTCTGAAAAAAACATAGGGTCAATGGAAGCATTTTGGATCATGGGCAAATCATTCTGGGTAGTGAACAGATAATCAATCCTGGAAAACCTGCCGTGTGGAGGTGAGTAAAAGGTGTAGTCTTTACCGTCAGGGTTTAAAGTGCGCCAAGTGTCATGAATTAAGAGGTCCTGAAGGTGGGATTTAACTTTTTTTATTGTTTTGAATGGGATCTAAGAAGTGTCTATGGAAGTATCCTGAACAGGATTAAGGGGAACATTGAAGTCACCTCCTAGTATAAGGAGGCTAATTGTTCGGAAATGGATCCGAAAAAAGAAACCTGATTCTTATTAGGGGCGTAAATATTTGCTAAAGTAATCTTATGATTCAGAAAAGTGCCTTTCAGTAGCAAGTATCTGCCTTCTTCATCAGCGATAGAAGCAGAAACCAGAAGGGGGCAGTTCTTAGCAATTAAAACTGAAACCCCTTTTGATTTCGTCAAAGAATTGGTGGAATGGAAAACGATGGGAAAATTGTGATCATATAATTTGGGTATCGAATTTGATCGGAAGTGGGTTTCTTGGAGAAACACAATGTCAGCTTTATTTTGTCTCAAATTTAAAAGTAACTGGGATCGCCTTTCTGGGATATTAAGACCCTTAGCATTTAGAGAGATGATTTTAACTGGAGGAATAAAACTAGACGGAATAATGGTCGTCATAATGTGTCCGGAACTGATGAGTAAGTGAGATGGACAAATAAGATGTATGTAAGGTTATTGGCAGTCAGGGGGAATTGATATAAGGGGAAAAATCAAATAGAGATAAAGGAAAGGGAAGAGGTATAGGAGGAAGGATTTCCGGACAATCTGTGAAATCCCACTCACTAACAAACCTGAGTGGGTACACCAGAAACGGGGGGTGGGGGGGTCCGGATTTAAATAATAGTCTTTGAATAGGAATGAGGGAGAGGAACCACTTTAAGACAAAAGTGAGACTACTGTAAGGGGGTCGACTAAACCTTCGAGAAGAGTGATGAAAAGTGAACTTTCAAAACATGGGACGGTCATCACTACCAAAGCCCTAAGATAAAAGGAATTTGAATGCTCAGGGTAAATAAGTAGGTATGGAGAACGAGACCAATAATTCAGAAAAAATAAATAAAAGTGATCCTCAATTTCTAATATGTAAGGTCAGTGAGGACTGGATACAATTCTGAAAGTACATGTAATGCGGGTCAGGTATGGAAAAATATTCACCCGCAACATCAAATAGTCACTTGTGCGTGAGAATATCGTAAATAGGGTGGTTAAATATGGGCATAAATGTGAACTATTACACACTGTAACCCCCTTTTTATTTCAAACATAGATACATGTACTAAAAATAAATTTTGTCAATATGCACATGCATATCTATTTATGTAGTAAAGTATAAAGACATACAATATATAATTCGAAGGTAGTCATTTTTATAATACATATTCTCTCTTTTTTTTTACCAATCCTATTTTTATATGTTCTCTTTTTTTTTATTCTCCCTTCATTTTATCTTTTTTTATATTTATCATTTTTTTTTTTATATTCCCTCAAATAATTTGTATTTCTTTTTTTTTCTCTTTTATTTTACTTATTCCCTTTTCCTTCCCTCTCTCCATATCATCACCCTAAATTTTCATTTCACCTTTTATTTTTTATATTTTGTATGTTTTATTATTTATTTTATTTTTATTTATTCTTTTTCTTTATTTTTTTTATTTATTTTTTTTTCTTTCCTTTTTTTTTTTCTTTCTCTTTCTATCTTCGCATTTTCAATTCTCCAAATTAAGTAACGAATATACTGAAACAATATCTCGTTTGGACCAATTTGCAGGAAGATGAAAGAGAATATGAGTACAGCATATTATAGTCAAATAAAGGAAAAAAGGAAAGAAAAACAAACAAATCGAAGTCAATGTATTTTGGCATATGGTTTCAGAATAGTGTTTTGTTAGAATAAAAATAGAGCAATTATAAACATGTCAAATTCAATAACCTGTAAACCACAGGGATAAAAGTAGTAGTCATGTACAGAGCTAATGCTTTCTATATTAAAAACAACCTTAAACATCTAAATATACTCCAACATTTTATTAAAATGCTTTATAGCATTTAAACACTAGTGTTGCTCACGAATATTCGCATTGCGAATATTCGGCTCGAATATGGCATATTCGAGAAATCGCGCTATATTTCGAATTTCGCGGTGAATATTCGCAATTCCGAATATTCGCATTTTTTCAATTTGATTTTTAAAACAGATCACATCCTATCGACGTCTAAAAGCATTGCTGGTATGATTAGAGACCCTGGGCCGAGTAGCTAAGCTGAGGCGATCCTTTTATGTTGCCGAATATATAAAAAAAAACATTGCGATTTTTCGCTATTGCGAATGCGAAAATGATTGCGAATTTTCGATAACTGTGGTAGGAGAACTCTGATTGTCTCTGATGCAAAAGGGGGGGGGCTTTGTGTATGTTTCTGTTATGAATATTTGTATGTTTGATATTATTTTTTTTTGTAAGAAGGAAAAAATTGCGCATACCTTAAAAAAAGGGGAGAATACAGCAGCAACTCAAAAATGTTATACAACATAATTTAATACAAGACAGAAAATGGAGTCGCTCTACAAGAATAAAAAATATGTCTAGTGACAAGACATGTGGGCAAATTTTAAAATAAGCAAGCGCAAATAACTTGTGAAATACACAGTGAAACAAATATATAAAGAAATATAGTCCCAATAATAGAAAAATAATCTTTCATAAAAATGTCTTTGATATGTGAAGTGAAAAAAAGTCCAAAGCATGCAGCATGAACGTGTTCAATCTTCAAGGTGTTTGATTGACAAACGGCTGTGACAGATGGATAGAGTAAAGAATCACCACCAATGCAAAACACTTTTTATTTTCTATTGTAAAATATCACGAATATTCTGAGCCAATCAGAGTGCTCCTTCTGCATTTGCCGAATATTCGCAATTATTTTGTATTGTAAAATATCAAGAATATTCTGAGCCAATCAGAGTGCTCCTTCTGCATTTGCCGAATATTCGCAATTATTTTGTATTGTAAAATATCAAGAATATTCTGAACCAATCAGAGTGCTCCTTCCGCATTTGCCGAATATTCGCAATTATTTTGTATTGTAAAATATCACGAATATTCTGAGCCAATCAGAGTGCTCCTACAGCATTTGTCGAAATTGCGCAATAAATATCGCATTCGCATGTTGCGATATTTCGATAAAATATCACGAATATTCTGAGCCAATCAGAGCGCTCCTCCAGCATTTCTCGAAATTGCGCAATAAATATCGCATTCGCATGTTGCGATATTTCGATAAAATATCACGAATATTCTGAGCCAATCAGAGTGCTCCTACCGCAGTTATCAAAAAATCGCAATTATTTTCGCATTCGCAATAGCGAAAAATCGCAATCATTTAATTTCGATAAAATATCACGAATATTCGAATTTAGCGAATATATCTCGAATATTCGAATATATATTCGAGATATATCGCGAAATCGAATATGGCATATTCTGCTCAACACTATTAAACACCTCAAGGGATGCATGAAGAAGTCCAAAAAATAGCAGAGACTACAATGACCACACGCTCATTGAATGTGGTTAATATTCAGCCAAAAAGGTGATGAACATATAGGTGAGAAATAGGGATGAGCCGAACATACCCGGGTTCGGTTCGCACCAGAACGATCGAACAGAACGTCCGTTCGCACGAACATTTAGAACCCCATTGAAGTCTATGGGACTCGAACGTTCAAATTCAAAAGTGCTCATTTTAAAGTCCAATATGCAAGTTATTGATGTGAAAAATATACTACAGCGCTAATTACATAATCAATTCCACGTGCACCTAAATAAAAAACCAAATAATATAGCTGCTATCTTGAGTGATACCAAATCCAAACAGTGAAACATATAAAATATAGATGCGCTAATATTAACTTAAAAGGTGATATAACGTACAAAGAAAACTAATCAGGGAGAACACTCCATAAACTGTGAATTACTAATATGTCCTTAATTAGTGCACAGTGATTAGCAGGATTCCATGCAGGGAAAAAATCACTCTCTTCAATCTGAATGCTAATCCAGCCCTCCACCGCTGTGATCAGATGATACAGGCACTCACAGACAGGGATTGCATGAAAGAAAAGAGAAAAAAAACTTCATTGCGCAATATTCGATGACAGATCAAAAAATGTAATCAGAGCATTGACATATGCACTCACGAATCCCCGCTTTCAGTAAAGCATGAAAACGCCACTCAGTATGTTGTTTCCTCAGCTCGATCCGATGCACTCGGATTCGATCGCAGGCTCCTCCCTACGCGTTACGTCACAGGCACGCGACTTACTCATGGGTTCAATGCGCTGATTACATTTTTTGATCTGTCATCGAATATTGCGCAATGAGGTTTTTTTTCTCTTTTCTTTCATGCAATCCCTGTCTGTGAGTGCCTGTATCATCTGATCACAGCGGTGGAGGGCTGGATTAGCATTCAGATTGAAGAGAGTGATTTTTTCCCTGCATAGAATCCTGCTAATCACTGTGCACTAATTAAGGACATATTAGTAATTCACAGTTTATGGAGTGTTCTCCCTGATTAGTTTTCTTTGTACGTTATATCACCTTTTAAGTTAATATTAGCGCAAGTTATTGATGGAAAACATCTTTGAGAACCCGGGTCTTGTCCCAGGGAACATGTATCAATGGAAAAAAAAAGTTTTAAAACTGTAGTTTTTTCTTGAGCAGCGATTTTAATGATGCTTAAAGTGAAAAAAATAATCCTTTTAAATATGGTACCTGCTGGGTGTCTATAGTAGTGGCACGTGTTTAGAAATGTCCCTGCACAACATGAGATTACTCTCAGAAAAAAATAATTTAATACTGCTTGCGACTTTAATGTAATGGTTGGTCCCTGCAATGTGGATAAAAATCATTGAAAAAAATAGCATGAGTTTCCCCGCCACCACTCCCCCCAGGTCATTACAAGACCCAGTGCCGATCCTGACCTCCCTGGGGCCCTAAGCAAAATGACATGGCACATTAAAAATGAGAAGCGGGGGGGGCGCTGACGACAGTGACAGGTCACATTAAAGAAAGTTGAGAAGCGGGGGGAGGGGGAGTTCTGCTGTCGGAAATGACTCAGCCAGCGAGTTTAGAAGTGGGGTGAGGGGGCGAAAATGACTTCTCACCAGGCGGGACCTCTAGTAATTTGGGGGGCCCTTTGCAGCTTTGCGTGGCCCTAAGCGGCTTGCATAGTGAACCTATAGCGAGGATCGGCCCTGACAAGACCGTTTGGCCCTATATACTTTGAACAGCAGTATACAGGCATTGCAAACAAGATAAGGACTGTAGGTTTCTTAAGTAGAATCAGAACCATGTCATACTTTGCTCCTGCATATTGCACAATTTCCTAAAGAGACCCTCAACAAACTACATGACACTTGTGCCTGATGAGGCCACTGATGTTCCAGTGGTGGTGGCCCGTGAGACTGTCCATACAGGCTTTGCCCCCCAAAGTGCACGTGCTGTGTGGCAACAATATGTCAATTATTTTAGGGGGGGGGGCATTACAATGCCAGATCTTGGCTCAATAAATTATTTTTTGGGGAAAGTAAAATTCTAGAAAAAAGGGGGGTTGCCATCCGGGGCCCACTTTGAACAAATTCTGTGAAGAACTCCAGTTCTCTGAAGGCCTCCATTATTTCTGCAAGTCAAAATTTAGCAAAAAAAAACTAATGTCAGTCAAGCCTTAGCTTTCTCCCCATATCTAACCCACAAACTCATCCACTGATCATAAAGTCCAAAAATCAAGTTTTGTATCGTCGTATTGCACGATCGTTTCTCAGACGTTTTCTACTGACTGTGAACAACGTTCTCATTGACGCAATATCCCTTTATACACTGCGCATGTGAGAAGCTCTGCACGTTGCCACGCCCATGACGAGTGATTGACATGCCCCTTTTCAGTCGTTCAATGCAAGAGTCAGAAGAAATTATGGAGGGAAGACAGCAAGCTGCAACCAGGCAGGAGAGAGGCCAGGCACACACCAGGAGGAGCAGGAGTTACAAAGCCACCAACATGAGCTTCGAAGAGATGGTAGAGATGGTGGCTGTTCTTAAAAAGGAGGACTACGACGGCAAAAAAGGGCCTTACAAGAACCCCAATAAAATGAAGGCCCAGATCATGGAGAAGGAGCGGAGGACTCTACATGCAAAATTCGGGGTGCAGAGGTCCAGGGAGCAGCTGCGGAAGCGGTGGTCTGATTTGAAAATCAGAGAGCAGGACCAGATGGGGAGAATTAGAAGAGTTCTCAGAAGACGTAAGTAAATTTCATGTGTACTCTGAATATTTGTTTTAATTCTTTTGCGTCATTTGGTTTTCTTTCAGGTTGTGTATATAGACAGTCCAAGAATAGATGTTTCAAGGTTCCTGTTTGTGGGCATAATACTTGGTTGTTTTTTTTTCTTTTAAAGTGTATTTTGTGCGTGTACTGGAGAGAGGAGCCAGACTGCAGGAGTTGGTAGTAGGCAGGCCTCCCCCAGAGGCAATCTGCCACCTTTCTCCATGCCCCGGGTGGCAATGGTGGGTGTGTGAGGGGGTCCTCCCACACAGCCCGCCCTACCTGCTCCGCTTTGAAGCCCAACGGGGCAGAGGGACTCCCTATAAGGGAGTGAGAGGATTTAGCCCACTCAACCAGCCCCGTTAGTGCTTCGCCTCTGTTTTTAGAGACCGCATGGTCAAAGTGCATGCATGTTAACCCAATTTAGAGTGCGTGTAAGTGTGGTGATTTTTGTGGGAGGGGGGTGGGCGTACTAAGCGCAAGCTTACCTCGCATAGCACACCCACCGGGAGCCGGGCTGAGACCACCAAACTCAATTCACATGTAGCTGAGACCGGGATCCGAACCTCTAGCTGCAGAGGTCAATGGCTTGTCAGCGCAGTGCCAATCGCCTCGATCCACCGCAGCTCCCCAATACTTGGTTGTTCATTGTATTTAAGATCTTTTTATGTGAGACCAATTTTTTATTGAATGTAGATGTGTTTTTTAACTAGATTTAAATAATCCGACTTAAGTCATTATACAGTAAAAGGAGAGTATGCTCAGCGCAGAAGTTGATTACACATATGGACTCAGTAGCACAATGGTTGGCATGGCCGATCCGCCCTATCGGCTCGCTATGCAAGCCGCTTAGGGCCCCGCAAAGCTGCGAAGGGCCCCCCAAATAACTAGAGGCCCCGCCTAGTAAGAAGTCATTTTCGCCCCCTCACCCTGCTTCTTAACTCGCTGACTGCACGGGAGAAGAGGCAATAAGTCAGCACCCCTTGCTTCTCAATGTAATGTAAGATGTAATTTCCGACAGCACAATATCCCCTCCCCCCACTTCTCAACTTTCTTTAATGTGACATGTCACTGTTGTCGTTAATGTGCCATGTCATTTAGCTTCGAGCCCCAGGGAGGTCATGATCGGCACTGAGTGTTGGTCACAAGAACAACCTAGTTAGCGTGTCACACAGAGGTGATCCAGTGTATACTTGTTGTTTTTCCATGTAGGAAACTTGTCCAAAGATAGAGAAATGCAGCAGCTTCGGTAATGGGTAAAATCCAGTGTTAGGCTTAGAAGGATTGTAAAAGCAGACAATTGTACTACACTTTTTAAAAAGAATGATTGATATTCCTCTTTCAGGCCTCTAATCTTTTTGAATTATCTAACCCTTTTTTTACAATCTCATAGGCCGCAATCAAGCTGCAGAAATGGAGCCGACCAACCCCACACACAGCCATGCCCCACCCTCGCCGGATGTACAGGAAGTGCAAAATGCCACCACATCAGGTCAGTGTCATACCGCCCATTTTCTGGTAATACATGTAGGCCTGCATAATTTGAATACATTTTTTTTCACAAATTTCAGGTGTACGAGCTGTTGGTGGTGGCTTAGACACTTACAGTGCCCAGGTGCTAATTGGGGAGATAATATCCTGCAGGGCACAAATAGAGGACACAAACATCGCCCTGGAGAAGATCATAAGGAACAATAGAAAGGTGGACCAAAACCTCAAGAATATTATTGATGTTCTGGGGAGGGTTTAAAAAAAAAAAAAACTGTAAAAAAAAAAAAAAAAAAAAAAATATATATATATATATATATATATATAGAAAAATATAAAAAATAAATAAAAAATGACACATTTTAAGTGTGATACAATAAATATTTTTGGATACTAAACCTTGGGCTGGATTCAAGAAGCAATTGCGCCTGTGTAACCATAGTTACACAGCGCAATTGGTTACTTGCCCCGGCGTAACGAATGCTCCTGATTCAGGAACCTCGTTACGCCGACTGCAGCCTAAGATATGCGCGTCATAAGGCTCTTATGCCCGCATATCTTAGGCTGCATTCTTGCGATGGCCGCTAGGTGGCGTTCCCGTTGTGCTCAGCGTATAGTATGCAAATTGCATACTAACGCCCATTCACAACGTTACGCGAGCCCTGCGTACGCAGTTTACGTCTTTTTCGTACGGCGTTTTTCGCGTAAGGCTGCCCCTGCTATTAGCAGGGGCAGCCAATGTTACGTATACCCGTCGTTCCCGCATCGCGAAATTTCAAATTTACCTAGTTTGCGTAAGTGATTCGTGAATGGCGCTGGACGCCATTCACGTTCACTTTGAAGCAAAAGACGTCCTTGCGACGTCATTTGCCGCAATGCACGTCGGGAAAGTTTCCCGACGGAGCATGCGCTCTACGATCGGCGCGGGAACGCGCCTAATTTAAATGATTACCGCCCCCCACGGGATCATTTAAATTGCGCGCGCTTATGCCGGGCATTTTGCTACTGCTCCGTGAATCAAGGGCAGCGCAGTAAATTTGCGGGGGCGCAGGGCAAAAACGTTGCCCTGCGCCTCCGTAAAAAAAGCGCAATTGTACCTGAATCTAGCCCAATGTCTGGCTTCTTATTATATCAATGCTGCCTAAAAGAACAAATCTAGATTTGTGGTGTTTCCATTGACAATGATGAGTATTTAGTAAAGGAAAATAAACATGACACTATGAGAACGTAGGAGAAAGCTAGAATGAACTGAAATTAGAAAAGAAGCAAACCAAGAAAATTACTAGAACAGGGGCAGAAAAATTGGGCCTTAGACACTGGTGGCGGTGTCACAACACTTCAACCCCTCACAGATACTGTAATTGGAGCTCAGCAAAGAGACACATGCAAAGTATTGCATTAAAAATTGTTATTAGACGCCCCTGTTAAACAGGGGCAGAAACATTGGGCCTTAGGCACACCAAAACACTGCAACCCCTCAGATACTGTAATTGGAGCGCAGAAAAGAGACACATGCATAGTATTGCATTAAAAATTGTTGTTAGACGCCCCTGTTCAACAGGGGCAGAAACATTGGGCCTTGTTCACATCACAACACTTCAACCCCTCAGATACTTCAATTGGAGCGCAGAAAAGAGCCACATGCAAAGTATTGCATTAAAAATTGTTAGTAGACGCCCCTGTTCAACAGGGGCAGAAACATTGGGCCTTGTTCACATCACAACACTGCAACCCCTCAGATACTTCAATTGGAGCACAGAAAAGAGCCACATGCAAAGTATTGCATTAAAAATTGTTAGTAGACGCCCATGTTAAACAGGGGCAGAAACATTGGGCCTTAGGCACTGGTGGCGGAGCCCAGAACCAAAAATTTTCTTAATAGCTATGAGCAAGATCAGTGAGGAGGAAAAGTATATTCAATCAGCAGCATAACAAGACAGTCACTCAGCATCAGTCTTGACCACTGGGCACTTAAACCCCCTTCCTAACCATATCAATTTTCAGCTTTCGGTGCTCTCACAATTTGAATGACAATTACTCAGTCATACAACATTGTACCCGTCTGAAATTTTTGTCCTTTTTTTTCACACAACTAGAGCTTTCTTTTGGTGGTATTTGATCACCTCTGCGTTTTTTTTTTTTGCGCTATAAAAGAAAAAAGACTGAACATTCTGTAAAAATAAAAAAAAATTCTAGTTTATGTCATATTAGCGGGTTATTTCTCACACACAGCATATGCATACTACAAATTAAACCCCAAAACACATTCTGCTATTCCTCCCGAGTATGGCGATACCACACATGTGAGACTTTTACACAGCGTGGCCACATACAGAGGCCCAACATGCAGGGAACACCATCAGGCGTTCTGGAGCACCCAGGGCAATTCTGACATTTCTCTCCTACATGTAAAAATCTTCATTTACTTGCTAAAAAATTACCTAGAACCCCCAAACATTATATATGCTTTTTTTTTTTTAAAGACCCTAGAGAATACAATGGCGATTGTTGCAACTTTTTAACTTGCACGGTATTTTTGCAGCAATTTTTTGAACGCGTGTTTTTAAAAAAAAAACTGTTTTGTGCTTAAAAAAAAAGAAAAAACAGTAAAGTTAGCCCAATGTTTTTGCATAGTATGAAAGATGAAGTTACGCTGAGTAAATAGATACCTAACATATCACCCTTCAAAATTGCACACGCTCATGGAATTGCGCCAAACTTCGCTAATTCAAAATCCCCATAGGTGACGTATTGCAAGGTATTGGAGTATTGGGGTATTGTGGAGTATTGAGGTATTGTGGAGTATTGAGGTTATTGTGGATTATGGGGGGTATTGCACAATATGGGGGGTATTGCACAGTGTGGGGGGTATTGCAGAGTGTGGGGGGTATTGCAGAGTGTGGGGGGGGGAATTGCAGAGTGTGGGGGGGGGGGGGTATTGCAGAGTGTGGGGGGGTATTGCAGAGTGTAGGGGGTATTGCAGACAGTATGGGGGGGGGTATTGCAGAGTGTGGGGGGTATTGTAGAGTGTAGGGGGTATTGCAGACAGTATGGGGGAGGGTATTGCAGAAGGTGGGGGGGTATTGCAGAGGTTGGGGGGGTATTGTAGAGTGTGGGGGGGTTATTGCAGAGTGTGGGGGGGTATTGTAGAGTGTGGTGGGGTATTGCAGAGTGTGGTGGGGTATTGCAGAGTGTAGGGGGTATTGCAGACAGTATGGGGGGTATTGCAGAGTATTGAGCAGGGAGGGATGGCTGGATCTGTGACTGCATTTGTCACAGATCCAGCCCACGGTGCTGCTGCTGCCACCCGCTCCCCCCCTCTCCTCTCGCACTGTACCGATCGGTACAGAGAGGAGAGGGAGAAAACGGCGTCATTACATGACGCAGGTTTGTTTACAAGTGATCGCTCCGTCATTTGACGGAGCGATCACATGGTAAACGACCGATATCAGCGGCAATTCAACGCGATCCGTGATGCGCCGGGTCTTCTAGACCCGGCGCTCACGGATGATTCCGGGAGCGCGCCCCAGGGGGCGTGCGAGTGAAGGATTCTGGGAGGACGTCCCAGGGACGTCCTCCCAGAATAACTCCACCGCGCTGTAGCAGTATTTTCGCTATGGCGCGGTGGGAAAGTGGTTAATGTGATGCTTGGTCCCGGCAATATGGATAAAAATCATTGAAAAAAATAGCATGAGTTTCCCCGCCACCACTCCCCCAAGTCATTACACAAGACCCAGTGCCGATCCTGACCTCCCTGGGGCCCTAAGCAAAATGACATGGCACATTAAAAATGAGAAGCGGGGGGGCGCTGACGACAGTGACAGGTTGAGAAGCGGGGGGAGGAGGTGTTCAGTTGTCGGAAATGACTCAGCCAGCGAGTTTAGAAGTGGTGTGAGGGGGCGAAAATGACTTCTTACCAGGCGGGGCCTCTAGTACTTTGGGGGCCCTTCACGTCTTTGCGGGGCCCTAAGCGGCTTGCATAGTGAGCCTATAGTGAGGATTGGCCCTGACAAGACCCTTTTTCCCTATATACTTTGAACAGCAGTATACAGGCGGTGCAAACAAGATAGGGACTGTAGGTTTCTTAAGTAGAATCAGAACCATGTCATACTTTGCTCCTGCATATTGAACAATTTCCTAAAGAGACCCTGAACAAACTACATGACACTTGTGCCTGATGAGGCCACTGATGTTCCAGTGGTGGTGGCCCGTGAGACTTTCCATACAGGCTTTGCCCCCCAAAGTGCACGTGCTGTGTGGCAACAATATGTCGATTATTTTAGGGGTGGGGGGGGGGGCATTACAATGCCAGATCTTGGCACAATAAATTATTTGTTTGGGAAAGTAAAATTATAGAGAAAAGGGGGGTTGGCATCCGTGGCCTCCTTTTAACAAATACTGTGAAGAACTCCTGTTCTCTGAAGGCCTCCATTATTTCTGCAAGTCAAAATTTAGCCAAAAACAATAATGTCAGTCAAGCCTTAGCTTTCTACCCATATCTAACCCACAAACTCATCCACTGATCATAAAGTCCAAAAATTAAGTTTCGTATCGTCGTACTGCACGATTGTTTGCCCGACATATTCTACCGACTGTGAACGACATTCTAACTCACGCGATATCCCTTTATACACTGCGCATGCGGGAAGCTCCGCATGTATCCCCGCCTATGACGATCGTTCTAGTAATTGGCACGCCCCTTTTCGGTCGGTCAATGCACTTCACTGAAGACATGATGGAGGAGTCTCACGAGAGAAAGGAAGCTGCAACCGCAAGTGAGGAGAGAGGCCAGGCAGACACCAGGAGAAGGAGCAGTCAACCATCCACCAGAATGATCTTTGAGGAGCTGGTGAAGATGGTTTAAATTTTTGAGGAGCATGACTATGATTGTCAACTAGGGCCTTACAGCAAACCTAAGAAGCTAAAGGGCCAGATCCTGGAGAAGTTGCGGAGGAGTCTCCATGAGAAATTTGGGGTGCAGAGGTCAAGGGATCAGTTGAGAAAGAGGTGGTGTGACATGAAAAGGAGAAACCCAGAAATGCTGGAGAGAATTCAAAGAGTCCTCATAAGACGTAAGTAATTTTCATGTGTACTCTGAGTATTTATTTTTATTATTTTGCGAGATTTGTGTTTTTTATTTCAGGTTGTGTATATATACGACAAGTAGAATCAATAAACGTGAACAGGTGTTCAAATTGATAAAAACAGCGCTAATAAGTGGATAATCCTCCAAATAAATAGATACAGTGGTGAAACCTGAATGATACTGATGGTGTGGAGGGTGATCTATAGCTGGTAAAAGTGCACCTGGCACCAGATATTGCACCAATGATGTGGATAAATCCCAAAACAAATAGTGGGATGTGTGCTTACCACAAAAAACAAACCTTCAGATCAAACTGGTACTGTATGGGTTAATACTCAAGCAGGGTCATATGTGAAGACAAAAAGACAATTACACGATCATGGTACAGTATTGTCTACACAACAGCCCATTAGCCAAGCTGGATGACAAGTCCCTAGTGTATGCCCGTACAGTGATTATGAATGAAAAAAACCAAAGGAAACGAGTTCACCGCCTCTCACTGGTGTCCTCCCGTCCACAGGGGCCGCGCTAGTGCTGCGGATGCGATGGTGTGCTGTGTCCTGGATACGATTGGATGATGGTGGAGCGCAGTGGAACGCACAAAGACTTCCTGTGTAGCGCTGTGTAGCCAAACTTCCGACTTCAACTGAGGGCGTGGCTACGTGGCGCCGTCAATATCCCTTTATACCCATGTAGCGATCGGCTATTGGGTGAATCATCACTGCCTGTTGGATCTGATTGGTGCTACTTAATCCGGATGTCAGGCAGGACATCAGCCGAGCTAGTAGTGGGTTCAAAAAGAGTATATATCGGGGGAGTCTGAAATTATAAACTTTAATGTGATCAATCATATCTGACCTTATGGAATAAAAAGAGATCAATGACCTCATTGTTAAAAAAACGTACTACTTACTATTTTGGTTTTAATAAAGCAGTATAATGAAGCAGTACTGAGTGGGTTTGTTCTATTTTTTAAAAAACACGAGCAAAAGTATAGGTTGTCAGCAAAGACTGACACGGAGCAAATACTGAGTAATATAATCAATTTACTAAGTAGTTTATTTTATTGTTACGGTGTAAAGGTAAAAATGTTATTTTATTTTATTTTATTGTGGAATAACAAAGAAACGCATATGGGGTTGGAGGTGTCCAATCACTATGAGTGGGCGTGTCTAACATCCCAAATTTACATCGCAGGGATAGCACTGACAAATAGTGTAGGGCTCAATAGCGATATTTATTGTGTAGTTTTATGTGAGAGGTACCACATGTGTCTCGTATAAGTCGCATAGGCTATAGGTGTGTTCTATTGACCATAAGAGGTCATCTAAAGTTTCCGGTAGACAACAATTGTAAGTGCTCGCACACGAAGGTCATAGGTCATCGGGTCAGTGTTATAGTAACGCTAGATCACACCCGTAAATGTGCATCTATGGTTGGAAACATGCTTAGGTCAACATGTACCATACTGTATTAGAGTTCCCAGATTAGTCATGTCTCTAGAGAGAGCGATTATTTTTTCTTTTTCTCTTTTTTTCTCTTATCTTCAAAAACACGGATATTCAGAGATGGCAGCTTCAAGTGTATATCAAAAAAAGCCGTTTAAATGACCCGGATTAGTCATATCGGGCGTGTATGGGTCATATACATGTGTTCAAGTAAAAGGGACATGCGTGCATATATATTTCTATAAATGAGTACTTAAAGGGGGTAGATATATATATAAATAAATAAATAAATATATATATAGGTATGGACACATCAAAAATTTCTAAAAACATATATATATATATAAAATATCAAAATATAACAATATATATATAAAATATATATATAATAATAATATATATAAAAAACTAGAAACTAGAGATTTAAAAGTATAAGAGAGGGGGTAGGCACATCGAAAAAGATCCACTCGAATAAATATAATAGAATAGATATAAAAATATATAAAAAATATATAAATATATAAAATATATATAAAAACTTCCTTGCATAAAAAAGATTGATAAAAGGATAAAAAAGCAATATATCTTTTTCATAAAAACTATGTGCAAGGGGGAGTGGATGTGAGAGGGAGGGGGCTTCGGTGGTCATCCATAGACCATGCAGCATATAGAAGGGAATGTCAAACTGTAGAAATGGGAGGAGCCAATATCAATGATCACTAATGAAGCAGTTTATGTCCAATTCTATGTTTAACCCATTTGGAGCCAGAGTCCCTGCTGAATATATCCATTCCGTCTCACGTTTGGATAGCTCCCTGACTTGATTACAGCCCCTCCAGGGTGGTTCAAGGTGGTCTATGCCCCAAAATTTCAAGCCGGTAGGGTTCTGGTTGTGGTGTAACTTAAAGTGGAGTGAGACATTGTGATCTTTATATCCTAATTTGATATTGGCAATGTGTTCAGCTAATCGGATTTTTAGCTTTCTTTTGGTCCTTCCGATATACATCAAGTGACAGGGACATTCGAGCATGTAGACCACATAGGTAGTATTACACGTGATAAAGGATTTTATTGGGAACTGGATATTGTTAGACGTGGAGGTAAATGTGTCAATATGGTTCCTTGGTCTGTCGGCTTCTTTGCATGGAAGGCATTTTTTGCAAGGAAAGAAGCCATCTTTATCCCAAAAAGTTTTTTTTTTTTTTTGGGGGATCCAGGACCTTTTTTACTATTTTATCTCCAAAACTTACAGCTTTCCTGTATATGAAACCAGGTTTAACTGGTAGAACTGTATTTAATGTTTTATCGAGGAACAGAATGTGCCAGTGATTTTTAAAAATAAGTTCAACTTCTTTATATTGACTATGGAATCCCGAAATGAAACTCCATTCGTGTACATTCTTCTTGTTTTGTGGTTGTCTTGTGGTGAGGTAGGATTCTCGGGGTAGGAGTCCTATTTCTTCAATGACTTTATCCAGGTCTCTGTTCATGTATCCTTTTTCCAAAAACTTCCCTTTAAGTATGAGAGCCTGTGAATTAAAGTCTGTGTCATTGCTACAATTGCGTCTGACGCGCATTAGTTGTCCCTTTGGAATGTTCCTCAACCACATTGGATGGTGACCACTTTGGATGGGCAAGTAGCTGTTAGAGTCTTAAAGTATACTTTGGTACCCAATTTATTCCCATCTCTAAAGATATTAAGGTCCAAAAAATGTATACTTTGTATGTTATATTCACTGGTCAAGTTTATGTTGTGATTATTTAAATTCAGATCCTTTAAAAACTCTTCTAATGTTAAAATGGAACCTGTCCAGATAAAAAACAAATCATCGATATAGCGACGGTAAAAGAGAAGCTCCTCCCGCTGTTTGTTAAAAATGGTTTTATCTTCCCACTCGGACATAAAAAGGTTCGCAATACTTGGTGCAAATTTAGCGCCCATTGCAACCCCATTCTTTTGTGTGTAAAAGCAATCATTGTACCAAAAATAGTTATGTCCCAGACAGTAGTCTAGGCAGTTCCGCAGGAATACTTTAAGGTTATGGGACAGGTCTTCTCTTTTCGACAGGGCCCAGTTCAGTGCCAACAGGGCATCGTCATGCTGGATTATTGTATATAAAGATGACACGTCTGCCGTCACTAAGTATACTTCATCCCTGCCTGTTAGATCAATTTCTTGTAACTGGATCAGCAGATCTTTGGTGTCCCTCAAAAAAGCTTTGGTAACAGTAACGCTTTTTTGTAGGAAGTGGTCCAAGAATTGGCCCAGCCTGGATGTGACTGATCCGATTCCATTCACAATAGGCCTTGCTGGTGGAGTTTGCACATCCTTGTGGATTTTGGGCAATGTGTAGATGGTTGGGATCCTACAATTACTTGGTACCAGGTATTTTCTCTCCTTATTTGATATCGCACAAGACCGATATCCCATTTGTACAAGTTTTTGTAGATTGCTTTCATATTGTGGTGTGGGGTCCCTTTTAAGTTTCATATAGGTATTGGTATCTGATAACATGTCACACATTTGTGTGTGATAAAATTCCTTGTTTAAAATCACTATGCCCCCCCCCTTTGTCCGCCGGTCTGATCACTATATCCTTTCTTTTTTCAAGTAATTCAATCCCATCCCTTATATGCCTCGGGTTCACGTTTTTTTTGGGTTTAATCTGTTCTAGGTCACGTAACAGAAGACCCTTAAATACGTCCAGGGGCTGGTTTGAGCCTACAAGGGGATTGAAAAGGGATTTATTACGTAATCCACTGTCTTTAGGCGGAATAGGGGTGTTGGCTATAGTGTTAGGATATTTATTTAAAAAATACTTTTTCATGCTTAATCTTCTGGTGTATTTATGTATGTCAATAAAAACATAAAATTTATTGATTGGACGGTTTAGTCCACATTTTAGTCCTAAATTTAAAATGTTCGTCTCTTTATCCGTTAAAATCGTTTCTGTTAAATTAAAAATGCCTCCTAATCGTATTCTCTCACTCTTCTTTTTTTGGTGCTCTTTTGTCCGTCTCCCTGCTCTGCAACCTCTGGTTCTCCTCTCCAGGGTCCTGGATAAGTGCTCCTCTCTTGTTCCGGATGTGTGGGGGTGCTTGGTTGGCCTCTCTGTATTGTGGATATTGTTGTGGCTGCATCGTGCTTCTCCCCCTGTTGGATGATGTCCCTCTCCCCCTTTTCTGCCACCCCCGGCCTCTCCCTAAAAAAGGACGGGGTGTCTGGTACCTCGCTTCATATTCCTCATCCCTTAAGGGTTCGTACCTGTTATAGACAGGGACTGGATAATATGTATCCGTGTGGGGTGGCCTTTGGTTGTAGTTATGGTTGGAGGGGGCCATATTCCTATTCTTACCTCTTGTATTGTTGTTAGACACTCTTCTAGCAGGTGTGGAGGAATGGTTAGGTTCTTGTGTAAAACCCAAGGTTCTTCCATTAGAAGCTTGTGGAGCTGTACTAGTGGAGGGTTGTGGTTCTCCAGTGGCCTGTTCTTGCTGTGTCTCCATAATTTCGTTTTCACCTGTGTCTATGGTGTTGGTTTGTTGCCATAAGTAAATGGTATTCGTTCTGAAGTCCCCCATGTCTCTATGAAACTTCTTAGTTTTTGTTTTTTGAGTTTCTTTGTCAACCTTCTCTAAGCGTTTCTTTATTCTGTTATTAAAATCAATGACTTGTTGAGAGTCCTTGATGGGATCTAATAGTGCATTTAGTTCACATTGATCACATGATTGATCACATTAAAGTTTATAATTTCAGACTCCCCCGATATATACTCTTTTTGAACCCACTACTAGCTCGGCTGATGTCCTGCCTGACATCCGGATTAAGTAGCACCAATCAGATCCAACAGGCAGTGATGATTCACCCAATAGCCGATCGCTACATGGGTATAAAGGGATATTGACGGTGCCACGTAGCCACGCCCTCAGTTGAAGTAGGGAAGGATTGTGTGATGCCATTGTGCAGAGGGAAGAGGACGCCTTGGCAGCTGCTTTGCCAGACAAACTATGATCAGTCTGTGTGAGAGAGGATGAGGACGGCTTGGTCATCCACTCAACTAATTTGTCTGCATGTTGAGGCTCAACACGGCCAGCTCCCGAAAAGAAGGACGAGCGGCCACGGCCACGGCCACGTGCTGAAGAGGATGCACCACATCCACCACCAGCGTTACCTCTAGATGCAGAGCCCGCTTGCCCTCGTGACTCTCTGCCTCTCTTTGTCCTTCCAGCTATATTTGTCAGGACCATTAAGGTAAGTACTCACCGAGGCCGAGATGCTGAGGGCGGCTCACCTTTGCGACCCTGTGCAGACCACTCCCTGGAGTTAGAACAGAGGAGGGACGGCACAAGGAGGCACCTGTGCCGGGAACTGGTAGGCAGACTTGGTGCAGCTGACGAAAACAGGGCAGGTGCAGAGGACTGGAGACAGTCGTTGATCAGGCAGGAACAGGCAGGTAAGTCCAGAAGGGACCAACAGGAAACAAAGGCAAATCCGGGTCACAGGCCGTGGGTCAGGAGTTGGAGAGATCAGAGGAAGTCCGTGAGAGCAAGCCAAGGTCAAGGGGCAGGAGACAACAGCAAATCCGATAAGCAGGCAGGGGTCAAGTGTAGGAGATGGCAGAGAATCGTCAAGGTCCAATCCGGGTCAAGCAGGTCTGGGTATACAGGTTTCCAAGGTTCTCTCACAGGGTAAAGCTGACAACGAACCAGCAATTAGCAAAGGGGAAGGGGCTGGCTTAAATAGGCCGCACTGGCCACTGATTGGTCCAAAGTAACATGGGTTCAGAACCAGGCTCCAAGGGACAGCAAGCAATGTAATACTTGAGCAGTGGCTCAGAGGCAAAGAGCTGGACTCACAATGGACAGGTCCCAGGTTCAATTCCACCCAGAGCCAACTGGAGAAAAGTGACCGTAAAGGGCAGTGCCCTGACAATATTTATGCGTTCAGGTGCTATGTAACAAAACAGACGCAGTCACACCAACTGCGTTCAGGTGTTAGTAAACTCCATACAAGCAGTAAGAGCGACTGCGTTCAGGTGCTATGTAACAAAACAGGCGCAATCACACCGACTGCGTTTAGGTGTTAGTAAACTGCACACACGCAGTAAGAGCGACTGCGTTCAGGTGCTATGTAACAAAATAGTCGCAGTCACACCAACTGCGTTCAGGTGGTATTAAACAGCACCCGCACAGTAAGAGCGACTGCGCTCAAGTGCTATGTAACAGCACACATGCAGTGACACCAACTGCGTTTAGGTGGTATTAAACAGCACCCGCGCAGTAAGAGCGACTGCATTCAGGTGCTATGTAACAGCACACACGCAGTGACACCAACTGCGTTTAGGTGGTATTAAACAGCACCCGCACAGTAAGAGCGACTGAGTTCAAGTGCTATGTAACAGCACACACGCAGTGACACCAACTGCGTTTAGGTGGTATTAAACAGCACCCGCGCAGTAAGAGCGACTGCATTCAGGTGCTATGTAACAAAATAGTCGCAGTCACACCAACTGCGTTCAGGTGGTATTAAACAGCACCCGCACAGTAAGAGCGACTGCGCTCAAGTGCTATGTAACAGCACACACGCAGTGACACCAACTGCGTTTAGGTGGTATTAAACAGCACCCGCATAGTAAGAGCGACTGCGTTCAAGTGCTATGTAACAGCACACACGCAGTGACACCAACTGCGTTTAGGTGGTATTAAACAGCACCCGCACAGTAAGAGCGACTGCGTTCAAGTGCTATGTAACAGCACACACGCAGTGACACCAACTGCGTTCAGGTGGTATTAAACAGCACCCGCGCAGTAAGACCGACTGCGTTCAGGTGCTATGTAACAAAATAGTCGCAGTCACACCAACTGCGTTCAGATGGTATTAAACATCACCCGCACAGTAAGAGCAACTGTGTTCAGGTGCTATGTAACAAAATAGTCGCAGTCACACCAACTGTGTTCAGGTGGTATTAAACAGCACCCGCACAGTAAGAGCAACTGCGTTCAGGTGCTATGTAACAAAATAGTCGCAGTCACACCAACTGCATTCAGGTGGTATTAAACAGCACCCGCACAGTAAGAGCAACTGCGTTCAGGTGGTATTAAACAGCACCCGCACAGTAAGAGCAACTGCTCTCAAGTGCTATGTAACAGCACACACGCAGTGACACCAACTGCGTTTAGGTGGTATTAAACAGCACCCGCACAGTAAGAGCAACTGCGTTCAGGTGCTATGTAACAAAATAGTCGCAGTCACACCAACTGCGTTCAGGTGGTATTAAACAGCACCCGCACAGTAAGAGCGACTGCGCTCAAGTGCTATGTAACAGCACACACGCAGTGACACCAACTGCGTTTAGGTGGTATTAAACAGCACCCGCACAGTAAGAGTGACTGCGTTCAAGTTCTATGTAACAGCACACACGCAGTGACACCAACTGCGTTTAGGTGGTATTAAACAGCACCCGCGCAGTAAGAGCGACTGCGTTCAGGTGCTATGTAACAAAATAGTCGCAGTCACACCAACTGCGTTCAGGTGGTATTAAACAGCACCCGCACAGTAAGAGCGACTGCGCTCAAGTGCTATGTAACAGCACACACGCAGTGACACCAACTGCGTTTAGGTGGTATTAAACAGCACCCGCACAGTAAGAGCGACTGCGTTCAAGTGCTATGTAACAGCACACACGCAGTGACACCAACTGCGTTTAGGTGGTATTAAACAGCACCCGCACAGTAAGAGCGACTGCGTTCAAATGCTATGTAACAGCACACACGCAGTGACACCAACTGCGTTTAGGTGGTATTAAACAGCACCCGCGCAGTAAGAGCGACTGCGTTCAGGTGCTATGTAACAAAATAGTCGCAGTGACACCAACTGCGTTTAGGTGGTATTAAACAGCACCCGCGCAGTAAGAGCGACTGCGTTCAGGTGCTATGTAACAAAATAGTCGCAGTCACACCAACTGCGTTCAGGTGGTATTAAACAGCACCCGCACAGTAAGAGCAACTGCGTTCAGGTGCTATGTAACAAAATAGTCGCAGTCACACCAACTGCGTTCAGGTGGTATTAAACAGCACCCGCACAGTAAGAGCAACTGCGTTCAGGTGCTATGTAACAAAATAGTCGCAGTCACACCAACTGTGTTCAGGTGGTATTAAACAGCACCCGCACAGTAAGAGCGACTGCGCTCAAGTGCTATGTAACAGCACACACGCAGTGACACCAACTGCGTTTAGGTGGTATTAAACAGCACCCGCACAGTAAGAGCAACTGCGTTCAAGTGCTATGTAACAGCACACACGCAGTGACACTAACTGCGTTTAGGTGGAATTAAACAGCACCCGCACAGTAAGAGCGACTGCGTTCAAGTGCTATGTAACAGCACACACGCAGTGACACCAACTGCGTTAAGGTGGTATTAAACAGCACCCGCGCTGTAACAACGACTGCGTTCAGGTGCTATGTAACAAAATAGTCGCAGTCACACCAACTGCGTTCAGGTGGTATTAAACAGCACCCGCACAGTAAGAGCAACTGCGTTCAGGTGCTATGTAACAAAATAGTCGCAGTCACACCGAATGCGTTCAGGTGGTATTAAACAGCACCCGCACAGTAAGAACGACTGCGCTCAAGTGCTATGTAACAGCACACACGCAGTGACACCAACTGCGTTTAGGTGGTATTAAACAGCACCCGCACAGTAAGAGCGACTGCGTTCAAGTGCTATGTAACAGCACACACGCAGTGACACCAACTGTGTTTAGGTGGTATTAAACAGCACCCGCACAGTAAGAATGACTGCGTTTCTGTGCAATTCAATAGCCCAGTTGCATTAACAGCGACTGCGTTTCTGTGCAAATAAATTGCACACGTGCAGTAACAGGTAATGCGTGTATGTGCAATTAACTAGCACACGTTGAATAACACAGACTAATATTTTAAAGCTAATCCCTAATGCAGGCATTACAACACGTTAGAGCACTACATGTAGAACAATCTCCTGCCTGACAGATACTAATAGCAGATCTAGCTGAGCTATACAGTTTATAAATATATTGACAACTCCTAGGGATGTGAATATATTCTCTACAAACTGTAGATTTAACTATACTGACTAGCCTTCCTGCTCTATCTATCTATCAATCTATCTATCTATCTATCTGGTAGAAAAGACACTGGGGCAGATTCATGTACAATTGCGCAGATTTGGACCGGCGTAGCGCATCATTTTTAGACTACGCCGGCCCAGCGCGGAGAGGCAGTTAGGTGATGCAAGAATTTTTTTTTGTGTAAGATGCCACAGTGGGGCGGATTTTAGACGGCGTAAGGCGGGGTAAGGCCAAATGGGAGTCACCCTATGCTAATGAAGTGCCGCCCGTGGCGCAGGGGTCACGCCGGGGGGGGAACAAGTGTCAAGTGTGTGGGTCCACCAACATCTGAATGTTTTGTGTCCTCCACAGATGTGCAGGATGGAGCTGGGCCATCATCCGCTGCAGACCGACCCACCACATCCAGGGTGGAGACTGCCCCTACATCTGTGCTGGAGGAAGTGGAGGAGGAGCAGGTGGTGTTAGAGGAGGAGACTCTTTATTTATTGGTGGAGACCCCCATTCCTTCCCCCTCCCAAACCTCCTCCCTCATGAGAGTTTCCCCCTCAGGGCTCTCAATCCTTCTCAGGGATTCCCCATCTAGGGACGCCAGCCCCTCACGGGACACCAGCCCCTCCAGGGCCAGCCCCTCACGGGACACCAGCCCCTCCAGGGCCATCCCCTCCAGCCGGCCTCAAGCCGCTCATGCTCCGAGGAAGGCTTTAAAAAAAACGAGGGGAGTCCCTGATCAGCTGGAGGTCAATCTGGCAAGGGACCAAACCAGACAGACCCGCCACATTGGGACTCTTGCGGGGGATCTGACACGGGTCGCAGCTAGCCTGGCGTCCTCTGCCGAGAGCCAGGCTGCCTGCACTGTGGCAGTGAAGGAGGCCGTTACGCAGCAGGCTGGGCAGAGTCGGCTCATAAACGAGAGCCTGCAGGACGTTGTGGGTAACGGGGCAGCCCTTCTGTCCTGTCTGGGGGACCTGCAGGACACCACATCTGAGCTGGTTGCTGAGGTCCGGAGCCTGGCAGGTGCTGTCAGAGAGGAGGGGAGGCTGACACGGCGCCAGCAGCGCAGCAATATCACCCACCGGCTGCGGATGCAGGCTGCCACCAATAGCTACCTCCACCGGCTAGCCGTGGCAATGGAGGGCAGGCAGGCAGCTATGGAGAGACTGGGGGAGGTTCCACCACCAGCCCCCCCAGCTCCACCAGCCCCCCCAGCCCCGGCTCGCACCAGGCAACAGCGCCCCAAAACCCTAGGGACAAGAAAGAGCCCACGCCAGGGCCGTTGATTTTTTTGGCTATTTTTTTTCTACTCAGGTTATGAGTATTTTTTAATTATTTTCTACTCAGGTTATGAGTATTTTTCGTTGATATCCCTGCACACGGGGAATAGTGCAGGCTACAGTGTGACTGGTGTTTGAATATGGGGGGGTGACACTCCTGCCAGTAAGGTTTGTCACCCTCAGTCGTTGGGGAGAAGTGATCCCCACGACCCGTGTGAAAGGTGTATGAATGGACAGCAACATAATTGGAGCCTTGGCACGGCGTTGCTGCTCCCTAGTACCATGGGGGGTACTTCATTCTAATCCAATTCATTGTGGATGTGGGGTGTGTGTGCTAGGGACCACAGTGGTGTGCATGCGTGCATTCTCATTGTGCCATGATTAATGTGGGTGTTTAATGTGAAAATAAGCCGAACACGAGGCGTGTCCTGAGTGCTCTTCCATCAGCAGACGGGGTAGCCTCTGGCAGGGGGGACTGTGTGGTTGGGGGGTCAGGTCATCACGTATGTCAATCTCCATGCCCCTTCTCATGGCGAAGTTGTGCAGAATGCAACATGCCCCGATGATCTGGCACACAAAGTCTGGGGAATACAACAGGGTACCCCCAAACTTATCCAGGCACCGGAAACGGGACTTTAGGAGGCCAAATGTGCGTTCCACCACTCCACGGGTACGTGCGTGTGCTTCATTGTATCTTCTCTCTCCTGGGGTTTGGGGGTTCCGGAATGGGGTCATTAGATGAGGTCCAAGTGCATATGCCGCGTCACCTGGAAGGGAAAAGACAGGAGGATGTTAGTCATGCATGTGCCCCTCGTGATGTCTGCATCATGGGGGGGGGACAGTCATACCTGACACCCATGTCACTCACCAACCAGCCAGTTGTCCCCATACACGTTCTGCTCGAATTCTGTTGGGATGTTGCTTTGACGGAATATGAAGCTGTCATGGCTGGATCCTGGGTGTTTGGCACAGACGTGCCATATGAGGCATTGGGCATCGGCTATCACCTGTACATTGATGGAATGCCAGTGCTTCCTATTGCAGTATATGTGCTCCATGTCACGGGGGGGCTGTAGTGCCACATGGGTGCAATCAATGGCCCCCATTGTGCGTGGGAATCTGGCAATTTGGTAGAAATCTGTCATTGTCTTCATCCGATGGACCTCCTGGGTGGGTTTTATGATTTGGTTGGCCATGCATCTCAGGATTGCAGGGACAACCTGGTGCACACATCTGCTCATGGTGGATTGTGACATCCCAGCCGACAATCCACTTGTGCGCTGAAAAGATCCAGTGGCCAGGAAATGCAGTGTTGCCAGGACCTTGACCAGTGGCTGCACTGCTTGTGTGCGGTGTGTCTTGCTGGTGATGTCATCCTGCAGGGTTCGGGTTATTTCCAGGATGGCTTCACGGCTGAATCTGTAGATGCGATACACCTCCAATTCCCCCATGTCAAAGACGTCAATGCGCGTGCGGAATATCCTCTCCCGTGCCCTCCTACGTGCCCGTCGACGCAATAGTGCAAGGACCACGGCTGCCCCTGGCATGTTGGCACACAGATGTGCTGTCCAGCAAGTGTTGTTGCTCAGGTCGTCTGTAACGCTGCTGCTTTAGCTGCTCTCCAGCTGACCTGTGCAAGTCTGGTGCAAAGTTACCCCTGCTTTTATGAGGGGTAACTTGGCGCCTGAATTTCCAGTTACGTGCACCGGGAGTAGCCTGCGCCGGTCAGTCGTAATTTGGTAAATCGGCCCAACAACCTCATTTGCATATTTAAAACACAAAAACCATGGCCGCGCCAGATCCAACCAGCGTAAATCTGCGCCAACACCGCGCCGGCGTTGAAATGTTACACCGAGGCGAAGAAGTCTATTTGGAGGCGTAATCTGGTTCTCTGGGTACGGCGCAGCGATCCGCCGGCGCACATCTGCACTTACGCCGCGCATCTAAAAAAAAAACGGTGTAAGTGCTACATGAATCTGCCCCACTGTGTCTCTATCTATCTCTAACTGTCTGACTGCTCCTCTCTTTCACAAAGCGGGAACACACTACACAAGGCCGCCGTGCAGGCTGCCTTTTATAGTGTGGGGCGTGTACTAATCCCCCTGAGCCATAATTGGCCAAAGCCACCCTGGCTTTGGCCAATTATGGCTCTTCGTTTTTTGCGCGCTGTGATTGGCCAAGCATGCGGGACATACAGCATGCTTGGCCAATCATCAGCGATCAACGCCGCAGTGAATTATGGGACGTTTTGCGTCACTCGAATTTGGCGCGAACGACTCGTTTTGTTCGAGTTTCGTCGAACGATCGAACGACCGATGTTCGAGTCGAACATACGTTTGTATCGAACGCGAAGCTCATCCCTAGTGAGAAAGCATCAGGGCTCCAGAAAATTAGAACTCAGGATTGAAGAGAGGTCCTTTAGAAAGGTAATAGGGGTAACAAGGATACTAATGGAGATTATGGAGCCAGTGTACGGGAGTACAAAGCTTTCATCGGTTCTTCCGATGGTGTAGGTTCACAAACAGCTGGTGTCGCAAATTCGGCGTACCAGTCGGGTACTGCGACGAGTGGTCCAGTTGTTTACAAAAAGCTGGTAGTTCTTCAGGTACTCGAAGAAGAGCAGAGCGGTTCTGGTGGTAAGCAAAGAGACCAAACGGGAATTTCCACTTATACCAGATATTTTTGGAATTGAGAATCTCCAGTAGAGGGCGCAAATCTCTCTGGTTCTTAAAGTGGTTGTAAACCCACTTTCCTGACGCATTCATGGCAGCACACACTGGGTTGTGACTCCGCCCCCACAGCCTGACAGGATTGGTTAGCTATAAATTCGAAGAGGAGACACCCGGCATCATTCTCTTTTTTTATCCTCACCTGACAGGACGTGGACGTACAGCTTGCCTCCTACCGCTATCGCCCCAGCAGGTTCAGCCTCTCCTGTTTGGAAGTCCCCCCTGTACAGTCTCTAATAGAGCTATATGGGGGGATCCCCGCTCTGGTGGTCTCAGGGGCTAAATCCCGGCAAATTCCTGGCATCTACAAGCTCTAAATGAGCTTAGAACTCTGGCAGTGGGTCTCCCTCTTTTTCAGGTATTTTTGCCTAGCTGCATCCTGTATGCCTTTATATGTATGCCTTTATCTATATGCCTTATATATGTATGCCTTAAGGGTTGTGCTATTCCTGCTCGTTTTTACATTTTTACCTTTTTTTCTAAGGCAGGCTTGCTGGGCTGTGTTGTCCTATGCTTCCCCCCCCGCTCGCCGCGTTCCCCGTCTGCTCTGCGCATGCGGCAGTCTCCCTCGCCCTCATCCAAAATGGCGACGGAACGCGCACGGCGCTACTGCGCATGCGCGATGATGTCATCAGCTCCGCGACGGCGGCGCCGAATTTAAAAAGTGCTATTTTTTTGTATTTTCCCTTTCCCAAGCTGCTGCTCTGCCGTTTTTCCTGGAAATTTCTCCTCCAAGGTACCTAGCTCTTCTCCTCTTCCTGGCTTACCTCATCCTGTTTATTCCACCTTTTTTAACCATTCTTTTGCTTTCTCCAGCTCCCATATCTGCTGCTGTCTGCTCACTCCATGGAACCCACTGCCCTAGCAGACCACTACCAACAAACGAGGTATGGAGGCCATCATTTGACGGGTAAGTACTGAAGAGAAAAAAGAGAGCTGGCCACTGCCTTTTTTTGCAGTCCCACCAGGCCTAGAGACGCAAGCCCACGGCGCAGGGAGAGATCCAGGCATGTATCAAGCAGGAGGTCTCACAAGAGTCGGTCAAGATCATCCTCCCGTTACCACCGATCAAGGCATAGCCGATCACGCCACAGCCGTTCCCATCGCAGCCGGTCCCACCGCAGACGGTCTCCCTCACCGCACCGTGAACATTATCATGCCCGTCCTGCAGCAAACGCCTGCTGGGTATGCGGTGCTACTGCAATGCCAGGGAAGCTAGCCTGTCACTCTTGCTTTAATGAAGCAACGAAGGAAAGGGAGATGGATGTTAGAGTCTCTTCTGACCGTCCAAGAGAGCCCGCACAGGAAGCAGCCTGGGCCGTGGCCCCTCTAGCCTGCGATGACCCCACTCCGGGCACCTCTTCGGCCTTTAGTCCATATGCCCAGCTACCAGGAACCCTTCCCGATCTTGAGGAACAGGAGATGATATCAGGGTTTGATTTTAGCTTGGTCGAACCCTTTGCACGCTCTGTTAAGGAGGCCATTGGCTGGGAAGAACCTGTGGCGGATCCCCCGAAGGTTGGGAAATACTTTCCAGAATTAAGGAGGGACCCCGAACTGTTCCCCTTCATTGAGGAATTGGAGGACCTCATCAAAGACGAGTGGGAAAAACCAGACAAGCGGCCTGGTCTGTCCAATAAACTAGCTAAGTTATACCCTCTTAAGGAGTCTAAAGTTTCCTCCCTCATCAACGCTCCCATCGTTGATTCATCCCTAATGCGGCTCGCCAGGCATGTCACGCTGCCTATAGAAGACGCGGTCTCGTTCCGAGATGTCCTCGACCGCAAGATTGATTTGGAGCTAAAGAAGGCATATTCTACGGCAGGGGGAGCATGCAGACCAGTCATTACCACAGCGGCTGTCGCCAGAGCCATTTCCACATGGGCAGCTAATGCTGAAAAGGCCCTCCTGGAAGGTACCGATCAGGGGGAGGTGATATCCACTTTACAGAAAATCAGACTAGCTGGCGACTTTGTGGCAGGGGCTTCAGTAGATGCCATTCGCTCCTCGGCTAGATCCATGTTAGCCTCAGTTATGGCCCACAGAGCCTTATGGCTGAAGCCCTGGGTCGCTGACACAACATCGAAGTCAAATTGGTGCAAGATACCGTACGATGGCACAAACCTGTTCTGCGCTAAATTGGACTCAGCGATCTCCAAGGTCACTGGAGGAAAGTCGGGGCTTATTCCCTCGGACAGGAGGCCCAAGCCTCAGAGGAATTCTACCTTCAGGCGTAATCTGCCTGAGAGATACAGGGAGGCCAGAACCTATTGCCCTGGCAGGGAGTTTAGGAGAGATTGGAGAACTACTTGCCCTTCCTTTTGCAAAGGCTCAGAAGACCAACGCCATTACCGCGGGGGACCAACCAAAGTCTTTTTGAAGCTTGCCTGCCCACCCAGCTCAGGTGGGCGCCAGGCTCAGGGTTTTTGCACAAGTTTGGTCAGAGCACATAAAGGACCCATGGACTCTTTCTAAGATCGATCAGGGTCACAAGTGGAACTTTATGGGGGCATTGCCTCACACCGTCTTCCAACCCACCAAGATTCCATCTTCTCCGGACAAAAGGAAGCTTCTCGTTCAATATGTTTCAGAGCTGATTCTGAAGGGAGCAGTCATAGAAGTTCCTTCGCACCAAAGGGGCAGGGGATTTTATTCCCCTCTATTTTTGGTCCGAAAGAAGTCAGGGGACCTTCGGCCCATTCTGGACCTCAAGTGACTCAACAGGAGAATTCAGATAGAAACTTTCAAAATGGAAAGTCTCCAGTCTATTCTTCTGGCAGTGAATCTAGGGGATTGGATGCTGTCAGTGGATCTTTCCGACGCCTACCTCCATGTGCCAATTCATCCTGCGTTCCAGAAGTTTCTACGCTTTTCCATCAGCCAACAGCACTTCCAATTCCGATGCCTACCGTTCGGCATCTCTTCGGCACCCAGGACGTTCACAAAGGTCCTCCTACTTCTCATAGCACTCCTCAGGGAAAAGGGACTTTGCGTGCACCACTATCTGGACGACATCCTGCTTTTAGCAGCGAGCCAGGAGACTCTGCTCCTCCAGCGGGAGATTCTGATCTCTACCCTTCAGAGTTTCGACTGGCTGATCATCCAGAACATCTTTTTGAAACAGTGGGACGGAGCTTCAATGCACCAACACATCAGGATTCCCAGCCGAGTGAAACACGCTCGTTTGTGGTGGACTTATCCTCCCAACCTCAGGAGATCCAGACCTATAGCGCCTCCGAGCCCGGAGATCATGACATCAGATGCCAGCGAGATGGGCTGGGGGGCCCACTACCAGGACCAGACAGCCCAGGGACCGTGGCACTTCCCTGCTCGGGGCACAGTTTCAAACATACTGGAGTGCCTCTGCTACAGGGGAAGTCCGTTTTAATCCGGATGGACAACAGAGTAGCGGTAGCTTATGTCCAGAGACAGGGCGGTACCCGAAGCCACACTCTACTAGAAGAGGTTCACCCCATAATGGAATGGGCACAGGCTCACCTATTAGACCTGAGAGCAGTTTACGTTCCAGCGGCACAGAACACGTTAGCCGACTTCTTGAGCAGGGAACTTCGTTCAAACAACGAGTGGTCTCTGAACCTCCGGGAGTTCTCCATTCTGACGGAGGCATGGGGGACTCCAGAGATCGACCTAGCGGCAACACCAGCAAATGCCAAATGCTCAAGGTTTCTTTCCAGGGTACCCTTTCCGACAGCGGAAGGGACAGATTGCCTTCTTCATCCATGGGACTTCAATCTGGGGTACATCTTTCCCCCAACTCCCTTGATAGCGAGGTTTCTATCCCGGCTCCGAAGGTCATCAGCCACAGTGATCACAATAATACCATTCTGGCCAAGGAGACCGTGGTTCACGACTCTCCTGCAATACCCGACCTCCAATCCACCTACCGGTCTCAGCAGACCTTCTTCACCAAGATCAGCTCCTCCATCCGGCTCCAGACAGGCTACACTTGACAGCCTGGAGGTTGAGAGGGCTAGACTTAGGGAACAGGGATGTTCCCAGGCAGTTATAGCAAACTTAATGCAGGCCAGGAAGGTCACCACAAACACTGTCTACACCAGAGTCTGGGAAAAATTCGCCCACTTGGCACAACTCAAAGGTTGGAATCACGTCTCTCCGGATCCTTACCAAATCCTAGAATTCCTGCAAACGGGAATTGACAAAGGCCTGAGCTCAAGCACCCTAAAAGTACAGATTTCCGCTCTGTCTGCCAAAACGGGCACTAGATGGGCCCTGCACCCGTTGATAATTCAGTTCATGAAGGCATGTATTAAAATTAGGCCGCCCAGGAGACCATCCTTTCCGGCTTGGGATCTTTCAGTGGTTCTGGAGGCACTGTCCAATCCTCCCTTCTTCCCACTCAACTCAATCTCCTTATGGGACCTGACCCTAAAATTGTCCTTCCTCATTGCCATTGCTTCGGCTAGGAGAGTGTCGGAGTTGCAAGCTCTCATGTAAAAGGAACCATACTTAGTTTTCCTGCCCGACAGGGTGGTACTAAGGTCTTCGCATCGCTTCCTTCCCAAGGTTACTTCGGCCTTCCATTACGGCCAGGACATCGTCTTGCCATGCCTTTCTAACGAAGATGGTGAACCGCATGCCTTGGACATTAAGTCTGCAATTTCTAACTACCTGTCGGCCACTATCCACCTTCGGTCAACAGACGCCCTCCTGATTATACCTCACGGAGCCAGACGAGGTCAGGCAGCCTCCTCTCGTACCATCGCCTCTTGGCTAGTTAAGGCTATCGAAAAAGCATATTCCACTCAACAGCTGGAGATCCCAGAAGGCATCAAAGCGCATTCAACCAGGGCAGTGGCTACCTCTTGGGCAGCATATTGTGGAGTCTCTTCGGAAACCATCTGCAGAGCAGCAACCTGGTCTTCCAGGCATACCTTTATCACCCACTACAGAGTGGATGCCGCTCTGTTGGCAACTTCTGAATTTGGCAGATCTATCTTCAGGGCCAATTCTTCGGCTCTATAAGAAATAAAAAACTTTTGCATTGAACCCGCCCAACTAGCGAGTTATTTCCCAGTGTGTGCTGCCATGAATGCGTCAGGAAAACGGAAAATTGTATACTCACCTTCCCGTAATTTTCCTTTCCTGACGCAACTTCATGGCAGCACACAACTGCCCACTCTGTTGTTCAATGATGATGATATTTACGGAGAATGATGCCGGGTGTCTCCTCTTCGAATTTATAGCTAACCAATCCTGTCAGGTTGTGGGGGCGGAGTCACAACCCAGTGTGTGCTGCCATGAAGATGCGTCAGGAAAGGAAAATTACGGAAAGGTGAGTATACAATTTTCAGTTTTTTCACTTTTACCTACAGGTAAGCCTATAATAAGGCTTACCTGTAGGTATAAAGAATATCTCCTAAACCTGTACGGTTTAGAAGATATTCCCCTCGCAATGCGCCGCTGATTGCAGCGGCGCATGCGCAGGGGGGAATCCACGGCGAAAGGACCGGCTTCCGCGGGACCCTGCCGATTTGAAATCTCCCGCGCGCACGCGTGGGAGTGACGTCATCGCCGCTCCAGCCAATCACAGTGCTGGAGCGGCGATACCCGGAAGACACGCCGGAGCAAGATGACATCTCGCTCGGCGTGGACCAGGTAAGTGTTCTTCACCTCGTTCCGAGGTAAGTATTTCATAGTCAGCTAGTATGCGGTGCATACTAGCTGATTATGCCTTTTGCCTTGCAGGTTTGAAAAAAATAAAATAAAGTTTATGCGGTTTACAACCGCTTTAAGAGTAATTGCAGAAAGATCTTGGAATATTTGTATTTGATGACCTTCAAAGAGCAATCGGTTCATTTCACGGGCCTTTTTTAGAATGGATTCTTTAATTTTAAAGTCATTCACAAAGCAAATGACGTCTCTAGGAGTCTTTACCTCTAGGGTGAGGAGCTCTGTGTATTCGCTCCATTGAGATGACAGAGCGCTCAGGATTATTAAGGATGCCATTAAATGCGTCAGAAACTACCTGAGGTAAACGGTCACTGTCGATAGTTTCAGGTAGGCCTCGGATCCTCAGGTTGTGGCGTCGTCCTCTGTTGTCAAGTTCCTCTACGTGACGTTGCATGTCACGCAGTTGACGATTGTAGAAATTGATCCGGTAATCGATCCGGTCGATTGCTTTATGATGTATTAAAGCCTTTTCTTCCACTTTCTGTATCCTCCCCAACATAATCTGAAGATCCATTCTTAGATCAGATATGGCAGCCGAAAGAGCGGTTTTAATGTCGGCAGCCACTGACTGGAGATCATGGATATTCAATTGATGTACCGCCTGTAGACAAATGTCATTTGACGTTGTGTTCTGATCCGGAGGAGATAGTGTGATCTCATCTTGATGATGAGGAGAAACCGGTTCAGGTGGGGGAGCTGTCGCCATGTTGTTCCTCCGTGTACCAGATAGGTCAGAGACGGTACGGTTTGAGCTTGTTGCGTGCCTCGGGGACCGGGATCTTGACGCCAAATTTTTCCGGGAGGAAGTCCCCATTACTTAGAGGAAAATCGGTTTAGAATACCCTCACAACAGTAGAAATCGGCCTGAGGTATGACAGAGCTCCCACTTTAAGCGGCCATCTTCCTCCACGGCTAGCCACGCTCCCTCAATTTGTAATTTTCTATTGTAGTGATCAGTTCATATGCAGTGCGTGTTGTAAAAGATCTCCTGCAAAAGGCGTAAAAGGCGAAATATGTAGAGATAAATCAGATGTGCACCTACTGTTGGTATATTGTACTGATCTATTTGTGAATATTTTATGCTTTCTAAATATGAACTTTTATCAATAAATGTTCTATTTTTTGTTAAATTTGTTGTGTATGCGCTTTAAAAGTCCCAAAAACGTTTCTATATATTTATGTATTTAAAAGGGATGTGGCCCTGTCAAATTAAGTTTTTCAACAATTCAGCTCAAAAATCTTCTTCTACTCCTTAATAAAAAATGAAATATTCCATTAACCACTTCCCATCCTGCATATTGACATATGACAGCCGCAAGGTGGCTCTGCTATCCCAGGCGGCCGTCATATGACATCTTCTGCCTCCTGGCGGTCTAGGGGTCGTGCGCGTGCCGCCGGGCACTCAGGAACTGATGCGCATGCCTGGAGGCGGCAAAGTCCACCGGGCACCCTCTATTGCCTGTCACAGAACAGGACCATGGATCTGTGTGTGTAAACACACAGATCCACATCCTGTCAGGGGAGAGGAGACTGATAGTGAGTTCCTTGTATATAGGAACACCAATCGGTCACCTCCCCCAGTAATTTCCTATCCCCCACAGTTAGAATTACTCCCTAGGTAACACAGTTAACCCCTTGATCGCTCCCAAATGTAAACCCCTTTCCTGCCAGTGACATTTATACAGTAATCAGTGCATTTTTATAGCTCTGATCGCTGTATAATTGTCAATGGTCCCAAAATAGTGTCAAAAGTGTCCAACCTGTCCGCTGCAATATGACAGTCCTGACAAAAATCGCAGATTGCTGCCTTCTATCCCCTATTCTGTAGGCGCTATAACTTTAGCGCAAACAATATACACCCCAGGATTGCTCCACAGAGAGGCAGAATGGGGATCTGCCAGTGTAAGCAAAGCAGATCCCCATTCTGTCAGGGGAGTACAGTGTGATTGTCTGTTTCTAGTGATTAGAAACAGCGATCTCGGGAGGGGCGTGGCCGGACGCTGATGGCAATGGATGCTCTCTGAGGGAGCTCCGTCCTAGCTGAACTGAATCCGAAGCCATCCGGTACCGAGGATCGGGAATTTAAACTTCTAACCCTTCCATCCTGACTCGGGGAATCTCCCTGCACAGCCCCATACCATTATTGTGCCTTTTGATGGTCTGCCGGCGGTGTAAATCAGTCCGTGACAGAGTTCAATTGCAGACGTCCCGCCGCCATCTTGGGGCCTATGAAGCCTTGATCACAGCCGTGCTCAAGTGAGGTAAAAACGGCAGAAAAAGACACAATCATAGTGTCATCCTCCTCATATGTGTAGCGATCTACGTGGTGGCCCAGAGACATAAGCCTGAGCGGCGATTTGAAGCGGTTATTAGGTCCGGGAGCAGATCTTTAACCTGGAGACCTGCCGCCATTTTGGGGCCCAGTAAACATTATACCCCTCGATCTAAAGTACTGTGACAGCGGGCTAAACGAACACAGCTTCCGATCGTTATGTGGATTGAAAGCTAAAACTGTGACAGTGATCCTTACACCCTGTGGGGTGTCAAATTATCACCTCAGAACTGGATGAAATACCTTGGAAAGATTTTATAACTAAACTGCAGAGGTGACACCACCATCTTGTAGACTGTAAGTATATTACCACAGAATTCATAAGCAATTCAACTGCGGAGGTGACACCGCCATCTTGTGGCCTGCAAGTTTATTAACACAGACTTGATATATATTTAAACTGCGGAGGCAACGCCGCCATCTTGTGGCCTACAAGTATATTACCACAGATTTCAAAAAAAAAAAAAAGTGTAACTGCTTTTCTGAGGCGAAAACTGCTGAAATTAAACACTTTTCTCTTATAATCCACCTCAGTGACTAAAACTCAGTGTGTGGTGACTTGTGACCATTATCCTGCAAAACTATTGCGAGGATCTGATAGAGTGTAGATGGATTTTATCCCCAGTTCACCGTAACATCTTGCAACCTAAATAATCCATTATATCACACTATTTGGAATTTTTATTATATTTATTCCTTCTCTACACTGAGGTAATTTTTTGTACACTGGATACCTGACTGCAATAATAGACTAATCACAGTAGTCAGAGATTGGTTACCAACTCGATACGGTCCCCAGGGCCTGTGTTATACAATATCGGATTATCCTATGATTATTCCTGCAATGGAAACTTACTGAGGGGTTCCTACTCACCGTCCGATGTTAGTCGAAGATAGCTGCAGACCTATCCACTAATATGACACCTGCATGATACGTAATTTGAGACATTTTTATGATGCTAATCTTTTCACAATACTTACTGTAAAGGCTCAAATCTGGACCTGGTCAGTTCACATAAGCAATACCCACTGTAAGATAGTGGTTATAAGACTGTTATGCCTATAGGAGCTGATATAGGAGTGAACTGTTGATTTTACGATATAGAACAACTCTACCCCTGCTGATAAGAATTCACTATAACACTTATTTTATATGAAGGGGAAACAGGGCAAAAAAAATAAGAACTCAATTATCAAGGAGAGTCTTTTTGATATGGACACCCCTCCTCATACAAGTCCTCAGGTACCTGTGGTGGATCCTAAGTTTACTGAACATTTCTCGTCTCATGTGACACCCTCCTCATCACCTCCTACCTTAAGTTCTACTACATCTTCAGCTTTATTTTCATCTGTAGTAAGGGAGGGTATAACACCTATAATGGCTGATCATGGGATTCCTATGGTTTCTCCATCACATGACCCTATACAAGTGACTACTAACGTTGAAACTGCTCCAGAAGTTTCTTTCAATGTTGCTGATCTCTATAACAGGATCTCTGAAATGCTGGAAAGGGGTTTAGCTCACACGGCTGAGAAAATTACTAAAGATATTAGGGCAGACTTCCAATGTCTTGGCAACAGGATAGACTCAGTTGAGCATAAATTGGACACTAACGTCTCTAAAACTGAACAACATGATGATCATATCCATTTCCTACAAGAACAACTGGAGGCTGCTCAAACTAAGATTGACGATTTGGAAAACAGGTCAAGAAGAGAAAACTTCAGGGTTAGGGGTCTTCCTGAGTCCATTATGGACGTTCATTCAGCAATACGAGACATTATGAGAATCCTCCTTCCATCTGCACCTGATATAAAATTGGAAATTGATAGGGCTCATAGATCATTAGGTCCAATGAGAAGAGATGGTTTGCCCAGAGATGTGGTGGTCAAGCCTCATTATTTCTCCACCAAAGAAGACATTATGAAACGGTCCAGACAACAGGAGAATCTTCAATACCAAGGTACTAATATACAAATATTTTCTGACATTTCACCATATACCATTCAGAAAAGAAGAGCAATGAAACCGTTATTGTCTGCCCTCATCAACAAAAACATCAAGTATAAATGGGCTTTCCCCTTCGCCTTAAAATTCAATTATAATGGTAGAAACCATATAATACATAATTTCCAAGAAGGTGAACGACTTCTGTATGATCTGAAAATTATATCTCTTGATCCTGTCATGGACACTAATCCGCCTCAACTTCCATCTGCCAAGAGGAACACACCTACTAGTCCGACTCAAAATCCTTGGAACAAGGTCAAGTACAGGAAAATTGGAGGGGACCAAGCACCCTGATATTGAATAGACTTATCCAGGACGTATCTCTTAATCTTTAATTCAGATGAATTTTTATCCCGGATGCTTTTTAAAAACAAAGAAGATTCCGGGTTTACATGTCTAGTTTAATGCCGTTTTTCTTTAGATTATTCTCCTACTGTTTTTGGGCCATCCTATGATTCACTTGCCTTTTATCTTAAACTTGTTTTAAGGTGTAATGTTTAATCTGTCGGCAACTGACGACGGTGAGGTATTGAACCTCAACTTACCTCTTGTGTCGACACTTTGTCGACCCAATGGGTAAGAATATAGTCCTTTTCTGGGACTATACAAAAATTTATTGTTTGAATGAGGGAAGGAGAATCATTCTCTTCCCCCATTCTGGGTCACGAATTGACCTTGCACGATCTAATAGTTTATTGTGCCATATGTTTTTTTATTTTTCTCTTTTTATCTCTCCTTTTCACTTCTTTTTCTTTCTTCTTCATACTCTCTTCGTTTCTTCAGCCTGCCTGCCATTGTTTGTATTTGCGAGACTATTGATGATATCTGTACGGTCCCGCATGTTCATAGATGTAGAAAAGACTTATGGCTGGATCGAATGATGTATCTAAACCCCTTAGTGTTGTTACTCACAACACTCAGGGGTTGAATTCTCCTGTTAAGAGGCGCAAAGCCTTTCAAGTATACAAGTCTCTCCGTGTGGATGTGGTTTTCCTTCAAGAAACCCACTTTCCTAAACGATACAACCCTTCCTTTATGCATGCCCACTTTCCATTGTTTTACCTAGCTAAAGCAGAAAACAAAACTAAGGGTGTGGCCATTTTGTTTTCTAGGTATTGTAATTTTAACCTGACTAAAGAATTTGGAGATCCGGAAGGTAGGTTTCTATTGTTACAAGGTACCCTTGATGGCAGACTATACACATTTATCTCTTATTATGCTCCTAACAGAGGTCAGAAAAAGTTTTTCTCACAGATGCTTGATACCCTCCGACCATTCATGGAGGGGATCATTCTTATGGGTGGAGACTCTAACCTAGCTTTCGACACGGGATTGGATAAGTCCAAACCTTCTGTCAAGGGAATCGTCAGACCGACTAAACTTAGTCTACAAGTAGCACGCATTCTACATCAGTCTAGATTAACTGACATCTGGAGGGAGATGAACCCCAAAATTAAGGACTATACTCACTATTCTAACCCTCACCACTCTTATTCGCGTATAGATCATATATTAATCTCTAACCATCACGTCCCAGCTGCCATTAAGTCTCATATAGTTGATGTTTCTTGGTCAGATCACTCGATGGTTCTATTGTCACTGAGGAGAGAGGACACTTCTCCTAAAGTGTCTCATTGGACACTAAATAAGTCTATTTTGAAGGACCCTGTCCTAATGAAGGAAATTGAGCGATCTCTTCTAGAATACTTTAAGCATAATGATACAGAAGATGTGTCCCCTGAAACTCTGTGGGCTGCCCACAAGGCTTCTATCAGAGGCAAAATTATACAAGTGGCCGCTGGCCTCAAGAAACAAAGAAACATAGACATAAGGAAGCTGGAAAACAACTATATAGAGCTACGTAAAAAACATAAATCTGATCCTCTTAACTTTCCTACTCAGGCACTTGATGCAGCTAGATCTGCCCTAAACTTGGTACTTACCACCAAAGCTGGGGAAGATATGAAATGGACTGGAGCTAATTTCTATAAATTTAAAGATAAAATAGGCCCGATGCTAGCTCATAAACTCTCACCCAGATTTCAATCACGGTCTCTCCCTAAAATAAGGATGACTGATGGTTCTCTTACCCTGAATCCTAGGAAGATAATGGAGGCCTTTCATGATTTTTTTTCTAAGCTTTATGCATCCACTGATGATTCTTCTTCAGAGGGAATGGATGATTTTCTAGACAATTTGATTCTACCTCAATTGACTGAAGTTCATAGAGAAATGATGGAGTCTCCCATATCAGCTGAAGAAGTATTGTTAGTAATTAAAAACCTAAAATTAGATAAAGCCCCGGGCCCTGATGGGTTTTCAAGTGCTTATTATAAAACATATTCGAGCATTTTAACACCCTACATGGTTAAATTCTTCAACCACATGACCGGTGGAGTTCCCATAGACAGGCAACTTAATTTAGCTTATATTTCGGTTATCCCAAAGCCAGAAAAAGACCATAGCCTGGTGGAAAACTATAGACCTATATCCCTCATTAACAACGATCTTAAGATACTCACTAAGGTAATGGCCAATAGAATGTCCTCTTTCATTGGCCAGTATGTTAGTAAAGATCAAGTAGGCTTCATCGCTGGAAGGCAAGGTCCTGATCAGGTTAGGAGGGCTGTGGATCTGATCTCCATTTTGAACTCGGGTTGGACTGGTGATACTAATCAAAGGGGAATGCTTCTTTCTATTGATCTACAGAAAGCATTTGACTCAGTATCATGGCCATTCATGTTAGAAGTGATGAAACGTTGGGGGTTTGGCACGAAATTTCTTGGAATCTTATCTGCACTTTACTCTCATCCTAAAGCTAATATACGCTTTCAGGGTATCTTTTCGGAACCTATTGAGATTCATAGGGGTACTAGGCAGGGTTGTCCTCTGTCTCCCCTGGTGTTTGCAATAGTTATGGAATCCTTGGCTATAGCTATTCGTGAGAACACAAACATCAGAGGAGTTAGATGTGCCAAAACGGAACATAAATGTGCCTTGTTTGCAGATGACCTTTTACTGTTTTTGACCGCTCCAGATACATCCCTACCGGAATTATATTCTCTTTTAGACAAATTTTCTATAGTTTCAGGTCTGTGAATATGGCCAAGTCTAGGGCCCTCAATGTTTCTCTCTCTGAATCCACGGTTTCTCTACTAAAGGAAAATTATGGATTCAAATGGGACACCTCTTATATCAAATACCTAGGTATCTATTTGACTCCCAACATCCAAAACTTGTATTTGGCCAATTATCCACCTATGTATAGAAAACTTGAGAAAGATTTGAGAGATTGGGGGACTCAGAATATAGGTTGGATTGGTAGAATTAACTCGGTTAAGATGACTCTTCTCCCTAGGCTTTTGTATCTTTTTAGATCATTACCCATACCGATAATTAAAAGTCATCTAAAATCCTTTCAAGGAAAGATTACCAAGTTTATTTGGAACAATAAGGGTCCACGCCTTCCATCTCGCACTCTCTATAACTTGCCTGAACAGGGGGGTCTGGGGGTACCCAACTTATTATGGTACTATCAATCAGCAAGATTGGCACAGTTATCGGAAACTTTTCTTAAACATGAACGCCCTGACTGGTTAGATATAGAAGAGCAGGCGACCCCGAATCTAACGATAGAGGAGTTAATGTGGAGTCCTACCAAGAATAGGCCTTCTATTTTATCTCCGACTCTTTCTCAAACCTTTGTTTTATGGGATTCACTTAAAAACAATCCCTCTCTAATTTCTAAAGGCAGACCTTTATCGAGTATTTTTCTAGACCCACTCTTTGTTTCTAAAATTGAAGTAGATTCGTTCAAATGGTGGCATGACAAAGGGTTGTATCGTATAGGCCGTTTTTTTTCGCGCTCGGGTCCACTTCCTAAACAACACTTCATTGACAAGCTAGGTCTTCCTGTCTCAGAAAAATTAAGATTTTCTCAACTACATGACTATGCACAAAGCCTATGGGATAGTGGCTCGATCTCTGGACTATTGACACCTTATGAAAGTAATTGTGATCAGGGTTTGATCAGGAAGGGGAATATTTCAATCATATATCAATCGCTTGCTAATAATTGCACCAAATTACCTCATATGCTGGCCTGGGAAAGGGAACTTAATAACAACTGGGATTTATCTGACTGGTGCAGTAATTATACTAGATCCATTAAAGGATTTGTGAATATATCCCTTGTAGAGGCTAATGTAAAAATTTATACTAGGTGGTATTTAGTTCCCGTTAAACTGGCTTCCATGTATCCGTCAATTTCGCCCCTTTGCTTCAGAGGTTGTCAGGGATTGGGGTCTATGGTACATATATGGTGGGAATGTCCCAAAATACGTGGATACTGGAATAAGGTGTTCAACATAATAAGACGTGTCACAGGCTGTAATTTGCATCAATCCCCCACTATCGCTTTACTTAACGGGATGTTACCCCAAACCTCCAAGGTTACTAGAAAACTCATCCTATACATTCTGACAGGTGCCAGGATCACAATTGCAGCTGCGTGGAAAAAATCTACTGTCTCCATCCGGTATATGAAACAAAAGGTTACATGGATTATGGAACAAGAAAAGAGGGTCTGTTCCATGTTGGATATGCCTACTCTTTTCCATGAAATATGGGAACCGTGGATGAAATTTATGGGAATATCTTTTATCCCATAAAGGCTGTGGTGATATTTATATCCTTAGGACGATGTTGTTCATTGACAGGCAGGCTGCCATCTCTTTTTCCTTTTACTTTCCCCTGATCTTTTTTTTTTTTTTTCTTCTTTCTTTTCTTCTCTTTTTTTCTCTTCTTTTCATTGATTGTTATTTGATTTGATAATTTTTTTTTTTTTTTACACGAGGATAACATCTTTGTTATTTCTCATTCTCAGAGTGTTATGTTTAGAAAAAAAAAAAAAAGATATATATAAACATTTGTATTAGCCTATGTTTGGGTTATCAAAAGATTCCACCAAATTTTTGGGGATGTTAGGTATGTTAAGGGTTTTGAAAATATATATTTACAGTGACTGGGTGGTATTGGTGATAATTATTGGAGGGAGGGAAGGGGGATTTAAAGGTTTGCTTAACCTCTTGGACACAGACTGTTCCCAGTGGGGGTGTCAGAGAAGTCTTTGTTATACAGAAATCCTGTCCTTTATTAGTTCCATGAAATTAGACCCAGTACACACATGGGGTTTTTTATTGTGTGACAACAATAAGCCTAAGGAATTATATAGTATATAGAAATATCCTTTTATTTATTTAATTATAAATTATTGGTTATACCTAGCTTTTCTTTTTAACTATTACAATCTGTTATACTCTCACCGTATGGTGATAGCATATGATATGGCTGTATATGATAGTCAGTTTCTATGACAAGACCATCTTCTATGTAAAGCAATGCATTGGATTTATTATTTACTGTGTATTACTGAAATGTATACTGCTGTTTTAGTACAAATGTATGTACTTTTATTGAAAATAAACATAAATTTGAATGAAAAAAAAAGAAACAGCGATCTCTCTGTACTCCCAGTCAGTTTACTCCCACCCCCCACAGTTAGAAACACTTCCCTAAGACACACTTAATCCCTAGTGTTAACCCCTTCCCTGCCAGTGTTATTTATACAGTAAACAGTGCATTCACTGTAATAATGTCACTGGTCCCAAAAAGGTGTCCGATTTGTCCGCCGCAATGTTGCAGTCATGCTAAAAATCGCTAATCCGCTGCTACTAGTAAAAAAAAAAATGTCATGAATCTATCCCCTACAGGGAGTGCAGAATTATTAGGCAAATTAGTATTTTGACCACATCATCCTCTTTATGCATGTTGTCTTACTCCAAGCTGTATAGGCTCGAAAGCCTACTACCAATTAAGCATATTAGGTGATGTGCATCTCTGCAATGAGAAGGGGTGTGGTCTAATGACATCAACACCCTATATCAGGTGTGCATAATTATTAGGCAACTTCCTTTCCTTTGGCAAAATGGGTCAAAAGAAGGACTTGACAGGCTCAGAAAAGTAAAAAATATTGAGATATCTTGCAGAGGGATGCAGCACTCTTAAAATTGCAAAGCTTCTGAAGCGTGATCATCGAACAATCAAGCGTTTCATTCAAAATAGTCAACAGGGTCGCAAGAAGCGTGTGGAAAAACCAAGGCGCAAAATAACTGCCCATGAACTGAGAAAAGTCAAGCGTGCAGCTGCCAAGATGCCACTTGCCACCAGTTTCGCCATATTTCAGAGCTGCAACATCACTGGAGTGCCCAAAAGCACAAGGTGTGCAATACTCAGAGACATGGCCAAGGTAAGAAAGGCTGAAAGACGACCACCACTGAACAAGACACACAAGCTGAAACGTCAAGACTGGGCCAAGAAATATCTCAAGACTGATTTTTCTAAGGTTTTATGGACTGATGAAATGAGAGTGAGTCTTGATGGGCCAGATGGATGGGCCCGTGGCTGGATTGGTAAAGGGCAGAGAGCTCCAGTCCGACTCAGACGCCAGCAAGGTGGAGGTGGAGTACTGGTTTGGGCTGGTATCATCAAAGATGAGCTTGTGGGGCCTTTTCGGGTTGAGGATGGAGTCAAGCTCAACTCCCAGTCCTACTGCCAGTTTCTGGAAGACACCTTCTTCAAGCAGTGGTACAGGAAGAAGTCTGCATCCTTCAAGAAAAACATGATTTTCATGCAGGACAATGCTCCAGCACACGCGTCCAAGTACTCCACAGCGTGGCTGGCAAGATAGGGTATAAAAGAAGAAAAACTAATGACATGGCCTCCTTGTTCACCTGATCTGAACCCCATTGAGAACCTGTGGTCCATCATAAAATGTGAGATTTACAAGGAGGGAAAACAGTACACCTCTCTGAACAGTGTCTGGGAGGCTGTGGTTGCTGCTGCACGCAATGTTGATGGTGAACAGATCAAAACACCGACAGAATCCATGGATGTCAGGCTTTTGAGTGTCCTTGCAAAGAAAGGTGGCTATATTGGTCACTGATTTGTTTTTGTTTTGTTTTTGAATGTCAGAAATGTATATTTGTGAATGTTGAGATGTTATATTGGTTTCACTGGTAAAAATAAATAATTGAAATGGGTATATATTTGTTTTTTGTTAAGTTGCCTAATAATTATGCACAGTAATAGTCACCTGCACACACAGATATCCCCCTAAAATAGCTAAAACTAAAAACAAACTAAAAACTACTTCCAAAAATATTCAGCTTTGATATTAATGAGTTTTTTGGGTTCATTGAGAACATGGTTGTTGTTCAATAATAAAATTAATCCTCAAAAATACAACTTGCCTAAAAATTCTGCACTCCCTGTATTTTGTAGACACAATATACGCTTATTGCGTTTTTTCTTTACCAAAAATATGTATAAGATTATGTATTGGCCTAAACTGATGAAGAATTCGTTTTTTTACATTTTCTTGTTGGATATTTATTATAGCAAAAAGTAAAAAATATTTATATATTTTCAAAATTGACGGTCTTTTTCTGTTTATAGCTCACAGATTCAGTGCTGTATCGCAAAAAATGGCCTGGTCATTTAAAATGGTAAATCCTTCCAGGGTTGAAGTGGTTAAAGATAATTTGTCCCTTATTTACTAGTGTTAGTAGCCTTTATCACAAAGGTTGTTTTTTATAGGCTACTTGGAGCCCCTTTTTGATGACCATGGTCTAATATGTTGGTGTTTTTCTTTCCTTTTTTTGGTTGTTTTCTGTCTCCTTGTTGGTACCCCCGAGGGGGTGTTCTAGACTGTTCTGTTGTTTTTTTTTTTTTATAAATCTTGATAGACTTAATAAACATATTATGGAAAAAAAATTATGTATGTGGTTTTCTGACGGCCTATTACATTTTTGAAGGCACTGGAGCATCAGGACAGTAGAGACACCCACAAAATAAAAACATTTCAGACAGTAAACACCCCAAGGTATTTTTTAAGAGGCATGGCAAGTCTTTTGAAGACTTAATTTTATTGGCACAAGTTTTTGGAAAATGCAAATTACAAAAAGTTGTCAATTTATTAAGATATTTCTGACACGCAGCATGGGCATACTGCCACTACCACATGCGTGAGACTTTTTCGCTGTCTGGACTGATTCAAATCAACCAATTGTATTCCAACTAATTGTACTGTAATGATCACCTATAGCAGTCCCACTTCCTATAAGTCAAACAAGCCTAGCCTATTGATACATGGCTGCCCCCAGGAATGCCATGTTCACTTGCCTGGTGTCTTGCAGGAATGTAGTCAGCAGGATATGAAGTTGGATCATTTCAGGCCGCAAGCGAAAACATGCTCAGTAAACAGGCAAAGGATCGGTCCAGGCAGCAGGCAGAAATGTGGTTCATAAACAGGCCAGGGTTAGTATAGGTGGAAGGCAGAGGCAGTGTGGTGGTGCTCAGGGACATTGTAACTCTGTAACTGGTGTGATGGAAATCAGGGACAATATGACTGGTGTGGGAGTGATTAGGGAGAATATGACTGGTGATGCAGCAATTCGTTTTTTGTTTTTTTTGACGCTCTGATTGCTTATTGCATTTATGTACATAAACGGTGTGTGTGATGTCATTGCCGGGCGCCGTGCTGTGATGCTCCTCTAGTCTCACTCTTAATACACGGCCGTGTTTACTTTTTAATCTACAGAGACAGAGTGCACACCAAAGCCACAGCGTGGCTTGCCATAACCACTGACTTTTTTCACTCTCCACTACACTCACACTACTTTTACCTGGAACCCATATTCTTATCAGATGGATTTTTCCTGATAGACTAAGATATGCCCAAACCTGGATCACTGAAGAAAACCACGCTGTGCTCAGCCATCCCACTCCATCCTGCACGGATCTGATGTGGTGCCAGCTTTAAAGGACTTGCTGTGACTGTCCCACTTTCATCTCTTCAGCCGAGCAACCGGATTTGAATGCAACTTACCGGTTCTCCATGTGAGTGGATGTTGTTGTTTATTAAATTATTCTTATGATACATACTCAGAGGCGCCCCTCTTCTTGTTTTTTTCCTAGTATACCGGAACCGGCTTTTGGTTTTCTTGGTGGCTGCCCTGACTGATACCCTGCCATATAGTTCTATGTGTGCATATATATGTGTATATACACATCTTCTTACCTTTGCCTTTGGACTATTGGGTACCACTACTTGAGGTATCTGTGCTTTGCGCCTTTTTTACTTGTTTAGTACATAAACGGTTGGTCAGCAAGTGATTAAATTGGTTCTAAAGTAAAAAATGTTACTTTATTGCATTCCTTGCATTATGAATGAATGAATGACTTGTATGGCGCAACGCATGCGAACTGAATCGCCTCTGGGCGCTTTTTTTTGCATTAGGATAAACAATGTTTAGGTGCTAATATCTCGCTTCACCAAACCTTATACTTACCTGAGCCCTTACTTGATCCAGCGCTGCCTGTCTACAGTTCTTCTCTCCCCACAGTTCCTGGTCTCACAGGCTTTGCTGAGGTAGTAGAAGCCATTGGCTCCTGTTGTTATCAATCAAAGCCAGTGACGAGGGAGCAGGGTTAGAGCCGAACCATGCTGTCTGTGTCTATAGACACAGGCACCAGGGCTTGGGAGCAAGCCTGCACGAGTGCCCCCATAGCAAGCCGATTGCTATGGGAACACGCACAGAAGAAGTGAAGCGTGTTATTAAAAAATATATATATTTATTTCAGTTTAAGCTGTCAGCTTATATTTGTGTACCATTACACAGTGTCATTCAAGCCAAAAAACTAAGGTCATCTTATTCATTTATTTATTTATTTTAGACAGGCTGTAGAGTACATGTTTTCTAAAACCATCTAGCCCAGAGTCGGGCTTTACAGTACCTTCTGGCCATAGGTGTGCACAGCCTATTGTGTTAGGGTGTGCACCCCAAAGCTGAAAACACATATGCCTGTGCATGTGTATACAGTATATACTGCCGGTGTCAGTAGAGCAGTGGACGATGTCAGCAGGGCAGAGTTTGGTGTCAGTGGGGCAGAGGACAGTGTCAGTAGTTCTAATTTTTACCATTTTATTTTTTACAATTTCATTTTTTTTTTTTACTATTTTTTTTTAATTATTATTATTATTATTATTAAAAAAAAATATTATAAGTAAAAAAAAAAAAAAAAACACAGAGCCCCTTAGACAGTTATCACTAGAACAGGTATCCCTGCTGGAATATTTCTCCCTACCTCTTGTTCTGGTGACAAGTCTAAACTCTAAATGTTTCCTCATTGTTGGTGACAGCTTGTCTCCAGTACACATAGTGAGGTTAAAAAGTAAAAGTAAAGTAAAAGCATAATAGGCTAGTATGGATCGCATACTAGCCCATTATTTGACACTTACCTACAAACGAAGCCCACGATGTCCCCGCTGGTGGCCGCATCCATCTTCACCCCTCTTCCTCCCAGGGCCGTGGACTCTGGCTCTGTGACTGGCCGGAGTCGCGTAAGTTCATTCCCGCGCATGCCTGCGGGAGCCACCAGTCATGTCACGAGTTTCTTAGAAATGGCACGATCGCGCCCTTACTTCCGCGCGCATGCGCCGATGATGTCGGTGCAGGCGTATATGGTAAATATCTTCTAAACAGTGCAGGTTTAGGAAATATTTCCAGTAACTACAAGTAAGCCTTATTATAGGCTTACCTGTAGGTCAAAGCGGTGTACCTAGGTTTACAATCACTTTAATCTCCTCAGCATTATAAACCTAACAGAGGGTCTAACCTATCCCTACTCTATCCAAAATCTAGTGATACACTACAAATCATTCAAAATCCTATTATCTATGATCTGACAACAGTTGGCCTTGGTAATATATTTGGCAATCTGTGAGTTAGCGGGCTTTATATTGTAGCACTACTCCCGTAGGAGCTGTTGGTTTGATTTGGACCTTGCACGTTTTACATCAATATTCGTTGTCTAGGGGAAGAAAGTCTGTAAAGAACTCCAATGTCCACACAAGATGTAAAACCCTTAGCTGCAAGGTCTTATTTTTCTCATAAATTGCAGGAAAGTAGAAGGATGAAGGGGGAAGGTTCAGGTGCACAGTACAGATAACTGGGGAAAAACTTCTAAGTCCCAATAGTCATTCACCACTTCCTCTCAAGTGGGTATTGCTCACCCGGATAGACCCCTCTCACCTGGCCTAGCAGCCGTAATGATGCACAAACAATGATCAGCAACAGTCTCTGCCACAGACTGGTTGTGAGCGAAAATGAACAGTCCGGAATCCTCTGCCACAGGATTTGACACCCGAACTTCCAGCCATACAGTTAAAGAGCCTTTAAGCCGACCCGGCGAAACCGTAGGGTAACTTGAGCTGTAGATCCCCCTTAATAGGGCCACCAGGCCTATCCCGAGACATTAGCCTTCCGCTTGGTCTCCTCCTGGGCAGGTCCTCGCCTGGTTTCTTCCATTAAGTAGCTTCCTCTAGTAGTCCGACAGCTTGGGATCTCTTTGCAGTTGTAGGCCCAAGCCTACTTGGCAGAAATGCAGCCTCGGGCCAACGTGGCACCGAGACTGAAGATGACAACAACACGTACCACGCGCCAGGAGGGCCACGAGGCGACGGAAGCCCAAAAATTGGCGCCTGGCCCTTAAGTATCCTTCCCCAGCATGCCCAGCGAGGAGACCACTCCCACTGGGCTGTTAACGGGAAAAGACACTCAACACACCATAGTCTGCCCGTGGTCCAACATTGGCCTGTGGTGGTATCGCCTACAGGCAACAGTGGTAAAACCCTTTCAGGCACAGCCACAGCCAGAACAGAGGCTGATTTAGCATAAATCATTAAAGTCTGAGCCAACTATCGGCCCAGACACCAACCATATTTAACATAGTGCCTGACCAATAGGAGCAGGGCGCTACATATAACTTAATGAAAATATATGCAAAAAGTCAAAATGAATGACAGATTGCAAAAGATAGTAGGACAAACCCCAAGAAATTCTTCAAATATATTAGTAGTAAAAAGGTCAAGTCTGAGCATGTAGGCCCTTTACAAAATAATCTAGAGTGGGTGACTGGGGACAAAGAGGAGGCTAACTTATTAAATATTTTCTTCAGCTCTGTTTATACAAAAGAGCATGGGGGAGCTCAATTCCATAATGGGGGTGGTAGTGACAAAGCCCCAAATGATACACAATGGATCAAAAGTGATATGGTCCAGAAATATTTAGACAGAATAAGGTGGATAAAGCACCTGGGCCTGATGGCATACACGTACGGATCCTAAAATAATTGAGCTCTGTCTTTTCAAAGCCACTGTATCTAATTTTTAGGGACTCATTAATAACAGGAATGGTACCACTGGATTGGCGCAGGGCCAATGTAGTGCCCATATTTAAAAAGGGAACAAAGTCTTTACCAAGTAACTATAGACCTGTTAGTTTAACTTCTATAGCTGGGAAGTTACTGGAGAGATTAATAAAAGACCACATAGATGAGTTCTTGCTGGAAAAAAAACTATTTAAGCAACAGACAGCATGGATTCATGAAAGACAGAATTTGTCAGACAAACCTCATTTCTTTTTATGAAGAGGTAAGTAATACCTTGGACAGAGGCGTGGCAGTGGACGTGGTATACCTGGATTTTGCAAAAGGGTTCGATACAGTTCCGCACACACGGCTCATGTGTAAGGTAAGGTCTACATAATTGGAAATATCAACTGGCTAAAAGACAGAATTCAGAGAGTTGTGGTTAAGGATTCTTACTCTGAATGGTCCAAGGTTATCAGTGGTGTACCCCAAGGTTCAGTGCTGGGACCCTTACTTTTTAATATCTTTATAAATGATATTGGTCTGAGATCAAAAGTAACATTTCTGTCTTTGCAGATGACACCAAGCTATGCAGTGAAATAACGTCCTTACAGGATGTCGCCAATTCACAAGCCGACCTCAATGCTCTGTCTAATTGGGCGACTAAGTGGCAGATGAGGTTTAATGTTGATAAATGTAAAGTTATGCACTTGGGGGCTAAGAATATGCATGCATCATACATACTAGGAGGAGTAGAACTGGGGGGATCCGTAGTGGAGAAGGATCTGGGGGTTTTGGTAGATCATAAGCTCAATAATGGCATGCAATGCCAAGCTGCGGTTTCCAAACGAGCAAAGTCCTTTCTTGTTTTAACCACTTAAGGACCGGACCAATATGCTGCCTAAAGACCCAAGGTGTTTTTACAATTTGGCACTGCGCTGCTTTAACTGGTAATTGCGCGGTCATGCAATGTTGTATCGAAACTAAATTTGCGTCCTTTTCTTCCCACAAATAGAGCTTTCTTTTGATGGTATTTGATTGCCTCTGCGATTTTTATTTTTTGCGATACAAACGGAAAAAGATTTTTCTTATAACAAAAAGTAAAAAATATTGAATAAACTAAATTTTAGTCAAACATTTAGGCCAAAATGTATTCAGCCACATGTCTTTAGTAAAAAAAATCGCAATAAGCGTATATTTATTGGTTTTCGCAAAAATTATAGCGTCTACAAACTAGGGTACATTTTCTGGAATTTACACAGCTTTTATTTTATGACTGCCTATCTCATTTCTTAAGGTGCTAAAATGACCCCATTTTGAAAAGTAGACACCCCAAGGAAACTGCTGAGAGGCATGTTGAGTCCATTGAATATTTTTTTTTTGTCCCAAGTGACTGAATAATGACAAAAAAAAAAAAAATACAAAAAGTTGTCACTAAATGATATATTGCTCACACATGCCATGGTTATATGTGGAATTGCACCCCAAAATACATTCTGCTGCTTCTTCTGAGTACGGGGATACCACATGTTTGGGACTTTTTGGGAGCCTAGCCACGTACGGGACCCCGAAAACCAAGCACCGCCTTCAGCATTTCTAAGGGTGCAAATTTTTGATTTCACTCCTCACTACCTATCACAGTTTCGAAGGCCATAAAATGCCAAAATAGCACAAAACCCCCCCCCCCCCAAATGACCCCATTTTGGAAAGTAGACACCCCAAGCTATTTGCTGAGAGGCATGTCGAGTCCATGGAATATTTTATATTTTGACACAAGTTGCGGGAATATGACAAACTGATTTTTTTTTTGCACAAAGTTGTCACTAAATGATATATTTCTCACACATGCCATGGTTATATGTGGAATTGCACCCCAAAATACATTCTGCTGCTTCTCCTGAGTACGGGAATACCACATGTGTGGGACTTTTTGGAAGCTTAGCCGCGTACGGGACCCCGAAAACCAATCACCACCTTCAAGATTTCTAAGGACATACATTTTTGACTTCACTCACACAAATCTTGAAGGCGGTGATTGGTTTTTGGGGTCCCGTACGCGGCTAGGCTCCCAAAAAGTCCCACACATGTGGTATCTCCGTACTCAGGAGAAGCAGCAGAATGTATTTTGGGGTGCAATTCCACATATAACCATGGCATGTGTAAGAAATATATAATTTAGTGACAACGTTTTGTAATTTATTTTTTATTTTATTTTTTGGTCAATATTCAATCACTTGGGGCAAAAAAATTTAATATTCCATGGACTCAACATGCCTCTCAGCAAATAGCTTGGGGTGTCTTCTTTCCAAAATGGGGTCATTTGGTTTTTTTTTTGTGCTATTTTGGCATTTTATGGCCTTCGAAACTGTGATAGGTAGTGAGGAGTGAAATCAAAAATTTACACCCTTAGAAAGCCTGAAGGCGGTGATTGGTTTTTGGGGTCCCGTACGCGGCTAGGCTCCCAAAAAGTCTCACACATGTGGTATCCCTGTACTCAGGAGAAGCAGCAGAATGTATTTTGGGGTGTAATTCCACATATGGGGGGAGTATGCTTTGCGCGTGGGTGTAAGCGTTACTGGCACTAACTAGCTACCTAGCGGCACCAGCGACACTAATACAGCGATCAGAAAAATGATCGCTTAGTGATGCTGGCAATAGGGGGGTGAAAGGGTTAACTCTAGGGGCAATCAGGGGTTAAAACCTTTATTAGAAAATGTATGGCGGTACCTAACGCTATAAAAACCTAGCGGGCGAACCTCAAAAAATAACTAGCTACATAGCGGCACTAATACAGCGATCAGAAAAACGATCGCTTAGTGACGCTGGCAATAGGGGGTGAAAGGGTTAACTCTAGGGGCAATCAGGGGTTAAAACCTTTATTAGAAAATGTATGAGGGTACCTAACGCTATAAAAACCTGGCGGGCGAACCTCAAAAAATAACTAGCTACCTAGCGGCACTAGCGACACTAATACAGCGATCAGAAAAACGATCGCTTAGTGACGCTGGCAATAGGGGGTGAAGGGTTAACTTTAGGGGCAATCAGGGGTTAAAACCTTTATTAGAAAATGTATCGGGGTACCTAACGCTATAAAAACCTGGTGGGCGGACCTCAAAAAATATCTAGCTACCTAGCGGCACGAGCGACACTAATACAGCGATCAGAAAAACGATCGCTTAGTGACGCTGGCAAAAGGGGGGTGAAAGGGTTAACTAGGGGGTGATCAAGGGGTTAAAAGTGTTAGGTCCAGGGTAGCCCCCTAACACCCCCCCCAATAAAGGTTTTAACCCCTTGATCACCCCCTAGTTGACCCTTTCACCCCCTTTTTGCCAGCGTCACTAAGCGATCGTTTTTCTGATCGCTGTATTAGTGTCGCTCGTGCCACTAGGTAGCTAGGTTTTTTTTGAGGTTCGCCGCCATGTTTTTATAGCGTTAGGTACCCCCATAAATTTTCTAACGCTATAAAAACATGGCGGCGAACCTAAAAAAAAAACTAGCTACCTAGTGGCACGAGCGACACTAATACAGCGATCAGAAAAACGATTGCTTAGTGACGCTGGCAAAAGGGGGGTGAAAGGGTTAACTAGGGGGTGATCAAGGGGTTAAAACCTTTATTGGGGGGGGTAGGGGGCTACCCTGGACCTAACACTAACTGCCTGTCACACTGATACTAAATGCAGTGATCAGTAAATGATCACTGCTATTTAGTGACAGTGTGACAGGGGGGGGCTGGGGGGGGTGACCAGGGGGGGTTGTGTGCCTATGTGTACAGGTGTCAGTGTAGTGCTTGTGTACTCACTGTGTGATGTCTCCGCTCCTCCACCGGACGAATATACCGGCGGGAGGAGCGGTGACATCACTTCCTCCTCTGCCTGTGTTTACAATGAAGGCGGAGGAGGGCGGGGGAGGACGCGCATTGGCTGAGAGCGATCCGGAGGGGGCGGACAAAAACGAACCGCCGCCCCCTCATCCCGGATTGCTCCTGAAGCCAACCGGACCGCCGCAAGTACCGGGGGGGTCCCGATCGGACCCCCGATCCACGTCAAGCAGAACATGTACAGGTACATTGATGTGCCTGTCCGTGCCATTCTGCCGACTTTTATCTACATGCGCCGGTCCGGAAGTGGTTAAGAGAGGTATGGACTCCAGAGAGAGAGATATAATTCTGCCCCTGTACAAATCATTAGTAAGACCTCATCTGGAATATGCAGTTCAGTTTTGGGCTCCAGTTCTCAAGAAGGATATTGGGGAACTGGAGAAAGTGCAGAGAAGAGCAACCAAACTGATAAGGGGCATGGAGGAGCTCGGCTATGAGGAAAGATTAGAAGAACTGAATTTATTCACTCTTGAGAAGAGGAGATTAAGGGGGATATAATCAACATGTACAAATATATAAGGGGTCCATATAGTGAACTTGGTGTTGACTTATTCACTTTACGGTCAACACTGAGGACAAGGGGGCACTATTTACGTCTAGAGGAAAAATGATTTTACCTCCAAATACGGAAAGGTTTCTTCACAGTAAGAGCTGTGAAAATGTAGAATAGACTCCCTCCAGAGGTGGTTCTGGCCAGCTCAGTAAAGTGCTTTAAGAAAGGCCTGGATTCTTTCCTAAATGTACATACTATAACTGGGTACTAACATTTATAGGTAAAGTTGATCCGGGGAATATCCGATTGCCTCATGGGGGATCAGGAAGGATTTTTTTCCCCTGCTGTAGCAAATTGGATCATGCTTTGCTGGGGTTTTTTGCCTTCCTCTGGATCAACTGTGGGTATAGAATTGGGTATATGTGATTGTACGATATTATTATTGTTTTATTTCTTGTGGTTGAACTTGATGGACTTGTGTCTTTTTTCAACCTGACTAACTATGTAACTATATACCTGTAGATAGGAATCGGCGCCAATAAACTGAAAAATTCAATGACAAATTAAATTATTAATTGACTCCTGTGTATCAAGTGCAGCTTCAAAATTAGTGAATACTAATGAACAATGAATAAAAAGTGAAAGGGAGCAACAAGATATGGGTAAAGTGCATACAGTGCCAATATTTAAATATATACATATAATATATTATAACCTATAACCATGGTTTAAGCAGATAAATAAGACATTTGTAAATTGAAAACTGGTAGATTTGTGTCTTCTAATGTCTCCACACCATGCCTCCTAAAAGTGAAACGTGCATCAAACAAAGTGCTTCACCCGTAGTGCCACACAAATGCACTCACCAGAATTCCTAGGCCACGAATGACCAATAGGCATGTAAGAAAAACACCTTTTCCTCATGATGCTTCCTTGATCGGACCCCTCTCTCAGGTGCAATCCCAGATGCAATCAATATTTTCAAGAGAAATCATTTGTTACAATATACCAGTGATGGCGAACCTTGGCATCCCAGATGTTTTGGAACTACATTTCCCATGATATTCGGCTACACTGCAGAGCGCATGAGCATCATGGGAAATATAGTTCCAAAACATCTGGGGTGCCAAGGTTCACCATCACTGCAATATACCATCTCAGTCCAACAAATATTAGACACTATTCTTCATAAGCTTAGGCAGAAACATTTGCACCCCCTCTTAATCCTCTTCAATCTGCAAAATGATTTGGCTCCAACAAAAAGAGCCACAAGGAGGCAGAGGTAGTGTAATAAAGTCTTGGTTTATTTTAAAAATAACTAACAAGGCTCTGTATTGTGTCAGGTTACAGCAGTTTCATGAAGCAGCTTGAGGGAAGGCAGGGGCCGATGCTGTCACTTGCAAGTGGCTCAGCTGTGAGCATAGAACAAGAGACTCTGGTATCAGGCGTGCTGTGTGTAACGGAACGTCCCACACTCTGCTTGAGTGCTTCCGTCATTTACCGCTTCCTATAAGGCCTTGTACACACGAGAGGATTTCCGCTGGAAACGGTCCGCCGGACCGTTTCCAGTGGATAAATCCTCTGGCAGATTTTGATCTGATGGCTGTACACACCATCAGATCAAAATCCCCGCAGAATACATCCGCGGTGACGTGGCCGTGCCGTCGCCGCGACGATGACGCAGCGCCGCGACGATGATGCAGCGACGATGACGCAGCGAGGTAAATACTTCCACGCATGCGTCGAATCATTACGACGCATGTGAGGGATGGGATCGGACGGACTTTTCCGGTGAGTCTGTACAGACGACCGGATAAGTCCGGCGGACAGGATTCCAGAGGATAGATTTCTTAGCATGCTAAGAAATTTTTATCCGCTGAAAATTCGTCGGCTGGATTTTTATCTGCCTGAAATTGTCCGCTAGGCCGTACACACGACCAGATCTATTTGCTGGAACTGATCCGCGGATCAATCCCAGCGGATCGATCCGGTCGTGTGTACTGGGGGCTAAGTCTGGATATAGATATCAGATATTTCAGCTGCTCTCAAGCACACAACGAGACGATACTTGTTTGTCTGCTGAACATGGAGTGTTTAACCACTTCCCTACCGCCTCATTGTGAAATGACGGCGGCAGGGACCCCTTCTCGATCCGGGTGGACGTCATATGACGTCCTGCGTTCCCGGCGATCTAGGGCGTGCGTGCCGCCGGCGACGTTCGTGACCCGGCACGGGTGCCCGGCGGCCGCGATTGACGCCGGGTGCCCGCGATTGTCTGTAATCACGGCAGGAGTGTGGATGTGTGTGTGTAAACACACACATCCACCTCCTGTCAGCGGTGAGGAGACCAATGTGTGTTCCCAGTACAGAGGAACACACATCGGTCTCCTCCCCTTGAGAGTCCCCTCCCCCCTACAGTTATAACACACCTTAGGACACATATTAATCCCTTCCTTGCCCCCTAGTGGTTAACCCCTTCCCTGCCAGTCACATTTACACAGTAATCAATGCATATTTATAGCATTAATCGCTGTATAAATGTGAATGGTCCCAAAAACGTGTCAAAAGTGTCCGATGTGTTCGCCGCAATGTCACGGTGACAGTAAAAAAATCGCAAATTGTCGCCAATACTAGTAAAAAAATTAATAAAATAAAAATGCCATAAATCTATCACCTATTTTGTAGACGCTATAACTTTTGCGCAAACCAATCAATATATGATTATTGCGTTTTTTACCAAAAATATGTAGAAGAATACGTATCGGCCTAAAATGAGGAAAAATTTTTTTTTTTTTTTAAAAATTGTGATATTTATTAAATTAAAAGTAAAAAATATTGTGGTTTTTTTTAAATTGTCGCTCTTCTTTTGTTTATAGCGCAAAAAATAAAAACCGCAGAGATGATCAAATACCACCAAAAGAAAGCTCTATTTGTGGGAACAAAATGATAAAAAAATTGTTTGGGTACAGTGTAGCACGACCGCGCAATTGTCATTCAAAGTGCGACAGTGCTGAAAGCTGAAAATTGGCTTGGGCAGGAAGGTGCGTAAGTGCCCGGTATGGAAGCGGTTAATAGAACCAAGAATACAACCTTATATACAGTTTATAGAGTAGGTAACCAGAGCATAAATTAACATGAGCTAATTAACTAATCATACCAAGACTAGGCGACTCATAGGTAGACGTCACGTCTCCTCGCTCACCTGCTATACAATACACATGATCATAAGTGTAAACACAGGACATCTTCACACACTAGCAGGGTCAATTAGCACAGAGAACAGACAGATGACTGGAGATGAGGACATTAGCATCTAACAGTATGTGTCCCAACATTATGAATGAGTCACTCTTACAATTAACCTGTTGAGTTCAGAATCAACAAACAGTAAATAGTTCTTTACAGATATCCTGGAATATATTGTGGATAATAATTACATAATAATCCCATCTCAGGTAGTCCAATATATTATTTCTCAGTCATCCTATGCCCCTAGTGGACATAGGATGATTTTAGACATAAGAGGGTCCAGGGATGTCCCGGGTGAGTCTGTCACACTGTGCTACTATCTTCTATGCATGTCACGCTTGTGTGCGCGTCATCAGGATTTTTTTTCCTGATGACGCGCGCACGAGCGTGAAATGCATAGAAGATAGTAGCACAGCACGTCTGATACCAGAGTCTCTTCTATGCTCACGCTGAATCTTAAAATCACTTGCCAGTGACAGCATTGGCCCCTGCCTTCCCTCAAGCTGCTTCATGAACCTGCTGTAACCTGACACAATACAAAGCCTTGTAAGTTATTTTTAAAATAAACCAAGACTTTATTACACTATCTCTGCCTCCTTGTGGCTCTTTTTGTTGGAGCCAAATCATTTTGCAGATTGAAGAGAATTAAGCACTTTGGCACCACCGACTGGTGGTATATGTGCACTTCACAAACAAATAGTAATAAAAAAAAAAAAAGAGGGGGTGCAAATGTTTCTGCCTAAGCTTATGAAGAATAGTGTCTCATATTTGTTGGACTGAGATGGTATATTGTAACAAATGATTTCTCTTGGAAAATATTGATTGCATCTGGGATTGCACCTGAGAGAGAGGTCCGATCAAGGAAGCATCCTGAGGAAAAAGTGTTTTTCTTACATGCCTGGTGGTCATTCGTGGCCTAGGAATTCTGGTGAGCGCATTTGTGTGGCACTACGGGTGAAGCACTTTGTTTGATGCACATTGCACTTTTAGGAGGCACAGTGTGGGAACATTAGAAGACCCGAATCTACCAGTTTTCAATCTATTTACAAATTTCTTATTTATCTGTTTAACCACTTAAGGACCGCCTCCTGTAAATATACGTCAGCAGAATGGCACGGCTGGGCAGATGTACGTACCGTAATGTCCTGTACATCTACCCAGCCGTGGGCGTGCGAACGCGACCCGGTCCCTAGCTCCGGGACCGCGGGACCTGCGGACCCGATCGCCGCTGGGGTCCCGCGATCGGTCCCCGGAGCTGAAGAACGGGGA